>NW_027130957.1:1200000-1917275 GCF_026122565.2 Emydura macquarii macquarii
CTTTGCTCCTATCAAGACTTTTTATCTGATTTACCAGAACATAAACAGGTCTTGAAGAGCTTACCCAACACCTACTACGATTAGGCCTACCAGCCAAGGTGAAAAAGCAGCTGTGTTACCACATCTCCTGCCAATTAAAAGGAATAAGCATAAATTCTTAGTACTTACATAGCATGCTTTGTGTTCAAACAGCTTCACAAGCATTATCTAATTGATCCTCACAGAAGCCCTGAGAAGGGAGGCTGGTATTATACCCATCTGTAAGATGGGGGAACTGACTTCCCCAAAGGCACAGAGAGTAAGGCTTGGTCTACACTTACCCGGCGATTCAGCGGCAGTCAATGGGAGTTACGCAAGCTACACAAGCTACGTAACTCCTGTCGACTGCTGTGGTTCTCTTCTGCACGCAGTTTTCACTGCACTACACAGTTCCCGTCGACGCAGTGCTATGCCACTTGAGGAGGTGGTTTTAGTACGTTGGCTTCCTGATCGATTGAGCGGGTCTGCACTAAACGCTCAATCAATCCAGGTAAGTCGATCTGACGGCGGCGACTTTGCCGCCGTCAATGTAGATACCCTAAGTTTCATAACCAGGACTAGAACTCAGGGCTTTCCAAATCCCAGCCCCATGCTTCAGCTGCTGTCTGGACCAGCACACCTCTCTCTACTCCACACTCTAGGACAAGAGTAATAGCATGGTATTTAAGAGCATGATATGCAGTCACTCTGAACTGAGGGTTTTCCATAATGGTATTTCAGGCTGAGGTAACTGGTACTCCAAGCTCTCCGTCAGTTAACCACTGTGCTGGGCCACAGCCTAGTAGCTGTGCACAGTGTAGTCTGCTATATATTCCATTTGTGGGAAGCAAGAAGCAAGCTGAGCTCCATGGCAGGAAGAGGATGTAGAGTTGACTACAGTGTTTGGTACAGTTGACCAAAAGAGGTTGAGAATCACAGTTTTAAACAGAAGGATAAATTACTTCTAATGCTACGTCTCTGAAGATACCCAATCTTGAGTCTCAGATTGCTAGCCCTAGACAGGTCAGATCTTAAAATTTTTGGCCCTCTGAGACACTATCAATTGGACACAAGCCTCTCTCTCCAGACTCTACTCCAAATGCCACCACCTCATCTCCCATCAAAACATTCCCCCTCTATTGATGGGCGGGCAAGACCCAAGAGAGGGACCCCCATGTGCCTTTAAAGAAATAGCTTTCTCTAACACACACACAGTCCACAGAAAATGCACAAGAGAAAGGCTCACCAATCCGTTTCTCCAAGTCCGCAGCCTCACTGGGGGTGGCTCTGGGCAGGATACCCGGGTCTCTGAAGCTGGTCTGCAGAAGACAGCTGATGACAAAGAAGAACAGGACACCCCCGATGATGGGAATGGCCAAGGTCAGGTGACTGGCAAGGAAGGGGCAGCTGTAAATAATTAGACAAACAAGCTTTTTATGTTCCTGCATTGACCCACAAGCTCCTTGATCAGCTACTCTTACGCCTCGTTTATTATTAGAATGGGAATAGCACTTAGGAGCCCCCACTAACACAACTGATTTTGTAATGAAGACAGGACTTAAGTTCCTGAGCTAGGGAGCCCATGTGAGGAACAAATCAGACTTTGTTTCTCAACACTGAAGTGAATGGCTGGTTGGAACGTAACAGCCTCCAGATAACCACCACACTTCCTGCTCTGTGTACTGCCTGACACCTGTTCGTATGCTAATGACGTGTCCAGATTCAGGGGTGGAACAGTTCTAGCATGCGTTTCAATGAAAGGTGCCCCAAACACTTTACAAACTATATACTCCTACTGACATGCAGCCATCTCTGGAGTGGCAGGTAACAGCCAGTCAGCACACAGCACAATTGCGAATGGAGTGTGGGGCAAAGACAAGAGGGTAAAACGCAGCTGTTAAGTTTCCCCATTATACTACTTTGGAGATACAGAATCGTGCCTCAAAAATCAGAGAGATGTTGGGAAGTCAAGTCACCTTCTGAGAAAATGACATCAATCAGGCATCAAGGCTGAATGAGTTAGTGTGGGAACCTTTTTTTGGTACAGATAATGGGTCACACTCAGCACTATTGGTCCCAGTATGTGAAGCTGAATGGGAAACCGGCCCTGGTTCATTCAGATTTGCCATCTATAGATGACATTTGTGTCCTTCAGGCTGCACCAGGTGCATATTTCTGTACCAGACGTTGCTGTAACAGGAGCCAATGCACATCTAAGTGGATGGCTCATTTCCAGGCATGCAGTTGGCTTGCTGCTGCTGCTGATCAGGTACAGGGAGCCATCATTAGCGACTGCACATCCTGGAGACCAAGGGCCCAAGCTTGCCCTCATATAAGGACAATGGGAGGGCAGGCTCAGTCACTCACAGCAAAACAGTTTATGCAGCTGTTCACATAATGCAGTGCTGGAGTCCCACCCCCCACTCTGCTTTTACTATTATAAGCACTGATAATTAACCAGATTTCTACACAGACATGCAAGCTGTCCGAGTTCTGGTGTCCATGGGCAAGGCTCAGCCTCGCTACAGGAGGCAGTTCAAAGTGATTAAGAGAACTTTTGTTTCAACTCCCAAGCTCAGCTGTCCAGGACAAGACAGCCACCAAACAACAAAACCCCACTGGAGTCTAACCAATTCTGCCACCCAGCCCAGCCCTGTGCTTTCTCCTTTACAGAGGGACATCGTAGCTTCTGAAGCAGGGTGTTTTGACTTAAATCGGATTGATTTAAGTCCCCAATTTTAATCATGATTTAAACCAGCAAGCAGAAAACCTTGATTTTAATCATCGATTTTAATCATTTTTGCATTTATACTTCTTAGATGCTTTCTTAAAGGAAGTTGAGTCTCATGGATGGGTAACCTTTAAAACATGCTGATTTACAACTAAACATAATCTTTACGCTAAATTTGGTGCTTCTTTTTACTAACCACCAGAATACATTCATTATAGCTATACACATCTATCTATGCAATTATGATTTAACTTACATTTATTCAGATTCTTAATTTTTACATTTTTATTATGTTAGAAAATGATGAAGGATGCATTTATTATCTATCAAATGATGGTCAATTTTTTTACTTGCGATTTGTGTCAAGCTTTGTTTGGATGGAAATTCCAATTCAAATGCACAAAACCAGCGTTATTTAATACAAAAATTAAAAAACTACCTTAACTGTGTGCGAAACATAAGAAAAAAAGTTGATCAAAACACACTTTTCATTTAAAACTCATTTATTAAATATAGGAAGTATCTGTAGTCAGTGAATTGAATTGATTGTTTCTAGTCATCTTGTCCTTCAAGATGATAGAACTCTCATCCTCTCATAACTAGATCGGAAGAGGAAAACAAGCTTTTCCGCTTTTTCAACTCTCGGCTGATTTTGCAACTGTGAATGAACTAATCATTGAACTCAACTAGATAAATAAACCAAAATGAAACAAACAACATTCTCTCTGCACCTGCAGAAGAAGCTACTGCTATCTTAGCACTTCAACAAACCCTGATTCCAGGTGCAGACAGCAACTTACACCACTGAACTGGGGGAACTCCTTAAAAGTTGGCAGGAGACGTACTGTTTTTTAAATCTGTAAATGATTTTAATAGGCTATGATAAATGTAGGCCTTAACATAGACTGGCCATTTGTAATTTAATTTTAAAGAGGTGTATTATTTAAAAATAAACCGCTACTGAATGTAAATCAAAATGCTAACTGAAATAAAGCCCTCCCACCCCCAACGGGATGTGACTTGGGGACAATGGGAAGGGGGCTGAGGACACCAGAGCCCCCCCCTCCTCAAACAAAGGGGGTAAGTGGGGTGAGGGGGTCCTAGAGCTCCCCCTCACCGGAAAATGAAGTGATCTGCAGACAATGAGAGGGTTAGTGACCCACAGATCCCCCTCCCTAGATAAGGGGGGCTGGGAGGGTCGTGGGGAGGGGGGTTGGGGACCCCAGAGCTCCCCACCCCCAGGCAGAGTGTTATTTGGGGGTGAGGGGACTGGTGACGCAGAGCTTCCCCTCTTCAGGAAGGGTGTGTTGGGGGGCCAGGGACCCCTGTGCGGCGGGTGATGGGGGGCAGGCGGGGGCCAGGGTCCCCCGGGCAGGGGGTGATGGGGGGCAGGCGGGGGCCAGGGTCCCTGGGCAGGGGGTGATGGGGGGCAGGCGGGGGGTTTCCGGCCCAGGCGCTAACAGGGGGGTTGTGGTGCCGGGCTGGCGCGTGTCCCCGGGCCGAGGGCGGGCTGGGGGCCCCGGACTCACTCGAAGGCGAAGAAGAGGCCGCTGGTGGCCAGGATGAGGCCCAGGGTGAGGGCGAAGACCCCGCTGTGCCGCGCCAGCATGAGGCGCCCCCCGCAGTAGAAGCGGTTGCGGCCCGGGAACACCTCCCACTTGCGGCGCGGGGCGCGGGTCGGGGCGGGCGGCTCCGGGGCGGGCGGCGGCGGCGGCAGGCCCGGGGGCGCGGCGGGGGCGCCGGGGGGGATCTGCCGGTACTCGCATTCCTTCATGGCGCCGCCAGGCCCCGCCGAGCCGCGGCCGCCCGGCACCCGCCCGCTCGCTACGGGGACGTGTCCGCTCCCGCTCCGCCCCCCCGTGCCCCGGCCCCGCCGGCGAGGGAGCGGGCGCCAGCCGGGCGGCCTCCCGCCGCAGCGCCCCCAGCCGGCCGGGCGCGCGCCCTGCCACCGCCTCCCGCCGTAACGCCCCCTCACACCCTAAACCATCGCCCCCCCACAACCCCCGCCCTCCTCTGTCCCCTCCCTCACACCCCCCAATCCCTCACCCTCCCTAGCCCCCAGACCTCCTCTGCCCCCGCCCTCCAGCCCCATCCCAAAAGTACCTCCCGAAACCCCTCACCCCCTGAACCATCGCCCCGCACCCCGCCCTCAAACCCTCTCAGCTGAACCATCACTGCTCCCCCATCCCCTCAGCCGTAACACCTCCATCCTTTCAGCCTCTGCCACACTCAAACTGCCCCTTACCCGTAGTGCCCCCACAGCCCCCCATCTCCCTCACTCCTGAGCCCAACACCACCACAGCCCCCCAGATCCCAGACCCGACTCCCGCTCTCTAAAGCCATCACAGCCCCCCACCCTGAATGCTACAGCCCCCCAAATCCCACTCCCCCAATCAGTGACACCACATAATCTCCCCCCAGGCCCCAATAACCCTGAACACCACATTCCCCCCAAGTCGCTTAAACCCTCTAATGTCACAGCTGCCTCAGCCACTCCACCTCTCCCATGGCTGGAAACCTGCCCTGCGGCCCCCATACCCTGTTCTTCTCTTAAACCCATAACATTCCTATAAACCACACAGCCCCCTGAATTCCACTCACCCCTAATCCCCAACCCTAAAAACCTGACATCCCACAGCTTCTCATAACTCCTGTTCCCCCAAACACCCATTCCTTATCCTGCAATGCTACACAGTCCCCTTCCCCACACAATCCTGTAACCCATCACAACACCCCATAGCCCCCCACAGGCCCACTCACCCCTTGCTCCCACACCATCACAGTAAATGTTCCTTGTGGCTGGCAATGGCAACTTGCAGCTCCTTCCCTGCCTCTTCCAAACCCATAACACCATTAGAATACAAACCCATTCCCCCTGCTCAAACCCAATTATAAGAGCTCCCACAGCACAGCCCCGGCTCCCACTATCACCACCACTATAATGCATGCCCTTCTCTACCTAGGCTGTAACAGCCACCTGGGTGATGGTCCCAACTTCAAGCCAGTTGTAGCTCACCTCCCACTAGACACCTTCCCCTTACAGACCCAGCGTAACTGGAACTCCCTCACATAATTGCAGCCCTAAACAAGCAAACAGTAACAAGTCAAATTATTTTATTATTTCCTTTTCTAAATGTTTGCAGTAAATTTAGTGCTGATAGAAGTTGCTGAGCTGACAACCCTGGAAACTGAAGGCCTCTGTTTATCCACAGGACAGGTGCATCTCAAGTAACAGCAGGATATGTTTTCCTAACCCACACCAGGTTTCATCTCTCTTATGGAGGGGCCACCCATCGGCATACAGGGAGAGTTCAGCCTGCCTGGCTCAATCCTTTGGCTCTCTGGGTGAGAGCTGGGATACTTGTACCACTTGGAAACAGATTGAGATCATTATATAGAAGTCACAAAATGCCATCAGACTGTAACCATTTTTGGTCACTACAGACCTGGTCCTAACTTCAAATAGTATCCTGACTTTGATGGAAATCTATAAAAGAAATTAAGGATACGACATGTCCTACTACCTAGATAATCTAACAATGAAGAGCATGGATATAGGGAATAATACTGCAGCAGAAACACTGAGAAACGGACTTTGAAGTGCATCAGGATACAACCTTCTCTACAGCCGTATCTGGTACACACGGCAGCAAGGGAACCATCAATTTCCTGCCGGGCAGTTTGAGTCACATCCCTACCGTTATTGTGGTTGCTATTTCTGTCAGTTTCTCTTTTACGCCTTTACCATCTATTGTGGAAGTAGGTAGTTAAAGGGCACAGCCCACGGTGAGGTTAATGAACTAACGTTTCAATTCTTTGGCCAAAAATTTTCATCTGGCTCTTTGTTCAACCCCACAGGAATCAGTAGAATTGGATAGTGTGGAAATAAGCACAAAATTTGGCCTTACTTACATTAAATTTCACAACTGTGTGTGGTCAGAATTCAATGCCCTTTGAGTTCTCTAAAAGCTTTATGAAATGAGATGAGGACATGATTAGATTACACATTAGTTAGGTCTGGGGGAGAGAAACATATTTTGAGTGAGGCATGTCCAGGAGAGCTCCTACAACCAAGAAACAGGTTCCATTGGATTGAGTCTGGTTGGTGCAATAGGGCGCCTCTTCCCACTTCACAGAAATAATCAGGGGCAGGAAAGCCTCAAGCAACAGCAGCTGAAGTCCAGGAAGTGTCAACCTGTGGAAACAATTATTGAAATGGCATCAGCAAGATAAGTCACGGTTGCTGTGTGTTGGCTGGCAGTTGGGGCCTCATGTTCAGACTCTGGTTCCTGTAGTTTTATGAGTGACTGTAGCCCTCTGTCCCCGCTAAAATGTGGTGCTACTCTGGGAAACGATTTCAGGACCCCTTGCTATTGTGTCTCAGGGACTCCAGCTCAAATGTGCTTAGTTTATGAGCTGTTTTTGACAACCAGAGAGATACTAAAAACAATGAGTAAAGACAGACTTGCTGCAATTTATAAAGAGTTTTAAATTTAAAATCTTTATTCTTATTTATCAGTGCAATGTCTGATTAAAAATATCAGCAGAATTTTCATGTAGGGAAGGCAAAGATTAAACACTGAAGACACACTTGCCTTCTACAGGCTGCAAAACATGGACCCAATCCCACAAACAGATCTTTGCGGACAGATCCCTGCAGAACCCAACTGATTTCAGTGGCAGCATGCAGAAGCATGTTTTGGGAAATCTAACTACGGCCTCTTCCAGTTAGCTGGAGGGTTTCAAGGTATGTTTGTTTTTAAAAGTTTCATTATCAATCATGTTTGCTACTTTAGCCTATCAGTGTGTGGGAAGTTAGGTATATTCCAGTATGCAGGCATGCCTGCTTTTCATTTCCTTGAAATCTGGCCCTTCTGGAGTTGAAGGGGTGACAACTGCCAGCACCTCAGAGGAATCTTCCAAATTGACCTGCTGCAAGCAGGATTTGAACCAAGATGTCCAGTTACAAAAACAGCTAATGTCAAAGGAGGATTGCCAAGCTTTTGGGAGGGGGGAAAGTGTAGCACCCTAAATTATTAACTGGCCATATATGTATAGAACTCTGATGATCCAGGAGTCTCAGGGGACACTCAAGGTATGTCTACACGGCAAGAAGAAACTCATGGCGGCAACTTTCAGAATCCAGGTCTACAGAATTGGGATTGCGCTAGTGCTAAAAATAGCCGTGTAGACATTCAGGCTCAGGTGGAGCTTGGGCTCTGAAGCTATTTTTGGCACTGTAGCACAAGCCCTGGGAGCCTGAGTCTGTTGAGCCAGGCTCTGAGACTCACTGCCACGGCCCTCTGCTTGCTGTGTAGATGTATCCCCAAAGCCTTCACCTAATCAAGAGCTGGAGATGACCACATTTACAATTAGCTTGTTCTGTTTCAAGCTAAAATCAGTAATGCTTTACGCTTCTTTAGTGTTTTCTATAAAAGATCTCAAAGAGCTTCACGCATTCATGAATTAATCTTCACAATCCTTTGGTGAGAGGAAGCAGCATCGTCTCCATTTTAAGAGACAGTAAAATCAGGGCATAAAGAGGAAGTGACTTTCTCCAGACTACACAGCAAGTCAGCAGCAGAACTGGAAATAGGAATCAGGCCTGAGTCTGTCTGCCCTGCTCCAACCAGAGGGCAACACTGCTGTTTAATGAAGTAGGCAGGAATGTTCATTTCCCTCCCTCGATGTCCAACTTCCCATGATAGTACTCTCCACGCTCTAGGCCCTCTTACACTGACTCCCCTTGCTACCATAGGGGGATCCCAAAGTTAGAGATGCCTTTTCATTTAGGGGGGGAAAGCGACTCCTGTGAAGTCCACAAACTTTACTGACCACATTCAAACACTCTGCATTTACTCCTGTGGATTTCCACATGACCCAGCTTGAGAACCTCTGAGCTGTAGCACCCTAGACCATTATTAACAACTTTCTCTAGGGACCTCTTCAGACATCTCCTTTGTAACTCCACCTGTTCTCTATGATGCAGAAAGGGCTTGCGCAGACACTCCTGCAGAAAGAGGAACACACTAGAAAGGCTTTTCACTGTGAGCTAGAGGATGCTTCCTTGAGTTTCTCCACCACCCCAGAACCCTAATTTTTATTCTATAGACACATCAGCTATAATTTAGCCTATAACCAACAAGCATTGGACAATTATTAATTCTGGTAAAGTGCTTCACAGAAGACATAAGAATAAAAAGATGTTCCCCACCCCAAAGAGTTTACAGATTAGATTTTAGCCAGTAATGATGACAAAGCGTAGGTGGGGAATGGAATGGGGAAGGATGAGGCTTGCAGCAACAAAAGCACAGAGTCGTGCACATATTGGGGGCTCTGTACCTTTGGAAATAAAAACAAAGATAGTAGAATCAATTCACTTATGTTAAGTTTTAAAAAGTGTTTAAATTCTGAGCAATGATTCTGTTCCCATTAGCAGGTCCATCACAAATACATGTTCTCAAACTCTATGTCCAAGGCAGGAAGTTGCAGTGTAGGATCAGTCCCAGCAGCCAGTAGGACAGGAAGTATCCCAGAATGCATTTGGTGAGAGGGGAACTTATTTTCCAGTTCAGCAGTAATCTCACAATGGGGTTTTCAGAAATCCCTTTTCCGAACCATAGAGAAAGAGAGCTGCCTATACTGGGCTTCTCAGAGAGGGATGTTGCTGTATGGACAGCAGCTCCTTCTTCCCACAGCAAAGGCTCATAGTCCTGGAGCAGATGAGCAGAGAACCAATACAAAACTGGAGTGGATGAGCCTAGGAACCTGGTTAGAACCTGAAAACAACAGGGGGAAAAAATCACAATTATGTGCCTGTGACTTTAAGTGACCCTGATTCTGAGGAATGAAAGGTGCAATCTATCTGCCTCAAACACTACTGACAAATTGGAGTGAAATATAGCCCCGCTTTATGGTGCTAGAATTTATTATTATACTTGAAATAAAATGCCTCTCAGCTCAGGGTTGCTTTTATAAAGACATCTGTGAAAGCAGCCAAGTAACCTCCAGGTTACAGATAAACACAGCCCTGCAGAAATCTGTACTAAAACCCCTACAGGAGTCTGTTTCTGAGCAGAGTTACAGCGACAAGGAAGACTTGAATCTTGCTAGCTTCCTCCAAGAAAAGAAGAGATCCAAACCCTAAATAAGAAGAGGAGGACTATTTTACAACCTTCCTTTTTTTTTTACAACTATCCTTACAACCTGAAGGATCCCAAAGCACTTTACAAATGCTACGCATGTAGCATCACTAAAATGCAACCACCTCTGTGGAGGAAAGCAACAGCCAGCTGGAACAGAGTACTCTGCAGAACAGTGTGGAGAGGGGAAACTATGGCCTAAAACAACTCCCCCTGCTCTCCTGGAAAGCAGTTAGTGCAATACAAGATATTACCTCACCCACCTTCTCTCTCTAATATTCTGGGACCAACATGGCTACAACTACACTGAGACCAACTTCTGGAAAGTGACAAGGACACCCCTCCCCTCTCCCCCATTTACTAAATTGAATGGCAACTAGTTTGTCTTCTGTGAAGGACAAAGGACTGACTGAGTTAACCCAGTGGTTCCATAGAATCCCCTCTAGCATATATGTCCTGTAACCCTCCTGAACCCTGAAGGGGCTAAAGTAATCAGAGGGACTGACTACTATCACATAGCAGGAATCCAGAGTCATTCTCCACTAATCCCTGCCTGCTGAACACATGCAAACATTTATATCCATTGATCTGCTGGGGACCTGCAGAGCAATGTCAGAGACTGGAGAGGTTATTGAACAGGATCCCAGGTGAGAGGGGGCAGACTCCTAAATGAGGAGTCCTGCCCATACACTAGGAGGCAGGAGTAGAGACAGTACCTCCTCCACTTGAGTTTTTATTGAATGCTTTATGACTCACATCTGGGGGTTCTGGAATCCTCAACTTTGTACTGCCACTAGCCATGTTTTAAGTGGTCTTAAAACACTTCTAGAGACTGGTACAGGTTACAGAGCCTTTCACTTCCAGGTCACTGGTACAAGTCCAGTCCAAGGTGATAGTGGCCCAAAATCTGTACCCCCTGACAGCTGGCTTAGCAACACTTTGCTGTCTGGGTGATAAACATGTTAGAAACACCATCCATTAGATATGTGGACAAAGTGAAACAAGATGGTCACACCTGGCACCCAATGGGCCTCTTTTTAGGCAGTCTCAATGAAAGAAAAGAAACTAAATGGCCAGGGAAACTGAATGGTCATCTCTGCCCTTGTCCTTGTCCTGTGGCTAGAGAACTTCAGTCTCCATGCCTGTCAATCAACCACCTTGCCCCAGCATTCAGTTCCTTTAAAGACACCATTGCCATGTCGCTGCAAATGTCTCACCTGCACATGCATGCAGAGGATTCCGAAGGCCAGAAGAGCCATGGCATGGACCACATAAACGAAGACACTGGGGCAGCAAAATCCTTCCGCTGGCTTATCAGAGCCCTCTCCTTTCCTTCCTTCCTTCTTTCTCCTCACCAGGCCAAGCATTAAGCAGTGCTGGGGATCTGCAGTGAGGTAGACCCAAGTGGCCCAAGAGCCCAGCACAGTAACCGGCACAGCTAGCAGGAAGTTGGGTACCTGTTTAGGCTCAAAGTACCTTAGAAAGCCCACATTCCAGTAAACAGCTTGAATATAAGAATAGATCACAGGGAGTCTCTGGGAGCACCAAGCAGGTTTCACCCCATTCATGGCTGCTAGACGATACCCCTTATCCACAGCCAGCTGCAACAGTGGCCTGGGAACAGTATGTTCAGGGCTGGTGTCAGGATCACAGAATCTCAGGTAGGCATAGAACTGAAACAAAGCAAAAGGAAACAAGACCCCAGCAGACATCAGAACCACGGAAGCTGCCAAGCGGAGGAGTCGTCTCCAGACGTGAGACGGCTTCATTATAGTCCCAGCACCTGCCTGGAGTTGGAGGGCAAGGTCTTTACTCTGGGAATAGATGAGGAAGCCAGTGTTGATCACCCCATTGGAGCGCACACCAGCAGCAAGGGAGAAGAGCAGTCCGCTGGTCCAGCTCTGCCCTTTCTCCATCTGCAGCATGGCACTGAACACCAGGAAAGCAAACATGCTTTCTGAGTAAGCAGCTGTCATGAACACATTGGCAGGGGTGAGGCAGAAGAGGATAGCAGAGAGGAAGGCCATCCTGCGACACCGTAGCACTATGCACCCCAGCTCATAAAGGACAACAGCTGCAAGGACTGAGAGGAGAGCATTCAAAAGCACCGCCGACAGGAGCAGGCGGCTCCGTAAACACAGCAACCCCTGCAGGGGCCACAGTGTGACCTCTGCCACCGCTCGCACACTGAGAGGGTACACTGGAAAGAAAGCGAAGTTGTGCTCATACAGGTAGCCGTGCTCAGCTATGAACAGAAAGTGCTCTGCATCCCAGTGTGATAAGCCTCCCAACAGCCATTCCAAGAACCAGTCACAGAGGCTGGGCTCTGACAGGCGGGGCGGAGAGAAGGCATCTGCTGTGTGATCCGGGATCAAGAAGTTAAACAGGGCCTGGAAGAAAGAAGGAGAGAACTGAAACTAACCAACAATATCTTACTCCCAGCACTGAAGACAGTCAAATGGACTCTCAAGCAGAAGGACTCCAGGGATTCAAAGAGTCTTAACTCCAAGGAGCTAAGAAATTCAGGCTAAGGATATGTTTACACAGCAAAGAAAGGTGTGTTCTTAACTCGGGTTAGCAGCTCAAGTTCAATGCCAGGCTCCTCATGTGCTTTAGCTCGAGGTACTAATCTGAGTTGCCATGTCTTCGCTGCTCTTTTAACCCAAGTTAGTGAATGTTGCTTAGCTACCCTGAGTTAAGAATACAGTTTTTTTTTTCTTTCTGTATAGCATATTCTGAGAATCAGGAAAAGCTTCCAGGTGGTGAGACCTATTAGACTATGAAATAGTCTCTGGTGAAAACTGAAATCACTTGGGACATTCAAATCTGAACTGGACAACGCTCTTGAGAATACGCAGTGAAAAATTCAAATCCTGCATTAACCTCTGTGGTGCAGGAGGGGGAAATGGAGATGATCCAGCAGGTCTTTTCTTTCTGTAATGGCTGTGATTTTGTAGCTAGATATGAAGCACAGATTACTCCTTCCTAATCCAGAACAGCGCTAACTCTGTAGGTTATAATGAATATGCTACTCCAGCACCTTCCGTCTAAGCCTCTCCAATTGCTTCACAGTTATTAAGTTTCACAACCCCCCATCCTGGTCAGATAGACATTTTGATCCCCACTTTAGATAGGGAAACTGAGGCACAGAGGAAAGGGTCTTACCTCTGTCACACAGCAGGTTAATGCAGTGCCCAGGCCCCTTCTCCAGCCACTAGATCACATTCCCATTATTGCTGCTGTTGGAGCTGACACAAAAGCGTCCCCTCACCTTCATATTAGAAAGGCGAACAAGACTCCCAACAAATTAGTCCCCTTATGAGTTTGCTGCATTCACCATGTTTTAACAGATTAGAGAAAAACAGAAAGCTCAAGAGGCTAGGGTTCTGAATTTTAAAGCACTGTAATACCCAGCCAAATGAAAGTCACACAGCTGACTGTGCAGTCCTGAGGCTTAAACTGTGGAATTAGGGGTGTCCCTTGTACAATTATGTCAGTGCTGGGCTGAAAGGAGAAGAACAGGAAAGAAAAAGGCTGTATTTAACAAACTAATTAAAAATAAATAAATGTTGGTGCTTTACAGCGAACCCCACGTCACCGGGAAACTGGCTGGCTTGGGAGACTGGTATTCGGATATGGAGCCTTTCATCCCTCAGATGAATGTTCAGTAGAGACCAAAAGTTACTATCTGTTGGCTGTTTGGTGGTGTTCAATCTCTTTCCCAGTTAGATTGGTTTCACTTCACAAAAGCCAAAGCAGCAGGGCTCCTTGCTGACTGTCTCAGCAGACATGCTGAAGAGTGAATAGGACACAGGCATTGAGTTGTCCTCATGCCTAGAGATAACAGTGCCTCTAGGATTGAGACTTGAGAATGGTTTGCATGGGAAGATTGAGGTACCTGTTTTGTGGATAAACAGGGGACTTCAACCTATTGAACTGTCAATCCAGCACTTTCCAACAGCAATGAATTCACACAAAAGTGTTAATTTAAAAATAAATTAACCATGTCAAACTTCTATTTGACAGCAACATGCCTTCCCAGGTGCCGCTAGTGGGCCTCTGCATAAGAAGTCCAGTTACAATCAGGGAGATCATGATAGCTCACAATACACCCTGCAGTATGGACGAGGTAACTCTGGTAGTATATTACATTTATTACAATGTTTTGTGTTCGTTAACAGGAGACTTGCCTGGAGCACAAGTGTCAAGGCTCTGCAACACAGTGCAAACCAGATGACCTCTCGGACGTAAGGGTCTCTTCTATTCATCAATTTCATTCTGACCTTGGAAGTTGCCTCAGCGGGTCACTGCTGCTTTCCATAGGGGAAATTCTCTCTCCAGCTTTTGAAACCTGAATTAAACACAGAGCTCAGGGACACAAAGAGGTATCACAGGCTTCAGCTATGTTTGTAAGCTACAGATCATTACTTACTGGCCAACACTACTTCCTTCATAAACCTAAGGCTGTAAACTTGAACAAGAAAACGTTCCTTCTGGAAGAGACCATGGTTCAGGGGACACTGCAGAACCCTCTTGGTTGACTGCATCAGGATACTGTGTATGAACTGAAATTAACTTCGATAGCATCTTAAGCCTGCATAGCTGGGGAGGGAGGATGGTCACAATCCATGCTCAGTCCAGTTTTAGTGCACACATGTACCCATCAAAAGCCACCATCATTCATCACTGCTCCCCACCCTGCCTTTGCTGGTTGTCTCAGCAGACACACCAATGATTTAAGCCCATTTCAGCAAAGCACTTAAGCACACATTTCAATCCCAATGAATTCAATGGTACTCAAACACATGCTTCACTTATTAGTGATGGACTTAAGTACAGGCTTACAATTAAGTCTGCGCTTAAGTGCTTTGCTGAATTGAGGCCTAAACAAGCCATGGAGACTGACTGGTTCTCTCTCTATCTGAGTGAGTGGTTTAAGGGCAGGGCTGGAGCACAGCTGGTGGTGTGGGAATGTCTACCCTGCTGTTGTCCATCCTGTTTTTGTTATGGAGAAACAGCAAACTTCAGCCTTCAATGCTATCAAATCAACACCTTCCACCACCACTGAATTCACCGGCCATTACAAAGTGGGCTAGAATCCCCTCTCAGGGTCTCAGAGCGACCACTCAAGCCCTCCACAGAACAAAGAAATCATTGTCCGGACATGACATGCTTGCAGAACTCTGTTCTCTCACTGGTTTTCTAATGCTCTGGCAGGGGTCCCTGCTCACTAGAGTGAGGGCATCTGCCTGACTGAAGCAAGTGACATATGCTAAGGGGAATCATCTCCCTGTACCTTAGCTAGGGGATTTAAGCCAGTTTTAGTCCTAAAGCTTTTCATACACCTTAGTATTCTGGGCTGACACTTCCAGAGCAGACATGAGAAGAACAGACCCATGGCAATGAAAGGCAGCTAAGTAGCCTCCAGATCTGCTATGCTGTTCTCTAGGGTGTTTTAGGATAAACGAGTCTTTCCTTGGCCACATAGCCGTTAATGCCTTCTTGCTTTGAGAAATGGTAGGTGCTAGGTTGTCTCTAGGTTCACACTCTGCTCTCCACCCAGTCATTGTGTTGATTCAGTTTTCTATAATACAAATGAAGAGTTCAAAGCACTTTACAACTTTCACGAATTAGGCCTCAAAACACCTTGTGAATAAAGAAATGGCATTATCTTCATTTCACAGGTGGACAAAATGCAGAAACAGAGAGGTAAAGTGACCCGCTCAAGGACACAAAGCAGGCCAGTGGAAAAATCGAGAACAGAACCGGAATATGCTGAGTCCCAGTTCTAAGCTTTAACCATTAGACCAGGCTTCCTGTTTTCTCTCACACAAAACTTTTGGTTTGGCTCATATGGCCCTGTCCCTCCCAAACATTTACAGCAGCAGATAAAGTAATTAACATGGGGGATACACTACCAAATCACGAAGTTATAATATTATGGAGGGGGATTTCAGCTCAGCTATACATTCTATTAAAGCACATTCACAGCTGTAAAGCCTATTAAAGTATATAAAACATCAGGGGCAAAAAATGTCTAATCACCACTTTGGTGATTTAAAAAATCCTAAAATGAATTTGCCAAGAAGATCCAAATCAAACCGTATGAAATGCTTGTTTCTGTCATCAGACACCACACCCTCTATCAGAAGCCTAGAAAGAGCTGCAATCCACAACCACCATACTGACAGAGAACACACTGCTGTAGGGGTCTGGATGTCTTTACATGAACACCACCACCACCAAGTGTTGCTCACAGGACCACAAAAACACCAGGGCGGATAGAAAAGGGACACAAGGAGCAAAGGTGAATTAAAAAAAAAATCTTCATGGAAGAAAAGTCAAATCTTATGCAAAATTAAAGGTGAATTTCTATCAATGTTCAGTATTTCTAATCAGTTCCTTGTTTTTGGAAAGGAATTCCCTTTGCCCCTCCCCATTAATTATGCTATCAGTAAGGGTATGAACCTCAGTAGTACAGATGTTAGATAAATCATCAGGTAAATTAAAATGAATTATGAAAGGTCTGTAAAAATCTGTAGTGTTGATTGTCCACCACCAGGGGACAGCACGCTCTTACTGTATTGGCACTTCCTCCCTCCATACACTATAGCAATCAGATTCTGGTTCGTTTATAGGATTCCTATTAGGAAATTCATTTCAGTGTAATATTGAAAACACTTATAAAGCAATGATTTAGGCATCTCTCAGTATTTCTGCAATCTTCCTTCAGATTAAAGGGACACTTGAATTAAAAATATATTTACAAGAATGTTCTTCTCACCAACATCTTAGATGAGTAAAACAATTGTGGAAATCCAATTCACTTTTCACAATTTATATTGCTCACTGTTTGCATTTGTAGTGGCTTGGATAATAGACAGCCTAGTCATTTTCCCATTTGTTTCTAGTCAGCTTCAGTTTCTGGTCCTCAGGCACAGGCTAAAATGTTTGCTTATAGCCACTGCACCATTTATTACATTGTTAAAAAGGGAACATTTCTATTGATCATAGTTTTTTAAGAGTTATTTGTGCAAAACATATGCACTGGGTCTAAAACTATCATGACGTGTCCCCCTATATTTAATTTGAAAGAACTGCCCCACTGGACCACATTTAGAGTTGATTTAATGGCCACAAATTCACTGAAGTCAACAAAGCTGAACCTGCTTACAGCAGCTCTGAAAACGGCCCAATTAATCTTGCACACACTAGTATAACTCCAATTCTTTTGCCATTTTCTAGGTTATATTTTCAAATGTTTGTCTCGAAAAACTACGATATCTAACTACAATAAGAGAGATTACACCCCAAAAATCACTTCACAAAACTCACTTTTATCAAACGAAGCAACTTTTTTTTTTGGTTCATGGACTCAAACTCATTATTTTGCTGCTTCTTTCAGATCATTCAAATGACAAAGTTTGCACCTGGCATTTAAATTAGAATGACAAAAATGAAACAAAATTGTTCCTCCTCGCTTTGGAGATAACAGAGTACTGCAATTTGCAGAGACGCCAGCAGAGGTTAGATCACTGTTGAACCCCTGAATTGGAGCATTTTCAAAGTTGGAAGACAATTATTTAAATAGCTTGTGTGTTTATTAATGGATTAATATTAAACATCATAGAATACAAACAGCATTTATAGACACAAAAGGGCCTCAACCCCAATAGAGGTCACTTCAAGTGTTTCCATTAAGTTCACTTCTATTGTTACAAATCTTCCTAAAAAGGCTATAGACTAGAGAATGCTTCAGTATCATGATTTACTCCCAGGTCTCAGATGATGTGTTCAGGCAGGGAGATCTCATCTTTTCATGCCTTATAATTATGATTAATTATATTAAATATAATTAATCATGCCTTTTAATTAACTGACCTCTTTTAAAAGGGTCAACTAGAATGTTGCCAGCCCCAGGAGTTTAAAAAAAAAAAAAAAAAATCATGACATCCAGTCCCAGTCCTCCCAAAATTATTCTGTTTACATGTCAGGAGATTTTAAAAAAATTAATCCCACAGTTTGAGTCTGACTTCTGAACTCTTGGTGGAAAGCCCCTAGCACTCATTTGTGCATGTGTTTCCAGATGATACTTCATCCTGAGATGAACTCCAAATGTACAAAATTTCCCTCTAATTTTCACTTCCATTGTTAGATCTCCCCTTCCTGCAGCTAGAGAACATCTGGGCATCCTCTCCTTCCAGGACTGGGAAGGTGGGGGAATTGGTTTCCATTTAATTCATTGTCTTATCATGACATGTTGTCAAAGAAAAGGGACAAAAACATCCAATCTTTACACAGTGGCATTGGATCATTTTTATGCTTGGACTTTCAACATAAACTGACAAGACTATAAACATTAAGCATAGACACTTCATGAATTTTTGTTGCTAGTCACGTATAGGTTGCAGCCTAGGGTTAAACACAAACATTCTTGTCCTGTATCCACTAGAATTTACAATCACGTTAATTAAGATGACTAAAAATCCAAGCGTGGCCATACTCTCGGAGGTGGATACAGAACACTAAGTACTTTGTCCTGCAGGAAAAGGGTAGGTAGGGCATTCCAAAAAGTGCACAGAGTTGTAGCAGCTTCCAGGCCGCAGAGCTGCCCTTATCCCTTCTCTCCCCATCCCCTCCCCCACAGACCCCACACTAAGTTTTATGGGAGCTGCTTTCCCATGTGTCCAGGGCCACTCATTTGAAAGCAGAATAATTTTAAAGCAGATTGTAAACGTCCCGCCCCCCAGGCACATTCCTATGGCGAAGGGCTTCGGGGAAGTGCGTTTGAGTGAGTGTAAACGTAAAGGCTCCCAGGGTTTGGGGGCGGGGGGGCACGAAGCTCCCACAAAGTGCCCCAGGGTGGGAAAGTCCCTAGAGAGCCCTCCCCCCACAAACCCACAACCCAGTGCTGGAGACCCAGGCCTGGAAACAGGGGGGAGGGGGAGTTGGTGGGGGGGGGGGGACACAGCCCCGGGACAAGCAGCAAACTGGGGGGATGGGGGCAGGGAGAGAAGGCACGGGGCGAGTCCCTGTGGGGCGGGGGGCACCGGGGGCGAGTTCCTCTAGGACGGGGGTTGGGGGCGGGGCGGGGCGGGGCGAGTCTCCCTAGGGAGCGGACTCGGGGAGTCTGTGAGGGCGCCCAGGGAAGGGCTCGGCGGGCAGCCCGGGCCCGGGGCTCCTGACGCGGAGGGGAGGGGAGGATCTGGGACGAGGCTGCCCCCGCCCCCCGCGCTGTAAGGGGCTGCAGAGCTCGCGGCCCGGCCCCTCCCCCCACCTTGAGCACTCAGCGCGGGCCTGCCGAGTCCCGCTCCGGCTCCATCATCCCGCCGCCACCCAGCCACCGCCCCCTCACTTCCGCCCCGTAGCGAGCACTTCCGGCGGGCAGGCGCGCGGCTTTGCGCGCCTGCGCTGTGGGGCCCGCTGAAGCCCGCCCGGCTGGATCACGCGACGCGCCTCCCTCGTCTCTCGGGGGGAAGGGCAGGGCCGGGAGCCGCCCTCTTTACTAAGGGCAGCTCGGCTACGGGCGGCGGCTGCTGCTCCTCAGAAGAGCGCGCGGCGCTTTCCCCCGCCGCAGGAGCTCGCGAGTCGCGCTACCCCCATCCCGCGCGGGGGGGAGGGGCTCCAGCGACGTTGCGTCCCGCCCCTCCCCCGCCGGGCCTGAGGGGCCAGGCCAACTCCGGGCCTGTCGGTGACCCTCGGGGAGGCGGGGCGGGAGCGATCCCTGCCCCACCCCGCAGGCCCGCGCTGCGTCCGGCCTGCTCACAGCCGCCCGCCCGCTGAGGTGCCAGGGCCGGGGCGCTCGCCCTCAACAGCCCCCGCCGGCTGCAGCTGCCTGGGCAGAGATAAAACCCAGCCCGTGAAGTGGGGGCGGGGGAGCAGCTGGGCCACCCCCCACCGGGAAAAAACGGAGCGACGGATCCACCCCAGCCAACCGCGGGGGCGGCCGAGGCAGGGCAGCGCCGGCAGGTGCCGTTTAAACCTGTCCCAGGCTGGGTGATGCTCGCCGGCTTTGTGCTGAGTGACTCCCCCACCCGCTGCAGAACCGGGACTCCCCTGCCTGGGCCTGCCTGCCCGTTACCGGCTGGGAGAAGGACGCGACCGGACAGCAACACTGAGCCCACGTCTGGAGTCCTGGCACCTCACCCAGCCCCTGCACGGGACCAGCTGCCACAACCCGCTGCTCCGCCGGGGCCTGCCCTGGAGTTGGGCTCTTCAGTGTCACCCCCATTCACGTGAAGAGCTAGAAAAACAAAACCACAGAACAGCCCTTCCACTACTAGAACTCCAGCCGCCCCCCGCCTATTAAGGGCCTAGCAGTTTTCTCCGAGCCTAGACAAGCACCAGGACTAGGGACTCCTGGCAACCAGCTGAGATAGTCCAGGAAAGATCTTCCATCTAGGGAGATGTTGTCACACAAGGGGAAAAAAAATACATTTTCTAGTTTCATCTACTTCAGAGAAATAAAATGAATACTCCACTAGACGTAGCTTACAATCTTTTACCACAACTAGGGCTAGATGTAAAGGGAAAGAGTCAAGCAATTGCAAGAATACGCACGGAAAAAAGTCACGAAAGGCATCTCAGCCTTTCAGAAAGTTATGAACCTGACTTGAGCAGGTAACTTGACATGCCTATAAAAGCGATAGCTAGAATGCCACTCGAAAAGATGTCTAAAATGCAGTTCAGGGGAGCTCAAAGTAAAAAATGCCCCGTTTGAGAAGTAACGTACAAGATTAAAATTTCACACTTAGAAAATTCTCTCCACAAAGCCAGCAGGAAGAGCCTGGTTGCATGTGGTTATCACTCACATTATTTAAATGTACATCCACCTCGACAAAGATTTCCTGCTCCATGTCTAATACTTCCCCTCTCCATCCCACAACTGGACAGACAGATTGGAGGACAGAAGGTAATGGCAAATTATCCCCAGGATAACAAAGCTACAATGGCATTCTCATTCTTAGGGTTGTGGTATTCTGGGATCCTGTTCTCATTTAATAGCTATAGCCACATAACATGCCTCGTAAAGTGGCAACTAAGCAGTTTGGGTTTTTTTTAATTTATAAAGTTAAGTTTTTCTAAGAGACCTCCTTGGCTAGCTCAGTGTAGTCAAGACAATTTTTTGATGTACAGATACTGAGATACAGGTTGGCAACCCTCAGTGACAAATACGAACTAGCTTCCTCCCAACCAAAAGCAAACTACAGAGCAGGCACTGACAGTTTATTTGAGAAGTACCAGCTTGGTTCCACTATTGTGTTCTTCCCCTCAGGGACGTATGAAACTCATACTGCAATGGTGAGACGCAGCTAGATTCCACTCTAGCAATGCTGTTCGCTGTGCCTGCTTTATGTCACTAGCTGCACACCAGAGTGCATATCGGAGGAGAGACCTCCACCCCTCTAGTTATAAAAGACCATCACTGTCTATCTTCCCCACTTAAGCCCTGTCTATTAAGGAATTTTGAATGATGTAATTACAGCAGTACAGCCCCTAATGCAGCTATTACTACACCAGGATGAAGTCAGCAATGCAGCTTAGACTAGTAACATACCAAAGTACATCATACAATGTTACATGCTATAGTGCATTACTGGGTAACATGCCATATTTGTACATTATTAACATTACTTATAGTGAAAAAGGCTCCACTCAAGATCTTACCCAGAGTGAATAGTGACATACCAGATTTTGCTTTCACCTTCACTGAGACCTCACTAAGTTTAATCACATCAGTGAGCAGGACTTCAATAAGGGCACCAGAGTCCATCAGGGACACGTTACAGCAAAATACTGTGAAGGTATTGTAGAGTTTTCGTCAAGAGAAACCTCCAAGTTATTTTAAAATGTTGGGGTATAATCTGTTGTTCTAGTAGTAGACCTGATTATTGTTTAAGTGGACAGGCATCTTCACTCGTACCTTCAAAGGAGGTTCATAAAGCTGCTTCAGTCCAGGCTCTGACTTGAAGATGAGAGAACCAGTTTTCTATTCTATCTTGCTAGTGGGAATGATAAAAGGCAGCATAAAGCTCCCTGGGTCAGGAAAAGGACTTAGGTTCCAAATTTTCCACAGGCATTCCCTGAAACAGCGGCAGTCAAGTGAGACTTGCATTCTGTTGGGCTTAAAGTCAGGGTGGACTCAAATCCCTAATTACAAATTATGGACACTGCTTGTTCTCACTGTTTTCTATCTGCGCTAACGTATATCTTTTTTAGAAGACCACTGGAATATGCATAAATCAATCCATCGTGCAGGAAGCATGTTAGGAGTTTCCCCCCTCGGCTCAGATAACTGGTTAGCAGATATCAGTGGAACTGGTAATTATTGGTAGCTTCATTTTTCTGTGCCGCCACACAGCATTCATTAGCTGTGAAATACCTGAAGTCCCCTTAGGATGAAAAGGAGCTGTGAGCCCATGAGCAAGTTATTGGACATAAGCCGTTGGCAGCACCATGTGGACACTGCATACATGCAGAAAGAATTTTTTTCCTGTAACTGTAATAGGCACTTGATACTTTGGTGGCCACCCCAGTAATTAGCACACAGTGTGAAAATTAAATGTAAATGGCCTGAAGTTCTGCACATGCCTTTTTTAAATAAAAAAAGACGACCATCCAAGATACTTCTTTATAATGTTTCCCAAGGAACTAGGGTTTAAAGATTCCCAAATACCCATCAGCCAAGCAAGAGTTATAAATTACAGTGTTTGGTTTTTAAGTCCCTGTTTATCACCAATAACACCAACACATTGTTAAAGACCAGTTAAAGACCATCCCTAACGGAAAGTGGGTTTCAAAGATAGGAATTAGACATGCCAGGGAGGGAGGGTGAATTACAAAAGCAAGAACCATCACCACGGAACACGAGGTGTTTTTGGTTTCTTGAACACAAGGGATATTCACATTGAAATAATTCACCCCTTTTCCTTGGCTGGTTTTTTTTTTTTTTTTAAAAACTTAGATGAGTTCAATAATGGAATCCCACCACAATTTCAGCACCACTGTTTTATGAAGAGCTAAGTAAATGTATACATTTACTAACCAACCATAACCTATTAACTTGCAGATCATCACATCCAGAACAAGGCCTACTAGGCCACAGACTGAACTTTGGTTGCTCACTGGAAACCCCCCTCCTTTAAGGGAAGTCAGAGTCCACACAATAAAAAATACCAAGAGAAAGAGAGGGGGGGGAGATTTCTAAAAAAAATTTCCTTCTTTCAAATATCAGAAGGCAACTGTTTCTCTCCCTCTAAGTTGTACTTGTTTCTTTTTTAACCTAACAATGAATGGATCCACAATTAGCTCCCAAGTTTCCACTACAACATTCAGATTCTCCCCAGAGGCAGAATTTGTATTTAGGAAGCCAAGCCACTACCCACTATGGTTAGTATATGCCAACAGAGAGGCAGAATAGGCAAGCACCCAGCATTAGGGTCAGTGGAGACACACAGTATCCAGGTTTCTAATAAAAAAATAAAAACCCTTACAAACATCTTAACAAGATTTAATGTACATTTATTCTTAACACGTGGAACATATAGTATAAAGATTTCATACTGAATAAATGATATTCATTAAGCCAAAAAAGGAAAAAAGGGAGGAATTTACATCAAGTTTTTAGCTACATCGTCTGAAATACAAATATGCAGAATTCATCACTGAAAAATCTCAATTGTGTTTCTTCATCAGGAACTTCAACTGAACCTAGAACTTTTTCACACCTCGATTAGAAAGAAAACAAAAACAGGAAAAATAAACTATAAGTTGATTGGCTGCTGAGACAGCAATGACTTTATACACAAGACCTGTACAGCATCCTCCAGAGAGAGATGTCTGGCAAGAGATTAAATAATTGTGTCTCGCTTTTGCAGGTCATCAACTCGTTAACTCGTCATACTATAAAGGGGTGGGGAGGAAGGGGACAAAACTGCAAGGAATCTGAGGGTATGTGCAATGTACAACGTCATATATATACACACGTGGCAGCGTTCAGGCTGCAGCTAAAGGTTAAAACCAGTTCTAAGAGGTGATCTCAGGGTTATTCATACAATCAAGGAGGAAGAGAGAAAGAGGTCAGGGTGTTGTAGGTTCACACATGATACTTTGGGGGAAAAGCCTTTTTTTTTTTTTCTCCTCAACATTAACTAAAAACATTTTTAAAAACTACAGCTTGCTGCTGATCCAGCGTTTTTTTTTTCAATGTGAGACATTATTACAGTATGTTTACAGTTTAAGGTGTACAGTACATGAAGTTCTACACTCTACTGCACAGGCCTCCATTGGACAAGGTCTGTTCACAACTGGTAACTTCTTGGTTCCTGCAAGATTGTGAATGTACAACGATAAACCAGAGTTCAGCAGTCACTTTTGTCCTTCAGAGTTTACCATTAAAAACAGTTATGAAAGTGGCGCCTGTCAATGCGATAACACGGCAAGTCGTTTTCCCCAAACTCACTGTAAACGACAGTAACTTTGGTTAAAATAAAAAAAGTCTTCTACGTAGGCAGAACTTTGTCTCCTTGAACTGGGGGTTCAGGGCAGAGTTGGAGGGTGAGGTGAGGGGAAAAGGGAAGGGGGACATCTTTCCCCAGGGAGAAGCAGGGCAGACAGTGGATTCTGAGGTGGTTTTGCATAAATAAAGGGCAACAGTCAGTTTCTAAGTTCTCCACTCACGCACACGCACACAGGGGTATAGGCATCCCACGGCTGTCATGACTGGCCAATTAAAAACAGTACATCACAAATAACTTGTGAAACCAACGAGTTCATCAAAGGCGACACGGAGATGTCCAACAGCCGCGACTCGTATAACGTGAACTCAGAGTGGTTCTCGTCCACTTTGGCCAGGGCAAGCAGCGCCCGAGCTGCCCGACGCATCATGTCCACACTTGTCGACTCAAAGGGAGGGTTTTGGATGTGCATCAAGCTGGCTTGACTCTGCTGGAACTGAGTGGCTGCCAGGCTGTCCTCCAAAAAGCCCAACAAGTTGCCAATGCTGCCCTTCTGCACTGCAATTGCTCTAGCTGCCAGGCTGTCGCCCTGTGCCAAGTTGGCCAGTAGTACCACAGCCATCTCTCGACACACTGGGTTCTTTCTGTCACTAAGGAAACGCACCATTGTGCTGTAGACCTTCTCCAAGCGACTAAAGGGGGGAGTTGCAAGAATCAAATCCACGTTGTTGTCCTGGATGCTGAGTTTGCTGAGAGTTTCCAAAACCAGTCTCTGGGGGGAGAGGACAGCATTAGGCCCTAGGGTGGGAAAAGGATCCTGGGCCTCTGCTGATGGACATACTGCCCAGTGGAGGAGTCCATCCAGGACAGGCAAACAGATGCTTTCTGGGTACGGGGAGAGGTCCAACTGACCAGAAATGTTGGCCAGTGTAACCAGCGTGTTTTCACGCAGCATCTCCAAGCAGTCCCACCACCACTCCACCTTGTTGCAGCTCACCCCTTGGTCCTGCTCGTCTTCCTTCTCGTAGGTCAGTGGGGCTTGTTTGCGTTCTGGGTGCTTGTGGTGCAGGAGAATCAGTTTCCCTAGAATCAGCAGCAGACCGGGGTGTTTAGACATTTCAAAGTCATTGCCCGGCACAAACGATAAACTCCTGATGATGTTAGACACACAGACGCAGCGTTTAGCCAGAGAGTCCTGCCAGTCTAGAAGGGTGCACAGGGGTGTCTCATCTTTACTGTGAGGCTCGTCCTCCAGAATTTTTATATTTCTGTGGCTCTGGGCTGGACTACTGCCAAACGGAAATTTGCTGCCCTCCTTCATCGCTTCCAAGTTTTTGACCTCCTCTTCCGCCAGCGAGCCTGGCCGTGCCGAAAGCACGTCATCCATAGTAGCGGTTATCCTTTTCTCTGGGGGACCATCAGATGGCAGATTCTCCCCCTCTCTAGTTCCTGGATTGCTCTCAGCTGCTGATCGTTTTCTCAAGACAGAGTTGCAGGAAGCTCGTTTGTGAGTTACCAGGAGCTCCATTTTGCTCTCAAAGTGGGTTTGGATGTGTTCAGTGGTGTCTCCACCACCAATCCGCCAGTGCAGCAGTCCACTGTCAAACTCCTGTACTCGCCCCAGCTTGTCTGAGTAATCTACCACAAATGGGTCATTTTTCTGCACTATCTTGACTGGAAGCTTGTCAAATTTACTGACTAGTTTTTCCTCGTTGCTCTCTAGGGGTGCCTTGTCTTTACTTGCAAATGCAGCCTCCTCTTCTTCCTCCTCCTCTTCCTCACAGTTAGGGCTCTGTGGCTCCTCCTCTTCCTCCCCCCCCTCTTCAGGAGGGGGACTTGAAGATTTGCAGAACCTTTCAGGATCCAGTAGTGTTTTTTGTCCTGGATCTCCCACCTCATATTCCTTTAGGATCCCAAAGATTTCTATCAGGCAACGCCGGAAATATTCCACCAACAGTTCCAGCAACCCTGGCAGCTGTAAGAGAAAGAAAAGGGCGGGAGGGAGTCAGAGAGCAAGCGAGGCCAATATAAGTGATTCAGGAGGAGGCTCAGAAGAGGGTGAAGAGCTGAAGCAGTATTATTGGCAATTAGTTTCTTATTGTAGTGGCTACACGTTATAATATTTGCTACTCCAAATATACTACTGGGAAATATGAGGCTTCCCATCTGCTGGGAAAAGGGCTGGGGGGGGGAAGGAATCAGTATTTTACTATCCACCACTGACCAAACACGACACACCCCGACTCCCCTTTCCTGCTCACTTCCTCCTTCCTTCAAGCACAGGGTGGCAAAACTCCACAGCAAGTGAAACAGTATTTATAGTACTGTAGTTCATACTTTTTGCTGTTGCTGGGATGAGGAGGAAGGAGATCTGCCACATGCACAAGACACACAGACAGAGCCAGTTTAGGAAGAAGGTTAATCTCCTGGAACTAGCATCCAAACTTCAGATAAAAAGGCCTGAGAAAGACAGGCAAACTAGAGAAAACAAACGGCATTACAGAAGGTCAGAGAAGACAGGCAGCCGTCAGCATTTTGCGGTGCCCTTACTGTGAAGGTCGGTTTGAACACCTCATCCCTGTTGTTCCCTTTTTGTACCACAGAGACAACACCTACCACCCAGCCCAAACCTTGTATTTGCACCCAGTGCGAGTGGGTAATTGTGTACGCAGACAAAGTAGCGGGACATGCAATTACCCAGACTCTGTGCACGTAGGTATTGGCCTACACAACAGGCATGTTACATTTCCGCAAGTGTTGGGATGCCTGGAAGTTTGGCCCTAGATGGAGAAGACCTGTATTCTGCTAACTTGTTGACGGCATTCTGAACACAGATTAGTGCTTCCGAGACCTGTGTCTCAGAGCCTCTGCACCCACCTGGCTGAGGTTGAATGTCATTATGCTGTTGTCATCATAGAGCAGGATGTTTATGGTATCTAAGGCCCACGTACTTTCAGCCAGCAGCCCAGACTTCAGAGACATCATCACTCTCCATGCTTCAGGAGTTCCTGTAATACAAACATATGATACTTCCAGTTCCTGGTGCTGAGAAACAAAAAAAGACTGACATTCAGTCTTGCTTTCTGATTCCATGGACAGCAGAGTCCATTTCCACAGGGCTTTACAGACCACTGTGCAAACAAACCAAACATCCGGGAGGGGAGGAGGAGGGGGTGTGATTCAGACAAAGCCACTAGAGACTCATTTCCCTTGGTGGCTCCCCTTCTCAACAGCCTGCCCCCAAAAGCAGCAATGACATCACCCCCAACAGCTACAGCAGAGTGGGAGCTTAATCTTACCAATATCTTTCGTTGTCAGCCGTCTCCTTTGCTTCAACACAGGCTGAGTAGCTTCCACTGACCCAGGGGGGAAGGTGATGTCCCGTCGTATCATGGGAGGCTGTACAGCTGCTGATGCTATATGCGAGGCAGGGACGGGAGGTCCTGCCTTCTGCATTTTCATCCCCGAGTGCAGGAAGGGAGACTTGCTGGGCGAGGTACGGTTCTCCAGAGGTCTGGGCAGAGGGGCTGGGCTGGATACCTGAGGAATGTGATTCTGCATGCTAGGAGGGGTCTGGTAGTTAGGCTGTGGGGGCCTGGTCATTGGGGGAACCAGGGCAGAAGGACCATATGGAGGCTGACGGTTCCCATGGGAGGGCCAGGGTCCCTCGTGATTTACCCTCTGATCTGAATGTAGAATTTCATCTGTTCGATTCACTCCGTGATAAGCAGGCCCCTGGGCTGCAGAGCCTGAACTCTGCCGATTTGGATAGCTGTACCCTATTTCATTGCGCCCTTGCCACAGGGTGCCCTGCTGCAGGCCCTCTGGAGTAGACTGGATGGGACCAGCCATCATCTGAGGTGGCATATTCTGCTGGGCAGTTGAGCCGGGGGGAGCTGAGACCCTGTCTCTGCCAAATTGGAATGGGAACTGGTTCTGCGGCCCTCCGGCAGGTCGGCGGTCAGCAGCAGGATACGTGCTCCCATACTGGTTATACATGTCCTGCTGTGGGGTGGGCTGTGCAGTTTGCTGCTGGCTTGGTTGCTGGGTCTGGGCTGGAGGCAGCTGTTGCTGCGCCTGCCCCTGCCCGGTGCTGTACGGCACGTTGTACAGCTCCCCTTCGTGTCGCTTGGCAGGCGGGCCGTAACTGCCATCCATGGGTCGCTTGTAGTTCTACAAAGAAAAAGTACAAAGCAGTCGGTAACGGAAAAGATTTATAAGACTAGCTAATAGTGTGAACTCTGTGACACAGCTACACAGACCAAGCAGGACTGCACCCCCAAATCATACAAATGCTACGATCTAACCCGCACTGGGGTGAGGTTTTCTAATGGCCAATATGACCAACCTTCCAACAAGGGGCCTGAAGAGAAACCGCAACCTCTGAATTTTACAAGTCAAGACTGATTTCTTCAGGCATTCAGAGTTTCCCTAGCTGCTTTCAGAGCACATTAAAAGTCAGGGGGAAAGACCTGCCCATAGAAAGAACTCAGGCTCTCAACCTTTAGTACACAATCTGTGGGTGGATTCCTGATTTGTCAGTCTCAGCAACTTCAGTAGACCCTCTTCCTGCTCTTCTATGGCTTGAAAGGCAGAATAGAAGTCTCCACTGAAATCTCAGATGGGGTGTGCATCAAAAGCTACATTATAGTTTGCACTTCGAATTGTTCCTTTCATCAGAGATCTCAAAGCATCTTAGAAAAGTGAGCACAGCCCCTTTTTTACATAGGGAAGGTCAGCCAGTCAATGGGACAATCAGGATTAAAACCCAGATCTCAACTCCCAGTCCCGGGCCCTAACTACTGTGCTGGTTGTCGAGGCTTCTAGAGCTTCAAGTAGACATTTGAGAACAGAGGTAACTGGAACCCTTGGCCCAGAGCCCCGTGGCTCTGGTTGCAAAGCCAAACAAAGTGCAAAGCAGTTGGAATTATTCTTAGCCCAGCTCGGCAGGTGCCCTCTACTATATGTTCACAAGCCAGACAGGATCTATCCCACAACTGTGAGAAAAAGAAGGGATCGGTAGAGGCACTGCCATGAATAGCAAGTTAAAATTTCCTCTCGTAGCTTTTGTGGATATTATGCTAAACTCTTCTCTGAAAAAGGTGTACTGTGTAAAGAAACTAACACAGTCGGTGCACTATAAAAACACTCAGGGGATGGCGATCACTCCAAAATCTTCGGCAATGGCTCAGCAAGTGAAAAACATTCAAGAAGATTCTGGGTTGCCTGGAAGGCTCCAAGTCAGAGGCAGTTACCTAGACCTATTCAGGGATTACAGCGAGGCCACACATGAAAATACTGGGCAAACCTGATGACTAGACAAAAGGCTGTTACAGAGATATTGTGGGGATCAACAGAGAGGTTCGGGGGAGGACAGAACCCCAAGTGAAGCTGTCTGGGCTTTCAGTATCTGAACCAGTGCCTGTGCTAACTGTATACCGAAGAGCCCCAGTTTATAGAACACTAGCTAATAGCACTACGTGTCGTACACACTGAACTAACAACCACAACGTGCATTACGGCAACAGCGCATTAAAACCTGTTTAACTACTTGGAAACTGGCAGAAAGGTGGAAAGGTTTTTCACAATGTACGAACATGTGCATGTTATGTAACACTCACACGAACTAGAATTCAGTACAGCAGACGGCTATCCCAGAAAACAATTTGCTTTCGACAACTTTCCACCGTAAGTCTTCCCACATTTCTCCCAAGAGAGCTAGGGATGTTTGGGGAACTCACCTGTTGTTGCTGTTGATATATGGTGGTTTGCTGACTGGGAAAGGGGCTGCCAGAGGATGTGCCTTGAGTGGAAAACTGATTGCCATAGGAATCATGTCTGCAAAGAGAGATTGAACAGGTGCATTATCCTCTGACCAGGTGCACACTCAGCGATAAGGGTTTCTGAACTCCTTGCCTGTAGTGGGAGGCAGCCAGTTCTATGAATCGGCAAATGCTGTTTTTGGCACCAGCCTGCACCTACCGTTTCTGCTGCTGCTGCTGCTGTTGCGGATAGCGGCTGGGAGAGTACATCCCTGAGTCAGGGGTGGAAGGCATAATGTTGGCCTGGGGCGTTCCGGTTCCTAAGCTGCCCTCGGGTCCCATTCCTGGCTCCGTCCTACACAAACACATACACTTGTCAAGGCTGTTCCTTTGTTTCTCTAGAGGAAAGAGGCTACTAGGGCAGTCACTGTGGTGAATAAAGGATACACTATTACACTTGGAGTCCAGCAATACCTCACCTCACTCTGTCGTAAGGACCTCCATAGGGATAATGTTGCCGTTGTCCCATGGCCATGTTACCCATCCCTGGACCTGCAGCACGATTATAAGGGTCACCCATACCAGTGTTGGGGCCCTGCCCTGAGGACATGAAGGGGTCACTTCCTGGAGCTGGGAGAGGGAAAGAAAGGATCAGCACAGCAAGTTCATCTAAGAATTAGAAAAAGCGTTCTCCCCTTTTGGAGGAGATGGACAAACAGGAGACCGCAAGGCCCTGGCACAGGGGACAGGAGCTGCAGGTGACTCTAAGGCACCTTTCAGGGGTTAGACAGTTCAATGGGTTTAGTGCTCCAGTATAAACGAGTATTAAGAGCTCGATACCTTTCCTCATGCTGCTGTAAGGATCCTTATTTGGCTCATAGGACATGAGACCCATCATGTCAGAGGTATTCATGCTGGGCTGGTACCCTGGATTTGGAGTCATGGAGTTCCGCTTCTGGAACGTGGGGTCACTGCCATCTGAAAAGGCATCCTGAAGACCTACTGAGTTACTCCTGATAAGAGTAGACAAGAAAACACTGTTATAAAGTCCTGTGCTGCTCCTCACCTCACCACCCCTACAAGATGAGTGATCATATCCCCCTTCCTGACACAGACCCACCAAAAGAGGGGAAAACCCTCTTTTCCCTCCAGAAAGGGAAGCCCTTGGGAGAAAAGAGCAATGGTCGGACAGAGTTGCAAATTCAACAGCTTCACTTCCAGTTATTACAAATTGTGACCGGTAAGACGGACCAAAATGCTCCCTTCAGCCCCAACTCTCAACGGTTAACGAGCCTATCGCATCCCTGCCCGCAACACGGGATCTTTGCTTGCAGCGCACAGACCATGGCAGTGCAGTACCTGATGCCTGGCAAAGGGGGCATCTGACTGTGGGGCGTCGATGCTGGCGTTGGCGGTTTCAAATCTCCTCCTTCTGCCATCGAGCTGCTGGTGGATTGAGGTGTCTGAGGCCCTTGCATAGAGCCGGAGCCCGCTGCATGGAGAGAAAACCAGCATGAGTGGCTCTGCGCCAGGGAGAAGATGCTACGCAGAAACACTCAAGGATCATAACAAATCCCCCCCCCCCCCCCCCCCCAAAAATCAAGAGAGACGCCCTGAAGGAGAGGTAACATGGACAGGTAAGGCCTTTCACTATCTCCCCCATAAGCCTCCCTCTAGAACAGAGCCTGTTTGAAAGAGCAGGAAAGCAAGAGTGAGCATAGCAGTACAAGGATATGCCACCGGCGGTCCAGACATCCCCCCAGTCCATACACAACGTGTCTCATCCTTTCTATCTGATTGTTCCGCCCTCACCCCTCAAACACACCTCCCACCACACTGGACAGGATCCTCAGGCTGTCTAGTGTCACAGGACGATGCTTAGCAGTGGGACCAGGCTGTACAGAATTAAAACGTTTCTCCAGCAAGAGTGACAACCCCATCACCACCTGTGGTTAGCAGCCCCTCATGTTGGTGCTGTACCCAAGGCACAGGTAGCGAGTTTGATGCCTCTTAAGGCTCACATCCTTTGAGAGATGGGAACACTGCCACCCGCAGTGGAAGTCCCTCTGATTGGGTAACCCAGGGCTTTCTGGTGGGGATTTGTTCAGGATAATTCAAGGAGCCCTCCTACACCATCTTGGGAGAGACGCTTAGCAACAGGGACCAGAGAAAGACTAGCACTTTCGATGATGAACGACAAAAGCCCTTGTTTAGCCAAGAAGTGGCTATTCGGATCAAGTCAGATAAAGAGGCTACGGCAAACCCCGAGTGGAAATCCTCGGCCACCACGTGTAACCAAGCACGCAGCGCGCGTCGGAGTGCCCCGATTCCAGTGCAACCACTGCTACGCTCCTGGCAGCTGGCAAGAGCTGAACTCTTAATTAACGTTTCCATTAGTTCCCATTCCCAGCACCCCATAGCCATCCCTCAGCTTCTGCCTGGCTGGCTGATGAGTCATTTCAGCTATTCATTAAAATCCTCTAAGGTCACATACAGGTCATGTGTGTTTATGCCCCACCTTCCTGGCACCCTTTTCCTCCCTCCTCGCTCCCAGTCTGGGGACGTCTCCAGTCAAGCTCAGCAGGGAGCTTCATTCATAACCCCTCCCCCACACCCTTCTTCATTAGCATTTCAGCGCCACTCCACTCCCTGGGGAATTCAGTGCTGGTCTGCACTGCATTATAAGGCACTGACATCACAGGAAGAGGCTTTGAGACATTCCCTGTGTCGCTGCCATTTGTTGTTTGTTCCCACCCCCTGCTGTCCCTCCCACTCACTCATTTACAAACCAGTTGGAGACAAGCCAATTCCACCCTCTGGGAATTCAACCTAACAGCACGCCTCCCAGGGGACACCCAGCCATTCACACTCAGCAACCCAAGGCCGCTGGGGGGGGACCCCAGACTGCTACCCAGGAGGCAGTGCCCAGCCCCCTGGGCACACGCGTCACACAGCTCTGTATCGGGCATTCTGCACACTGCATGTGTTACAGAGGATTGTCTGAGCAGGGCACATGCTCCACGGAAAACTGCATTAGACACTCCCTAGTGGTGTGTGACTGGGTAGGGCGACCAGGAAGTCACCACTCTATAGGTCCCTAGGTATTCCACAGCCACAAAACAGATCACTTAACGCAGACTTGTGCATTAGAGTCTAAACCTTCGTGAAGATGAAAAGAAGTGGAAAGCTGTCTTCACAGCCAGAAGGGCCAGCATTCAAAGGTACACAGAACAGTCTGCAAACAGCCCGAAGCAATAGCTCGGAGCGATAGGAGCCCACCTCCATTCGTCTTCATGGGGTGTTAACTTTGTACGCCAGCGATGGCTGTTTAAACGCACTCAGCGGTGGACAAGTGGGGCACAGCCTTGGAAACCAGAGATCAAACCTCCCCACCACTCCCACAAAAAGTCACCTTCTCCTTGGTTGCAAGAGAGAGGAACAGGAGCATCCCCACGGTGCTAGAAGCCACCAGCTGTCTCCTGGGTTCTAATTGTCAGACTGCCATCAGCTGCTACACCTAAATCCAGCGCCTGCCTTCCTGGGTACCAAATGTCCCATTACCCTCCCTGCAGCAGCCAAAAAGAAATGTTCTTTGAGAGACATGCCTCTGTGCACTCACATTTGTGGGCTGCTCCCCGTTTGAGCTTCAGGAACCTGCTGGGACAGCATGAGGCACTGAAATCGGGAGCCAAGGTTGTTAGAGACAACTGTGTCATGGTTGCTTCTGTAGAGCCTCCCACTTCTGGGCGTCCAGCATGCAGCAGAACTCAAAGAAAGGGAGGCTGAGGAGTTCTAACTGAACATGATTGCAGAACGGTCCTCCTAAAGCAAGCATCAGATCTACAGGCCAAGTCAAGAGATCAGGGCTGCGTGAATATACAAAGAATTTGAGGTAGCAGACCTGCGGCTTTCCATAATTAAAACAAGTCATCAATGCTGCCATATCCCTAGAAGGCGGAGTCTTGAGACTCACGTACCATCATGCTAGCTAAAAGAAAAAGAGGCAGCTATGCACAACCTAATCCACTGACAGGCACCAAGTGGAAATGCCATCCCTTCAGTATTAATCTGCAAATGTCACAAGTTTTAAGTGGCTTCCTAAGTGCCATAGCCTAGTCCAATAAACTCAGAAACCTCTTAACACCTTGGTTATGTCGCCTCATTTCCTTACTGGAAAGGATGAGGTTTTGGGAAGAAAGCTGGAAGAGGTAAGTGGCCTGGTTTAAGTTTAACTCAGATGCTGCTTTAGGCAAAATTTTTGCCTAATAACAAAATAGTTTCATCCTGTGGAATACAGTGAAGTTAAATCCCACACTGGGACAGGTTTCCTGAATAGTGGAAAGACATTACTCAGTTCTCTGAGGAATCTCATGACTGTGGGATGGCTGAATGCTTCACAGCTGCCAATGGGAGACTGGTATTCTGAGATGGCAAACAAGTGCCTTTTGTTCAAGGATGTAGCAAGGCTGATACTTCAGATCCAGTAAGAAGTCGATAACATTATCTGAACGCAGAGCATGATGACAGACTGCCATCCACTGCTGGGAGAGGGAAAACCTTTATCCACTTCTGGGAGTGGTGCTTCAGTAAGGATGAGGTGCTAGATGAGAAGCAATCCATGTCCTGCGATCCAAGCAGCAAGGTGAAGAGACCGATTGGGGATGCAAGACAAGACCGTTTTCCTTATATTACAAGGTCTGGTGGCTTAGGTAGCTGATATGGAAACTCTTGTGAGAGATCCAGGAAACCTATAAAGCAATACTGCCTGTCCCAAGTGGGACTGATCAGCCTAAACCGGTCCCTGACCAATTTTCTCTCAGTGAGAAGAAAGCTTCATTTTCTTGCTGCAGTGGTAGTAATAGGATTGGTGGAAAATCACATAGTGGATCCCTGCTCCAATTAAAAAGGAACATTGGGTCATGGATTTTCTGTTCATTCCTGTTCCGGAACAACAACAACAACAGAAGTGAGGACATCACACTGCTGCCTCTACCCGAGGAGGTACGTTTTTCTGCCCAAAGAGTAATCTTTCTGGTTTTGTCAGAAGGGGCAGAACCACTGAACCTGGAGTTTTTAAGGCTTCCCATCGGCTGCACAGATGACCAAGGAGTCTGGAGTCAGGTGTGGGAAAGATGCTGTAATCTCTGATGTAGAACCTGGCACAAGCAATCTCCCTTTGTGGTGACGAAGGGTGCAGATCCTGGGCTCAACCAGCTGCCTACAGTAGGTGTCACCAAGCCTTAGTCAACAGAGAAATCCTTCTCCTTGGTCTCAAGTACAGTATATATCAAAATAGGCAGCATTTTTCCCCCCTCAACTTTAACAGTCTTCAATTCTAAAGACAATTATTCAAGCCAGCAACTCTTGAAACTCTCTGTCGTCATGGGGGATAGCAGACGTGATAGTATTCAGGCAAAGCAGTAGTGTTGACATCAAATGTGACTTCATCCCCATCCAGTACAGACACGTTACATTGTGGATACTAGCCAAAGATGGAGAGAGATGATAGGCTCAACCATTTAAAAACACAAAGAAGATCGTGACCTTTTGGGAAAGGTCAAAGAAGCAGGCTTCTCACCTGGCCACTAATAAACTGAGACAGGTAGCTGCATCATCCATGGATGAAAGGATGGTGGAATGGGAGAAAGAAGAAGCATCTGCAGAGAAATATGCCAGGGAGCCTGAGAGGCCTTTGAGAGAAAGGTCCTGGTGGAGCCTGAAGGGGGAGGAGGGGAATTTAATAAATAAATAAATAAATAAATCACACAACCCCAGGAGCTTCCTTTCGCCAGGTGTGACAAGATTCACACAGCGGCAGCACTCTCAAAGCAGGACTCTGTTTTGCTGTCCTGGAGCTGGACCCAGCCTTTGGTTCTGGGATGGGCATCTTTTTCTTTCCTGCATGAAGGTGCTTCAAAGCACACAAAGGCTTGTTTTACCTTTGCATGGGAATGGGGCACTCATCAGAAAACGCATCTGACAATCTGGCTTGTAGGAGCTCTGCTGTCAGGAGGACCCGGAACCAGCTACGCACACCTGGCCTTTTGGGATACAGGCTTAAAGTCTTGGCATGTCTTTAAAGAGTCTGGATCAGAAAACGAAACTACACACGACAGAATACTTAATTACGAGCTCTAAAACTTACCCAAACGGTCTGAACCCAAAACCATCCTAACAAGTTACTTGTTTGTGTTTTAAAAAAAAAGTCTTTGGGTACCGAGCAAAGATCCCTGTGCCTGCAGCTAGTCGTGGGAAAGTAACGGACTGATGTGGTATCTGACTAACAGCCCCAAGTATTCAGTGCCGTGGAGGGGTGCTTCTGTGATCACGAGGTGCTACTTGCTCAGAAGGTTCCCACTCCGCAGCATGTGGTGCTGCTCGAATATGCTGAAGTCACCACAAAGAGACTCCTTTAGGCTGCTCTCCTCCCCTCGCCCCGTCTTCCGTAATGCAGTGATGTATTGTCCGTATAAAAGCATGCAGAATATTCAACACTTGGAGGCAGCATAAAAACAGTCAATGCCAAAAAAGGAAAAAACCAGTTACTATAAGGGAAGTTGAGTTTGAGATACGTGGTCCCTATGGATACTCTCGGCCAGCATGCATGCGCTCAGTGCGCCAAGGCCTAGAAATTCTTCGGTAGCATCCATTGGTCTGCACCAGCACCCTGCGCCTTCTTGGACTGCAAACCAAGGGCATAAGGGGCAGCGTGGACTGATCTCCTCTCCACTTCCCACTCTACCACGAGCCATGTGAGGATCCAGAGAAGAGGGGAAGGAGGTGAGGTCAGGAATACTCGCAGGGACCACACATCTTGAAGATCAAGTAACCGTAAGGTAAGTAACCTTTTCTTCTTGGTTCCCCAATCCCATTAACTAATTAACAACGTAAGAATCCACTAGCTAACTTGTAAAAAGAACTATCTAACATTTACAGAGACTGGACAGACGACGCCAGGCAGCTATGGATACATGAGGGTTCCATCCCAGACTGCAAACAGTAGAAAAACTGGAGAGGTGGTCAGCCTGCCCATTCCCATATGCCCCCCAGTTCTCATCATGAGGCAGGTGCAGACCAATGGACACTGCTACCGAAGGAGTTCTGGTCGTGGACACACAGAGTACACGTGCACCCACCATGAACAGTCACGAGTACTCAAGAGAAGAAACACACACTACAAGGAATACTTTACCCACTGTATTACTCACTTACATATATAGCTACATTCAGATTAAGGCTTTTAATGATCTGATATTGTCCTAAGAATTTCCATTTTATAGTAGAAACGTGGGGGATTCGGAGAGGAATTTAAATCCAACTTGCTGCAGAATACATGGGATCTTGTCTGTAGGATCTTACCAGAGATGGCTCCAGTCTCAGTACTCATTGCACTCCAGGAGTTAATCTTTATACTCACCTGGAGATGGGGGTTGTATCTTGGGTTGGGACTTCTTTGAATCAGCGGCTGCAAAGATGTCTGGGGGAGGATCTTCGCCTCGTTCAATCTTGCACTCGAAGGCATAGAGACACTGGATGTACTGCTTCTTCAAAGAACTAGCTGCACTGCTAGAGGTGCCCACATTAAGATTGGTGGCTAACTCACGCCATTTCTTGTTTTTGTTGACCTGCACAACCAAAAAAAGGTGTCAGAACATAAAATTCAAGCCATTTCCCCTTTCTAGGAGACTCCCTCCTTCCCAGACAAAGACATATTTCCCACCTGGATAATAGCTAAACATGAAGGAAGCATAACAGCTCCATATTTGGGCTGAAACTGTGGATCAAAAACAAAACAGTAAGCCCTCCCTTAGCCCCACTGGAGGGAAAAAAAGATGGAGGCTCAGAGATCGGTAATACCAAGCAGGGAAGAGATGTAGCCACGAGGTGCAAGCAGACAGCCCCACATGCAGCAACACTAACAAACGATGTGAACACAGACAGTGTCATTGCTGTTCTATGTTCTGGGTGAGAAAAAGCACAAACTGGATCTCGGTGCTGTCCGTCAGAATACCTTGAGCAAATACCTTGAGCACTGAGATTAGATCCGCTGAATTCAAGGATACTGGGTTTTATAAGAAAGAATTTAACACGATTTAAAAAGCTCCAGACTCAATTCAAATCAGAAGAACTCAACTAGCAAATTGAGTTAATGTGAATCCTGTTGCCTATACACATGAGATTTTGAGAGAGAGGCTGCTATGCATACAAACGTATCGCCATCTCACTTAGGTCACAGTCGCAATGGCTTTCAAAACTGCTGGTCACCCACCTGAGTCAGTCCTCCAATCTCCTTTACAGAGATATAGAGCCGGTAAAGGTCTAGGGGTTTCCTGCCCACAGCAGGGAGGTTGGTCATGCCCATTGCTTTCTCTTCAGTGAAGGCTAGGTAACGATCAACCCAAATCTTCCTTTCCGGCTCACCACCCAGCTCATACAATTTGGTAATCTTCTCATTGGTGGTAGTAGAGGAACTGGACTTCTAGAATAAGGAGAAAACAGATCTCAGGATGGAGGAGCACGTGAGCCAAGAAATTTAAACCCATCAATTTCAGGTCAGGTTCGGCATCTTATAAGGGAGAAACAAACCAAAGGGATCAAATTCTGCAGTTGTCTTAGGAGCAGTCACACATCAGTCCAAAGGTGAAACGCACACGTCTCAGGTCAAGTTTGGTATAGACAGACAGACAGGATATTGAGCTTTTTGGGACAACTCTGCTGAGAATCAAATGGGATCACAAAGATCACACTTCAAAATATGAAGTTAGTCCACCCCTAGGAAGGCTGCAGAAGACAATTAAGTTTCATCCAGACACCAGAATTGTCTGTGTGGTGAGGAAAAGAGGGATGGACAAGGGGCTACAATCATTCTTCTAAACAAGAGACTGACTTACCTGTAATTCTGCTTCTCTGAAGAGACCTTGTAGGATATTCTCACTACTGGGTCTTTGTTCCTTAGCACAAGATTTGGGGAACTTGCTTAGCTCTTAAGATTTTTTTCCATCTCCGAGGACAGCACTAATAGGATAAGGCCAAGCCAAGACTCCCTATTAGCCATCACACCCTGTCAACTATAAACACTATTCTCCAAACTTTTCCATCCATCAGTTTTCTATTACTTTAGTGGAAGCTCCCAGGATATATTATTACAAAACTATCAATGATCAAAAATATACCCCAAAGAAAAATAAGACTAGATGCCACGTATTCAGTTAAACCACCAAATTCTGATAGGAGATGGATGGATGAGAATCCTACAAGAGGATCTCTTCCCTTCATAATTTTCCCCTCCCTAATGATTCAATCTGCAGAATTTGCCAAAAGTTGCAACAATGTTACTAATGCTGAAAGTGTCAGAAATTTCTTTCCCTTCCCCTGCCAGTATTTGCTGTTTTTTACCTACAAACATAAAAGGAAGATACCGCTTAAAAATACTACACCACACAACCTTCAAGTCTGCAGAAGGAGACCACAATTAGAACTTCATGTTTAAAAAAAAAAAGAAAAAAAGCCAACTGAAAAGGAAAGGGTAATTTGAATTAGACTCTTTTGGATGTAGGGTTGGGGACAGAGACTCCAAAGCGGAGCGCTATTCTGGAGGCTGAAGCCAAGCAATGATGTGCAAGTCTGCAGAAAGTGGCCAGCGTTGCCTAACAACTTGGTGTCAAAAGAAACAGAATTGGGTGGATTTTTTTAAGGGCTCTAGTCTGCTCCAGATAGAGCAGGAGACATCCCACCCTGCACCATTCGAGGTGGCATATATGGAAAACTGCCTCTCTGGGACAGGCATGCCGGTGTGGGGAAATGGTGATAGGGCAATAGGTTCACATTAAGACAGAACGCAAAACATCACTTAGAAGAGAAATCTGGGATGAGTCTGCAGCACCAGTTGGATCCGCTTTACACCAGGTCATCACAGCACTGTGTGGCTGAAGTCACCACCACCAGGAAAATGACCTTTCATGAAAAATGTAAGCTCCCAGAACAGCGTGGTTCAAAAGTAGCTTTCACCAGCTTTGACAACAGCATGTTATGTCCCACAGCACAAGGGGCCTTTTAATGGGTTTTGGGTTTTTTTTTTTAAGTGTCAAGTCTTATGGGAGCCTGACAAGGGCTGCAGAGACACTGGTTTACCTTTGTGTAAATTGGGATAGGCTGGACACACCTGGGTGGAGTCAGACTGACTCAGGTAGTCAAGCATTTTTTGTGCAAGGTGAGTAAGAAGATTTGCATCAGCCCATTTCCATCATCCCACAAACCGGGGCCAGAGTTGCCAGGAGAACACAAGCCACCTGCAAGAGACATCATGCTTATGCACTGCTATCTTATCAAGTGTTTGGCTGATCAGAGAAGGATTCCTGGGTTGGGATTGAATGAAATACCCTGATTCTGCATGACAATCTGAGGCCAGATTCTCAACCTGATTGGATCATCCTTTGGGCATTTGCAGCAAAATTGAGAACTGTTCCTGTGAGAACTAGTACAACCCAACTAGGAACCTTTGCTCTCCTGAGCTTTGTTAGTATCCTTTCCATGAGAAGGGATGATTGAAAGAGTTCGGATGCTTCCATCCGCTGCAGAGAAACGGTGGCCTCTGCCAACGTGTTCCTCTCTCAGTACTGTGGGCAAATGATCAGTTGGATCTCATTTTGGAGGGTGGCGAAGAGTTCCATTTTTGCCACCATGAAATAGTTTGTGTAACAGAGTCGCAAAGCACACCTGCAGACCTTCCTGACACAGGCGGTGGGAAACTACTGCAGACAACTAATTAATCTTAGTGGACCCTAAGCACTCTGGTGACATGGAGTGATCCTTTGACGTCTTCTAGAGTGGTGTCTTTGATCAGCCAATCACTCAAGTAGGGGAACACATGCTTCCAGACTGGCTATGACTGCTGCGAAACATTTCATGAAAATCCACAAAGTCAGTGCCAGCCAAAAAAGGCAAGGAACAACACTGGCTGCATCGTTCCATTTTGGCAAATCTCAGATAGGGGAAGCTTTCCAGGCTTGGGAAGTAGCCCCTGCAAATAAGTATCTGCAGAGTCGGGGCTTGCCCCGAGAAAAGAGATGATGGCTCCCAAGGTGAGAGTTTTTTGGTTTTTGTGGGTTGGGCTGTGTGTGGGTGTTTTGTTTTGTTTTTTTGAGGGGGGAGGGGAAGAGGGAAGAGTAGCAGAGATCCATTTAGTTCCAAAATTGACCGGAGCCGCCCTCATTTTCTGCAAATCAGATCGTGTAGCCCCATGCAACAACGCTCAGGATTCACATGTGCTGCGTGATCAGAAGCCATTGGGGAGAAGGTTCCCCCTCTACCTCTAACAGTCTGGACTCGACAGGCTACTAGTAATGGCAGGCTGGCAAAATGTCTACAATCTTTCAAAGACTGTTTCTTGGTGCTTACTGAACGGGAGACTTAGTGTAGAATGGTTACTTACCTTACAGTAACTGCTTCTTAGAGACCTGCTGTCCACATGGACTCTACTCTTAGGGGGCATGCATCCCATGTGCACAACACTGGATTCTTTTGGCCAGCAATGTCCGGTGGGGCAGCACCCTCCATGTCCTAGCATCCCCCACTGAAAGGCATAAAAGGCGGAGCAGACCCAGCCATCCCTGTCAGTTCCTTCTCCAATGCAGAATTCCAGAGGAGTAGGGTTCTTTACCACATCAGGTGTGCAAAATTTAGCTTCCCTCCACACCGAGTGAGGTTTGGGGAAGAAAGCTTGGAAATAAATCCATTGGCTCATATGAAATTCTTTGGGAAGGAACTTGGGTTGAGGTTTGAGAGTGATCCAGTACTTACAAAACAGTGTATAAAATGGCCCCTGCTGTGGGGGCCTGAATCTCCTCTGCCTGTCAAGTTGATGTAACGGCCAGTAACAAGGCAGTCCTCTTAAATAAAGTGATAAAGAGAACACGTTGCTCAGGGCTCAAAGTGGAATTCATCAACTGTGCTAATAACTCAGGTCTCCAACATAGGGGCAAACATGAATAAGGACCTTAAGAAACCTTACTACTGTAGTATGGGAAAATACAGTATGGCCTTGGATAGGAGGGTGATGAGTCAAGAGTCCAAAAATAAGACACCAACCTCTTAGGGATAACAAAATAGTTGGAATAAAACCCTCTGCTCCTGAACTCTGAGGGCACCTACTGCATTGCTGCAAGCTGTAGAAGGGAGTCCACTTCTTTTAACAGTATCACACGAGAAGGAGCACTGCAAAGAGTTGAGGAAAAGGGGGGTAAGGGGTTGGAAGGGACTAGAACTGGATAAAATACCCCTTGTTAATTTCTAGGATCCACTGATCGCAGCCCAGGCTTCCCAAAGCAGGCAGTTGCCCAAGACGGAGATGGGTAGAAGGGCAGAGATCCTTTGGAGGTTCTGCCCGGCTCTTGACAACTGTCACACCTGCTGACTGGTGGACAGACTACTGCAGCACCAGAGGAAAAGGCAGAGAGGGTCATTCCTAGAGCCTCTGCTTCTTTCTCAGCAGCTCTGATTCCTCTGAAGGCTGGTAATAGGAGGGCGCAGAAGACTGCTGGGTGAAAAATCTGTGCTTTCATGGTTTGCTTCTTGTGGGTAGAACACAGAGGCTCAGGGAGGGTAAAGTCACCTTGAAGTCCTTTAAGGAATGAAATCTGTCTTTGAACTAAAAATACTTGTTGCCTTTAAAGAGAGGATCCTCAGCTGCTATTTGGACCTCTCCAGGCTGGAGCCAGGATGATCTTCTCATGCCCACCAGTGTAGTCACAAACCATGCTGCTGTGTTGGGCACGTCCAGCGCTGCCTATAAGGACGTGCAAACTATCAGCTGTCCTTCAGACATGGCCTTTAGCTCCTCTCTGTGTTCCTGGAGGTAGCATGTCCACAAACTGAGACAGCTGGTTCCAACTGAAATAAAGGTATTCGACAGAAGCATTTGGAGCATCTAGAGGCTGGCAGATGAAGACTTTGCACCTGAACAGGTCCAGGCTCTCCGGATCTTTCTCCCTAGGTGCAGATTTGGGAGGCCCGTTGCTTTGAGATCTCTTGGACCGCAGCTACCACAAGCAACTCCAGTGCTGGATGGGAACAAAGAAGCTCAAAATCCCTTAGAAGCGACTGAGTATGGATGTGGCCAGAATAGATGCTGGCTTGTGCCACAGGTTTTTCCACAGGTACCAACATTCCCTCCTTTACAGGCACGGAGAGCCTGCCAGGCATGGAAGAGTGCAAGATGTGTAGATTCCCAGACTGCTGGACCACTTCCAGAGGTAGATCGAGAGTTTCCACCATGCACTTGATGAGGTCCTGGAACGCCCTGAAGTCATCAGCTGAAGATGCTAAGGAATTTACTACCTCATCAGGAGAGAACTAGGAGATTGCAGCTGGGACAAATTGTTCTTCCCTTTGTAGATGTCGTTCCTCATCACTTTCCTCTTCCTGCCTTTCCAGGATCCGAGTCTACACTAGCTGATCTGGTTGTGTTGGGTTTATATTACGCCTTTGAGGAGAGAGGTCTAGCCCTAGAGAGGGGCTGCTGATGCTGGCGCGTGTGAATATGGCTGCACACCCTAGAGAATCTAGTAGGGTCAATGCCAACACAGGTACAGATAAATGGGGTGTGGAGGAATACCAGGAACAATGTCCCTCATGAGCCTTATGTAGTTTCCTGCTGTCCCTCACAGACCTCTACCCAGAGTCTTGATTCGAAGGAGAGTGGGTAGAGTCCCTACTATGCCTTGACAGGGAAGAAAAAAGGGAGTTCACCTCTTTCAAGGATGGGGCTGTCCTGGCAGGAGTGCCCCAGCTTGGTTGTGCTCTCTATAAGTGGCAGGTGGTGACGTCAGTAGCAGAAATATCTCCTTTACTTGCCACACTGACACCTCGGTAGCGTATGGCTGAGTGACCGTCCTCAACCTCTCAGGAAGAAGAGACTATTACCAGGCCCACAGATAAATCACTAGGTACAGATGCACTGGGCACCAGGGCAACAGTTCTGAGGTTGCCTTTAGAGAAGTGCTGGATATGAAAGGCTCACAGCAAGACAGTCTGTAGATTTAGTGAGTCTCGGGGTGCCAGAGGGTCCTTTCCCTGGCTGCACCTCGACTACTGAGACCAAGACAAGTCAGGCTCTGCCTTGTCTCAGACACCAGAGGTGACATTTGCCTCAGCTCAACTCCAGTGCAAGGCTCCTTCCTACCCACCATTAGCGGAAGCTGGAATAGAGGCAGACTGAGGATTCTTAGAGGGAACTGCCCGACCAGGCTTCTTGAGAATGGTGGGTCTACACTGACACACAGCCCCATTCAACGGCTTAAGAGATTCAGGCTTTAAGCTTCAGTGTTTTTGCCTTCAGGGCCAGCAGTATGCGAGACTTGCACCGCATGAAGACTTGTGTGTCAAGAGAGCACTCGCCACGTCTCTTCAGTATATATACAGGGGGACATCTGCCACCAAATCTGGTGCCTCTATACACCAGGGTCAACTGAGTCAGACTGTGGAACCAATATGTTCATTTTCCTGGATACAGCTGTATTGCATTGACCTGGTGTGGAGCTAAAAGTGGCCTCCCCCCTTTTGAAGGGCAAAAATTCAGAAGGCAAAGCACTGAAAGACAACTGGCACAAAGTTCTCTAGTGCAGAAGATACAGACCAAGTGCCAAAACAGCAAGAGGTCTGAACAATCACAAGGTGCTAGAATCCCTTAACGCTTCCATGGAGAAGAACACCGGACGAAATTCAATAGGCAGGAGCCAAAACAGGTGCTAAGTGCGAGGGGGAAAAATCAAGGTGCGGATGCAAGAAGTAAGCCCTGACACACTGAACACCTTCCACATACTCGTGTGCGCAAAATGCTGAATTGCTGCAGAGTACTCAACCTGACAACAAATGTAGGTAACAGCACTTGCTAAATCTGGTGTGGAAACAGAATGGTGTTGACAGCATAAGTAGAGTGATGCAAAAATGCAGTATTCAACAAGGAACTCTGCCTACTCACTCAAGAAGGAACAACTGGCGCGTTTGAGAGGGCAGCATTTATATTTGGCAAGGGAATGGTGTGTGATGGTTGCTAGGGGTCTGGCATACACTCTGTCTCATGTACTTCAAAAGGTTAAAAAATGGAGAGCTATGGGACTTCCACCACCCCTGCAGTAAGGAGTTAAGACCCAGGAGGGAGAATCATTTACAGATGGTATCTTCAGAGAACATAAGTTTAGATGCTCATACCTACCTCTCACATACATAAAAAAATCAAAATGGGACGCCTCAGTCTTTTGCATGTGCGCAAAAACCTAACCCATTAACAAGGAAATAGAATCTCTCTCCCACTTCTTAAGTAACTTCTCGACAGAACCGAGGGGAGAGAGTGCCATCTGTACAACATGTTTTGAGGGAGAGGGTAAAGTAAGCTCCTTGGGGCAGAGACCATGTCATCTGTGTGTTTGTGTAACACTTCCTGCAATGGGACCCTGTTTCAGACTAGTGTCTTTAAGCACCACTATAATATTAGTGTACAATAATAAATACGGGAGAATGTGTTCCACGTACACTCCGCCTTCTCCAAAGCATTCCATACCAAAATTTCAGAGGTAATTGTTTAAATTATGCTCTGAAGTACTGAACATAACAAGGACATTCACTTCACTAGCCATATTTGACCCAGTAGTGCAGCATTTCACAAGCAGCATGTAACAGATTACAAGGATACAATTTACTAATGGAGGGTGAGGGAGAAAGGCAAACTAGCAAGCCTTCAGGAATCATTTCAATTTAAATACAGTCTGAAAATATTCAGGCAGTTAACAGAGAGTTACATGATTAAACGGAGGCTTTCAACACCCGGTCAATTAAAACCAGTGCATGAAGGTCATAATCTTCCATTTCCTATCACCAGGGAAGGTCAGGGGAACACACATGCTTTACCTTTGACTTGGATTCTGGTTTTGGCGTCCCATCTGCCTTATTGTTCATTTTAGTTGCAGGCGTTAGTTTGACATCTGCAAGGCCCATCATCTCAGGACTCGCGGCCATCCCTAGAAGATTAAACAGAATCTTCAAACGCTGCATTTCAATCCAGTATCATGAAACCCCATGGACTCCTTGGGGTCAGCACTGGCTTACCTGCAGAGTTGTTGGCCATATTCCCACTCATCGGATACGGAGGACCCTGGGGGTTTATCATGCCAGTCATGCTGTTAATTCCTTGTCCATAAGGAGGTCCAGTTCCCATCATCCCTCCTTGGCTCATGTTGGGATAGCCAGGAGGCCTAAGAACAGGAGAGGGAGAGAAAAGAAGTACATTTAAATATCAAGCACTAAGATCCTGTATTCTGCTCGAGCGGCCTTTGCTCACAGAGGCCTTCCTGCAGTTGACGCATAAAATGGAAGCGACTGGCTCCATGAGAACACTTCTCCTCCAAAACTGACCTAGGATAAAGTCTACAAGAGCCTAAGCTTTCAAAAGTGACTTTGAAGCTTGTCTACACGCACCTCGATGTGGACACTACGGGATGTGAATTGCAGAGTACACCGAAGTGCTGCACTCTAACTGCTCCATCTGGACACTGCTGGGGTAAACTAATAGCCCTTTCAAACAGGTCTATGTTAGGGTGAACTAAATACTTTTTAGCTTGCACCAGGAGCATTCACACATGGAAGTTAGAGTACACCTACACAGTGAGAAAAGACCCAAGGCATGGCTGCAGCTGGTCCAGGTTGGTGGGGATAAAAATCACTGTGCATCCTTTCAGGTACCTCCACCCTTGCAGGGTCCCAGAGCTCAGAGTCCAGTCCGAGCGTCTACAGAGCGACTTTTCAGTCCCAGAGCCCAAGCCCCACAAGCCCAAGTCAGCTGACCCAGGTCAGCCATGGGTGTTTTATTCCTGTGTCAATGTGCTGAGGGCACACCACTTTGGTGCGCTCTGCAATTCGCATTCCCAGAGCCCGCACTGTGGCAGTGCAGACAGTGTCTTAGTCTCAGCGAAAGTCAGTGAGACTTAAGCTACTAAATACTGAAACCAATTCTGAAAACTGAACTTACACATTTTTGAAAGTTTTACCCGATCTTGCTCTACCTTGCGCTGCACTCTGTTGCAGGTGCTCAGTCACCCCTGCCAAAGGAGACAGAGCTCTCGCATCTGGAGCGGCCTTGTAAATGCTGCAGCTTCTGATGTCCAAGTGGAAAGTACACAGGCTTCAGGCTTCTTTTACTGCAGCTCCCTGGGGTTTTTCACTATATCAGATGCATCCAAAAGCACCACACCCAAACATCAACTCAAACAGACATTCCAACATCAGACAGGGCATCTCTCTCTTTACATCTGTGGCTGGGGGCTAGAAATCCAGCAGCCTCACACTCAGGCGACAGGCCTTGTGATGAACAGGAAGGGGAGACTGGAATGTTTGTTCAGATTTCATTGACATGCAGGGCAAAACCAGCTAACTTCTACTTTGCAGCCGCAACTCAACTTGTGTGAATTCACCGCTCTCTTCGCCACCCGGGTCGACCTCTGGATGCAACTTCCCCGTTTTTACAGCCATCCTGCTCTTTTCTTGCAGCCTCTAATAATGAATTCCAGATCTCTTTCCCCACAGGTCTGCTGGTCATTGAGACCCCCACTGGAAAAGCTGAACTGCACACTGGAAAATTTTAGTCTAAACCCCTCGACTCAAAAAACACTGACAAATGCAGTGGAAAGGATGGTCTGCTAGATTTTCTGGCTCTTCCAGGCACACTGTATCTTGTTCTCACCCGTGCAACTAACAGCTCCAGAAACCAGACTTGAAAGGATCTCACAGAACATCAGACTTTCTTCGCACACAGTGAGAGAAGCCACAGAACACAGCTAATTGCATAGTGACTTCAATACACTTCTCCCCTCCTACCCCGTCAGACTGTTTAAAGACCTGCCCTTCTGCAGGCATTGTAAGGAAACCTGTGTTCAGGGTTCCTCAGATTTGATTCGTTTCAAAACACAGCCTGATCCAAAGTCACAGGCTGCGCCCGCCACACAAAAGGGTGAAGACAGGAACAGAGACGCCGGGGCAGCTTCATTTCTTACCTGTTCTGGATGGAGTTGGCAGCAGCATGCATGGCGGCGGCAGCTGCTTCCTGTGCTTTCCGGTTCATGCCGCCTGGTGGGGGGCACATCCCTGTCCCCACCTGGGGAGGCATGTTTGCCATGTTGGGGCCATAGGGCCTGTTCCCCATGGCTGCATGGCTCATCCTTCCTGGGGGAAGCCCGGTGTAGGGTGGCACCCCGGTCTGTCCGTGCATCTGGCTCCCTGCTCCCATTGGGTTTATACTTCCCGCCATTCCTGGGCTGGGGTAGTTGGCGTTAGGCATAGCATTATAGTTTGGCTGCCTGGGATAGCCTCCTGCAGAGAGAAGAGGGTGGGGGGGAGAGGACATCCAACTACTTAGTTTGTGACTCACTAGAAGTCTTCAAATTGGCAGTGTGACGTGTCCCTAGCCTCTGTCTGCCAGAAGCTGGGAATGGGCAACAGGGGATGGATCACTTGATTGCCTGTTCTGTTCATTCCCTCTGAAGCACCTAGCATTGGCCGCTGTCAGAAGACAGGACACTGGGCTAGATGGACCACTGGTCTGACCTAGTATGGCCGTTCTTATGTTGTGACACAATCAAGTGTCATTATCCATTCAAAGGCAGTATGAGCCTCCCCTGACCTCATCACAGACCACAATGAGCCAGATGGTCCAGGACAGGATGAAGAGGTCCCAGTTAAAGCTCCATAAGATGTATAACTCCCCGCCAAGTCCCTCTCCCTCTGAAGTTAACTGAATCAGCAGCAGTTTGGAGGCCCCATCAGCTAAGAGGTTTTTCAAACCAGGAGGGGGAATTCTGGAGCAGAAGCCCTTTAGTCCTTAAAGCCAGAGCTGCCTCACACATATTCCCCAGTGAGACACACAGAGCACCCTCCCTTTCATGTCAGTTTCAGATGCTGCTGCATCATCCACACATGTTAAAATGGTACATATAAATGCAATTCGTCAAAAGCAGAAGATTGCAGGGGATATGGGCCATTCTTCCTGCCCACGTTTACTTAGTAGAGCGATATGAGTTTTCCACGCTATCCAGCTGGTTCACGCCCTTACCTTGAGAAACGTACTGACCCCCCTGGGATCCATAGCTTCCCATTGAATTCTGCTGATACGGTCCCATCCCAGCATGCATCTGTCCTCCAGAAGACTGACGTGGAGATAAGGCGGAGCCAGGCTGAGGGGAGCTATACTGGGGCATCTGAGGATTCCTCTGCAAGTAACCTGATCAATGAGATATTCAAATGAGGTATTATTAATACACATTTTCTAGGGAGGCAGTACTGCATACATAAAACTTCCCTATGCTCCTGGAACCCACCCACAGACAGACATTCCCGTGACACAACCCAGACAGATTTTTTTTTTTTTTAAGAGCAACTGCCATTTAAAAAAATGTCCATGGTATTTGCCAAAAGATGCCACACCTATTGCCCACTCTAACAAGAGAAAACTGTAGTAGGCCAGAGCACTTGTAATGAGCTAGCCAGTGCTGCTTATTAGTGAGGACTATTGTCCTACATACGCCTGCAGCCACAAAGCAAAAGGCTCCTACACATGTATCCCTCCTTCCAGTCAATCTGTTCTCCTTTCTGGAGCAGAGAGCCACAACTGTTGTAAACATCCCACATTTTGAGGTTTACGATTATGTTCTTAGAAATGCAGCATTCACAGAAATTTGTTTTAAAAGCTGCAGGGAACAGCTTAATCAAAGTCAAATCTCTAGGGCAAACAACAGGCAACCTTATTACAATGTGCCCTGAATGCTTATTGAGTTGAACGAGATGCTCCAGCTTTACAAACCAACTCTCAGCCCACAATCCATGCCTCACCTGGAAGAGGCTGGTTTTAAAGCTTGTATAGGTAGGTGATCATTATTTATATATCCAGCTTTACATTCAGAAGTCTACTGTTAAAACTTACAATCCTTAATAATGTGCACACAAAACCCATACCTCGATCTTGGACCATGCTTGACTGATTCATGGAAGGATGCATGATACTGTCCGACTGGCCACTAGGTGGTCGGGGTGGCATCTGATTGCCTGCACCATGGATAGAAAAGCATTAGCCACAAGAAACACATGTACCTAGGAAAGGCTGAGAGAGACTACGGTCTGGTCTACACTGCCATGCTAGGTCAATGTGAGATACGCTAGTTACATCACGGGGTCACATCACGTAACTAGCGTATCTCAGGTCAATGTGCTTCGGTCTATGTAGCGTGGTGGCATCATGGCACTATGTCGAACAGACAACGTTTCCCATTGACGCTGCCTTCCGGGGAGGTGCGCTAATTGAGTCGATGGGAGAGTGCGCTCCCATCGACTGAGCGGGTTGACACAGACTTGCTCAAATTGATGCCGCTGCATTGATGCCTGCTACTGCAGCAGTGTAGACATGCCCCTAGGCTCACAGCATTACGTTAGAACCGCAACAAAATCCAAAGGAAGGTGGAGAAGGGGAAGGGGCGGGGCAAAGAGGTGTTAAGCCCACCAAAGGAAGTGGGGAAGGAGATGAAAAACCAGTTAAATTAATCTTTTCCCCCCAAAACAATTAACATGATGTTACTGGGATGCAAGTCAATAGATTATAGCTGCTCAGCTAAACGCCTTATTTTATACTTTTAGAAGTCTCCTCCCACACGTTGTAGCCTCATTTTTAAGGCAACCAGATGATTACAAAACCCTCAGTGTCAGAAACTGGGGCTGCTCTTGGTAAACTTCTCTTTAAAACTGCCAATTTTAATCCACCGAGGGCAGGCTCCTTCAGCTCCATGGAGCAGTCACGCCAGCAGATCCATACACACTGAATATTTTTACCTGGTACTGCGGCAGGTGAGAGTGGACCGGAACGCGACTGAGCAACGCTAGCAGGAGAGCCAACAGGGGAAGGGGAGGGTCCTCTGATTCCTGGGAGGTGAGGCGAGGTATGCGGAGAGAAAGGAGACTGAGCTGGGTTACTCTGCTCTCCCTGACTGCTTGAAATCCCTGACGTGCTTACTCCAGGACTCAGGGCTCCTTCCGTACCCATGGGTAAATCATCTATGGAACCAGACAGATCCTGCAGTACACAGAAAAACAGATCAGACAAAAAAAAATTAAGAGGTAGAGAAATTGTTCTCCTGTGCACCACTAGGAAAGAGAAGTGTGTGTTACAGAATTCACTGCATTCTGCTTCTAGGCAAACTACAAACAATAGGGGGGGAAAAAATCAATCAAACCAGCTTATGTTATTGTCAGTTATGAAGGCTGTAGCACAAACCCAGGTAACTGACAACTGCATCTTACTCTGTCCCCACCCTGAACCAAAAAGTTCCCCAGCTGTGGTCTGTGGAGAGCTTGCTGATGGTCCAGCTGTTAAATTGAACTAAAAGAGGATAAAAATAAGTACTTCCTTGTAAAAGAATGTGATGTAGTTGCCAGGGGCAGGTATAGGATTGCAAACGAGAGAAGAGGTTGTCTATGTGATGACTAGGTGCAGAGAAGGGGTCCATGACAGAAGAGCGGCTCGCCCTACGAAAGAGTTTGAGAACTCCTGCCTCACCTCAGTCCATTCTGAGGCCTCAGACAGGCTGGGGAGCTGCTTACTTGAGAGAAAAACTAAAACTAAAAACAGAGATTTTAAAAGAAAGCCACGAAACACATCCCACTTCCCTTTCTTCACACACACTGGGAATTAGCACTCTGTCTCTACAGCATTACGTTCCAGGCTTTGTTGGCTCTCCTCTTCCTGCACATATCCACCTTGAACCAGGAGACAGCAATCTTGTCTGAACTAGCTTCAGTGCCTGAAACTGGCACAAGAGTCGCTGGAAAATTGCAGCCTGTGAACAGTCGGTAAATTGTGTGGATACTGCACATGTGTGAGGGCAGGGGAACCTCTTATATTCTACACATGGCTATTGTTCAAGTACTTTGGAACTATACAGGAACACCGGCATGAAGACAGCCCCTGCCATTAAGAGATTAGCTCTATGATTAAAAAAAAAAAAAACACACACACACCCCTCCTCCCCCCGCCCAACGACTGGGAAGAGCTGGATGAGATAATATATGGTGAGGTGCCCCCCTCCCCCCCCCAATCTCTCTCTCATACTCTTTTTCCCACCCACCTGTCCATCATCAGTAACTCCCTCTTCATAGACACCTAAGGAACAGTGAATAAGGATTCTGACCCTACCAGAAATCTTATTTTTCTTATTTCTAAAATACAAACCTTAGACTTAAAATTAAAGGTTTCTGCTGTTTTATTCTCTAGGTAGGAATCGCTTCTTCCTGAATCTGTTAATATACATGAAGTGCAGCACAATAACAGTTTAATGATAAAAAACTGTGTAGGGTTTTCCTCAATGTGGTTCTTCTTTCTTATATTGCAGGAGACTAATTTTAAGTAGCCTTTTTAAATGGTAGCTTAAATATTTTTGTAGGAAATGTAGAAGTTGAATCTTGGGATGTATTTGGATGAAGAGAGTGGCTTGGAAAACCAGTTTTGAGAGGACATTTCGTACAGAAGAGGAAGCATGAGGAAAGGCACAGCAGTGGGAAAGGAAGAGATCAGTGCATTGCAGCTGGCATCACTGCATGATGATGTGATGCTGATGATTTAGGAATGGGCCACATTTTAGCCTACATTTCCCAGTGAGCTTTGCTCTGCACCCACTTTTGGCCTAACGAGCACTCATACTTCACATCTGTTAGGAGGAGCCATGTGACCATAACATCCGCATCTGATTTATGAAAATTGTGCTACAAATATTTTCACTGTTTACACAGACATCTTTACCTTGAGAACAGCTAGTTTTATAGTATCTGTGTAACAGGAGACGTACAGTTGTAATGACAATTCGGCTTTCCGTGATTAGGGACAACAGAATACCAAGATAATTAGTCTCGTGGTTAAAGCATTGGACTGGCACCTGGAAGGGCCTGCTTTACTACAGACATGGTGAGAGATCTTGGGACAGGTCACGGTCTCCATCTCATAGGGGGCAGGGACAATCACAGAAGCCAGGAGCAATGGGCACGACAACCCCAGAGAGAATGAAACAAGAAGTTGGAAAGCAATTTGGGAAACTAAAACAGCAACAACTCTGATGCGTGTCCAAAATTGTCAGCAAATAGATGTGGAGGAATCAATTAGGTAACAAAGTCAGAGACCCACGTTCAGTGGAGCCTAGCTTATCACTTCCAAGCCCTCTCTCAATGTTTTTCCTAAGAGAAATGCTCCAATTCAAAACAGCAAAGTTCTATTGGCTGGGATATGCAGGAGGTCAGATTAAATCAGTCGCCCCTTCAAGCCTTGGAATCCTTGAATCTCAGGCCAGATTAGCACCGAGACAGAAAGCGTTGCTCAGGAAAATCGGTTTGACCAGTATGAATCGGACCAAACCACGTTTTAAAAAACGGAATTCAGAAAGGTCAAAACAATTGCTAAATATGGCTGAGATAGTTTGGTCCCAATCTACACTGCCTGCGCTATACCGTTCTCAACACACTTCAGACAACCCTTCCCCACCCAAATGCAGGCTGGGCCTCAGGACCTGAAATACAGCAGGGGGTTTGGTCTTTAGGGGCAAACAAGAGACCTTGTCACTCCAAAAATGCCTGCTTTGCAGGTGATTGGTGAGTTATAACAGCCCATCCTCAGGCTGTAGACACAACACTGCACTGAAAGCTCAGGGAGGGGGCGATCTGAAGGCACAAGCTAAGAGTGAGGAGATTCCGGTCTATGCTAGGAGGGTAAGTTACACTTGGAGCCTGGGCAGGCAAAGAGATCATTCTTTGCTAAAATGGGTGTGTATAAATGGGAGGGGTATATGAACAGGGTCCCATTCTGCACCACTGCAATTTCACAGATTTGAATGGCAGAATTTGGCCCCATTTTTCAAAACTCCCCAGCTCCAGCAACTGACACATTTAAGATGGAAATGCCAACCCCTGGCATGACCTAAGGCCCACTATCCACAACCACTTCAGTTTGTATTAAGGCTATGGCTTGCAAGGCAGTCGCAGTAGTATAGCTGCTTTTCTTTTTATTTCAACGAAAGCTAGGAGTGGTCAGAAAAATCCTAAAAACAAAGTTTACAAAATCCTACAACTTTCCAGTCTCTCTGCTGATCAGCCTCAGTACGGTTGATGGCACAAGCTCCCCATCTAAACAAAATACAACTCTTGTCTGCCAGAGAAGGCAGTCTGAACACAGTACCTTGCACACAGCCATTATTATTGGTTCTTACTCACTCAAATTCAACAGTATTAACCTCAAATCCAAGAAAAATCTTTTCTCATCTTACTTTGGTGCTTCAAGACAAATTTCTCACTAGGTAGGAATTACGTTTAGTCTTCGATCTAGAGTTCAGTCAAGTTGCTTACATTAATGTCACCCCAAACACAAATGGGTTAGGATACAGACATGTATCACAATCCCCTGTCATTAAGTGGGAGTATTGCAACTGCAGCTTCAGAATTAACCCACCGTTAGTATATCCAAACAGCCAGTTAGGTTTTAAACGGTTAATACTTTGGACTTGTCTAGCATCTTCCATCTAAGAATCAAAAAACACTTTATAAACATTGTTTCATGACACCCTTATAACAAAAAGGAGTAAATTTCCTTTTTATAGAACAAGTATAAAGGTGATATGTAAAAGATTGCAAAAAAGGTGCACACACTGTATAATGCTTTGAAAGGTTTCCTTACCAAAAGAAGTCTGCCTTTTTGTAATCTTAGAAAAAAACAAAATGATCTAATCTTGTCTTCTCTGGCTTTGATAGATCTCCCCATAACTGGAGAGACAATGGTGTTGAATATGTAACAAAGATCTTTTCTCCCAAATGCTTGTGAGGTGTTTTGATTAAACAGGTAAATTTAAGAAACAAATTGAGTGTCTAAATATCCCTTTCCCACTCCATGACTTGGGTTTCACTTCCTTCGTATTGTAATGTCACAATCTTACTAGTTTTTCCAGTTGTCGGAGTCTTCCAGGAAAGACAAGCAGATAAGATCTGAATTCCTAATGTGAAAGATAAGTGGAAGTTTGATAAAGAATCAAAATAAAATATAGCCACACATACAAGAGGGGCATGCATTTTCCCCCCTCCCTCCTTTACAACTCCCATTTAGGTGACTTAACCCACATTATGGTGGAAAACTGTGGAACAGTCAGGTAAAGAACACAGCCTTATTTAAAGATACTTAAGGAAAAAACCCAATACATCATGCAACATATTACCTGATTTTAGTCCTTTATTTTCAGACAAAAAAATTTAAGACACTGTTAATAAGGCTGCAGTAGTGCATTAATTAGTTCTTCTAAAAGCCTTATTTGACTGTTGTTATAACAAGTTGCATGCTTGACAGCAAGGAAATCTAGAGTTAAGTACATGAACTTAACTGTGATTTTACACACCACTACAATGGGGTGAATCCATGTGATGAAGGCTCGCATGTCTCTTAAGTACTTTAAAATACTTTTAGGCTGAAATTGTCAAAGTTGTGGGGGAGGCGGGGGGAAGAGAGAATCTGGATGCTTGATTCCCATTACAATTAAGGGGAATGGAGTGTCCAGATCTCCACAGGCAACAGAAAGATCCCAGTCATAAACTTTATCAGCATTGTTTTAGAGTACAGTACTTTGCAGATGTGATCTGTAAAGTAGAGGCCAGGTCACAGTAAATATCTACTCAGACTTCCACTGGAAAAGCATATCTATAAATATGAGAGAGAATGAATGACGGGATTGATGGTAAATGAGGGGTGTTTGGTGACTGTACACCGAGCAAGAAACGTGAAAGCTCTTGACAACAGCAGAAGTGTGGCAGGGACACACCCCTGATCTTTGGAAGGTAAAAGGCAGGGTGCTAGACCTGGCTTCTTCCCGAAAGGAGAGTTTGAGGAGGTCAGTGGCTGCTATGCGACTGAGATTGATGTTCATACATTATCAGTGGGCAGAGTAAGGGCTACAACAGTAGGGCATGTGGCTTCTACTAGAAATATACACAGTGTCATGGAGTGAAACGTCCAGAGTTACTGAGAGGAGGCAACATTAAAGCTGTTTGATCTTCAACTCTAGTTAATGTAAAAGATTAAATATTTAAAATCAATGCCCAAGGCTTGTCTACACACAAAGGCTTAGCTAACCAGGTGCATGTCATTTTTAAAAATGGATTTAGTTAAGTGATGCAAACCTCCTATATAGATACATTTAAACTGGTTTACATCCATTTAGATTAACTTGGGAACTTATTGACTTAAATACGTTCATCTATGTTACGTGCAATTTAAGGCCCCTTTACACTGTAAGAGTGGCATAAAAGGGCCTAACATAGAAGAATCAGGTCCTGGACCTTCATATTATACAAGTCATCAGAAGAAGCCATGTCCTTAGTTTAAAGAAATTAAACACTGACATGTAAGCCCATTGTATTTTTCTGACATACTATTTAATAGGTGTGTGACGCTTATATATGTTAAAACACCACGTTATTATATGAAATAGAACAATAGCATTCTAATGAAAATACTGTGCCAGCTGCATCTAACCTCCATAAGGCTGAATGATTTAGCCACTTAAGTTTATAAACTCCAACAATGCAGTCCTCTCTCAGTGGAGAGAAACTCCGCCAGATACACGGTCCTTTTTGAAGGCTAGGATTCAAAGTGGAGTATCATGTGGTATTTATAAAATTTCACAGGAAGTTGACTTCTGCAGGGGGAGGGAACAAAATGGTAAAACTGGGACTATAACTCTTAATATGGGTCCACAATCAAAGCCTCATCCAGTTTCCATCTGATCAGATTAGTTTCTCAGACTGGCTATCATTCAAAGAACTAGAGTATCTTTTAATCAGGCCCGAACACCCAGAAAACTTTAAAATGTAATTTACATAAGCGCACCACGAAGAAAAACGTAATAAAGCTTTCCCTCCACAGTCTGCTTTTGGGACAGGTTTTAGCACACAGACTGATCCAAAGCTCACCGCAGGCAATGGAGACCCATTGACTTCAATGTGCTTTGGATCAGACTCAAATTTTATTTGCCCTCTGCAGGGCTTTCCACAGAGACAGACTCAGAACTATGTAACAGCTCCACTAACAGGGCTCTCCTCCTCCGAGCACAGCCAGTCACACTGAGAGACAGGAGGTGAGGATCAACAGCAGTAACTCTGCCAACTTGAAGGAAACGTCAGGGTCTGGAGAATTTCCTCACGTGTTTCCAATGTGTTTTTTATGCATTTTATTGCTCATCTGCCATGCAGATCAAAAACGCTGGAGGGATTCCAACTATTTCACACAGAATCTCACACTCCAGGCTGGCTGCAGCCCCAAAGCCTTCGTTTCTTCACTTGAAATACTGCCCAGTGTTATTTTGGGATGTGACCTGATAGCGGAAGCCCACAGGGACTCTGAAACGATAACTGTTCCAGCTGCAATTGGTTGCCCAATCCTAGCTCCTGCCAGCGTGGGTTTGTCAGCACTGTGACAAACAGGGACTCAGCAGCTAACACCTTTTCACACCACAACAAAACCATGCCTGAAATCACACACTCCAATACCCAAAGGAGAGGGGGCAGGGGAACTTGTCTCTCTCAGGGCGGAAGCTGCAAGTCCTAGCATGACCAGTAAGAGGGAGCTGCTTGGTTTGTGCTCAAAATAAAGGTGTTGTATATGAAAAGGGAACCACCATCTGATTATCAGGCACTAGTTCAATTGTTAAGCAGACATCAGGATGGAACAACAAGATCAAGCTAGTAATTCTCCAGATTCTGGGCTACATACTAGATCTTTTACACTACTCTAGCAATGCAAAGGGACTGATCAGTCAGACCTCGTCTACACTCAAAAAATAAGTCAACGTAACACATGTCGACTTACAGCAGTGGCTGATGTTCACGCGACCCTCACTGGGTCCATGGAGTGTGTCCTTACCAGGAGCACTTCCACCCACCTAAGAGGGGCAGTGTGGGGAGCTGAGAGACAGGGCGAGGCTCTCAGCCCGCTGCCAGGAGCCCCGCAGGCTGGTTCCTGGCTGGCTGCCTCCCCCCACTTCCTGTTCTCCGCCAGGAGCCAGCCCTGGGCTTCCCTCCTCCCCGTTCCCCACTGGGAGCCAGGGGAAGCTGCCAGGGGATTCCCTGTTCCCAGGGAGAAACTGGCAGCCGGGAGTCCGGCCGCCCCAGGGCTTCTCCCGTCCTGTCGGCTGGCAGCCGGGAGTCCGGCCGCCCGCAGCTTCTCCTGTCCCCTCCCAGCTTGCAGCCAGGAGCTGTGGGGGGGTCCAATTGCCCCGGGGCTTTTTGCCCTGCTCCCAGATGATTTTCTTGTCAATTGCAGGGCTCTGCTGGAGTCCTGAAATTGAAAAGAATGACAGCTAGTTACGGAAGGGGGACACGGCGTCTACATTGACACTGCGTTGTCCTATCTATGCCAACATAAGCCCTACACCTCTCCTGCAGGTGGTTTTGTTATGTTGGCCTAGCAGGAGAGTTCCATCGGTGGGAGGCGCCTTTAAGTGTGTACGCTTCCACTCTTTTGTCGACAAAAGCTGACTTGTCAACAACACTCTCTAGTGCAGACCACCCCTAAGCAAACAAATTGCACCACTTGGGAATTACATCTGTCCCGCACAGCCCCCGGGATAAGACATTGGAAAGGGACGGGGCACAGCCAGAATACACTGTGCTCTAGCTTCTATGGACTCTTGCAGCACAAGCTTTAGTTAGAGCAGCCCCCTAATGAGAGGTGAATGGGCCCAGTTTCCCTGAGATACGAAGTTGACAGAAAGCCAGTCTTACCGATCCATCCATGGTGGGGCCTCTGCAGTTTCCACTTGTTTTCTCCAGGTATTCTTTAGACCTGAAGATTTTGTTACGGAGCCTGAGGTAGCCGTACCATAATGAACATTGTAAAGCTTTTAACACAATTATTATAAAGCTGGATCTTTTACATTAATTTTTTGGAGGGGAAAATTTCTATTGGCTTTTCTCCTTGTTTGTTCTCTAGCCAGAAGGGTATTTTGGGGGAAGCTTCACATTAATGAGAAAAAAGAATTTAAGATACAGGACTCGGGTTAAAAACAAACAAACAACCCCAAACACTTGCAAGTCTTCTTTTGTACGGTCAGCTCAAAAAGAGCTTGTTGAAGAAATTCCACTTGGTCCTTCAACTATTTTTTGGTTCTAGGATAGAAGCTGTACAACGTTATGCACAGTGTTTAAAGTCTGCGGGCAATGCCTGCAGAAACACAAGGTTTATAGCGCCAAACGTGGAGAAGAAGGATCCCACAGCAGTCAACATGGCACTTACAAACGATTTGATGTACACGCGCTACGTTGTACAGTGCCTGCAACCCTTGTAGGCACCATTAAGTCAATAACTAGGGTTCAAGACAATTACCAATTGAAGAAACATGGTAGATCTTATGGTTTCCCCACAGACATGAATAAGCTCAGCAGGCAAAACCAAATGGGACTCCTAAAGTCTGAGAAAGGACGAATGAGGAAATTACTAGAAGACGCCGTTCTTAGTCTCTGGCTTTTCTGGATATGGACAAGCATCCCTCAATGCTTCCAGTTAAGTGAAACACCTGCTTTACCTGTTTTGTGTTAAGGTTTCTTCATTTTCCTTTCCAAGCACTTAAGAGCTACAAACATCTTCAACAGTCTCCTGTTCTCACCCCCCACAACTCCTTAACCTATTTCATATTCAAATATGCTTCAGAGACCCAACCTCCTCTGGTCCACTATACCACAGAAAGCTACACAGCTGGCCAGCAAACCGTGATCTCCCAGTTACTCACAGGTTTTAGAGCCATTCTTTCCTCTCTAGTATAGAGACTGCTGTATCTTCCATTTCACACTCCACAAGCCACCCCACTTAGGTCTGGAGACCTCACTGTACCCCATTCACACTACATTCAAAGGGTGAACCCCCTATATGGGACACCCTGCAAAACAGATCAGATGTCCCCATGTCCCTATCAGTGTTGGGTATGCAACACCATGCCATAGCATACTATCATAATTCATTTACAAAAAGATGACCACTTTGGAGGTAGGTCTAACTAGTTGGAAGACAGGTTGGTGTTGAGGGGCAGAATGAAGGATGAGGTACAAATTTTAATTTTGATTTCCTTACTTGAATACTTTATATACAAGTTAGAGTTCTATTAACTTCTTTACAAGTTACGTATCTCAATTAAATCCAAGTTTTTGTTGGCGAATTATAGTGGAGAGAATTTTCTCATCTTTTTCATTAAACAAGATTCTCCATTCGCAGTAAATGCACTGGCTGAATTGCTGCATCTGTAGCCAGACCAATCCAGTGAGAGAGGTGCGCATCCCCTGCTCATCTTAGCATTGTGTGAACTTCACTTTCTACAGTAGCTGCAATCATCTAAATGCCCACATTTAAGCCCTGCAGGACAGATGTTCAGCTGCCACCGAGGTACATTTGCACGGCCAGAAGAGCGTAAAAAGACTGTAAACCACCCCTAAATTGGTAGCTGAAGATTCTCCTCCTTTCCCATAGCAAATCACACAACAGCGACCATAAGTATTTACAGAACTGCTGTTTATTAGACTAGGTAGAAGGAGTTGGTGGGGCTCCGTCCAGTTCCTAGGGGACAGATGTCCACCAATAATAAAAAAAAAAAAAAATCTTTGCTCTTTGCAGGTTGAGAAGGCTGGTACAAGAGAACTGGAGAGACCATGAGACTGAACTACTCTTTCACTCCCAAAGGCAGCAGCATCAGGTGGATGGAGGCAAACTGACACGGCCGTGCATAAGTCTGTACTGCCACAGTCCAGCCTGTACCTGTTTGTGAGTATGGAAAGTCTCACTGCCCCACCAACACAAATGTCTCAAGCACTCGATTCCCTGATAATTGAGTCACAACATTTTTGTTCTAAAGAACCAGACCAGTTCTAGGACACGGGCAGCACAGGGAAGCACTACACAGACCTGTGAGTGCTGAGAGAAAGAAAAACTGAAATGATTCAAATACCAAAAACCACAAACCAGATTTCCAACAACCCCAATTCTAACCTAAAAGCAAACAACTTGCCACAGAGTGGACCAGGCCATTGAACTAGCTTCATTCTTCTACAACAGGCTATTGTGTGGAGGATAATGAGTCATTCTTCATAGCATCAGAAGCACCTTCTAGATGCTCATCTAGAGCAGGGGTGTATCTGGGGGGTGGGGCAGGAAGATGTGTGCAGAATCTCTCTTTCCTAGGCTTGTCTCTAAGTCTAGAATGTTTTTGGAGTCCAAGGATACATTGACACTGCAATAAAAAACAAGCGCACAGCTGCAGCTGGCCCAGCTCAGCTGACTCTCCCTGGCAGGGCTAAAGAAATTACAGTGTAGATGTCTGGGCTCAGGCTGGAGCCTGGGCTTTAAGACCCACCCTCCTCGCCGGGCTTCAGAACCTAAGCTCCAGCCTAAATGTCTACACGGCAATTTTTAGTCCCGCAAGCCCCAGTCAATTGACCTGGGCTCAGAGACTCAATGCTGTGGGTTTAAAGACTAAACTAAGAGCTTCTGCTGACAACGATGGCTATTGTCCATCCCACAACCATCCTTCTTTTGGGGGGGGGGGGGGCGGAGATGGAGGAATCTTAAAGAGGTAAATTTGTATTTAGCCAACCGCTCTGGGAAATGGGAGTAGCCAAGAGTTACTTATTTACATGGAAACAAAAAAAAAGGAAAGAGTGCTTATTGATATTCTCCAGGCACCTTCCACAGAAATTTGTAACAAAATTAATACCCCAAAATACCTGAAGTGCAGCCACACATTTCAACATAAGGGTTTGTCCCCTCCATCCCAAACTGCTTTCTCCCACTACATCAGTTATGCTCCCAAATTGGAGAGAAGATGGCTTTATTTCTGTGGCTTTTTCCATTCATTAAACTAGAAAAATATTTCATTTTTTCAGAATTGTAGCAACCTTGGGAAAGAAGGGAACTGTCCGGGCATTCCCTGTTTCGAATAGTGGAAGAAGTCAGCACCACTGTAGCCCGGTTCTACTCAGTGCACCACGAGCGGATATCTGTGCACCTGGTTCATAGCCTCCACCTTTCCCCTGCATCCCTTTTCAAAAGCTTTAAATGATCAGCAGTCAGAAGAGAGCTTTACATGTAACTGACAATCAGGTTCCCACCCTCCCAAATGTGTCACTGTGAGCTCAACTGGGAGTGAGATCTATTGATTTGAACAAGGACCATGTGAGAGCAGCTACAAACTAGACAGTTTCCCGGTCCCTCCCCAGAGGGCATACAGCATCTTTTGGGAAGAAAGAGCTCTAAGACCGTGCATCCTTTAGTTTGCAAGCACGAAGTACCCCAAGTCCGACTCCATCCACCCAGTCCTTAAAACTGGGCCTGCCATCCCTGACCCAAAAGGGAACAAAAACGAACGCTAAAATGGTAACTAAACTAAACACGCCTCAATATTCAGTCTCCTCCTCTGCTAGATGGAACAAGCCATTTTTCCTTCCTTTCCCCCATGAGGCATGAGCCTCTCCAGAGTATCAGTGCTGTCAAGTGACTGTTCCAGGATGGGGACTAGGGTATGGTAGAGAGATCTTTGTACAGTTTCCTTGTCTGAAAGGGAAGCTGAAGAGCTCACTCTTCCAGGATGGTTTCAGACAAACTGGTAGAAGCTGCTGGCTGTAGCTGCAGTGCAGGGAAGGAGCGTTTGGAAAGCAGGCTGTGAGGAGGAGGGGCTCAGTGTTACACGAGAAATTTTACTCTAATTGCAAAAATAAGCTGCTGTTCTAATCCACCTCAGCAAATCAAGGTGGGTCTGGCTATTTTGGAGATTGGGTACAGAACCAAGTGGGAGGGAGAGAGAAAAGTGCGGCTTGCTTTACTACATTCCTGCAACGGGAGACCTTGCAAAAACAGCCAGCACTGCTACTGCAGCAGCCATTGATTTTTCAGAGGTCGATACTCCACTCCCACACATCTACTGCTTCTGCTCTACACCACCCCTTCTTCTCTGCCCCCCCACAATAAAAATTAAAAAACCACTCCCCCCAAACACTGAGCAGACTAGCAAACCCCGTGTTCTCCCCCCCTCAAAAGAGAAATTCAAAGCTACAGTGGCAGCAAAAAGTAAGAGGAAGGAACAACATGATTCATTCACAGAACAAGATGTCGCTGAAGAAAAACCCACCATTGAGGTGGCCAGCACTCTCCCCCCTCCTCGGGGAATGCTGGGTGCTGATCTCTTCTGCAAGATCCTGGGAAATAAGCAGCAAAACTAGCTTACATTTAACCCCCGAGGACCCCTCTCCTAGCTTCCACAAGGCACTCTAACGTTTAATTAGCATTAATGCTAAGACAGGAAATGCTCAAAACAGTGGTGGAAAATGCTCTTATTTTGGCTTCTCCGGGCTTGCCAAGGTAATTAGATTTATATTCTGATTATTACTTGTTTAACCATTTCATCAAAATTTGCCGGGCCAGCGAATGGACAACAGCACAAAAGGAGGTTGCATGAAGGGATCAGAGCTCAAGCTCCAAGCCAAACTTCCTGATCCTCAAACAGGTCACAGCAGAAGAGACTGTGGAAAGAGCACAGATAACTCTGGATGTGGTTAGTGGCAATACCACACCATTCAAACAATCCTTCTGCTTGATGACGGCTCCCAGCAACACAGATTGTGTTCTGGAGGGAGACATATCTAGACTACTTCAGTCGAGAAAGTTGGTCCAAGTTGGTCCAATTTGAGAAGGAAAATGTAAATGCGAGTGGTATAACTCTCAAATGAGTGACCACAACCTAAGTGTTTTAGTTTTGCTCGCTTTTAAATGCACCTCATCCTCTATCTACAAAAGATTCAGTGTCTCATTTGAGGTCAAGACTCTGCTCATATAGAAAGCTAATTTATATAAGCAACAGGAAGCAAACCCTCTCACTCTATCCCTAAGGATATGAGTTCCCAGCCCTGCTTCCCAATCATCTGCAAGGCATTCTCCATCTGTGATGTGTTCAGTGCAGACTCCAAAAGCATTTAGTCATCTCAGCATGTGATTACGCCACCACATCAACCACACATGAGTTTGGGTGGGCAAGGAAATGCAGCAGTCAGGAATTGAGAAAACTCTAGGGGATGTGTAAGGGCTCTTGGCCCACACATTGAATTTTGAAAGGATTGTACCAAAAACTGAGTGAGGACAGCAGAATACCCCCAAAAGTAAGATCTGAGTAAAAAAAGTTCATGGGTGATGGGAAGAGATTTGGAATCACACACACACACACACACACACACACACACACACACACACACACACACACACACACACACACACACACACACACACACACACACACACCCCCAGCATCAAATGTTTGTAAGCCAGACAGATCTTGCATGTCCCTCCACTGAACCAGGCCACCGAAGAGAACTTTGAACACCCGACTTGCAGGCTGTCTGTTCCATGCAATTAACGCTGTAGAGGCCCTTCTGGGGCTTTCTGCTGGGTTTTCTAAAGGCACAGAGTTGTGTGTTCACAATGAAGGCACTTTCGCTCTGAGCAGTCAGTCCAGCAGCACATCCCTGAATTATGCTGCAGATCTGGATGGGCCAGGCCAGCTGGGAAACTGAGGTATTTAATCTAGGAAATTCTCCTTCCCCACCAGTTTACAGGAGCAAGCGCAGGCAAGGGAGGGGGGAAAAGGGAGCGTAACCATGGCAACCCAGCCCATTCCACACATTGATGCTCGCCGATTACTAGCCCTGGAGGTCAGAGGTTGCCAGAACAGTCAATTACTATAGATGTCTTTCTTGCCATTTCAGGAAACTCAACAGCCTCTTTAAGAGGTTTCTTCCTTCCTGGATAAAGACCTGATTAAAAATAATAAAAATCAATCACACAACTCCTCCTCCACTCCTCACGGAGGGCTTGTCTGAAGTCACACTGCAAACCCTGTATCAAGAAGGACATGGGCACTGCCTTACCAAAGCAGCCTTTGCCACTTACAGGAAGAGGGCAGAGCAGACAGTACATGCTGAGAAAGCTGAGCCTTGAACTTACTCTCCTCCATCCCCACCCACCCTCCCATGAGAGCTAAATGGGGGCAATTTCCCCCAGGACACTTATAACTTGTATGACTTCTCCTGGGAAATAATGCAGTCTTGAATGCCAGGGGAGTATTGACAAGAAAATGCTTCCTGTCAATTGAGAGCTCAGGTGAGGTGGTGCTAAAGCCTGTACAACTATCAGCCAAAGTCACCCACCTCCATTTATCCCTTAACCACCTTGTGCCCACAACAGAAGGGAGCCAGTCAGCACGTTCTCCTCGCCCCTCCCCTTTCTTCAATGCTCCCAACACATCAGGCTGCAGGGAGACTTCTGCAGACTGGAAGGGGTATTCGCTAACCCTGAGCCAGTGGCAAAAGGGAACAGGTCTCAATTTGCCATGATAGAGCTTGGAGAAGCTTTCACACTAGAAGGCCATCTTTCAAGGACTCTATCCTACAGCTTTATTCTAGGGTGAAAAAACGACAGCCATGTGTTTTCAGTGGATGTGTGTGACTGGGGGGAAGAGGAAAAGAGACTACCGTTAGGAATCCGAGATCAGAATTGGTCATCCGACGGCAATTTCCTGATTAAACATTGACCCGCCTTTGCACTGTAACCGGGCTTAAAAGCCAACTGTGAAGAGTAAGAAACAAGACTGTCTTTCAGACCACCTCTGTCACTCCCGAAAAAGGAGATCGAAAACTCAGTGAAATATGGAACAAGCTAACTGAAGTTGTTCCTATGAAAACAAAAGGCTCCAGCAGTTAGGGGAATCTGTGTAACATACACAGGCAGGAAGCAGAGCTGAGCCACCAACCACCAGAATAGAAACAGGAAATTGGCCCTGTATCGAGCATAGAGCAATCTGCTGCAAGCACAAGCTCTGCACGAAGCACAGGGAACGCAAACTGCATCAGCGGCTCAGAGCAGCATGATTTATAAGGTGGAAGCGGATTGGCTACCCCGTCAGAGAGAAAACGAACCAACGCACAAGGGCTCTGTACTGTTCTGAACAGCCATGGCTGATACAGCAGTGGGGGTGGGGAATTTCCTTCTAAACACCAGGTTAGACTAGCTTAGTACAAAACTGGAGGGAGGAGGTGGGAGGAGAGAAATTGCCACATGGACAAATAGCAAAACGACCTGGAGAAGCAGGTCAGAGAGAAAACATGTCACTAGAGTGACTAGAAGAGCATGCAGCAATGTCGGTGTCAGGATATTAGAGAGACCACATGGGGGAGGGAATATCTGCTATTGGAACAACTTCTGCTGGTTAGAGACACGAGCTTTCAAGCTACGGCAGAGCTCTTCCGTAGGTCTGGGAAAGGAACCTTTCCTGGCTCTAAGTAACTTTCCCAGACCTGAGACAGAGCACTGTATAGCTCTAAAGCGTGTCTCTCTCACCAAGCCAAGTTGGTCCAATAAAAGGTATCACCACACTCACCTCGTCACTAGAAGATTGTGCAACAGAGCTGCTAGTGGCATTCAACACATTTCTCAAGGCCATAAAGAGCTATTAAAAACAAACAAAGAAACAACTAAAGCTCAGAGAGGGGCTCAGGGCTTCAGAGAAATAGCAGGAAAGTGTTACCAGCTGCAAGATCATAGCAAAAAAACCCAAAAAACACAACCTGGAAAATTAACAGGAGAAGATACAGGGGATTTGTTGACTACCCCATTGTCAAAATGGGCTCTGTAGGAACCTTTGTGAAGCACCAATCCTTCAAATGCCTGAGGATTTCAGGAATTCTACATCCTGGGACAAGGTCTCAGGAGTGTCTTCCATCTAGACATTTCTGTGGTGCCAGTCACCATAGCATGACGTGCCAAATGGCTTTGAAATGTATACATTGCTGGTCCTGTTTCTATGACATGTAGTCAGAAATAGGAGCCAAAAGTCCAGAAATAAATAAGTTCACAAAAAAAAAAAGTTCAGCAGGAAGCCTCAACAGGGAAGGAAGCTGATTCTGAGTTCACCGTTAAACTTAACTATGAATATGTATTTCTCCCTCTAAGTCACCAGCATGGCTCTTAACTTGGTCTTCAGCTCTTAAAATTTAAATGAAGATATTTTTGCTTTCCCCCCCCCAGCAGCAACTTCCTCAAGTCAGCCTTTAGCCATCATTTAGTTTGCTGTTCTGCATAATCCCCCTGACTGGAAATAATCAGAAGACACTTTACTCGTAGACGCAGCTGACTGAACTCTCAAATTATTCTACCTTTCAATACCTACACATGTAAAAAGGGTGGGTGGAGGAGAGAAAGAGAGACCGACAGAAAAGTGGAAATAATGGTCTTGTAAATTTCGCTAATCCCACCAGCACTTCCTGACAGGCCCCAGATGCCAAGAAATAAATGGATGTTAAGTATTTGAGGAGGTAGAAAACAGCCAAATAATTCCCAGACTGCCACAACAGTAGAGCAGTGCTGCTGTTCATCCCTTCACCAAAACTATTATACAGTTTGACCCAATATAACCTAGACTGTAAAAGTATGAGGCCATAGTGAAGGTGAAAAGTGAGATTTGGTTTTAGCTGGTTACTGAATTCCCTTCTGTCCTCAAAAGGTAAAAGACCCTATTATCCCAAACATCCAATTGCAAGCGAGTGATCAGTACATGCAGTTGCTAACCAGCAGTATCCAAGAAGATCAGCTTTGAAATAGCTTTCAGGATAAGCCAGAAAGTCCCAATATCACAGCTAATGTTCTGCACTTGGGAAAAAAGTTAAAAGTTACTAGATAGATTTGAACATCAAGAGACAATTATTGTTGACCTAACTCTCAAAGCTTTCAGGAGCGCACCAAAGGTCTTTCAAGACAGCCAGGGATTGTCGCAGTTAGCTTGGAGGAGTCTCTCTTATGAAAACTAGTTCTGAATCAGGACTCCAATAAATAATTTAAACCTATTGTATACTTGCAGTTCCCCTCCTCCTGCGCTCAAAACCAAGCAGTGGAAGAGATCCATAACCCATAAACCTGGTGATCCAGAACCCTTTTTATTCCTCTTGGGCAGAACTGCCAGTACCAGAAGTCACCTTTTACAGTTCATCAGAAACACTGAAATTGTGGACTGGCACTCACATTCATGGTTGCTCTGAATGCAAGTTTTCCCCTCCCCAACAACTGTACGTCTATGTTTCTGCTTGGGTGAAGATTATCTCACCTTCATAAACTAAAGAGGAGTCCATTGAAGACTGTTCCTAACTGGAGATTAGTTTTCTGCCATTTTCATTTTGACAGAGAAGCTACCCTGTACCTGTTTATGGAGAGCAATGCCTTATGCCCTACCTGAAATATTACCATGGTTCCTTAGAACAAGAAGAAGGTCAGAGTCCCTTCAGCAAACCAACCTGAAAACACTGACAAACTTGTTTGGCTTCACCAGTTTAGCCACAAACTTTAAGATCTCCTGCCCTCATGGACAAGTACAAGGCTGGTTTGCAGAAAGAACAGAAAGTCAAGTTTTAAATAGGGGCATGTTTCTATTGGCATAGAAAACCTACCACACTTTAGGGCTACAAGGATTTGAGTACAGCATGCACTCATCGGAACAAGCTGAGAGAGAACACGCAGTCTAGCAAACTATCCCTCCACTGATGAATAAATGCACACATCAGTAATTACTGACAAGCTATACAGGCCAGATTGTCAACTAATGTAAATCGGCACAGCTTCATCAATGGTGCAACACCAGCTGAGGATCCAGCCCTACCATCCTAATTCCATCCTCTGATGCCGCTTACAAATCCACAAGCAAAATGACTATGAGATCCTTAGCAGGCCATCACCATCTCAGTTCTTCTGACATGGGAACCCCTTAGTGTCTAGATCTTTCTTCAAGCTCCTAACAAGTCCACACAGTTCTCTAAGTTTCCAAAAGAATTGCCTAAAAGCAAGTGTCTGTAAGCAAGAAAACCAACTTGAGACACAAGAGGGTGAACAAACTATCAAGGTCTCTCACTTAAGGGAAAATTAGTATCTTTTGAGACACTGAACTGCCATTTCCCCCTCCAGTCCTACTGAGAATGTCTACAGCTCAAGATGAGGCAAGAGGAAGGGGACAGAAGAAAGGATCCAAGCTTTGCACAGAAGAGAACTCTCTTGATTTCACCTAAACATTGCTGAAAGCCAACTCCTCTCAAGCCAGAGAGCAGCTATTAATTACTAGCTGGAGATAGGGTCTTCAGATTCTGCAGGAGTCAAGATCTCAAGAAGCTGAACACCAAACAAACTGGACGCTACTTGCCTAAGAGAGTCTCTTGCTGAGGATCAGAGGTTTAGGATCCCCTCAGAGGAAGAGATTTATACTAATGATTACATCATCTATTACAACAAGACACTAAGACAACACACTGTCCCTCCCATATACAAGAGTTATCTAAGTTTAGTTTAGTGAATTGCTGATGAAGACTTCTTGGGGAATCAAAGAATTCTTCAGAAAAATTCTTCACCCTGACAACTGAGGGAAAATTGCCTTTGGAAAGCACCTACCTGGATCTGCCACTGTTTTAAAGATATCTGTGTCACTGAGTAGCCGCAGTATATTTACTCACACACTTTTCAAGTCTATTATTCAGAAAGGGGGAGAGAGACCAGGCAGATGGACTTAAGCTATAAAAGCTCAATAACTTGTGAACCAAAGTGGAAGGCCAGACATATTTTGCAATCTATAGATGAGCAAACAAAGCATTAAATAAGTCTGTGAAATGAATTTCAATCTCGCAACATTCCTGTATTTCAAATTCTCACAGCAATGAAACAAACAAACAGCGGAGAATGACACAAAGATTAGTTCTCTAAATTTGCTGAAGAGATTCCTAGACCACCATCACCACCAGAAGCCAGCTTACACATTCCTCAGAGAGATCTTGCCTGAAGTGGCAAGAAGTGTCATGTAGCCTAGCTGTTCCTATCAGACTTATGGTTCAGGATCTCAGAGAGTTGGTTTTTTTTTTTTTTTTTTAAAAAGGAAGCATTTTCCCCCTTCACTGCCTGAAGTTTCAAAACAGGCACTAAGTCTAATGGAGCCATATGGAACCTCTAGCCCTTATATATTTAATATCTCCTAAGCAGAGAGACTGAGAAAACAGCAGTATTCTCTTTAGCCAAGGCTGCTCTAGATGTCTGTAATTAAGCAGCTGCATTTCACAGGTTGCCAGTTTTCAAGGCACACAATAGTGGCTAATCTGCAGGACCTAGGAAAGCACCTAAAACTTGCAAAGGTGAAATGCCACAGAACTACATTTGGTTCTATAAGGCACTTATATGACTACTTGGGAAAATCATTCTACTAAGGGGGACTTCAAAATCCTTGATCTACCATCCAACTTTGAGGGACACAGAGAGAAGAATGAAAAGCATATATTTACACTTTAACAGAAAAAAATCCCTAATAAGAACTGATATAAAGCTATTCTGCCACCAAACCTCCCAGTCCAGAATCCAAGGAAAAGATTGCCTATTGGAACAAAAATGGGTAGATAATATAACACTTGCAAATAATTCCTTTTTACAAATACAGAAGTTCTTTGAGACACTGTCTGATGCAGATCCCATTTCAAGTAGACCAGAGAGTTTACCAATCCCTCAATTCCACAATAGCGCCACTTTGAAGGTGAATTTGAAGAGGGCTCAAGGAGAGACCACATTTATCCATAGCACCACAAAAACAAGCTCCCACTTAACTCTGAGCAGGAGCCACTTCTGCTAAAGAGAACAATTCATTCCTATAATCTGAGTCAGATGGAATCGATCGGAAGGATTCATGGAGAATGCATCAGCAGTGCTACTAACCACGACACCTCACCGCTCAGACACAGATCAATTTCTTCAATAACTTCAGTAGCTTCACTTTCCCCTACATTCCAAGACAGAAGATGAGTCATAAGGGAAGGACTTGGAGAGAGGCAAAGTGGAAAGAAACATGCTACTTAAAGATTCTCCACATCTCAGAACAAAATCTTCAGAGTCAGGGTCCAAAGGACTCAACACTCAAATAAATTTAACCCATTTTGTTATCAAAGTTAGAGTCCTCGCTGCATTTTGGGGACATGATTTGCCCCTATGATCCAAGGAACTATTTAGAAGAGCTCACCACAGACCTAAAAACTGGATCCCATTGTTGAGAGGAACTTCTGCTATGCACACAACTTGTTTTCCCTTTGACCAATCCAACTGCAGTTTAGGAAGAAGCTTTATCCCAGATGCTAAAGAAAAAGAACTCCCCCACCCCCATCTGGTTATAAGTGAAAATAATCAATTCTTCACTGAAAACAAAACGAGTTCAACAGCTCAAACTCTTCTTTTGAAACAGAGGCAGGGATCTGCGTGGTCAGCTCATCCCAGACTTTTAAAGGAGAAATTTATCAACCCTCCCCACTAAATTCCTACATTCTAAGAAGTTTAAACCTAAGCATCTCACTCAACAAGCAGCCAGAATGCTGTACGCAATAATCAGATATGTTTACAAACTATATAATAGTCCGAATGTTTAAAGACCCCATAGCAAGCAGATTTGGAGTTTAGAGGAAATACTGTCCACTATCTGCAGTGAAAGGAGCTATCTACAGCTGATCTTCCTAACTCCAGTTACTGACTAACTTGTCTTATTCACCATCTGTTCAGTCAGGTTGGACAAAAGGTGCACAAATCAGCAACATAATAATCCACTGACACACAGGTAGTGGTTACAGTTGTGTTAACACACAGGTAATACTGGGCTGAACTGGAATGCCAAAAACCCGAAACAACCCAACACACACACACCCACCCACGCTACATTTTAAAAACCAGAGGCTGCCTTAAGAGTGAAGTTATCTTCAGCGACTGGAGACCTAACATAAAAACATAAGCATTCCAGAGTGCCAGCCTAATAAATATCGAGGCCAGAGCTTTCAGGGTTAAAAAAAATTGTTATCATCCACTCCATTACCTCTGTAAGTTGTATCTAATCTCCAGTGGGAAGCCAGAAGCTACGGACTAAAAGTAAGCAGCACAGGCAGCCGCCACTCTTGCTTCCCTCTGGAATACTACCAGCACTAGTCATCCTGGTGTGCTTCTGCTTGCCCTCACACAATTCACTTACAGACAACTTCACCACTCACCGGCAGGCTGGAGGGCCTTGACTGAAGATTCAAGTTCATATCTTCTTGTCCTTTACTGGAAGTCATTGAGGTGGCAGATGATGCCTGGGACCCAAACGAGTCTTGAGATAACTCCTGAAACACAAAGAAAACATAGAAGTGAAATATGGGCTCCACAGGAATCCTTCTAGGAGTATTCCTATAATGAGGAGGCAACAGTTTACGTACCAGTTGAGGACAATGTCCTCAACAAGGAGGGAGGCAAAGCAGAGGAACTAAGTTAGCATCCCCTGCCACACATCAAGGCTGCTAATGGACAAGTAGGCCAAGTGTCTGTACTAGAAGGAATTTCAGTACTAGGAGTCCAAAAAGATAGCTGAAAAATTTCACTTGTATGTTTTGTTTTTTTTACAATACAGACCACTTTAGAACCAAGTTCCTCTTGTAGGCACTTTTCTCCCCCTAACTTCTATATCCTTCCTCTGGCAACTATAGTAATTAATTATCTATTTTACTGGAGCTAGTCCAAAAAACAGGACAGTTTTCTGAGACGTTCTGCCGTGACTTTTGATCTGTTTCACAAAGATTGTGGATTTCGAAGGTTTTAAGACAGCTCCATGCTTAAATATTAGAATGTTAAGGCAGATGAAGATAAAATTATCTTTAATGTAACGGGCCTTACTCTTTGATTAAAGCCTCCATTTTATATTTGTGCTGGGTATTTCACTTCTCTCCAAGCGTAGGGCTCTACTTTTAAAGGATCAGCTCTCCCATCCTGTCTACATTCCCCACTCCTCTGACCTCTCCAGGTCACTTTGCAGACTGGGTCTACTCTTCATTTGCTTCGTCTCCCAATTTTGGTGCCAACCGTAAATTGAATTAGTTTACATGGAAAAGCCTCACCCAAGCAACAAAGTAGCTACAAAAAGCTTCCAGATGTTTGGAGTCTTGCATTGGGCTACAAAAGCACCAGGAAGCAAGATCTCTTGGAGATCTAGAAGCGTGTCATCATCGTGATAAACACTGCAGCTCTGTGGACCACTGGGAGACATTCTATGGACCACAGTTTGAAAGCCATTCAAGTGACAGGTCCTTTCGACTGGTATGGCCAATTAACAGCATTCACTAAGTACAAACAGTACAGTTCTTCATTTCCAAACCCTACAGCCTTGATGACCTTCCTTACGTAGCAGCCCACCTCTGTGCCTTTCTACAGCACTTCCGGAGGAGATGCAGACTTATGCAGAGCTAAGAGGCCGAAACATTTATTCGTTTAATCAGATGTTAGTTGGTTTTTAAAAACCACACAGAGAACTAAACTCCGTGAACTCCAGTAGTGACCTACACAAGGATATAGCAAGAAACAGAGGCCCTACCTGTGGAGGTGGGAAGCGTTGCTGGGAATACGCAGACTGCTGCTGCGGCTGCGGTTGTGACTGAGGGTATGAAGACGACTGCTGAGAAAGAGCAGAGGCGGCGGTTTGCTGAGTTTGCTGCTGCTGCTGGTAGGGCGACTGTGACTGCTGCTGGGCGTAGGGAGGCTGACTCTGTTGATGCTGCTGGGCCGTGGGCTGCTGCTGGGGATACGGAGATGGGGACTGCTGATGTGGTGGCTGGGACTGCTGCTGGGAGTACGGAGGCTGGGATGACGGGAGCTGTGGAGGTTGAGACTGAGGTTGCTGCTGCTGCTGATAAGAAGGTTGGGAGTGAGCGGTCTGGGCTGGGGGTGGCTGAGAGTATGGAGGCTGCTGCTGCTGCTGGGGATGAGGACTTTGCTGGTTGTAATATGGAGTCTGGCTCTGCTGTCCATATGCACTTGGGCCCTGCTGTCCATAAGGAGGAATCTGTAAAAGAGGAGAGTAGAATCACACACACGTCAGAAACAGTTCCACACGCATCTAGAACACCCCTGAATAGAGGTTTCTGCAGACACGATTCCAGGCAGCGGTGCTGGGCAGCTAACTGGAAAGATAATGGAAAACGCTGCTGCCTAGAGGAGTATGCCCCCGAAGTAACAGCGAAGCCGGTGGTGTGCCAGAGTCCCTCTGCTAATAAGAGATCTTAAATATGGACTCCTAAGGACTTTGCTGTCACGTCTATTAGGCCATCCTCAAATGTAAGTCAACCACCACAAAGAGAGAAGTCTCACTGCGACAGCCTTTTGAATTCTGCAAGAGATCAGTAGGAGCTGATTGTATCAAGCAGTGAGCCACCCCGACTTGGAAGTTTACACTATTCTGAGGAGCAATTGCATCTCTACGCTGGTTTAAAGGTTTGTGCAGCCGCTATTTTAATCCATTAGCTGTTTCCCCTCCTCCCCCCCATTTATATTTATGATAGGAAAGATCTATTGTCACCTGTCTGGAAAGCAAGGTCATCACAGATCCTTGTCCATTACATAAGGGTTCAACTGTTAAGGTCCAACTAGCTCACAACACGCAGGCTAAACAACAAATACTATTGTCACCTCACTAACTGAGGATGGTACATGGCTGAATTTGTTGAAGACTGGTTCCATTAGTACACACATTCATAAACCATATTTAAGGAGTTCACAAGAATGGGTTGTCAGGGAAGGTGTTTTTTGTTTTTTTGGCTCTACCTGTTGTGCATACGAGAGGCTGCCCATTGCACTCTGCGTCCTGCCTTGCATTCCCAGGGGATATCTCTGAGGAGTCTGTGGCCCGTATGGCTGTCCTGGATATCCATGTCCTTGCTGTGGCCCCGACTGAGGTCCCTGCTGCTGTGTGTATGGGTTACTTCCTCCATATGGCTGAGGTCTCATCTTCCCCATCTGATCCATTGGGCTGGATGGCTGTGAAGTAAGTTATGAGAGGTGTATAAAAACGGAGCATACATCACATTTGCCTACACAATTCTTACAACCATAAAGGAACTGGTCAGCCAGGAAGGCTGCAACAAAACCCAAGTTGCCCTGCATCTCCTCAACTAATGAGCTGACAAAAAATTGTAGCCATACTATAAAATACAGCACTACTCTCTGGAGTAGCAGCAAGTACGCAAGGCCTACAGATACTCCCCACAACACTAATCCAGCTCTGAGGAATCTTTTTACATACTGCCACCTCCTCTGAGGCCTAGAGAGAGAAAGTAAAGGGTCATTAGGACAAATGGAAGTCAGTGTATACACACTGGGGGACTAAAAAGCAGACGTTTCACACGAAAAATGGAAGATCCTTTCCCATAGCAGGGAGGAGTTTAAGCAGCATGAACACCACAAATAATTTAACATAACTTTTTACACTGAATTTATGTGATGCTACAGGTGAAAATGTAAATGTGCAGAAGTCTAAATGTTATGGCTCCCAAGGCATATGCTTGGCGTCAATACTGTCTTGCATATCTCTAGCTGCAATAGTTAATTTGCCCTTTTGTGCATTTAAATTCATCCACACCGTTGCATTAATTTCAGAGTGTGGTACAGGTGTACACACCAGTGCATGAGTAAAGCCACATTTCAAAAGTGTTTTACATGTTTCTTGTGTAATTTTTAAAACGCGTAACTATTATTTCTAAATCAAGTTTCTTCAACAATATACAATGCCCCCCTCATTAGCTTTTGCAGCCGTGCCCCTGGAAAGGATGATGATGTTTCAGAACAAAGCCTCTTTTTTTTTCAAGTTATCCAAGCACGCGTGCATTTGCAGCAGACCTTACAAAAAAAAGGCTACATCCAAGATCATTTTCCTCGGCTATAATTTTGACCAAAGTCAGTCCTTCTTTGAATCCTCTCAATTCCCCCATCCCCATCCGCTTCCAGCTAATCAGACTCAGGTTTCTGGTCGCTGTTCTCCAAGTCCTGTATAACTCTCCTTTCTTTACCATCGCCACACCCCCCCTACTCCACCCAAGGCAATGATGCCAGCCTCCCACAAAAACGTCAGTGCTTTAAACACCCAACCAGCCCATATGCTACCTCGTATGCACAGCTCTCTTCCTTTGATCACCTTGCAAGACTACCACTTTCCAAATCCCTTTTTAAGATCCACTTCTACCATGACGCCCACAGGAAGCCAGCTGCTTGCTACTGATAAACTTGAAGAGCAAAGGGGAAATAGTTTATATATAGCACCTAAAAATCAGAACCTTGTATTTCCAAGCTGTGGTCAAATCACCATCTTGACCACTCAGATTTAGGGTACAGCACATAGCGTGTCTCTTTAGACTGAGCTCCCCTGGGACGGTGTCTCTATATTGAAAGCACCTAGCATGCTATGGGCACTACCAGAAATAAAAAGCAAGTTTGACAGTTAAGTGGTTTATTTCTATAACACGCTATCCTAAACTAAAGCCCTTTAAATCAAAGTCTGTAAGTGAAAGTAATGTAAACTTCAATTTATCCCTGAGGAAAAGGAAAAAAAACTTAACATACATGGTCTGATACTTGTAACCCAAACAGGCTAACTTGTCTCTTCCTGGGCTGCTGCATGCATCAGCAGTGATATAGCACATGCTTCCTCCACCCCCTTCCAAATCGCCCATTACAGACAAGCATGCCTTTCATTGATAGGGCTTTAAGGCTAGTGCAGTTAACACGCTTGCTCTGGTTTAAAAAAAAATATCAGGAATTCTTCTTGAATCCTTTTATGCAATTTAACCCCTGTGCTTCAAGAAAGGAACAGCCAAGGTTGAAATACAGTGATGGGCCTATTGATCCAAAAGCTGATCAGAGGAGTTGGAGAGTGGCGGGCTATACAGCCCCTGCACACTGACGTTGTATAAGATGGAAAAGCCAAGAGGTAGTGATGCCTTTTCACTTCAGGATAAATAAAGAAATACCAAAACCCTGACTGCAAAAGGCTGGAGATTCTTCTCTGGACTGACACATGGGAAATCCTTTCGACAAAAAACCACAGAAGGAGATTACTGTGATTACATGTCAAAAACAAAAGCCCTGCCGCCAAGAGACAATTTTTGCTGCTCCTTGATCAGTGAAGTCCAGAGACCCTCTTGCTTACACCCTCCTGCATTCCTAGAAACTAAAGCAAAACTAGATGCAATCTCAGAATCTTGGTTAAGTTTTGGTGCGTTGAGAGCATTATACAACCGAACTTTTAGTCCAGTCATGAGCTGAATTTTCAAAAACCAAAAGTTGCTCTACTTGGGTGCGTGCTAAAAATAAGTGCATGATAAGCAAAGAGCAAAACTGGTCTTTGAAAACTGCCTTGGTTTTTTTTTTGTTGTTTTTTTTAAATAAATAAAAAAAGCACCACTCCTAGGTCAAGAGCTTGTAACATACATTTCAGTCCAGAGCCAGCTCACAGCCAAGTTCCAAACCCCCACTGAAGTCAGGTTGTAGAACGGAAATGCCTCAGACCCTTAACCGAAAAAGCACCATGGAAGGTCCACAGTTACCTAAACATGCTATTCTGGCTCTGCTACAATGGTGAGTCAGCTTTACAAATGTAAAAATTGTCCTAAACTGAGTAACAGATTAGCATATGGTGGTCGAGAGTGATGCTTCAGTACACACAAGAAGTGAACAAGGAAGACTTTTCTAGAGCTTCAAAGCAGGTGAAAGTGTTAAAAACGCACTTCTGCCAGAAAACAAGACGTCATAAAGGGAAGTCCCATACCTTTTTAAAGGGTTAAACGGAGTTAACTCATCTATGAGACGAACACGAAAAATATGTAAAGAGTCAGTCCCACAGTGAAAGCAGAGGTTACAGAGCAAAGAACACTGACAGTTTGTCTTCACAGCCAACCACCCCTTTGACTTTTATGACAGTCTATTACATCTCTGTTTTTTGTAGGGTAGGATGGGGCACAGATAGAGAAAGGGGAAGAGTTTCTCACTACACTAATTTTGCAGTGCTTGAATTGGCTTCATTCCGTTATTGGTCAGTCCTGGGATAAACCAGAAAATTTCCTTGGATTACAAAATTCGCACCTTAGATTTGAATTTATTTCTGACCAGATTTGTCATCCATGTTTGGGGGTGGTATGGGGGGGAAACAAATGATAAAAATAATAAAAAGCATCCCTGGCTGTTTAACCCAGAGAAGCCCTAATTGATTCCCACAGTAATTAACCTGCATTTTACCTCCAAGAGTGGTAGTTAAGGAAATCAGCACTGCTATTTATAACTCATCTCAAATTGAGGGCAGACTGCCTAAAATCTAACACATCCCAGCTGTACTCCTGTTTGAACTGGGGCCAAGGGAATTTTTTAAAGCAATCTTGGCACTGAATGAATGACACCAACAGTATGAGAGCGCGTGTGGTTGTGTTGTGGTGACGTAGTAGCGGAGGTGGAATGGGAAAGGGGGGGAGCAGTGTACTGCAATCCCTCTCTCATGCATGCGCTCACTTCACAGGCCCCAACCCTACGGTCCCTGCACAATGAGCTGGGAACAGCCCATTAAGAGCCCAGCACAGGAAATGTCTTTTCCTGTGGAAGCCTTGAAGTGAGAAGCACATGGCTAATCTGCATAAAAGCAAAGCCACACCGCCCCTGCCAGGAAGGTTAGTGCTCATAATCTCTGGCCACGAGGCTGGCTGCCTGTGAGGACTTGGACCTGCGCCTGATAACCCAGAAAGAGCGGAGAGAACAGATGGGTGAGGACCCCGGCAGAAAACAGCACCAAGTCACGTGAGTCACCACATGGCTCTGCAAGCACAAACTATTGTTTGGCTGCTGTGCTCCTCCTGTACAAAAGACAGTGAGCCTATTTCCTGCAAATTCAGGGAGAAGAAGTAGACGTTACTGCTGCATCTCCTCTTCGACCCTATCATGCTCAAACTAGTCAGAAGACCGGGATCACTGAGGCTCGGGACCTGAGAGCCACCAAACCGAGAAAAGCTCTCGCCAACAAAACACTGATTGACACCTTTCTGCAAGCTCACCGATGCTCACCTTTCTGCAAGCTCACCATCATCAACTCCCCACAGCTGAACCCAGAGGGGATCTTATAGAACTGAAAAAATAAATTAGATTTCTGCTCAGAGAAGATTGTCCTCTTTTCCCTGTGTTGCAAGCATAACACTAGCCAGGCACAACCAGCCTGTTACTGGAGAAACTAGCAAGCAAGCTGTCTTACATTCACTCCATCAGCACTAAACTAATATTGGAGAAGGCCAAGGGAACTACACCTCTCCACTCAGAAGCCAGCCTGCTCTTTTTCATTTCTACAGAGGGGTTTTTATCTAGATATCAGGTTTAACTATTTAAACAAGACAAGAGGGTGAGGTGAGCCTGTTCCCCGGAACTTTAAATATATTGCTTCTACTCAAGTTCACAAGTTGTTCAAACAAGTAGAGAGCTGTCACTGGTTCACTGAACGTGAAAAACACCTACAGTGGTTTGTTGAAGTGGATGGGATACAGGATCAGAGGCTTTACTCAACCATTTTCCAGCACTTTCCACCCCATTTGAGGACACTGCAGTCCCATTACCGTCCCCCATAAGAGAATATGACCCATAAACAGGTCTTTGATAGCTGGCAATTCAGAAATCATTGAGAATTTACAGAGAACTTGGCTCTTGAATTCAAGCATTCAATAATGGGTCTGAACCAAGCTAAATATCTACAAGAGGGTGTGGCAATGGAGCATTACAAATACAAGCAAGTCCTAATTTAAGTGAAGAGGCTGTAGTGAATAAGGACTTTCAGTGCTGGCTCCAGTTCCATAAATTATACTACCAAGAGCCATCAAGAGCTGGGGTTTCACTAAATGACCCTTGGGAATCTCTGGAACCTGGCCAGATCCGTAAAGGCCGAAGTGTCTAACAAGATCCCATATGAATCAGAAGGATGAAGCATTAAGCCGTACACAGCAAGCCCAGTTTCTACAGCACTTTAAATAAAAAAACCTTACGGAGATCAATATACTACAGGGGTCAATGCACCGTAACAAGACAGACACTGGAAGTTCTCAAACACTCCCTGTCCTATGCCCCACCGGGTGGGGTTATGGTATCTGCATATGCACTAACAGGACTTAAAACCCCAGGGGCAGCTCCTCAGCTGGCATAAATTGTCATAGCTCCACTGAGATAGTTTATACCAGTTGAGGACCTGTCCCAAGGAAGCAGATGGGAGTTCCTACCTTACCTTGTGTCACTAAGGTAATGCCACAGAAGTGGCTGGAAACAAAGCACATTTCCTGGGTCAGGGGGAAAGGTCAGGGTTATGGTAAAGGAAACAAAGAGAGAGTTAACATTCATCAGGACCAAAGGCATTATGGCAGTGCTGCCCAAACTCTTCCTCCCGCGCTCTCCTCCCCCTTTACCAGTAGCAGAACGTGTCTGTGCCCTGCCCCGGGCTGGGGTCCATGGCAGAGGCCGGGAGCAGAGCAGCAGCTGGTAGCTGAGAGCAGGAGCCAGGGGCCAGTTGCTGAGAGTGGAGCTGGGACCACAGTTGGGAATGGAGGCGGGGTCGGAGCACAGCGAGACTGGATGGCATTCCCTCCTCTCCCCACCCCATCCCCTCATGGGGACTGGCCCGGGCCCCGCCATGGCCCCCTGGACATTCCTCTGTATCCCCCACGAGGGGCCTGCCCCAAATTTGAGGGACCACTGCATTATGGTTTAGAGAACCCTTCTTTCGGTTGGATTCCATTGCCACACCTCCATTTTTTTTTTTTTTTAAAATAAGTATTTATTTGGCATTTGGTGTCTGTTCACGTCACCTGCTGCACAACCATTTTCATGGCTCCACCAAGTGGCGTTCTGAAACTCTCCCCACAACATGCAAGCCAACTTTAGCTCTCGCGCAACTAGTCTGACAAGTTCACGCTGAAAAGCCAGGGCACAGAACTAATGAATATTCTCATTCAACAGTAAACAGAACTCATCTTCTAGTCAGAAGCACTTTCATCTGATCTGTTTAAGGTGTAGCTGTCTGTACGTAAGGTCAGCATCCCAGTCTGAACTCACTGTCTTTTATAACCTTCTGAAAGGCCAGTTTACTAGGTCATAATCCATCCATTTTTACGTTTCTCTTTACAAGTCTGTCCTTTCAAAGATGAAGTTTGAGGTAACTGAAATCTGGTAAAAACCTGTTCCCTCCCCCAACATAGAGGATGTTTCAAAAGAACATCAGATTACAGAATCCCATTAAAAGGAATCACAGGACGAGAAAAGGCACTTCCTGAAGTATTTTCTTTTCCTGCTTCTAACGAAAATCAGAACTCCCCAAATTTAGAATTAGGACTTTCACAATGAGGGAAAAGGAGGTGGAGGAGACATTTAAAATGCATCCTACATTAACACACATCAACATTCAGAAAGATCTTAGTCCACTCCGGACAGGAAAGCCATTCTAGCAAATTCCCCTTCAGATCAGAATGAACTATAATATGAACGATCCTCCAGCCCATTCCACAGGGCTGGAAGGGACCTCGTGAGACAGGATCAAGTACACCTAGACCATCCCTGACAGGCATTTGTCTAACCTTTTCTTACAACCTTCCCTGGAAGCCTATTCCAGTGCTTAACTACCCATGGAGTTAGAAAGTTTTTCCTAATATTTAAACTTAGATCTCCCTTGCTGCAGATTAAGCAGATTACTTCTCGTCCTACCCTCAGTGGACAGGGAGAACAATTGATCACCATCCTCTTTATAGCAACCCTTAATATCTCTGAAGGGTAATCAGGTCCCTCTCCACCACCCATTTTCTTTTCTCAAGACTAAACCTGCCTAGTTTTTTTTTAATGTTTCTAGGTCAAGTTTTCTAAATCTTTTATCATTTTTGCTGCTTTCTTCTGGACTCTTCAATTTATCCATCTCTTGTCTAAGCACGGCAACCAGACCTGGACACAGTACTCTAGATGATGTCACCCCAGTGCCGAGTAGAGAAGGACAACATTCCTGTTAACTCAGGATATTACAGTATAACACTATTCTCAACAAGAGGCCTGTCCACACACCTCAGAAGAGCCATATTAAGCACTGCTGTTCCTACTATTCCACAGTTTTAACTAATTTGGTCATGGTTTTGTTTGCAGAACAGACCATTATAGAAGAATGATCTCATGGAAGAGGTAAGCAGGAAAAGCTGGACTTACACAGAAAGAGTTTGATACATATTTGAGTTAGAGAATAACCATGTCTGGGAGTGTGTACCTATGAATGACCAAGTACAGTTTTTGTAGAGATGTTTCTCATACAAGAGCAAACGCAAAAGAAAATCCCTTTTAAAAACAAGACCAAATAAACGTCCACTGAATGGACTTCAAGTCCTCTTCTGAAGCTAGTCGGTTCAGAGCGCGAGAGCGCGCACACACACACACGCGCACACACACACACGCGCACACACACACACACACAAAACAGCTTTCACAAAATGTGCCAGATACATAAACATTAGAAGGTGGCACGAGAAGGAGAGTCTTTTTGATGCCCTACTGTTATCAAAGAGAGACACTGAAAAGTTAACTACTATTGTGAATTAAGGCACAGGGTATGTTACATCTGCAAATAGGGAGGCTTATCAAGAGGACCATAGTCTCATCATAAACTGGAGTAGCATAACTCACCAAAAACCACAGATACCAGGAAAACCCCAACAATAGTAGAGGCACTTTGTCAGAATCCAGAATTTTTCCAAATCTTCTGTCCTCTCTCTGGTCTGGGACTTTTTAACCCTCTCTACCAAAGCCACCAAATCCTACTTATCAAGGTTCTAGGTTTCCCTGTTCAGCAAGTCATTCGCCAAGACCGATGACCATTGCATTTATCACTCCAGGTTATTAGGTACTTATATAATCCCCCCATCACCACACTATCTGAATGACTACCATATCTAGATATGCTGTATGTATTAGTTTTCTGTAACCTACAACATGACATGTAGATGGATGCAGAGACTGGTCTACCACGAAACAGTCGCAGGATATTAAAATAAGCTGTGTTGCAAGGGATCCAGCAAAAAAAGAAGATTTACAGTGCACCTACTGGTTCAGGAGGGGAGTGCAAAGGGCTCTTGTTTTAAAGCTAAATTAGTGCTTGTAAAAGAGGCCAGATTGGCCCAGCCTTGCTAACACCAGCTGTGTGAATCTGGGTATCTACCAGCAGAAATACAAGCAGCAACAGGCACAACTGGCGCAGCTTAGCACTTTGTTACAGAGTCCAATGCCCTCACTTGATGCAAAACTATGGAGCCCCTGTTCAGATAACAAAAGCAACTACATTTAATTTATTTATTTTTGCGCATTCATCAAGTTTTGCCCATGCACCAAGATAGTCAGGTTAAAATCCAAGTGAGAAGGGGATCAGATAAACCCGCCTAACCAAATTTCAGACTGTTGACTAGGAAACTCAGTCTGGTGGTAGTGCTCTCCCACTCCGCTCTCCATAGAAGATAAAGGGAGCCGTGTTGTGTATGTCTGACCCATAACATGCCCAGTCAGATGAACTGGCTGACCAGGTCCCTTTTGCTTCCCCCCGCCCCGCACCTAGCGATGGATATAGGATTGTTTACAGAAGAAAAACCAGAAAGTTTTAAAAAGTTGTTCTAAAATGACGGCTGTTGACGTGGGAAGGGTAGATGCCAACTTCTGTACATTAATTTAGATTGCCAGTCAACACACGAGCGCAGCAAAAAGCTTTATGATTACCAGCCAACTCCTGTTATCAGACTGTCCTACGTACTGGATGTAAAGTAAGATGTAAAGTATTTACATGGTAACTCCCACTTCACTATACAACCATCTCAGCCAACATCTGTCTACACTGGAGTGGCTTGTACAAGTTATTTTCTGTCAAATCCATAACATACCTAAATAATTGACTGGCTGGCCCCCATTCAGCACAGAACTCCAGACAGACTGCCCTCCAAAGTGTCTGAAAGCCTCCTGTGGACTTTTTTCAGAAACCTCAGCCAAGCAACACCATCAGGTCAACCAAGAAATCTGCATCCACGAACCTCAAGCTCAGTGGGAGACACTCCCAGGAAACACACAATAGCAAGTCTACCAAGGTACTTCTCTTTCCAAGATGGGAAAAGAAAACTCCCTCCATAGATGGTAAAGCAGGCTCCAAGATCAGCCAACACCTTATTCCCACCACAGCAATTATCTTGAGGCTACTGGTGTTGTTGGCGTCATAATTTCTTATTGTGGCATTTTGGTACCAGACTCATTTATATACTAGAAGAGGTAGAAGTGCTTGTGTTGATCAAGTCTAGTAACAAGCCATGAAAATAGCTCCCTGAAACAAGTAAAAAAGAAAGAAACAAACCCAACCAGACAAAGGAAAAAATAGCCATGCTACAAGTGAAAAGACCGACTATCTTCCAGGTGCCAGTGCTACTGAGGGCAGGTCTACACTAGAAGCACTACAACTAATGCATCTGGTGAAGATGCTGTATGCTGAGGGAAGAGCACTCTCTCCTGTAGGCATAATTCCTCCACCTCCGTGAGAGCACCACCCGCTGACATAGTGCCGGTACGGACCACGCTTAGGTTGCGGTAACTTGTGTCGCTCAGGGGGTGTCTTTTTCAGACTGACTTAAGCAGTAGCATAGACCTGCCCTTAGTGATGTGATTTAGAACAGCTGAGCCATCCAAGCCACCCAGGTCATTCACAAGACAGTATTCTCAGTAAGCACCAAGAAAACATCAAACAGCTTCAAAACTAACTAATAAGTATATTCAGACAACTGTAGCCAGCAAATGAATTTTCAGTCACCATTAACCATCTGGTTCCCTCAGACCCTGCTCTTCATCCCAAATGAGCAATACAGACTCCAGACACAGCAGGATGTCCTCAGCTAGTAAACAGTGCTGGCATTCAATCTGTGCTTTAAAACGTTAGGCCTGAGGGGAGTCCCTGCAACAGAGGGCCATTCAGGATTCACTTTCCAAAGCAAAGTTTGCTTTATTAATTCAGAAGGAGCCTTTTACACATGGAAACATGGCAGGGTCCAATTTCTGTCAGATTCTCAGGTAAGTCACCTTTTCTTTCTGTAGAGATCTTTTTCTGCCATAGGCCTGGTTGCAAAGCAATGCACACACAAGACAGGCCCAAAACCAAGGAGGGAATGAAATGAATGGTGCACACACACTTTTCTGAAGGCAAATGAGGTCAGTTCCACATCCATATACAAACCAGAAACAGTATTCAGTGGTGGGGTAAGAGGAGATAATGAAAGAAAACACCTCCACAGAATTTCAGCCTCTTCCCACTCCACAGTAATGAAAAAGAGCACTCAAACTTTATTCACAAAGTTGCTTCGTTGTCAGTTTGCTGGGAGACTGAGTGCCATAACCAGCTGGCAAGGGAGGAAAGAGCAGTCTGTGGCTAAAGCACAGAACTAAGTCAGGAGATCTCGTTCCCAGTTGTTCCAGACTTCTTCTATGAACCTCTGGTACTTCACTTTCACCCGTGTCCCAGTTTCTTCATTTGTAAAATGGGACTACTATACCCTTGCAAATTTCTATCCACCTGGTAAATGTTGCCTTAAATTTACCAGTGAGGTCTCTCAGGAGGAGAAGGGGGGACATTTTTGTTGTGTTTTGACTTTATTTAAAATTATTAAGATAAAGGGTGGGTGAATAGACAGCACCCGAGCTGGTGAACAGTCATTAACATTTACAAGGCTGGCATAAAACTGACCTACCTTACATACAGAGTTGAGATTTAATTTATCATTTTAAAGTTACAAGATCCCAGGGATTCTTCCAGCAGCCCTAAGTACTGTAAAACAGAGAATGCAACCCATTCATCTGCTCTAGAAGTACAGCTGTCAGAGGAGGCTTCATTCCAGCACCCAGTGCTCCTGCCTGTCCAGAGGAGTTGCCTGATTTAATAATGAGGGAGCGCTGAGTGGGACCTGTAGTTTCTGCAGGGCCACATTTTGGAATCTTGTTGGAAGCAGAACTTTTGCCACAGCAAAAGATCCAAGTAAATATCAGATGAGTTTCATTTTCAACTGTGCATAACCAAACATGGAGGAAGGCTAGCACAGTACATGAAAGCTAGGCCTTGGAAGTAAACCAAGCCTGTGTGTTCCCACCCCCCACGAAAAAAAGTCAATTCAACAAATGGCACAAAAACATGAGCATTCACCCTGCTGGTGACAGATTTATCCCCAAAGTCTGTGAATTCAAGTCTTGCTGGTCACTCTCAAAGTTCAGTGGTGGACTAAGGTCACAGCAGTGGACACTGCTCCCGCTAGTTTGCCATCAGATATCAGTGTGGTGCAGAAGGATCCAAATGAGATTACCTGCCACATACTCCACCTCAAGTCCCCCCACCAGCTAGTGTTCAAAGTGAGTCTGACAAGGTTCAGGACAATGTAAATTCTGCCTTTCTAATGTGAAGGGGAAGAGAATGCAAATCGCCCCGTGAGCTAGAGGTAAGCAATAATTCTGGACTCAAAGCCCACACCAAAAAGCCTCCTGCCATTCTAGTTAGGAACGCCACTACTTTCACCTCCTTGGAATCAAAAAATTATTACAAGAGCTGTGAGCAAGTGAGGAAGGCACCTGTATTTACCAGTGATGCAAACTGATATCGTTGTAACAAATAACTGCTTTCCAGCATTTATAACCAGGTGACCTGTTTGCATCCAAAAGCGGAGAGCTGCACTCATGTCTACACTAGTGAGAAAAGAGGTGGTTGGAGGAAGGAAAGACACTGTGTGGGCAAAAGCAGCAGCCAAGCCTTTGCTTTCAGAGAGTAGCAAAGACACTCCAGTACAGCCTTAATAAAGCTAACACCATAGTGATTCAGGTAAGTTACTCTTGGCAAGCTCTATGTGAATCCCAAGCCTACAGACAGACACGTCATAGAGTAGGTTCTAATTATAAAGCTAACTATGTTTGTATTTTTCATAAGCTTTAAATGCCAGGTTACAGCAATTCTGAAGCCAAAATTGTGATGAGTTTCCTTTAGTCTTCTTGGTCTTTCCTTCTGGCTTTGAGCTTCTATCCCCACATCAGCCCAGGCATGAAATGAACTGCTTTTAAAGCAAAGTTAGCACCATTGCTAAACTATGTTTAGCAAGTTAAAAAGGAGAGCGAGCGTGAGCAGCTGCTGGCGTGCAGATACCAAAATTAATGACTGTGCCAATGCCAGCGGGAGAGGAGGAACAGCCAACGCTGCAAACTCTTCACTGGTTTCAGGAACAGGTATAACAAGAAACTAGAAGGCAACTGAAATGAAAAAGAAAAGTCAGACACGACTATTACACCTTTTCAGCAGTGGCAACTCTTAACAGTGTAGTGCTGCATTTAGCACAATCAGCAGAGCCAAAGCACACAAGAACTGTGCACCATCCAGGACCAAATTTACTGCCCACCTGAAAAACAACACATTTCTAAGAGATGTGTTCTGGCCTCTCAACGGCGTAGCATTTCCTCACCTCCATCACATATCATGAACCAAGCAGCAGGGTTTGCAGAGAGATTTTGGGAGTATCTTTAGTTATCCAGGATGGGTCTACTGTAACCATTGTCACATGCACTTATCCTTGACCACTGGAAGACCATGTTAGGTCAAATGTTTTACTAGTTTTTCCTTCCTCCAGCGGATTAATTGCAGGAGTGCATTTTAAATAAATGCAAATGAATACTCTTATTACATTGCTACTGTTCACCCACATGCATCATCAATACACCCAGGTTTAGCGTGTTGCAGCCATCAGTTGGAGACACTTAATGTTTTTAGTCATTGCAAATACATATCCAATCCCAGGAAAACTGAGGCCTTCCCTCATAAGTGCCACACAGAATTAGAATAAGAGCATGAAGGAAAAGACTGACATGTTTGGTAAAACAGTACCTTCCTAGAACCTGACTGGCATACTATCAAGGTGTAATCCCATTCCTAGAGAGGATGGATGATCACTGGTTAGGGCACTTGCATGGATTTGGGAGATCTGACCTCAAATCCCTGCTCTGCCACAGATTCTCTGTGTGACCCTGACCAAGTTCCTTATGCTCTCTGTGCCTCAGTTCCCTATTTGCAAAGTGGGGGCCATAGGATTTAGGAGGACAAATACACAAAAGATTGTGTGGTGCTCAGATACTACCAGAATGGGGAGACATAAGTACCCAAGATAGGTTCCCATCCCATAGTCACAAGATACAATACCTGGAGGTATCTATTACATATGCATAATTAATTGGCCTGGGCCTTTTTCCAAAGGTTATGAATGGGTACAGGAATCACCAATCCTACATGGAATAATAGTTCAATGAACAAAAAAAGCCACCAGTCCATAGTGTACAGAGTACTTCAGAAACCACTCTGTCACACCACATGCAGTCAAGCACAGTTAAAGCAGTATAAAAAGGCGATCTCTGCAAGTATATGGCATCGACGGATGTGCAGGCTTACCTAGCACCTCCGCCTTGAATGCAGGGCCTTACACATGCTTGGTAACAGTACCCAAGTGGTCAGAAATGTTACAGGTTAAAAAAATAAAAATACAAATATCACAACTACTTTCAGCACTTTAAATACTTCTTCTGGAGAAGGGAAGAGCTCTTCTTTCAACTATTCCCTGGCTAACACATTTGAGGAAGGAAGACCACCACTGGCACGCTAGCGGAGTTTAATTATTTACACTAAGTTAATAAATACCAGATACTCCTTCTAAACCTGGACAGGGTGCATAGTCCTATGATCGTTTGGACTTTAAAGCCACTACCTGATAGTCATGGAGAGCAAGACATGAAATGTGAGTGCAGGAAGGATCCCACGCAGCAAGAGAACACTGTGTATACAGAATAGGCCTGTTCAGTCCTGGGATCCTGGAACGAGTTCAGGCGTTACGACAAGAACAGTCAGGTTCCTTCAGCACAACCCCAAGCGAGCATTAATTTAACAAAGAAAAAGACGCTACGCACTGTGTTAACTGGCAGGTTCTCCACAAAGGACCAAAAGAGATCTGTGCAGCCACAAACAAGGGGGCATCCTACATGGAAGTCACTTCCTGGCTTGGAAATAGATTAGAGAATATATTTCCTCCTCTCGCTAGAAGAGGGGGTAAAAGCAAGCAGCCCTAGTTCTGGGTCAGTGGCCAGACACTGCTCTTCTCCACACTCGCTTGAAAAGAAAAACCCAAGTCCAAGGTCAGATTTTAGTGTTTCAATAACATTCAGCAGGAAATAAAGGATGGCAGACATGGTTTCTCTCTCCCAGATGGGGAACTCCATCCTTCCCACTAATCACACGAATCTGGCTTTCCCAAACTTTGCAGCAGAATTTGGAGCCCCAAAACAAGGAAGCCCAGGCTACTTTAGGGCCATTTCATTGTATACAAATTGAGGCAATTTCTATATTTTATGGTTACTAAAGAGACTGATCTAAACATTCACATCACCACAGAGGTCAGGATCATTCCTCCAATCTCATAACAACAACAACAAAAAGGGAATGTTGCCAAGGAATCTTCCACGTGCTGGTAGGAAACCCAATGATTAAGGCTGTTAAAAAACTGCAGGCTCCAATTTTGTTGTGGAAACAGCAGCTTCTAACACACAGAGCAAGTCGGTTGCTGCACATTTGAGTGCCATTGCGACTTGATGCACGAGGTCACAACCCCACTCAAATCTGGTCCAGCCACCCCTCCGTCATGCTTGCCTTTGAGAACCAAGTGGGGGACACAGCTTCTCTTCTGTGCTGCTGCCCTTCTTTGGAAGACAGGCTACATGCCTTGGAAGAAGGTGCTGGAGCTTGTGTGTGGACGCGCACACAGAGCTGGTCCTCCTCATCGTTACCCAGAGAGGGTCTTCATTCCTCATAAACAAAGAGGTTGATAGGAAGGCTAAGCATCAGCTTAGTGCCACGCTGGTGTCTGGCCACACTAAAGCCACAAATTGAACAGAACTGTGGCCACAACTTTTCAAACAAAATTAAAAAAAAAAAAAAAAAAAAGTAAAGATTTTCTTACCATCTTTGCCAATTATCTCATGGGGGCCTGAATCCTTCTAATGGCTTGTCTACACAGGTTTTTGTGCTGCTACAACTATCCAACTAGAAACCGATAAAGCTAAAGCAGTATAACCCCATAATGTGTACAGATGAACCGGCTATATATACACACCAGGGTTGTACCACTAACTGTATGTGTATAAAAATAATACCCCTAACCTAAATAGTTTTATCAGTACATACAACCATTTAGACCAGACCTAAGCAGGAAAGATTAGATGGGTCCCCCTCTTAAAATGAAGAGACTGCTACTGAATGCTGCGACTGAGTCTAGAATCGAATCTGCATCTATAGCCATTGTTCCAGACCAGGACACAATTGTCCCAGGAACTGAATTTCAGTTCCATTGCTATCTACCCACTCTAGTATTGTTGAGACGATCCTAAACGCTGAGCAATACACTAAAAACCTATGCAAATGCTATGCACACAAGCTAGCTTGCATATGCAACTTCAGTTTTGCCCCCTCCCATGTGCATGTATTATTATTTCTTCCCACAGGACCCTGCCTCATTCAGTGCCTGGGATGTTTCAAGGTTGCATAATGATTAGGCCAGCGGTTCTCAAACTGGGGGTTGGCCCTGCTAAGGGGGCATGAGATGGATCATGGGGGGGTGCCAGGGCGGAGTTTAGCAGGGCATGGGGGGCAATGCCCCCCAAACTTGACGATGATGGAGCCATCTCCTCCTGCTGGGTGAGGGGTGCTGGGCTGAGTGACTGGGTGGCAGAGGTGGGGGTGGGGGGAGGCTGCTGCAGGCGGTGGACCTGGCACTGGTGGTGAAGAGGGGGACAGAGCTGGTCCAGCTCCACGCTCCACACTTTGCACAGCTGGTTCCATCTCCAGTCGAAGCGCTGTTCCCAGCCGCCGCTGCCACTCTGCAGGCTCCCAGAGTCGGTGGCTTCTGCGTTCGCGCTGCTGCCCAAGGATAATCCCAACGACGAGGTGCAATTCTCCGCCACCGTCATTTTCTCTGGCGGGTCACATTGGGCTCTGGAGCTGCGGGGAAGCTGCTGCTATCCCTTGCCCCCCCCTCCCCCAAATTAAACAGTCAAACTCCACCTATGATATGTAGGCCCTGGTTTTTTCTGAAAGTTGGGGGGGGGGGTCAGAGGAAGGGGGGGGCCCCAATTGTTACACAAAAGTCCACAGGGGTTTCCATTTAAAAAGTTTGAAAACCACTGGATTAGGCTGTGTGTAGGCACCGGGCCTTATTTGTTACAAGGTATGTAAGGTGTGTAACAAGGGAGGCAGAGGATGACAGGAAGAAAAAAGTATGGTCTTGTGGTTAAGACAGGTGGAATGCCACACCTCAGAGGAACTCGGTTCTGTATTTGCCTTTGCAACATTCTTCCTATGAGATGTCAAGCAAGTCACCAAAACAAACTTTTGGCAGGGGACACTAATTGTATAGGCCTCATTTTCTGCGCACACACCCCCAACTTCCCTCCCAACAGGAGACACTCAGGGCCTGATGTGCATAAGTTTGATCAGCATGGCCTAGAGGAATGAGTTGAAGGTTGGGAATCAAGTGACCCCAAAAACCCTCTTCTGGGGGGAGGATGAGGAGAGAAAAAAAGGGCTCACTGACTATGCGCTCAGGGAAGGCCAGTTCAGACCAGCTCCCCTCATTTTATAATGGAAAATGCTAGGGAAGCCAACAGGGAACATTTTAAGTTCTTGGTAATGTACTGCCTTAGTTCTAACTTGCAATTCATAGGCTTGGTCTACACGATAAACTTATGTCAGCGTAACTACGTCTCTCAAGGGGGTGGAAAATCCACACCCTGAGTGACAGAATTATACCGACCTAAGCCCCGGTGCAGACAGTGCTATGTCAATGGGAGGGAAGGTGGAGAGACCTATGCCAAGGGAGCAGCTCTGCCGTTGGCATAGATAGCGTCTTCACTAAGTGCTGCATGACTGCAGCTGCCGCTGCAGCTCTGTATAGACAAGCCCACAGTTAATAGCAGCCCAGAAGAATCTGGGAGTTTTCAGTAGTTAGCAGCTTTTGAAAACCCTGACTGACATCTTCATTTCTGGTCTTTGAGACCATCCCACTCACTAGAGTCACATATACTGATCTTCCCATCACCAGTTACTGCACAGGAGGCCAGTTGGTACGATGGAGGAACAGGATTTTTCAGTGTTTTACGTCTACACACTGGTTTCTTATGACAGTTAAAAAAAAAACACCAAAAAACCTCCCCCACCCTCCCACCAGGAACGGGGGACAAGGTGCAAATCACCTTGTTATTCACCTCCCTTCCCCAACCCCCCAAAAAGCAGATGGCATTGGAACCCTAGCTTCCATCTGCAATATCATTTTACTCTGGAGTATGTAAAACAAGGAATTATTTGCTGAAGAACTATGAGACAGCTTTTATTACATTCACCTACCATTACATAGCACCTTATACATTTCACTACAGAAAGCTCACATGTACATATTGACAGCTCAGCAAGTGTTTACACAAAGCTCAGAGAGACTCCAGAAAGAAAAAACGGTGCCAAACTTGCAAATGCCTTTTCCTCATCTACTCCACTAAACTCTAGCGTGCCCAAGCTGCACTGCTGAACTGCTGCGTTATGACAAGAACTGGGAGTGCAGGTGTAGAGAGAAGAGGAAGAAATACGAGCCCCTCCCCGATCCCTATGTGCATATTTACACCACGTGGTTAGATCACTACAGGAACAAGGAAAGTATGCACATGAGATCAACCCTGAAAGAAGCGGCTGTTCCTGTTCCAGCCTTACCAAAGCTACTCCTTCACTCTGCAAACTCCTACAGCTAGTTTGGGCACTGTGTTTCTTCAGACACAGAGCACCATAAAAAGCTGTGGGTGTTTTTTTAAAAATGTATGAACATAATCCTATATTAAATGGACCAATGGCCTCATGATTAAGGTTTAGGTGTGGGAGTCAGAAGACCTAGCTTCTATTCTCAGCTCTGTTACAGATTTGCTGCATCACCTTGGCATGTCACTTAACCCCTGTGCCCCAGCTTCCCCTTCTGTAAAAGAATTAACACCAAAGGAGTACAAGGTAGGGAACGGACAGATCTATGCTCCAGTGGCAAACTTTGCCTAGTAAGTGACAGACTGTCCCAGATCATCAACTTTGAAAGAGTTTCAGCTTTTTTAAAAAAATTAAGTTTATACCCATAATATTGTAAAGATTATGTTAGGTTCATTTTTGGAAGGTTAATGAAAGTCTTCCTGAGCCTGCAGAAAACAGATCCAATCTCTTTCAAGCTCCTCAACTTGCCCAAGTCAATAAGAGCAGACAACTAAATAGACATTGTCAATTTCTATTTTGTCAGACAGATAATAGAAAATTTGACAAGACCTGTGTCAGTTTCACTCAACTTTCCCAAACAAACAGCAACAGGGAGCAATAACTTCCAAGCTCCACCCCCATCACACTTGCATCTTTCACATTCAACTATGGCTAGTGGGTTTAGGACTTTGGCTAGCAAGTGATTAGTACAATCCATGTGCATAGCCCCTTGTATAGAAGGACCTGCCCCAAAGAGCTCACCTCCAAAGTTTATAGGCAACTTTTTAATTGACTAATCTCAACAAATTCAAGTTCGATAGAGCACCTTTTAAAGAGTATGCACCAATTTTTTTTTGGGAGGGAGGGAGGGTTGGGGAGGAGAGGTTATTGTTCCTTTGCTGATGTTTATAAGGGTCTTTGCAAGAGGGGAAGACAGTGGGCCTAGTAGCAATATCAAAACACTGTCAGGTCCACCCTTACTGCCCTTCTTCACTTTGCATGTGCCTGCCCCTTCAGTTTTAGCTTTGCTACTGTGATGACTTTGAAACAAACAATCTTGCAGGACCCAAACAATGGCAGGCGGGTAAACTTCTCCTCTGAACAGTGCATAAGACAGGAAACGCAACAGACCATCATCTGCCTATATACAAAGTGTCATCAAACATACCAAGTAAACAAACGGGGGAGGAAAGAGTACCTTTTACAGTGACTGTAGATGTTACCTATAAGATCAGCAGGTACAGATTTCTCAGGTGAAAATGGAATTTCCAAGTGGACGTCCCTCTGAGCACATTAGCAAGGACAATGGTGGAGAAGCAGTAGGTGCTGGAACACAAACAGCGTGGCTGCTTGTGTTATTTTATGCTCCCTTTTAAGTTTTCATTTGTTTTTAAGTGAAAGCTGCTGAGTTGTCTGCTGCAGGGGGGTGCATGTTAATACCCCTGGAAGATTGGTACATATTAACCAATGATATTCTCAGATGAAAGGTGCACAAAATATCATTGGAAGCTTAGTACCTTCATGATAAAAGTGATATTCAAAAATATCCATAAAAAAAAAATGGAACATTCCTCCCTTCTTCCCTCCCCTCAATCCTTAAGACCTCCTACCATGATGGGAGAGAGATTTGGTACATATTTTTCTAGTGTCCCATTGAAAAAGCCATACTAGGCTATAACGCTCATGTTTTAAAGAGTCAAGTGGAATGACAATGCCCCCAGACTGATTGTTATAGGAAAAAGTTTGCCAAAGATTCTGGTTAAGAAAAGGGGTTATTAAAGTAACACCTGCCCCTGTCCCCACACCCCAAACTCTAGATGGCACATTCCTATTAGTATCTTGGTGATAACAGTAGCACCATAGGAGTGATCTCACTCCCCCTGTGCAAAGTAATAAATAAGCACTTATGTAATGCCCTTCATTTGTAGGCCTCAGCATATTTTATTAAGGTGGGCAAGAATTATTAAACTCACATCAGCTAGGTAACGAAGGCACAGAGCGATTATGCAATTTGTCCAAGGTTATACTCACTGAGACTGTGAAAGAGCAAGGAGCAATACAAGAGCCCAATTCTGACTCCCACCTGGGTGTCCTATCCACTAGGCTATGCTACCTCTAGGAGATGTCATCAGGACCCAACAACGCACAGACCGTATCCTGAAATGCCACCCTCTTAAAACACTTGCACAAAGTATTTTAAAAGAATGAGGCAGCCAAGGTCTTGTCTACACTAGACCAGTTTAACTAAAATCAGTTAAAAAGTTAATCTAGCTAAGTGTCTACACCTTAGACACTTGCACCATTTTAAGCAGTTTTACAGTAGGGGCCTTACACCAATTTAACTAAGTCAATTTTAAAAATCAATTTAATGAAACCAGAGCACTTTTCTACTACAGACAAGGTCTGAAAGTCATTCACAGGCTCTGCCCACATCACAAAAGAATGCCACCTCTCTTTTGTTGGCGAGATCTAATGTTTACTAGAACTTATGGGCAATACAAGACCTGCCAACAATACAATCCTAAGCAAGGAAAAACCCTGTGATAAAAGCCAACTGGAGCCAGAACTCAGTTTCAGATTCCACGATATCACAGCTCATTGGCAGCACAGAATCATTTAGTGCCAATTTAGTCTGAAAACCATGTTTTTAACAACATTTTCATGCTTCAATTGCTACTAAAGCTGAGATTTAAAGTCAACAACTGGGCCCAGAGCTTTTTGGGTTTGTTTGCATTTTTTGTTTTTGTTTTTTTTATTAGTAGGTCATTGTTTTTAAATGCGAGTTCAGGGAACTCGCAATAAGTGTCTCTGGATGACAGTACACATATAGGGAAGTCATCCAACATGTGAATGTTTAATGCAACCCAAAGACATCTCCCATTACAGGAGATTACTTTTACCGTAGTTAGGTGGTTATTTCTCTTGGTACAACACTATCAACTCAATAGGTAGAAGTCCCTTCTTGCAAGCAGTTGTCTTGAGGATCCCTTTTGCTTCTTTCCCCTCCCCGCAAAAATTTACCACTACTACTGGAACTGGACAAAAGTCCTACTCAGCTACCAAAACCAGCCACACACTACAGAGAAAAAAAAAAAAAAGGTTAGTTTTTCATCTTTTCATTTTACTAAGAGCTGTAGAAGCCCTGTATGTGAGATGGCCCAGATTTCCTACCTGTCCTTCCCATTGTCCACCAGCATCTTCTAGATTCACTTCTATTGTGAAACAAATCTTCTGATCCCAACCCAACCCTGTATTTCCAGACTACAACAGTCATAAGAACAAACTGCACTCCCTGCATCTAACCCAATCCATACAGATAGAGAACTTCCATGTATTCACGACTCCCCACGTCAATAGCACATTCTTATAAGTGACCTATCCACAAAAGTCTTGTGTTGAGAGATTACATATTGCTGTCAAAACTGTACACAAGCAAGCAGGTCCTCAACCTCTTATAGGAAAGGGTCTTTCAAACCGATGTTTTACATTAAAAAAGGGAAGTAACTCCTAAAGCAAGAGATGGGGAGGTATAGTCCTTTTACTCATCATTCATAGGTCACCATGAGTTAAGAGAATCAATGACATTTTTGCTCTGTCTTCCTTAGCACCCCCTCCCCCAAAGAAGCCTAAACATTTTTCTCCTCTGGATGTCTTTATGAAGGGAACCAATGATACACTCTCCCCCAAACTCCCTTCCCTTAATTTAGAAGCAGAGGTACTTTGAGGGGGGAAAAAAGGCAACTAGTTTCCCCCGCCTCCATCTCATCCTTCTGACATTTCTCAAGTAAAGTTATTTGACAAGCACCAACTGGCTCACCACTATACAACACAAAAATAAGATTGAAAGCATTGTGTTTATGTCCAATCTAAGAAACAAAACAGGATACACCGCAAAGAGGTTATAACGTAGGTTTCAGGTATTATTAAACTTACTTCTTGTGAGCAACAGAGAAGACACATGGAAACCCGTTCCACAATGCCAGGCAACAGGTTTTTCACAACATGAAGAGGGATTTTGTGTTTGCATCGGATAATCCTTGGCACACAGAACTTTTTATAGAAGCCATTTGCGCTGTCTGAAAGTCACATTCATGCCCAACACATCAAATATACACTCACTAATAATTTGAGTCAATGGGGCTAGAAGGCTCACACATATTATACTGAATGCCTGGAATATATAAATTACCAGCAGCACACAGAACCAGACCAGACTTCCACTCTCCATGATACATAAGTTCTGGGGGGCAGAGGTTGTTTGTTTGTTTTTTTAACTAAACAATTTTTGAAGTTTCTGTCACAGAATCACAACCATGATATTCACAAGTCATATAGGTCAATGCACTGGAGTAAAAATCGTTCTCAAACAGAGTTTAATCTTGAGATGTGTTTTAGTACCCATCTTATCCAGGTTGAATTTTTACAAGATATAAAATTCCTCAGTAGGGCATCAGTTTCCATGACACACTTACGCAACTTTCTTGCAAATACATAGGGATGTATTGCCCATGAACTCAAATCTTTACCCAGAATAGTTATTACAAGCTGCATGTGACCACAGCAGCTTGAAGAGCCACTCTACTAGAAAACACACTATTTCAATCTAACAGACATCAGTGTCAGTTATCAAAGAACAAAACTTACACTAGACTTTCAGAGCCATAGAAGAAAAGGATTGAGCAAGAAGGGAAAACTCTGGAGCTGCATGTCACACTACAGTTCATATCAAATGTCTCTGACGACTCAGGGTTTGCAATGAGAACAGGCAGGGTACAGGCAGAGAGAGAAGTCTGTCAGTCCTGCACAAGGCCATTACACATTCAGATCTAAGACATGTAAACACAATGTAAGAGATTATCTTCAAACTCTGATTAAGAACAGATATGAATAGAATGTCAGCACCACTGTCCCAATATCCAAAATGTCTGACTTGCATATAGCTGAAAGTGCTATAGCACAATTGTATTTTTGGCATTCGCTACATTTCCAGCAAACTAACAAAAAACCAGAACAACTATTTTTATCTTATAGACTCGTTTACCCTGCTCCACATCTCTCCAAAAAGTAGGAATTTATATTATAATCAGGCCCAACAGTTCCAGGCATTTTAATGTTACCTGTAGTTTTAGTGTCCCTATAATAAACAACTGTTCCTTCCTAAGCTTAAGTAAAACAAATAAAAATGGTGATTTTAAAATGTCTTAAAGTAGGGGCCTCTAACTCCTTACCTATATTTCAAGAGAGAGCTCAATATAAAAAGTGTTATTGATAATTCACCATTTTTAGTTCTGCAGCTACCAGTGCTTTTTAAAAGGTCTCTAACATACCCCAAATAAAAGCCCCACATTCACTATCTGATAAAGAACCCAGCCAAACAATTTCCAACTCTGAAATGGGTCAAAATTAGTCAAGAATAAATGCGTCCTTAGATTCATCAAAGAAATCCTTTATACCAATGAGAAAGTCACATAACCAAAATAAACAGCCAGCCCATTGTACAGAGAACCCCTGCTACTGTTCCGACAACACAGAATCTATTCCAGGCTGTATAAAACATAACAAGCAAAATAAATCCAAGGTACAAGCAAAATGCCATCGCCTCCTCTTTTGTTTCAGGCACAATGCAACAAGAGCAGCCTGTCTGAAGCTCTGCTCCTGCTGATACAGTATTGCTACTGAACTTCCTCAAGGTCACAGCCAATTTCAGCTGTGGAATAAAAAGGCAGATAGTGGCAGTGATGGTTTGGGTTATGGCTGGCAGAAAAGCAGAGTTTAAAAGTTTATGAGCTCATCAGGATTGTTGTACCATTACATCAGAGGCAATTATAAATGGCCAAGAGCAGGAGATGGGGAGCCAATCAGATCACAGATAGGATGTCAACCTAAGACCAACTGTCTCCTGGCTTTGACAGAAGGATTTTACCTCCATAATTCAAATCCCAAACCAAAGCAATCTGCACTTACTACTCCAATCACTGAACTGTTTACCAGCACTTCCAGGGAGAGGCCCAGGCCACTGGCCTAGCCAAGAGACTGCTCAGGAAAATGGCCCCAGCTAGCCCGGGCAAGCTGCAGCTGCCCAAAGCAGGTCACTTCCCAGCCTCCTACCCCCAGGAAGCGCACAGGCCCCTCACTTGGAGCCAGAGGAGCAGAGGGAGGAACAGTGCAATGGGGGGCGAAGGTGGAAGTGCTCTTCTGCAGAGCTCCCACTCCATGGACCCAGAGCACCCCTTCCCTAGGCGAGCAAGGAGCAGCTCGCCCACCTACCCACCTCCACCCCCCGCACACACGCCCCACAGCACCAGGCCCAGGGGCTCCTTCCAGCTGCCCTCCAGAGCCCCCCAGGCAGGCAGGGGAAGGAGCAGGCAGCTCTCTGGGAGCCTCGCACAAAGGCTGGAAGGGGAGGAAGGGAAGGCAGAGAGGCAGCCATTTTAAGAAAGAGAAAGAGACAGACAATGGCAGCTCCCCAGCAGTGTGGGTCCGGGTGTGCCCGGGGGGGGGGGAACCGGTAGGAAATTCGGCCACCCTGGACACCCCACCCCCCAGGTGCCCGCATCCCCTGCCCCTGGCGGGTGCCCCTCGTCTGCCCGTGCCCCCATTGTCCCCCTCAGCCACCCCACGTGCGCCCACCCCCGGCCCCTAACCCTAGCCTCGGTCCCCACCCCGCTGCCCCCCCATGTGCGCCCCTCCCTGCCCCCTTCCTCCCCCCCCACGCCCAGCCCTTACCTGCTGGGTCCTAGCGAGCGGCTGTCCCCCTCCGGCGCTGCTGCTCCCGGGGCTCATGGGCGCATGGTGGCTCCTTTGTTGGGCCCCTGCCGTGGCCGTGGCCCAGGCCTGGCTGTTGCCCCCGACGTACTGGGAGGCCAGGTCCGCGGCCGGGCCCTTGGCGGCCGCTCCCCCGTCCTGGGCCCCACCGCTGTAGTCGGCCCCGGGGTAGCCCTGGTAGCCGCGAGCCGAGCTGGGGGAGGTGAGCAGCTGGTTGAGGGTGGGGGTGGCGGTGGGCTGCGGGGTGGCGCCCGCTCCTCCTCCTGCGGCCGCCCCGCCGGCGGCCGAGGGCCCCATGGCCCCGAAGCGCTGCTGCTGCTGCTGCTGGAAGGCGGCGGCGGCGGGGGATTTGGCCCCGGCGGCGACCGCGGCCGCTTGCGCGGGGCTCTGCGCGCTGCCCCGCGGGGAGCTCAGGGCGTAGGCCTGGGGGGGAGGCGGGTAGGCGCCGGCGCTGCGCCCGGCCGCCGCCGCCGCCGGGTAGTAGGAGTTGTACTGGTGGTTGGGGAAGCCGTGCTCGGCGCTGCCGTGCGAGTTCTGGGGAGGGGGCGGCCCCGGGGGGGCCCCCGCCGGCCCCGGGTAGGGCTGCTCCAGGCCCCCGCTCTGCAGCGCTGCCATGCCAGGGCTTTGTTGTCCGCCATGTTGGTGGAAGGCAGCCGCGGCGGCGGCAGCGGCGGCAGCCGCCTGGGCTCCCCGGCCGTAGGGCTGCCCGAAGCCGTAGGCTGGCGGGGCCAAGGCAGCCGGGTGGGAAGGGGGAGGCGGCTGCTGCTGCGGCGCCCCCACCCCGTCGCTGCCGCCGCCGCCACCGGGCGGCTCCGGGAGGTTATTGTTCAGGGTGGCGGCGGCGGGCCTGGGGCCCGGGTTCCCGTTCGAGCTCTTCAGGTCGGGCTCGGCCCCGGCGTCCCCTCCGTTGCTCTCGGCCACGTCCTGCAGCTCCTTCCCCGGGGGGCCTTCGCTCTCCGCCTGCTTGTCGCCGCCGCGCTCCGCCGCCTCGCCCCCCGCCTCCTCCGGGGGACAATCCCGCTGCTGCGCCTCCGCTTTCTTCAGCTCGGCTGGAGCCGGGGCGCCCAGGCTGCTGGTGGCGGCGGGGGCGACCTGAGCAGCCATGATCCCCCCCCCTCCCCACCTAGCCACCCCCCGGACCCGTGCCCCCGAGCTGCTCCCCTGCCTGGCCGGCCGGCGGGAGGGAGGCCTCGCTGCTCTGCTGCTCCCCGCTCAGGCGGCGGCGGGCTCTTCAGGGCAGCGGGGGCTCATTCCCCGCCGGCCTGGCTGGCGAGGCGGGGAGGGCTCCGCTGGGCTGTCCCCGGGGCCTGGCCCCGCTGTGCCTCCTCGGTTGCAGCCGGCGGAGAAAGGGGAGGAGGGAGCGGGGGGGAGGAGAAGGGGAGGGGGGGACCCGGGACGGGGCTCCCGGTGTGGGAGAGGCAGGAGGGAGGGAGGGGGACACGGCGGGCGAGCGGACCCCGTCCCTGGAGCCGGGCTGTGCGGCGGAGGGGCCGGACTAGGCGAGCCGAGCAGCAGCTCCCGACTCTCGTCCGCCGACTCCTGCTCACTCCGACACGAGGCTCAGCACTGCCATTTTACCCAGCGCCGCGGCCGCCTGCCAAACCCGGAGCGGAGCCCGGCCCGGACTGGAGCCTGCCCCCTTCACAAAGGAGGAGCAGGCAGGCAGGCAGGCCCCGGACGCTTGCAACTCTGCAAGGCTGAGAGAGGCCGCTGCTGCTGCTGCTGCTGCCGCACGCAAAACCCGCAGCGGATCCCGCGGAGCCGAACCCAACCTTCCGCCACAAAAGGAAGCTCCCCTGCTGCGAAACACGGAGCGGATTTCGGCCTGGGCGAAGCGGACTGCTGCAGGCTCGCTCTTCAGGAGACCCGCACCAGAGCGCGCCCACTCTGCGCTACTGCACAAAGATGCCAGTAACCCCCAGCCCCAAAGCTGCTGTTCATCTGTGTTAAAGGAGAACAAGTGGAAGTTCACTAAACACAGGTGTGGGAACCAGGACTCCTGCATTTTATTCTAACTGCGGAAGCTAGGAGTGCTGGGTTTGCTCCCAGAACTGGGATATTATGTTGGCCAGAGAGGATCAGGCACAGATCGAAGAGTCTGGAGCCCAGGACCTTGCAGGCTGGTTCAGTCCAGTGCCTCATTCCATCCATAGCCTATCTATAACAGTGGCTAGTACCAGCTGCTTTAGTGAAAGAAGAACTCCAAAGTGGATAATTATGCAATTAGCTACCCAGAGGGAAGTGTCTTCCTTACCCTCTGAGAGTGTGCGCTAAAGAAACGTTTGGGAAAGGATTCCAGCTCCCCTCAAACAGTATAATGCCCTGCAAGTTTTATAGGGGGACATGGAAGAGACCCCTATTACTTAGGATGCCTAAATTGATCCATTTTAAAAGTGTATTTCAAATTTTTACATTGCATTGTTTGCAGCAGGCCTGTGGAGTTCAGCAAAGAGAAAGCCCTGGGGCTAGATAAGTGCCTTTTCTTTGTCCCAGGAGTTTCCATTCAGATTGAGCTGTTAAAAATTGCCATTTCCCTTCTGTTGCCTGTGTTCCTCTGGAAAATGTTGGCAGTATGCCAAAATAATAACTGAACATAAACATGCTAAAATCAGACACACTATTGCCAAAGCAGCAGACAGTGCCCGGGGAACAGTTGGGAGCTGCTAAGGGATGGGGCAGGGAGACAGGGAGCCAAGCTCTTCCTCTGACCGTACATCCTTCAGACCAAGCACATACTTCTAGTTTCCTACCTCATTCCCAACACCTTCTTGGGAGACATTACACAGAACAGGAGCTCTCCCAACTCCCAAAGGTAGGTTGAAAACCAGGACAAGCTCCCCTCATAACTACATCAAACCCCATACTGGGCCCAGCAACGTGTCCTCTGCCCCAGAGGACCACAGGGGGCAAGGGCCCTTCTCCTGGTGGCAAGGGGGGAAGAAAGAGAGCTTGATCAGACCAAGGTCCCCCTAGATGCAGCATACTGTGCTAGCAGGCCATCACCCTAGTTAGTCCTGTAACTCAAGTGATACAAGTCTGTACTATGACGCAAAAGGTCAACTCATAACCTGTTTCCCCCATCTGTGAAAGGGGAATATTACTTACTCTGCCCAACATCTGTGCAAAGCACTTTGAACCCTCTTTAATGCAAAGATCTCAACAGTATATTATTGTTAACTAAATAGTCTCACATTACATTAGTGTTTGCCACACTCTTTTACAGTTTGGATCTTGATTCCACACATTGGGCCTGGAGAGGTTGAGAAGTATAGAGGGCTACGCATTGTCCTAACAGTGTAGTTAGCTATGAAGCCCAGAGGCAGAGAAGGCACTGGACTTTTTACCTCTGCTGTAACTTATCTTTCATTATGTGAATATTGCATCTACTATTTTCTGATATCATCAAAGTCTGTAACCCAATCACTATCCTGACAGTAACTTAGGCAAGTTTCTTCCTTCCTCACCCACCAAATCAATTTTTTTTGATGAAGGGGAAGTTTTACAAAATATATAGAACTTTATATATAAAGAATACTACCATAAGAAAACCATATCTATGGGATGCTTGAAGGATCAGGGGAAAGGTGATGAGACAATGCTAGAACATCAGTTCAAACTAAGTACAGGGCAGTAGTGGCCCATAGTGATTACCAGCTGTCATGCTTTTAAGGTGTCTGTGAAATGGATTTTTGGTCTCAACCATTTCTTAACAAGAAAGGATCCACTTCACACTATCACAGCATATTTGATGGCAGTCAGAGTAGAGAGGCCATGTCTAGGATGGTAAGCAGGGCAGCACCTGAAAAACTGAATGGTCACTGCTTATACTGTGTACTTTTTATTGATAAATATAAGATTTCAGAGTTCAATACCATCAATCAAGCACTAAAATTCTATAAAAAAATTAGAACGTATATATTCTAAATAATATAATATATATATGGTACAACAGATGCTAACACCCAGATGGGATACAAAAGTAGTAAGCTGGGGTAGAAGTTCGCACAAGTCAATGTGTAGTTAAATTCAGAATGTATTCTAGAGCAACAATCTGCATTGCAGGCTCCCTAACAAAGGCAGCACTGCCATTTTATGTAGACTGTATAACACAGAGTAGATTCCACTTCAACAAATTGGCCTAGAAAAAGAGAGGGGGTTTTCCCCCTCACCCTCTCTCTCGTATTTTACTGAGAGTTGCAATGGAATAATACATAATGATAGCTACATTTAGTATTTGTTTTGTAGTAGCCACCCAAAGGCCCCTGTCAGCATTGGAGCCTCAACATGCTAGATGCTACATAACCATATAGGAAGACAATCCTTGCTAAAAGCTTATAGTCCAGTTTGAAACAAAAGCCATATGAAATTCTAGAGCCAGAAACTGAATTAGAGTCTCCGTCACAAGATGCACTTTATCAACTGCCACACAATTCTGAAGCAATTTCTGAGGATTTAATTTGGGCTGGATTCCACAACTCCCCAATATTTTTCCCCAGCCTGCTCATAGGCCTGTCACAAAACTTTCCTCCAGCTGAGAGGGGTTGAGTATGTCTCTATATGCTTGCCCTATGAACATCACTTTCAAAGTGTATCAAAAGAGCAAAGGAAACCAACAAACTCCTGGGTTGTTGAGTACACTACCACTGTATTCCTAATCTCTACCAACACAAGAGAAACCTTGTAGTGCTCAATAAAATGCAGTGGGGTTTAAAAACTGGGGAAAATTCTAGATCAAAAATTGATTTGAGTGCTCTTCACAAAGAAGCCCCTGTTATCTGATCAAGCACTGTTGTCCAGAGAAAGATTTGGAGCAGATTCTCCCTCAGCAAACCAAACTAGATTCTCACACAAAGGCAGCCCTGTGGTTTTACCAAGCTTTATGGTGGTCTGTAAAATCCAAAGAAGATTAAAGAGCAGCAAAACAGACAATATATCCCTTTCAATGGTGTTTTCCCCACTTTAATGAGAGTCTAACAAATTCTGAACAGTTTGCACATCGAGAAAAAATAAAATAGAACAGACCCTACCATTTTATCTAAAACCCTCTTGAGCTACAAAATCCTGAGTAATAATCTCTCAGAAACCAGATTAGAGTCTGCCTCATGAAATTAAGCTTTGCCATCTCATTGGATGCCTTTGGAGGCTGTCAAATACAGTCCAGGATCCTACATTTCAGTCTAGAGGCTCCCCCATCCAAATTATGAATGTGTACCTGCAATTATCCTACGATTTTTCACCCTGTTGGAATCTCCTTCAAAGAACACTGTGGGACACTGTGAAACCTGGAGCTGATTAGAATGTGAAAACTAGAATGGATTCCCTTCACACTAAGGAGACACTCATTTTACCAAAAGGAGTCTGAAACCTGAAGCAATTCCAGAATCTGTCTCACAAAAAAGAGGACCTGCTGTTTTATTAAATACTGAAGCACTATATGAAACCCAAACTATTATATTTGGAAAATAGAGAGCAGAGTTCTTCCAAAGAATCCTCTCAGCCTTGTGTTGTGACCATCAGCCAAAGCAAAGTGGTCAAGACTTTCTTTGAAACATGTCAACACTCCTACTTTATTGACCTGAGGGATCATTGCTATGTAATGTGAGGCAATCCCACCCCCCCAGGTGCTGAGCATATTTCCTCCACTGTTATACCAGCTCTTAGCAGCTCAGAGTGAGATACCACAGGATGGGAATCCAACTCAGGTCTCCCACATGGTAGTGCAGGCCACCACCACTAGGCTGTTTCCTATTAAGTAAAGTCTCCTTCATGAAGGTGGCCCTGCCATTTAACCTAGCACCAAGGCAGTTTAGGAAATCTGGTATAGAGTGCTAGAAACAGGAGTGGTCTCCCTAATAAAAGAAGCTCTGCCAACAGTGTGATGGCAAATATGGACTGAATTGTTGACATGGAAACTGAACTGAAGTCTCTCTCTCACACACACACAGGCACACACAGGAGAGAGTTCTTGTTATCCCTGGCCCCATAAACAAGCTATAAACATGGACTGGATTGTTACTTCAGGAACTGGATAGAGTTTCTGCAATCAAAGTGTTAACTACTGCATCCAAGCTGGAATGAAAGAGCTGAGCAGAAGCATACAGATTGAAGAATAAGGATGCTCTTCCGTTTCACTGGGATGCATGGTATATTGAGATACCAGGATTGGACCACAAATAAGAGACCAATCTGTTCTAATTCATAGAGTACATTACAAAACATGGAATGGAAATAGCGAAAGTTATCTACATTATATTAGAGAGCCTATATGGTTGCTGACCAATTTTTCTAAAGAAATGTTAAGTTAGCAGGAAACATGTTTACATTTATTAGCTCCACTAAAATGTTATATAGTCTCCCTCCACTATCTTAGATACTATCATATCTAGCTTCAGCATACTTATTGCAGCTTCATAGCAGCTACGTATTAATATTATTTATGGATTGCTGTGTATTTGCTGTGTTTGGGCAATCTACTGGGCACTGTACAAGACAAAGACTTTTGCAATCCTAGTTTAGATTCTTTAAATTAATATTAATTTATTGTATTATTCCCACTCAAACACTGTCACAATGGTAAAGAAGTACACAGTGAGATCACTACAGGAAAAAACTGAAGTGGAGTTTGAGCATCAGGTAACTCTGTCAATTTGCTGAACACAACAGCAAAGTTCAAAGGCTGGAATGGATTTTAAAATTGGATTTCCTATTTCTTAAAAAGTTAGCAAGAAAACTAAAAGGGAAAAGTAGTGAGTTAAGGTTATACACTGCTCAAGTCTGGCATTAATGTTTGACTACATTTGACAGAGCTGAAAAAACTTTGGGATGGATGCCTTTTAAGAGAGAAAAGTGGATTCAAGTCTGAGTCAAGGAAATCCATTATTTTACCAGCTCTAGCCAGGAGGTGTAAAATATGAGATGGATTTTCATACTGGAAGGTGGAATGGATCCTGCATCAGAACCTAGGGATCCTGGCAAACCTCTCAACCTACTGGGGTCAAAACGGGTGGGAAATACAAAGTGGAGTAGAAAAATAAGAGGTTTAAGCTACATAAATGAATTCTACATGGTTTAAACAACATTGCCCGGTGCCCTCTATTTCACACATTTGTGATTTTAGAGTAATAAGATAATACTGAGTTTGTGTGTGAGGGAAAGCTATTTAGACCTAAATGAGTGCAAAGTAGGAAGAGCACCCGTCTTCTTATTCAATATCTGAGTAACATAAAAAGACTAGTGAATTGGAACTCTGAATATGAAATTCCAGACCAGAATAGGTAGATGATCAGAAGCTGGACAGAATTCTGGTCAGCTTCTAATAGTTCAGTGCAATAAAAGAACAAATACATCTATTTTATATACACTTATGTACATACAAACACACAGACTACATACAGCCTCTTCACGCACCAGTTTCTGGTGCTGAGAATTCTTTTAGAGACGGAAGTATAAAGCTATTAATAAAAACATGGACTGGAGTTTCATAAAACCACTGCACTGGATCAGGAACAGAACTGTCTCATTTCTGCTGAGCCCCACAAGAAATTTGGAGCCCACTCTAGTTGACCGAAGCAAAAAACACATTACACTAGAAACCCACTTACAGTTTTAAAAATCCTTTTAAAACTCCGAGAGAGAGAAACTTCGGGCCTGTATTTTCCTATTTAAGCAAAGCTTTCATTGGATTTCAAGCCCTCAGAACGTCAATATTACACACAAACGAGAAGTTAGCCCTCATACCGAAAGCTACTGGTTGTGAACAAGTCTGTTCATCTGTGTTTCTTCCACTCTTTTACTGATGTCCTCCTTTTTCAATGAGGTGTAATAAATATGTTTACACTTTTGACTAGCAAATTATATTTTGGAGGGAAGTTTGAGTTGTGGAGTCACAACTGCAGTAAGGGATTTTGCAGAAAGAAAGCCAGACACTCAGAAAGAGGGTTTTATACCCTTTCATAAAGCTCTTGCACTGCCATTTTATTGAGATAGGGAGGGAAGGGAAAGAGCGACAGACAGCGCTTGCTATGAAGTTTCTCACGGTAATTCTGGAATGGATCTGGAATGGAGTCTTTTGTTCAAACGCAAGTTCAGTATAAGAGAGAGTTGGAATGAGATGAAAAACAGAGAGAGAGATGAGAAATAAAATGGAGGAAAGCAAGTAGATAGAAGACACAGATCATGTGGAAACAGGGTTACTTAAAAAAAACAAACCAACTAGCAAGTTTGATCACTCCCCTGTATTCCACAGCACAGCATTTATAGAAAAAGTTAAGTCTCTGCCCTGAGGCACAAAATCCACTACATGGGAATTAGTGAGAAACCCAAGGAAAAGTATTAGTATACACAGGAATTGAAATTTTTCGAGGGGTTCATGCCCTTTAGTGGTCTGTTTGTCAAGACTGTATTCACTCGCTCAGAAAAGAGTGCCTCCTACAGACACTGGGAAAAGTGGCCTAAAAAGTAAAGTAAGAATAGCTGCTATAGAAGATCTGTCACATTCCACTAAGCAAACTAATGACAAGAAAATCTTCCATGAAGAGTTATAGCATGTCCCCAAATTACCGCTCTCTCTCCTGAAATGTAATATGAACTGAAGACCAGATTAAAATGTATGGAGTTGGGTTCCTCTGGTTCCCATCCCCCAAACAACTGTTGAAGCACCTTGTACTAAATAGCTATGACCCCAGGTTGAATGGGTTGAAAATCAGTAGACAATGAGAGAATAAACATCACACACACACTTAATGCTATACACATTCCCACAGCACATACTGTACTAAGGTAAGCAAACCCTTTGCATTCCAATATACATAGCCAATTCTTCTCTCACACACAACAGGCGTTGTTTACATGTATACTCACTCAGAATGCCAAACAACACTATAGTGAAACTTGCCATAATTAACCCTTAAAAGACTGACAAAAACTGATCATTCAAGGGAAGTGATCTAATAAAGGTAGAGCCAAACTGTACTCAGTTTATTATGGGATACTTTGGGGCAGACTCTTAAGACAGAAGGTTGCCAGGTGGTCTCTTGCACAAGTTTCAAAGTATATAACATGCCCTAAAAATACCAATAGTGTGTTACTTGAATAAAACGAAAAGGATATAAGGCATCCATCTTTTACCCTCTCAACAAGAACAGGAAAAAATATATTAATTTTATACAAAATGAACATACTACATATATATTTATAAAATGGACTGGACTGCTGCACTGATAGTAGCTCAACAAGAACCATGTGCAGCATCCAAGGTAAGTATTTAAACTTGCTCTTCCATTCAGGCCATCAGAGACTAAAAGCCTTAAGGCTGGGAGAGAATGCTTCATACTGCTCAGACTTCCAAAGCAACCTCTCTGGCTGTTTCAGTACTGAAGTCCAATGGTCCCCAGCTCAAGGGACAAAGCAGTTGCTGGCCTACAACAGCTTGTGGATTGGGAAATAAAAGGCAAAATGGAAGGAGAAAAAGCATCAGGGAAATGGAAATGGCTAATTTTAGATTTATTTTGAGCTGTGTAGTTAGAAGTCATACCCACAGTGTTTGAGTCTTATTATAAAATAGCTATTTTAAAGTTTGGATAAAGAAATACTCTGTAGGATGTGAAATTATAGTATCAATATGCACAATTTTCAGGTGTTGGAGACATCTAGGTCTGGATTTTCAAAAGACCTCAGTGCATAACATACTGAATTCTTCTGAAAATCTGTTTATTTCTGTTGTCTAAATGGGAGCTGAGTTATTTTGAAAATCTGTCCTCTAGTTTTCAATCTCATGCTTCACACCTGAGGCACATATGGTGCTTCTACTAACAAGTTTATAATCCTTATCAGCTATTTAGATTTGTCTTAATAAACTATATATAATCATTAAATAATAAAATTACTTGTGTTGAGAACATTCAACAATCAACATTTAGGTTCCCACCATTTCATCTTCACTGCTTTGTTTTCTGAGATATTTAATACAACTGTATTCCCATTGGGGGCCTCTAAAAATGCCTGTTACATTTGACAGGAAAATGCCAAATAGGCATCAGATAGGAATTTTCATTCTCTGTCATAGTTTTATATAAGCATTACTTCTTCCATGCTTGTAATTAATAGTTTAAGAGGATACTTCATGAAGATTACAAATAAAATCTTTTCTTCATATTCAGTTCCTCTATTCTAAAACACTGGTCATCTCTGACTTCATGTGTGTTAGCATGGGGATAAATGTGATGTCAAAAGACAAGAATTATGATTTGTTTACATGAACAGGGGAAAAACATTCTTAGAAATTAGACAGGTTCATTAACATGTCAGTAAAATAATCCTTATTTTATTTAAAATTGTTGGATTAAATTATCTTTTTACTTTAATGCTTTAAGCATGAAAGTATATACAGAAGCCCTGACTTGCAGTATAGGCTCCCCCCTCCCCATTTCTTTTTTTAAAGGAGCCCAGATGCTGGTCAGGATTAAGGTTACACCAAACATTGTATCACTGCCATTTTCCAATCAAAATGAAGCAGATAGAAAATATGGACAAGGAACTTATAGGAATGGAGCATGATTGAGAACTGCGCACCCTGCATTAACCCTGTAGGGGTGAGAGCTTGGATTCAAAGAGAGACAGAAAGAAACTAGACACATCAACTTTACATATAAAATTCTCTAAATTTAAAGTATAATTATTTTAATTAAACATCTGTCAGAGTTTCTGTTTTAAACCCTGTTTTTCAAAAGGGATAACATTCAGCTGTAAAAATTCACTCTGGATTCATAGGTCTCAATTCTGCAAGGCACAGAACACACTGGCCCCAATTCAGTAAAGCACATAAGTACATATTTAATTTTATGCATGAAAGTCCCATTGATGTTAAAAGACTATCCATACTTAATGTTAAGTACACATTTTGTTGGACTGAGGCCAGTTTGCTCAGCACTTTGCAAGATCGAGTCCATGACAAAAGCATACAAGTTTGCAGCCTGGAAGAAAATAAAATCTGTGAATTCAGGAACGCACACAGAGAGAAATTAAAATCAAATACGTTGTGTAGGGAAAGGGACAGAAGATTTTTGAAAAGCCTTATCTTTAATAAACATCCAGTTCACCAATATGGGTAGAATGGAACCATTTTAAAATGAAGTCATTCTACATGGAGCTAACTGTATCCTCAGGTACAATTTGTACATTGCAACAAACTAATATATTAGACACTTTTATGCAAGGATTCTATATAGGATTCCATTATACCCATGGTCATTGATAGTAGAATGCACTGTAACACCAAACTTTATCATGGTCTTTGTGCTATGAAAGACGTTTTATAAAAAGGTTGATTATAAAAGTTTTTATTTTGTTTTTTTAAAACGATAATAATCCAGCTGTGCTTCCTAAAACATAGGAAGAACACCCAACTAAAATAGTTGAATATCTAGTCTACTGTCAGAAAACTCGAGTTGTGCTGTTGTAAATAATGTTTCTTAGCTTCGAAGAGTAAAAGGAAGGTAAAAGGGATTGTTGCATAATTTATTAATAAAAAAATTGAGATATAAAATATTTCAAATCAGTAAAAGAACAGGTGTGTAGACCAGCTCTGAAAAATTCTCAATAGAAAGGAACCAGTTCAGGCACAAATATGTACTTTCTCACCTTTTAATATAATGATGATTGCAATGAAATATTATATTTAATATGATGCTTGATTCATCTACACATTTTTTTTAAAAGTAGTATTTTAAAATCTTGATCCTACAATCTAATCTGTGGGTGGCTCCATAAGGCACCATGAGACTAGAACCAAGGTATGTAGAGCTTGGGACAGCTGATGTTCCCACATTGACACCAGGAGATCATCCAAAACCATCTCCAAGGAGCATTGTGGAGATTAAGCACCTCAGGAAGTACTGCCCAAAGGGTGCAAAGTGACAGCACCCTGTGGCCTTCTGATTGCCCCACAGGCTCACTATTTAACCCTAGAGAGTGCCCCAGGAAGTTGTTTGGCTAATTACTCAGACTTCTGGCTGGCTGCAGTGCCTTACCTTGCCTCCTGCTCTCCAACCTCTGACCCTACCCTGATTCTTGCCTCTTGATTCCAGCCTGGTAATTACCGCTGACCTCTGGTCTTTGACCCTGGCCTGACCCTGACTCTTGCCTATCGATCCCGGCTCTAGTGATTACTCTGGTCCCAGCTTCTGACTATTTTGGATACCAATCCAGTTGTGACTGCTAGGACAGACTGCCTATGCCTTGGTCCCTTAGAGGACCTTTACACCCATGTGGAATCCCAGCAAAGTTACTGGGACTCTGCACAGGGGTCAGCTTGCAGGGATCTGATTGCAGGATAAGGGCCCTAAAAACATAAGGACAACATTTTTAAACGGTGATGCCTGAAGTTAGATCCTAACTTACATAAATATTGCTTGATTCTCAAAAGCTCTAAAAACCCACAGCTCCCATTGACATTATTGGAACTATTCAAACTCAGCACTTTTGAAAACCAAGCCACTTGTATCCAGCTGCCTAAATATGAATGTTAGGAGTCTCACTGTACAATTTTGGCAGAAGTGTTTCTCTGCAGGAACTGATAACATTGCAAGCACCTGCAGCAAAGAAAGCTACTGGTTAGAGATGTCATGAACTTTTCAGGAAAAGCAGAACCCTGAACTCAGTATTTACTGAATAAATAGGAAGAAGAATTTATTTTCAAATATTTTACATGTCCAGTAAAAACAAAAAACAAAAAAACCCAACAAATTTTGCTTAAAAAAACCCAATAAACCTTTGAAGCTAAATGTATTTATATTTGAAGTCTATATAAATGCCCTTACTAGTTTGCACTTTAATCCCTTTTCAACCAATTTATTTTAAAATAATGTTTGAATCCGGGGGATAGTTACATTCCAACTTTCTCTACATATAGTCTTTCAAATGGTAACAGTGAAAAGTGGGAGGAAGGCATAAGCACCTATACTCCACCCCCTCCACTTCAAGCATTGCTGTTAAAAGATAACAGTAGTCCTCCTAACCATTGTCACTAAATACCATGAAGTCTTTTGAAAAAGCAACTGACAGGGTGTGACCATCCATAGTAACATTTGGTTCTACCATCCATAGCCTCTCATTGCTGCAAGTGTCTGACTGGGCATTGCTAGATTAGTATATCTACCATTGGTGATTCTGCTCCTGGAATGCTTCTACATGAACTTCTTCAAATTCAGGGTTGTCAGAACTACCTATGTATAGTCCGTAGCAAAGTCCCTTAAACCCAGTAATATCTGGACAGATGACAAAGGAAATACAGCCACTGACTTGAAAAAAATCACATTTAAATTAATTTAATTGAATTCCTCAAATGGGAATGATTATTATATATAAAATACAGTATGTTCTTCTGGCTATCTTCTTTGTTAAAGAACAAGGGTTTGACCTTTTCAAAGTGTTCTGGGGGTGTCAGAATTAAAGGCCTAGTGAGATCCAGAATGACATATAGTATTTCACCACACTGCTTTCTCTTCCATAAGCATGCCACCATATCGGTCTTCCTTGGTACATAGCCATACTTTCTTTGTTTTGCCTTTCCTTTCCCAGGTGTGCAGCCACCCTGTCCTTGTCACATCTACACAAAATCTCTCTCTCTCTGAAGTGGAAAGTGAATAATTAATTCTATGAGTTTATTATGGGCCTGAAATGTGCAGGTTAGAATCCTTCCTCAAACATGGAAAACATTTCTTTTCCCCCAAAGACAATTTACTTCCACTACAACGCCTGAAAGCCATTTTTAGATATGGGGTCAAGGTGAAAGACACCACAAAGCATTCTTTTCTGTTGGAGCCTTGCAACAGCTGGATCTGACATGACCCCATTCTAACACCAGCAACTCAGAAAGCATGAGTCAGTAGATTTACTTAAAAGTAAACTCCAGTGCTATGTTATACATATCGATATCTATCTATATACACACAGTTTAATGATTCATTGTGTATTTAGGCAAAGTTTACAAATACATTAAAAAAAAATCCTAAGATATTTAAAAATCATTTCCACTTTTTCTTACTTACAGAGACCAGCGTTCAAGGTTCTGGGTTTCCACTGGTACAGTTAATGATATCACCGACATAACCACTTAATCTTATTGATGTAAATCTGGTCCTCCCGTTCCCCTACCCTCCTGTTGTCTATTTGCTTGTTATATTTTGTCTGTTCTTAGACTGTAAATTCTTCAGGACAAAGACCATGTTTTTATATATTCTGTAAAGAATCTAGCATACTTTAGACACTGTATAATAAACAAATAATAGTAAATAATGCCTGAATCAGCATGAGGAATAAAAGCTCCTTAGAGGTCAGTGATCATCTGTTGCAGTGTGTTGTAATGATGCACTGCTAGCTATCAACAGTTACAGAAGAAAAACAAAACCTGAACTCAGCTATTGGCAGGTAAAAAGCTTCTTAATAAAACCTTTAAAAAGATGGCTTCATGAAGGATCAAAATTCAGTGACACAGTATGCTTTTAGTATAAACATTTTTCAAAAATAGCTTTGATAATTAACAAATAGGGTCAGAACATGTTTGTAAAACATGCAAAGTGACGAGATAGAATTGTGTTGAGACAAACAAAAGTTCCCTTTTCCTCTCCCTCTCCCCCCACTAACTATAAAAATCCAACCATAAGGGATAAAACCACCTAATATCAGCTCTCCTTCAGTACTCATCCACAATCATGGCAGACAATTCATCACAATGATATTTCAAGATTAGTTTTCTGGGACAAGTCGTATTTATATAATAAAGTGCCTCTTTGTGTCACTCTGAAGCCTAAAATGTCTGTTGAATCAGTGTGTAGCGATGAAAGCAACTACAAGCACGACAGAGCTCTTTTTGTTCAGAATATCACAAGGACGAATCATCACTGAGTTTCACAGTTTGTTACCATCCAATTTTTAAGTTCTCAACCATTTTGCCTTTACAATTTACACCCATATGGTATACACCTATAGCAAGGCATGTATATCAATGCCATGACAAGAGTTCTAGACCATTGTGATATCAGAGATAACAAACAACACTCTAACTCTACAGTTAATTTTTGGGAACCAATTTTATTGGTTGTATAAGAGAGTACACAGATGGTGGATTATGTGGCCTAACTGCCACCTATACAAACTGTAAGAAACTGAGGCATAGGCAATCTAGCCTAGCGGTCATCACTGGGCTGGTGTCCACAAGTCAAGGACAGCCACAAGACAGTAGCCAGTGATCAGGGTTCAGTGTAAGTCACTGGAGTCAAGCTTGATAGGCAAGAGTCAGCGTCACAGCAAGGCTAATGTTGGAGACAGATCAGAGGTAGTTACCAGGCTGGAATCAGGAGGCAAGAGTCAGGGTCAGAGTCTGGTGGTATAGAAAACAAGGTGAGGTCTGGAGTCGCAACAAGACAGAAGTCTGCATGTTGCCCAGATGACTTCATGGGTCACCCTCGAGAGTTAAATAGTGAGCATAAGCCAATCAGGAGGCTACAAGATGCTGTTGCTATGGTCCCTTTGAGCGGTACTTCCTGCAGCACTTACTCTTCTCAGGGCTCCTTGGATATGGTGCTGCATGGCCTTTTCATGGTGATATGGGAACAGCAGCTGCCCCATGCTCCACGAACCAGAGTTCTAGTCCTGTGGATTCTTACATTATTCACTCCTCTGGGTTGGCACTGGGCCTGGTTTGTCTTAATGAAAACTTTTTATCGGGTCAGAGGCATGGTCTATGGTTCATCGGGTCCATGAACAGCAAGTTCCCAGGAGCACTCTTCAGGACCATAGCCCTCCCAATCTCTGAGGTAAGACAGTCTCTCCTTCTACAGTTTAGAGTCAAGGATAGCATGGACTATGTATTCTTCATGCCTTTGCACCTGGACCAGCAGAGGCAGCTATTGGGACCACTCAGGAAAGGAGTCTTCCATGTAAGGCTTCAGAGGGATCCATGAAAAACAGGATGTATCTTAAAGGACCCGATGGAGCTACAATTTGAAGGTGACAGGGTTGATTTGCTGACAAATCTGGAATAGTCTGAGGAACAGGTGGTCTAAAATAGCCTTGCAGGTTGGCCTTTTCATACAGAGATGTTTTGCTGCAAGCCAGATTTTTTGGCCTACTGAGAGAGCTGAGTCTTCCTGGCGTTGACAGTCTATGTAGTGCTTGTAATCCTTTTTCATATCTTCAAGGTGATCCTTAAGTTCCTTATGGATATGATGAATTCATTGGATCCAGTCAGTGGCTGCTGGGTTTGGGGAGGCTGCCAGCAAGGCCAGGTCTAAAGCGAGGATGATACCTGTAATATGCAAAAAAAAAAAGTGACTCTGTCCCATGGAGGCATGATTGGTCCTGTTGAATGAGAACTCAGCATAAGGCAGGAGGGAGAACCAGTTACCTTGATGATAGTTGACAAAGCATCTTAGGTATTGCTCTAGTGCTAGAGGGAAGTAGAAGTGGGTGGCAACCTTGGCAGCAGTGACCATGAGATGGTCGAGTTCAGGATCCTGACAAAAGGAAGAAAGGAAAACAGCAGAATATGGACCCTGGACTTCAGAAAAGCAGACTTTGACTCCCTAAGGGAGCTGATGGGCAGGATCCCCTGGGAGGCTAATATGAGGGGGAAAGAAGTCCAAGAGAGCTGGCTCTATTTTAAAGAAACCTTATTGAGGGCAGAGGAACAAACCATCTCAATGTGCAGAAAGAATAGGAAATATGGAAGGCAACCAGCTTGGCTTAACAATGAAAGCTTCGGTGAACACAAAAAGGAAGTTACAAGAAGTGGAAGCTTGGTCAGATGACTAGGGAGGAGAATAAAAATACTGCTTGAGCATGCAGGAGTGAAAACAGGAAGACCAAATTACAACTGGAGTTGCAGTTAGCAAGGGATGTGAAGGGTAACGTGACGGGTTTCTACAGGTATGTTAGCAACAAGAAGGTGGTCAGGGAAAGTGTGGGCTCCTTACTGAAAGTGGAGCAATCTAGTGACAGATAATATGGAAAAAGCTGAAGTACTCAATACTTTTTTTGCCTCTGTCTTCAGAGACAAGGTCAGCTCCCAGACTACTGCACTGGGCAGCATAGAATGGGGAGGATGTAAGCAGCCCTTAGTGGTGCACAAATCCATGGGGCCGGATGCAATGCATCCAAGGGTGCTGAGGGAGTTGGCTGATGTGATTACAGAGCCATTGGCCATTATCTTTGAAAACATGTCGCAACTGAGGGAAGTCTTGGACAATTTGAAAAAGGCAAATACAGTGCCCATCTTCAAAAAAGGGAAGGAAGAGGATCTGGTGCGCTACAGACCAGTCTGCCTCACCTCAGTCCTGGAAAAATCATGGAGCAGGTCCTCAAGGAATCCATTTTGAGACACTTAGAAGAGAGGAAGGTGATCAGGAACAGTCAGCATGGATTCACCAAAGGCAAGTCATGCCTGACCGGGATGTGGGGAAAGCGGTGTATGTGATATATCTTGACTTCAGAAAAGCTTTTGATAGGGTCTCCCACAGTATTCTTGCCAGCAAGTTAAAGAAATATGGGTTCAATGAATGGACTAAAGGTGGATAGAAAGCTGGCTAGATCATTGGGCTCAATGGGTAGTGATCAACAGCTCAATGTCTAGTTGGCAGCCGGTAACAAGCAGAATGCTTCAGGAGTCAGTCCTGGGGCTGGTTTTGTTCAACAACTTCATGAACGACCTGAAGGATGGAGTGGATTGCACCCTCAGCAAGTTTGCAGATGACACTAAGTTGGGGGAAATGGTAGATATGCTGGAGGTTAGGAATAGAATACAGAGTGACCTAGACAAATTTGAGAATTGGTCCAAAAGAAATCTGATGAGGTTCAACAAGGATAAGTGCAGAGTCCTGCACTTAAGATGAAAATCTCACACAGTGCAACAGACTGGGCACCAACTGGCTAGGCAGCAGTTCTGCAGAAAAGAATCTGGGAGTTACAGTGGACAAGAAGCTGGATATAAGTCAACAATGTGCCCTTATTGCCAAGAAGGCTAACAGCATATTGGACTGCATTAGTAAGAGCATTGCCAGTACATTGAGGGAAGTGATTATTCCCCTCTATTTAGCATTGGTGAGGCCACATTTGGAGTATTGTGTCCAGTTTTGGGCCCCCCACTACAAGAAAGATGTGGACAAATTGGAGAGAGTCCAGCGGAGGGCAACAAAAATTATTAGGAGGCTGAAGCACATGACTTATGAGGACAGGCTGAGGGAACTAGGCTTGTTTAGTCTGCAGAAGAGAAGAGTGAGGGATGTTTGAAAGTAGCCTTCAATTACTTGAAGGGGGGTTCCAGGGATGATGGAGCTAGGCTGTTCTCAGTGGTAGGAGATGACAGAACAAGGAGCAATGGACTTAAGTTGCAGTGGGGGAGATGTAGGTTGGATATTAGGAAAAACTTTTTCACTAGGACAGTGGTGAAGTACTGGAATGCGTTACTTAGGGAAGTAGTGGAATCTTCATCCTTAGAGGTCTTTAAGACCCAGCTTGACAGAGCACTGGCTGGGATGATTTAGTTGGAGTTGGTCCTGCTTTGGACTAGATGACCGCCTGAGGTCCCTTCCAACCCTAATATTCTATGATTCTACTTGGTTCACCCTCTCTGTCTGCCCATCTGTCTGGAGTTGGTAGGCGAGGAGGTAAAAGCACAAACATCCAATAACCAGAAAGTTTCATACCCAAAGTAAGACAAACTGTGGGTCTCTGGATATGGTCCAGAAGCTAATGGAGACTGATAACATGCACCATCAAGAAATGAGCTTTTGTTTCAGCAGAGGCAGGCAGTTACAGGGATGAAGTGTGATATTTTGGTCAGTTGGTCTGCAACAGTCAAGACCACTGTGTATCTGTCAAAGTTGGGGAGTTCACTATGAAATCCATGGTGACTGAGGCCCAGGATCTAGGTGGGGTCTTCAAGAGTACAAGAACGCTGAGAGGCTTAGCATAGGGCATCCTGGTGCCTGCACACAGGTCATAAGTGTCAACATAGTGCTGGACTTCGGTTCACATACGTGGCCTCCAGAAGAAACAGGAAGCTGTGCAGAATGTCTTAAGATGGGCAAAATGGCGGTCTGTTTTGGTGAAAATGCTGGCAGACCACACTTGAGCTAGCAACTCTGAGATTAGCAGCATGGGACACTGGTTTTGGACTCTCACTTGATTTAGGGCACAATGGGCTATGCAGAGGGTAGCATTCCATCCTTTTTCTTAACAAAAAGGACCAGAGCCCTTGTTGGGGAGGTGGAGCATTGGATGAAGCTCTTTGCCAGGTTTTCTTGGTTGTATACACAAAGGGCTGCCAGTTTTGGCTTGGACATTACACAAACCCACCTGTAAGGGGCCTTTGTTTCAGGTTGCAGGTCTATAGGTCAGTTGTAGTTCCAATGCAGAGGTAGTGGGTCCATTTTTTTCTTTTAAAAAAATGTTTGCATAATCCTGATGTTTATCAGAGAGATGGGGACTCAAGCTTGGAAGTGGTTCCTTTTGGCTAGCCACCACCACGTGGGGTTCCCCTGATCAGGTGAAGGAGCCTGGGACAGAGGGTGGGGGCTAGCAGCATGCATACCCTTCATCATCAATGTTCAAATCCTCTTCTCTCACCAGGAGATGCAAGGGTTGTGCTGCTCTCGCCAGGTGACACCAAGAATAAGGGGGAAGCATCGAAAATGAATTACGCTGAATTGTAGCACCTGCCGATGCCCCTGGAGAATGGCCTCTAGGGATACTGTTTCCTGCACTACTGGTCCCAAGGATAGGAGTGACTCATCTGTCGTCTCTATGAGAACCGATGTAGGCTTTAAATGGAGGGGGATCTGTAGGGCTTGAGCAGCTTCAGCATCTATGAAATTATTGGTGGCCCTAGAATCAATCAGGGCCCACTGAGGGGGAATTGGCTTGGCCCCATTCACAATACATAACTGTATCGTACTTGGAAGCATGGGGAGGACCTGCCTGACCCAGACCAGGTTTTCATCAAGGGCTGGGGGATAATTCCAGAGCATAATGATCTGATGGAGTCCAGGTTGGGCTCACTTGTTTCACATTTCCTTGTTGGTTGAGGTCTGTGATAGGCAGGAGGTGAGGGCATGTCTGGCACTCCGCAATAAAAGCATAAATTATTGTGCCTGTCACTGTTCCTTCTCTTCTAAGGTCAAGCACTGGTGCACGAGCTTAATCTGCATCAATATATGGTTGGGTCCTAAGGTTTTTAGCATCGTGTATGGGCAAGGCAGCGGTGGCATGTGCCTATTTCTCTTCTCCTTTTGCTCATGCAGCAGTTGTCAATACAGAGAGAGGTCAATAAAAGCATCCAAGCTGGTTAGGGTCTCAACACAGGTTAGTTCATCCTTTACCTCCTCATTAAGTCCATACTGAAGTTGGTGCAGTTGGGCTGCCTCATTCCATTTGTCGGCTGCAAGTCACTGGAATTGGGCAGGGTATGAGGTAGCTGGCCCTCTCCCTTGCTGGAGCCTTTATAGTGGAGCTTCCACTGAATCAGTACAATGAGGGTCATCAAAAATTGCAGAAAAACAATCACAGAAAGGCATTTCAGTCAGTTAACATCAGGCTCTCCTGCTCCAGCAGGGGGAAAGCCCAATTCAACACTTCTCCAGCTAGCAAAATGATCGCTATTTCCACCCTTGTCTGGTCAGTGGGATACATTACTGCTCTGCTGTTGAAAATGAGACTGCATTGGTTCCGGAATCCCCTGAAATACTGGCGGTTCCCATCAGTTAGCAGTACTGTTGGACTCTGTTTGGAGGGCAGTGGCCCAACATAAGTCTGCAGCATGGCCCTCTCTTCCTGGTACCATGCTAGCTGTATGCAAAGTGTCTGATTTTCTGCTAGGAGCCGTGCCACTTGGGACCACATCACATAGTCCTCGGTTTGGAGTTGAACAACAAGCTCCTGCAGATCTGGTACCCCATTGGGTCATGATAGACGTGCCCCTTCCATATCCCTACTAAGGAGCTTCTGCAGAGCTGGTCAAAAGTGGTCTAGACAAACTACAAAGGACCAGGGCGTAGGCAATCTAGCTTAGCAGTCACAGTTGGGCTTGCATCCACAAGTCAAGGACAGCTATAAGACAGTAGTCAGCAAGCAGGGATCAGAGTAATCACAAAAGCCAGGATCAACAGGCATGAGTCAGGGTCACAGTGAGGCTAGGATAAGAGACAAGAGATCAGAAAGTGAGGTGAGAGGTACAGTCACAGCAAGTCAGAAGTTTGCATGGTTACCCAGACAACTTCCGGGGCCACCCGCCAGGGTTAAATAGTGAGCATGGGCCAATCAGAAGGCCACAGATGCTGTTGCCATGGTCCCTTTGGGCACTACTTCCTGCGGTTCCTAGTGCTTCCTGGAGGTAGTTCTGAATGGCTTCTCATTGGATTTGTGAGATGGCAGCTGTCCCAGGCTTTACAGACCTGGGTTCTAGTCCTGTAGATCCTTACACAAATCTCACAAAACAACATCCTCTCACCCCAGGATTCACCCCTCATTTGCCACAAGCACACACAATAATCCTAAGCATCACTCTGAATCCCAGAACGTCTGACTCAGTGTGAAGCAATGGGAACAGCTACAAGAGATTTTTGTTTAGAATATCACCAAGTTCAATCATAACTGGGATTCACACTCTCTTACCATCCAATTTTTTAAGGATCTCAACCATTTTTTTTGGTAATACGACTTTACGAATTACACCATGCGACAGACAGCACAGGATTTCAGCTACTCGTTTGTTATCACTGTCACTGTGTTATGTTTGATAACGGATTCTGTTGAAGAGAACAGATTCCTACATTGTCAGGGAGATAGTCAGGATACATTAAATAGGTCTTTTCCATCTCTAACTTCTGATAACATGGCCATTTCCTTCCACCATAAAACCTGGAGCTACCCTCCCTATTAAAAGTATAGTCAATGCAGATGCCAAAAGCAACTGTGGAACCTTCCTCTTTGTCTTTCACATTGTTTTAGATATGGAGCCTCTGCTGTGATAATTTCCTTGAGAAGCAGCAGGATCTAGTGGACAGAGTGCTGGATTGGCATAAAAGATTTCTAGTCCAGGCTTAGCTTGTGCCTTTTGTTTCCTTTCCCATCTTTTTCTGTCTTGTCTATTTAGATTGTAAACTCTCCATGTTTTACAATGCATTTATACTGTCACAGTGTCTATCTCAATGAGGCCCCAAATTTCAGGTGAGACACTCTAGGTGCTACTGTAATTATAGGTGAAACTGGCAGCTACACCTATAATTAAGGTTATTTAACATTTCCATTATAAGACCCTATTTTCAGTTGCTAATAACTTTGCCAAACTTTAACTGTTGAGGATGAAATTTTCCATGCAAAGTGGTTGCCTCAGGCTGATAATTATTATTACTATTTTAAGTTTCAATAGAAATGGTTCAGCCATTTGCAAGAATGAGGGTCAGGTAAAATACAGTTTTGCCCATGGTAAATTCTTACAGCTGTTTGCTGAAAAATTCTAGCACCTCCACATTTGCACCTCCACATTTTGAGCAGAAAGGTTGCTTTGGGGGCAGAGATGCACTTTTTGCTGTTCTTGTGAAAATCCATGCAAATCTGGCTGAATTAAAAGCCTCTGAAAATTGCCATTTGCACATGCTTAGCAGAGGCTTGTTAGAGGCTTGCAGCGAAATTCTCTGAATGTTCCGTACGCCCTGAGCATGGTCCACCTTCATAATTCAATGCCAACCAGACTGTGCATAGTCCACCCCAAAAAAGCATACTGAGCTTTTCCTGCAGCTGTCCCTTCCAGATGCTGAGGGCCACTGTGGCAAAACTGAGAACAGGGAGACTGTCTTGCCTGTATTCCAAATGCTTCTCCTGTTAGCATACTGACAGCATAGAGGAGGAAGAAATGCTCTGACTCAAATGAAGAGGGGAACAAAGACAGAATGGGGTACACAAAAGCAGAGAAATTGAATAGGCTGGGGGAATTATAGAGCTGTGGGTGATAGAAGCAAGACAGATACCAACAGAAGGGGAAACAGAAGGAATATGACAGGGACAAAGGGCAGAAGGGTCAGTAACCAACAGAGTACTCTCCACTCCAGAACTGGAATAGCATTCAAATTTTCTCAATCTCTATGTTCCTCCGCAGTCAGCAAATATATATGAAACCCATTGGCAAAGTGGGTTTCTCATCCCCCTGTAGCAGCTGGTTCACATACAGGATAACAGTCCTATATTCCTGTAAGTTACTGCATTAACTCAAGTGGTAGAGGTCTGTGCTGTGAAGCTTAAGGTTCCAACCATGCTGATGACCCTTGTGGGGGTCAGTCTGGTTCCACATGATTAAATTTATGTTTTTTCAGTTTACTTTTTAAAAACATATAAATTACATATAATAAAACTGTGATAAGACAACATTAAGGTTGCAAAATAAAGCACAAGATGGATGGTGCACAGAGAATGAAGTGGAGAGTGAATGAGTCCCTAGGTTTCTCAAATTTGCCAGCGAAAAAACAGGACACTTGTTAATTTTGTCCTTAATCTCTTTCTTGGTTTCCCCTCTTTAAAATGAGGATAATACCTCACAGGGCTGTTGTGATGATAAATTAATTAACATTTGTAAAGCAGTCATATGCTATAGTGTTGAGAACCAGAAAAAGTCCATGAGGAAATTCATAATTCTATATTCACTGCAGGGTTTGAATTGTGCTCAATACATAAAGTATGGAGCTCCACATTGAATCAGGAGGATAAAGTATTGAATAACTACTGATTTGGTGCAATGAATGAGGCAAGGTCCTATGGAAAAAATAGTATGTGACAATGTGATATATTATAATGCATATGCACAAAGGGCTGAATTAAGGTTGCATGACCAAAACTCAAAGAGCCCCACACAAGAAAACAGTGCACTGCTCCATTCCCTGAAAAATTCATCCAGGTCACAAGTGTAAAGAAGCATGAAATACACAGAGTGAGTAGTATGTAAGCTGACCTGGCCTGGAATACCAGCAAGCTCAGCAAATTCTCTGTGTCAGACTGTACTTGGAGAACTAAGCAGGGATCCTTGCTCTAGTCAAATCTGTGCATATGCAATGTCACTACAGAAACAAAGAATCCCACACTTCTGTACAGAACTGCTAGAAGAAAAATTTCCAAACTGTCTCATAGCAAACAAAATATTAGTACTCTCTAATGTACCTAAAAAAGGAGTGTGTGGAGTTTCCCACCATCATATTTTCTTGGGGTGGGTGTGCAGGAAAAGGGGGATGAGGTGGTAGAAGATGATAGTGCAGATTTAAAGAATATTCCAACAGGAAAACTCTCTCGCTCGGTCTTTTTCACTTAATGTTCAGCAAAAGTAGAATTGTTTCTTGAATATTCAGAGGATACTATTTTTATTTTAGAGACTTAAGTCAGAATCAATCCAGCAAGAAAAGGAGGGGGAATACTTTTGTTGCATTTCCCTCTCCTGTGTTTTCTTGTGTCACTCATAAAAGAGAGGAGTATATCCTATGAAATCCACTTTGCCCAGTTTGAGAAACACAGTTTTAGAGGAAGACTTTCTTGCATATCCAGACTATGGAATAAGATCTCTGTAGAGGTATGAGATTGAGAAAAGGGCAAAAGATCACTATCAAAATAAAGACATACACCAGTTTATGAGCAAGATCCAGAAGCTGGCAAGCTCACCAGTTATCAACTGTAGGGAAAGGATTTGATCTCTTGTGAACTGTCTGTGTTCATGCATGGAGGTCACATCTTAATTGTTTGTAACAGAGAATGAAAATCCACTGTCCCTTATTCTGCTAATTGTAGCTGTGACCTCAAACCCTCACACCACATTACTTAACTATCTAATTTCTGGAGAGGCATAAATTAATTTGGGAAAGCATTATTACCTATAGTACTAATTGCAGACTTAGAGAAACAAGAATTTACTCAACACAAGAAAATACGGGATTTATATATTTACTCTGGTCTTACACATTTTCAGAGGACATGCCAAAATGGCTTAGGGAAGGTTGGAAGTGGATGAATGCCAGTTTTTACTAATTCCCATAGTCCCCACCTTCTCTTCCCCCACAAATAATGTTCACTAGAAGAGTGATCTTCCCATGGGTATATGCATCAATTGCTTTCCACCATAAAGTTACACATCACAGTTAACTCTCAGTTTTAGAAATATTTTATTATTTGTATTGCAGAAGTCCCCAAAGCCACAGTCAGAATCAGGGTCCCATTGTGCTAACTGCTAAACAAATATATAGAAAGGCACCATCCCTGCCCTGAAAAAACCTCCAACATACTGGTTTCGTTATTACTCATTTGTCTTTTGCTGGTAGCAGCTGCACGCCTCATAGACTTCCACTCCCGCTAACAGCCCTCAATGATTGTAAAGTATGTTGCTTCACATGTGGCCAGTGCTGCTCCATTGTGCCTGTCACCTCACCTATACAGTCTCTCTGCCTGCTCACTTCTGTCTTATTCAAGGTGGTCCAGCTGCTGTCATTGCACTGTCTTCAGACCTTTCCTTATCCTCCTCCTCCTACCTGACACTTCCAAACTCCAACTGCCACCTCTGTTCTTTCTCTTTTTTTAAAAAGGACATCACGAAAATCATTCTGCTAATGTTTGAATAGCAGCAGAGTAGAAAATATTATTGGTCTATTGCTGAACTCTGTAAGACTCTTTCTTATATTGCAATTCTGGTCTCTCAGAGCTTCAGGTGAAAACTTCCACCCCTATTTTATATTAATATTTTTGCCAAATTAAAATGTTTTCAAACAAAAATAAATCAATGTATATCACAACTTCCATCCCTTATTCAAAATGACCATTAGCTGCCAGTTTCTCTCTAGTATTCCCTTCAAAGGACTTGGCTCTGAGACCCATTTGGATGTTGTCCAAATGTAGTATGTTGTGATCTCCTCAGAGCCATCTCTTTCTTCTCTTTTCCAGCTATGACATTTTCAGTAGGGTTCCTGGGAGCCAACAGTCCATACACCAGTTCTGCCCAAAATACCTCTTTTAATTTGCCTTCTGCTACAGTTAACCCAGACAACAACTTTGTATTGCTGTTTCTTTGAGTTTTCTGTCAAACCCATTTTGAATAGGTTCCTGTGTAACATTCACTCCATACCCTGGCCTATCCCTGGCCTTACCACATATGCATGTTTTAGAGATTGGCTGCTTGATCTCTGCATAAAACTTTGATTTCCATTTACTTGCCAATTTTCCTGCTTTCTTATTACCGCCATAATACTAAGGATAAGATACAGTCAGGCTAGGCTTTCGTCTCCAATTATGTTTCCTTTGCAACACACACTTCAAGTATTACATGATTTTTGGAACCTATAGTCCTTTACTCAGTTTCTTTTAGAACATCATGGAATGTCTTACAGTATGACTCCCCAAGACAATAAGAATCATGTGTCTAAGTCTCTCTTTCACTTTTGTTTAATATTTACTCCAGGTCTCAGTAGTCTCAAGTAATTTTTCTTACATTTTCTTCCATAGAGCTCGTAGGTAGCGGCTCTACTTTACTGCAGTTAGTTCATGTTCTCTCCTGCTTTTTCTTATTCTAACTTTGTTAGCTTTGTACTTTGCAAAATTTGTCAATATTTGCAACCAAATAGATACAAGCCTTTACCAGAGCTGCTTCCAAACTACCTGCAAATCTTTTCCTGTAATTTTCTTGCAATTCTTTAGGGCCTCTTTTATGGCCCTTTCATTCTCTATTTGAAGTTTCAATTTTTACTCAAATATTTTTGCATTCTCATCAGCTTTCTTGAAGACTTGTTCACTCAGTCTTAGACTGGAACTACAAGAGATCTGCCTCAGTATCACACTTCTGGCACATCAGACTAATATTCTGAATTGTATAGATGCTCTCCGTGGCAGTGCAAAAGTTATTAACTTATCTACCTCAGTCTCATCATCTGTAAAATGAGAACAATAAACACCTCCCTGGTTTATCTTGGAATGAGCTTTCTTTCCCCAAACAAAAAACCCATTTGAAGCTCTTTATTAAACTGTTCCCTGGATGATTAAGAGTCCACCCTTTTCTATATATAAAAGGATTTTAATCTGTTTGTTCTTACAGAAAAAAACATTAAAATTAAAGAAAATATTGCAGGGAAAAGTCTTATGTCACTTGGAGTATTGTTGCTACATTTCAAATATGAGCAAAGCAGAAGATAGCAGACGTCTGAGGAGAGTAAATGAAGACGTAAATACTCGGGAAGCAAACGTGATCAAGACAGCAAGGCAGAGTAAAAAGAGTTTGCAAAACTGGGAGAACACTGTGGAATACAGCAGCAACTGAGCTGAAAGAAATCACACTTTCTCATGGAGAAATGAGAGTGGATGGGAGGGTCTAGGTTAGCAGAAAGAGAGACTTGGGGTGTCTTGGAGAGTCAAGTTAATCTTGGAAGGTCTGAAAATGGAGAGAGAGCAACATAATGTGGACACTGAATTAGTGGAGGAAACGAGAAGATGGAGAAACAATCAAAAGATGCCCATAATGTTAGGGAAGGGAAGTTGAAAGAGCTCACTGCAGTCATTGAACTATGGGGAGCTGAGAGGTTCACCAGAACTCCAAGTTAACTTGCTTTGTATATAAATTTCCATGGCCAGTTGGTACTGTCCCCAAAACTTTATCTGCCCTAGTCTTAGTTTAAAACACTCAAAAAAAGGAATGGTTTAGTCACATGGTCTCATCTGAGGTCTAGTAGCCAGGGATCCCTGATTTCTAATGTGAATTTTACAGATGTTCTCTGTGGTTGTGGAAAAGTTACTTAACTTCTCTACTTCAGTTTCATCATCTGTAAAATAGGAACAATTATACTTATCCTTATGTTGACGGTTAATTGAATGTCTGTAAAGAAATGTAAATAGATAAAATGTTACATATGCGCTAAAATTATAAATATGTATTCTTTAAAAAAATTTTAAATCTTCTTGTGATCTCTCTATGGTTCTCGACCAGGGATACACAGAGGTCTTTCAGGGGGTATATCAGCTCATCAGATATTTGCCTAGTTTTACAACAGGTTACCTAAAAAGCTCTAGTGAAGTCAGTACAAACTAAAATTTCATACAGTCAATGACTTGTTTATACTGCTCTTTATACTATACACTGAAATGTAAATACAATATTCCAATTGATGTATTTTATAATGATGATATGGTAAAAATGAGAAAGTAAACGTTTTTCAGTAATAGTGTGCTGTGACACATGTATTTTTATGTCTAATTTTGTAATCAAGTAGTTTTTAAGTGAGGTGAAACTTGGTGGTACTCATGACAAATCAGACTCCTGAAAGGGGTACAGTAGTCTGGAAAGGTTGAGAGTCACTGCTCTATAGGGTTATAGAAGGCTGGTGCATGCATGCTAAAGGTTTACTTAGTGCAGATATAGTCCCTTCATTTCTACTCATATGACGACACTGAGTGGAGAGCAAAGAGGGTCATCAATAACAGGATAACAATATTAAATGGAAGACACAGAGCATTATGTTAGTGGAGAAGGTTGGCTTGAGGGGTTGGCTTCGTTTAGAACTGCAGTTTGAATGGCAGAATAGCAGCTCACTTTCACATTTCTAAAAATTCACATTTCATGTAGGTTTGAGAAATTAAACAAAATAAAAATCAGCAGGTTTCCCTTTTTTCTTCCTGCAAATGTAGCTCTGATCAATGGACGTCTATGAAATAAGTCTGCTACCCTATAAAATAGCTAGAATTTATCCCAATTATTACTCTACCAGAGAGTCTAGGGAGGTGGGAGGAAAGAGAAGAAGTGACCCTGTGTTAAGGAGGAAACAACTCAGATCAATGCACCAGCAGCTGGACAGTCTTCCCTTTGCTTATTTGCACCAACAATACTATTATCTGAAAACACCAGTTCCTCTACCTCCTGCCTTTTATGGAACAGCTCAAAGAGAAAATTAACCTTGGTTGGTGGTGACATGGTTAAAAATATTATGGAAAGAGAATACCCCTCCCAAGTAGGAAAATGTATATATAATTTGAAGTGATAAGCAATGATTGCACAAAATAAATGCAAAAACCCAATGAAACTCTGTGCTCTCAAAGTTGGAAAATTAAAATAAAGTAAGTTTTACAACTGAATAAGGCAAATACATACTATGGAGTTGTGGGAAAATGCAGAGTGTATTTCGTCTTGATTGGCTGAAGCACTGGAGCCATAACACAATGGCAAACAGTTTAAAATCAAACAAAAAAGACTAATCTTCAATGAAGGGGATCTATCAAGTATGTCCTAAAAACTTTCTGCCTTGAAGTATCTTGATTTGTTCATCTGTCCTGGTTGTAAGTAGGAAAACTGACAAATTTGCAAGATTCTCTTACTCTAAGATTTCATTTTACATTATGGCTGAATTGTGCTAGCAATGAGAATTTTAAAACATGAACAAGTTTCCTTGGTCATCACAAACAATTTTTGCTGTGAGACATGTTAGTTATCTATGCCCTGTACCGTACTAAAAATCCTTGTTCCATATCTTCCAACCTCTAGAATCAGTAAAAGCCAATACCCTAAATAAAAGGGAAAGGGAGAAGAAGGGAGGAAGGGAAGGAACTACCAGGGACATTCCTCTTTTTCATTTTGTTTCAGCAGTCAGGGTACTGGTGGTGGTGATGGTGAAGGACAGAGCTGGAATGGTGGGCCACAAGCAGCATGAGCGGCCTAGACTTTTGTGTTGTAAAATTGGGCCCTTCTGCAAAACCATTCCAGTGGGGTCACTCACACGCTTATATATGTTTTTATTAGTGATTATATTTTATTTTATAATGTTTTGTAACATCTTATTTTAAAATATATGCTTTTTTTGGTAACATTTTATAAAAATAACTTACATTTTTCTTGCTTTTTTTTCTCTCTTCTCAGTTTACTCCCTTCACTCCATTTTTAACTTTCACTCCACTTTGTACCTTGGTGTCGTCTTCCTTTCTCTCTTCCAATGTCTGCATTTGTTCTGTTTAAATTTTCTGCACTATTTAACAATAGACGCATAGACTTTAAGGTCAGAAGGAACCATTATGATAACCCCATGCTACAGAGGAAGGCGAAAAACCCCAGGGCTTCTGCCAATCTGCCCTGGAAGAAAATTCCTTTCTGACCCCAAATATAGCGATCAGCTAAACCCTGAGCAAGTGGACAAGACTCACCAGCCAGACACGCTGGAAAGAATGCTCTTTAGTAACTCAGAGCCCACCCCATCTAATATCCCATCACAAGCCTTTGAGCATATTTACCACTAGAAGTCAAAGATCAGTTAATTGCCAAATTAGTCTGTCCCATCATACCATCCCCTCCATACATTTATCACGCTTAGTCTTGAAGCCAGCTAGGTGTTTTGCCCTCACTGCTCCCCTTGGAAGGCTGTTCCAGAACTTCACTCCTCCGATGGTTAGAAACCTTCATCTAATTTCAAATCTAAACTTCCTAAAGGCCAGTTTAATGGTTCCCTCACCCCTTAAATTCCCTCTCCAACCAGTTTGTACACTCCCTCCTTCTCTTTGTTCCCCCCTTTCACACTCCCCTCTTCCTCCTTTCCTTTCTTTTCCACATGATCTCATAAAAGTCTCACTCTATTTCCTCATCCTCAATCTTTTGTTCCAACCTCCCTATTTCTTCTTTGTACAACCCCAACCAAAGGTCAAACTGGAAACAAATGTAATTATATTCTCCAAAGTTCCCTCACAAACTGAGATTTATTCAAATGAGACTTCAGTTATGGTAGACCTTCAGAGTATGACTGTCCCTCTTCTTTCTAGCAAGCCTCGATCAGCAGTGAAATATTTAACAATGCTGACATTTAATTTGTCTTTGTACTTCACAGATAATAACCACTAAATTAATAGAAATAGTTCTTACCTCTCTCAGAGCCATTGTTTCAGGCTGCATGCAGACTCAGGCAAACATCACTGCATCCATTTCAGGCCATGTTTTTAAGTTTATTGGTGCAATCATAAGTGTTATAAGCTTATACTCTGCAGCACAAGATGATAGCCCTCTGGAAAAAAAAGTATTGGTTTGCCAAACTGCAGTGAACTGGATCAATTCAATCCCTGACACTCACCATCCACTCACTCTACAGAAACACATAGCCATCTGACCTGCCACTCTACAGATACCCCTTTGTGGACAGCCTTCCATCCTGTATAGCTTGATAGACAGGAAAATGAAAGAATTGGGAAGGAAGCAAGGCACTGGTGGAAGCAAGCAGGAGGAGTAGCCAACGGTTGTGATGAATGGAGGAGGTGTTGGGATGTTATGGAGGCAGGTGGAACTGCTGGCCTAAGGTTGATAACTCCCAGGAAGCCCAAAAATGAACTGATGTGCTGTAGGCTGCCTGTACATACATTGTGCTGCTAGCTACTTGTTGAGGAGCTGGTACAACTAACAGGAGCTGCTGGCTCCCTGCCACTTAACTGCTCAGAAGAGCAGCACCATTTCATTCAGTAGCACAGAGGAACTTGAAGAAGCAGCCCTATCCTGTGGGCCAAGAAAGAGACCATCACACTGGGAAAGTGCCCAGTTGTCTAGTGGCCCTGTCTGTGCCTAGCATAGGACAGAGAAGTAGATTCCTTCTCTTCTGAGCAGTCAGGTTGCAAAGGAAAGAAAAAGGTATACTGTATTGTGCATAGAAAAAAAAACATTAAAAAAAATTAAAGGGACAATTGTCCAATAAGCTAGAAGTCTGTGAACCCCTTTGGAGTTACTGTCTTGGTGTTCCTCCATTATGGAGATGTATTTGGCATTAGATGAGTCCATCAGATCATGTGAATCTAAACAAATTATTTTAACTTTGATCCTCTGCCTGCCTCCAGTTGCATTTGTCTAGGTGATGGGCATCCTAAGTGCTTCATAAAGCACTAACTCTGGCGGTACTAGAGAGAAGAGTCTTCAATACAAGCTTTCTCTCTCTCCTCTTAAAGCAGTGGTTCTTAACCTTTCCAAACTACTGTACCCCTGAAGCCTGAGTCCCACCCCCACGGGGCTGAGGCATGTAACTTAGTTTCATGGCACCCCTGTGGCTCCAGGCAATTGCCTTTCTTGCCACCCCCAATACCAGATCTGCACTTGCGACCCCTCTAAACCCCCAGGTTAAGAAACACTGTCTTAAAGGAAGGGACAGTTCAGATAAGACACAATCTCCTACCTGAACAAAGGAAAAGGGCTTTGGACTTGACAGCCAAATTTGCTATGGTATTTTGATACAACAGGTCAGACCAAGCTGATCTTCTATCACAAATATACAGAACTGGGTAAGGGTTATTAGGGATTATAGGACAAAAAGTTTTGCAAACAGCCCAATAACCCATGTAAGTTAATAAAACAATAAGACACAATTTTCCAAAAAGGGAGTACCAATATCTCTCAGCACGTCAAAGGCTACATTCAGTACCTTGTAGGTCTGGGTCCTAGGCTTTCAGTTAATTTGCAAGAAATAACTCTAATAAGTTCCACTAGAGAGATTTACAAATTGGGAGATTTAAATCACAGATTTAATTATTCTTATGCTTTAAAAAATCTTAAATCATCCAAGCCCATTGACAATTACTGATGTAAATCCATCTAGTCCAGATGAGAAGAGGTCTTTCTCTTCTTTTTCCAGGGCAAGTCTATGAATAATTTGAGTGATGAAAGCTCAAAGCAGGTGTGAAAGTGAGTAAAACTAGTAAGGCAGATGGGAAAGAAACCACAAACACTAGAAAATACTCAACTTTGATTCTGAAATCACAAAATGATCTACCCTAATCAACTTTCAACACATATAACCTTAGTTTACACAAACACAGAGAAAAACAAAACAAAACGAAATCTCTTGAAGAACATGAAAACCCACCAACCCACTAAAAAATTTATTTTTACTTTTAGCTCTCTCTTTCCCTCCTCCATCATGGATGACCTAAATTTCTAGCTGCAGTATCTGGCAAACTCCTTGCTTGGAAAAAGAATGCTAAGATGCAAAAAAGGCAAGCTAAAAGAAGGGAAACATTAATATGAAGGGCTCCTTGGACCAGGCAGCCACAAACGTTGCAGAAAGAGGACACTAAAGCCCTTCCCAGCAACAATTAAAGTGATTGCATTTGCAGATAGATAGCTGAAGGCAGGTGATTGAGATTTAAAAGCAAACTAGTGGCCAACAGTGTTGAGATACACCAAGCACCTCAATTCTGCCCTCCAGATCTATCACTGCATTCATTATTTGTACAAAAATAAGTTGGGAAGAGAGAGACAAGCCTGCAAAGCAACATCCCAATCTTTCCTACTATAGAACGAACGTTTACAAGGAAAATACTTGATCAGAGTAACAGAGAGACTCAGAAGGGTGGAGGACCATGTTCTGTCATGAGCAAAATCTAGGGGACACCAACTCAGAAGCAGGTAATCCAGTTGTATGGCCTACTGAACATATATTCAGTTCAGAATTAAAAAAATTAAATAGTTACTTAAAACATTCCCTTCACCTCTTTGCTATGACTTGAATTGAAATTAAATAAGATTAATTTTTTATTAAATTGTATTATTATTCCACTCAGCAGATATTCATAAACAGACTACTTGAGCCAAATTTCTGTTTCCAGCATGGACATTTCAGCCAAATACTTTTTTCTCATGGTTGAAAAGTTCCTAGTTTATTGCTTAAATTAAAAAAAAAAAAAAATTAAATTCTCTCTTACTTCAACACATGCTTTCTCATTACAAAGCTTTCTCCAACATAAAACTTGTTTCTGACTTCCATGCCTATCTTATAGCTTTCCAACAATATATACCATCCACGTTCTTAATGTTAGATTTCCCCCCACTCCAAAATACAAGTAGCTCCTTCTGTTATATAAAGATTTCCCCAATATAAAGTAATTATTTTGGTTACAAAGCTCCATTTCTCTATCAGTTTTATAAAGATTACAAAACACCATTGATACAATAAACATTCTCCCATGGTATTGAAAGAGGACTTTAACATTTTAATATGAAACTTACAGAAAAAGATGTTAGAAAAAGGCAGAGGAAAATAAAACGTTTGGTCCTCTTGTTTAGATTTTCCATTACGATATTTCCTGTTGAGGACTACATTGACTTAGTTTATTTTAAAAAGTAATTTCTACTATTATAGGTATTTTAAGTCACTGATTGTTTGGTATCCAAGCATTGTATAAACTTAAGTAGTATCAGAGTACATAACAAAAGTGATGTTACTTCTTTGTTCCCTGGTGAAGTGGGCTGTATGAATTGGTTTGTTTTTGTTTTGTTTACTAGCACTGTTCCAGAGCCTTTCTTAGGCTGTGTCTACACTAGTTTATTTTGGTATAACGTATGTTGTTCAGGGGTGTGAATAAAATACTCTCACGAGCAACATAAGTTACACCAACATATGCACAGGTATGGACAGTGCTATGTCAGTGGAAGATCATCTCCCATTGACATAACTGCCAGTGCTCGCAGAGGTGGTTTTCTTATGCTGAAGGGAGAGCTCTCTCCTGTAGGCATAGACAGCGTCTTCACCAGACGTGCTGCAGCACTATATGTGTGAACAATTAGAAAGGGACATCTTACATTTGGACCTAAATACAGCCAGGCTTGGACTTGATTTGATCTCTTCTAGCAAGGAGTTCCTTATGTAAAAAGTTCCATAGCTAGGATGTTGCCACCAAGAACACTGCCCCCAGCAGCAAGAGAATCTGCTAAGTATAATTGATCTATTAATATAAATCTGGAAAACTATTAGTATAGAAAAAAATCAAGGTATTTTAAGATGAAGCCTGATTCAGTAAATAATACTTTGTAGTTTTAACACCTTTCCTCTAAGGTTCTCAAAGTGCTTCACAATTATTAATTAAGGCTCAAACAATGCCTCCAGAAAAAAACTGTATATAAACTTAAAGGTACTCCAAAAATGATAACATGTGAAATGAGTGAGCATCCACCTGTGATGCAATTACATGAGTCTCCTGCTGCAGAATTCCACACACACATCCAGTTCACCGTGTGGTTTCAGCTTACAAGTTTGTGGTATGTAGAGGGAACAGCAGAGCTGGTTAAAGATTCTCTCTTGCTTCACATACCCTGCAAACCTCTCATTAACTCATACATGACTTTCATCAGTGCTGAAGTACTCTCAGTGTGCTTCATGACTGATCTGAAAAAAATTAATTCACTAAAATGAGATATCAACCATAATTGAAAAATCATCCACCTTCTGAGCCAATTCCTGATTTTAAAATGGAAGGGGTTAACTGACCTTCACTGATCCCAGAAGAGATGATGAGGTACAACTTTTTAAAAGACCAAAATAGAGCATTTCAAGGGGTTATTATGAAGGACTATATACAAGATTATATGACAAAATGTTGTTCAGAAAGCATGCTGCAGCCTTCGAAAGAGAACAGATCAAACAATTTAAAAAACTACCACCCTTTTGCGAATAAGCAAAATGTGGGGAATCACCAGTTTTTCCTGCAGGGCTGTGGAGCTTAGATGGAGTTGGGGGGAGGGCAGTTGGGTTGGTGTATATGAAAGCAGAGCTGGCTGCAGGGTTTTCTCTTAAGAATGGCTGTAGAGCTGGGTACTGGTTGGTAGAAGGGAGAGAACAGAGTAAGCCTGAGAAAAACCCATCAGAGCTCCTGTCCTCCCCTTTCAGTGTTAATGGAAGAAATGCAAGTCTATGGGAGCTGCGGTGGGGGATGGGGATGATGGAGGGGGTGGGGAGAAGCAGAGCAAGGCCTGAGAATCACCAGCAGCTCTTGTCCTCCTCTCCTTTCAGTATTAACAGGAGGATGTGAAGCCTGCGTAGCTGGGAACAGGATGAGGGAAGCAGGGCAAGAGCATAGTTTAGCTTTTGTCCTCTCTCTTCAGGGTTAATGGGAGGACATGAAGTCTGTGTAACTGGGATGGGGGGAGGGTGTTAGTGGAAAGCAAGACCTTAGAATGATCACCATTTCTTTCCCTTCTCTCCCTGCAAGGTAAATGGAAGGATGTGAAGCCACTGTATATGGGCAGTTCTAGGATTTGTGGGGTCCTCTGTGGAGTAAAATACACAGGGGTCTCAGGCAAACTTCCACAAACATCATAGAACATTTGTGTCTGTTGAAGCTTTGCTTATCTGGAAAAGGAAGCCAAACCAATAAGTTACTCAGTGTTGGGGAGTAACCAGTCAACCGGGTGGAGTAGTGGTGAATTGGGGTCCTTATCTCTGGAAGACAGGAGACTTGGGTTCCCAAGTTAATTTTTGAAGGCCGCTCCAACAGAAAGTGGGCCCACACACAACCAAAACCCACCAGCCCTGTGTGGCTGCACCCTTGGGCCATGTCAAAGGCCAGTGCCACCCTTGACTGTGTGGCTAGAATGGGTGCGGGCAGCGAAGGCATGAAAGAACTGCCCTTTCTTCTCACCCCCAGGATTAACGGGGGAGGGGGGGGGGGAGAAAGGAAATGCCATTCAGGCGATGGTCACGCAGCTGATCAATAAAAAGCAGCCCCACTTTTAGCCACCTTACTCTGTTGCACAAAATCTCATCCCCAGTGGGGCTTCACACAGCAGCATGGACAGGCAGCACGCAAATAAATCCTGCCTATGCCCGGCTTTGTCTACCCCCTCTACCCACGGGTGTCTGCCCCACACCCTCTTTCTGACCCTACACAGCCCCTCCGGCTCCCTGAGCCCAGCAGCTGCCCCACATTTCCTCACAGCTCCAGCCCTACGGATCCTGCTCCGACCCCCCCGCCCCGTCTTGTTTCCAGCCTGCCCCCCTTTGCCTTCTCCCCGCCCCGACGCAGAGTGGGGCGCTCGCTGCAGCGGGGAAGAAGCTTCCTCCCTGGGGCCGGGGTGGGATCCAGAGACCCCGGCCGAAGTGAGGGGCCGGGCTGCTGGGGCCGGGACCCCCGGAGCCTGAGGGGCGGGGTGAAGCTTCACTCTGTGCGGGCAGGGCCCCTCATTCCGGGGGGAGGTGTAGGCAGCCCCCGCCTAGGGAAACATGGGGGGCAGCGGCCCCCTGACTGGGGGGGGGGAGGCGGCTGTTCCCGGCTACGTCCGCGCCGCGTTTTCCCGCTCACTCGCTCCGCTCCCTAGCTGGGAGAGCGCAGAGCAAGCACCCGGGTGCCTTTCACCCTCTTCGCCTCCGGATCCCTGCGCCGCGGCCGGGACTCCTTCTCTCACCTCACTATCTTCCCTCCCCCCCGCCCTCCAAAAAAACCCAACCCCTCTCACTTTAGCGCCGGGCTGGGCCATTTCTTTTTTTTCCCTAACTTGGTTCTCCTCCCTCCCACCCCCAAGCCGGGCTGGCTGAGTCCCACTCTCGGCCCAAGCTGGGGGAAGGTCTGGTTTGGGTCAGGACGGGGGGGACTATTTGACGTTGCTGCCTCGGCGGAGGGGAGGGGGAGTTGAGTCTGCGCGGTGAAGCGGCTCCTCTCAGCGCTGCTTCCTGGAAACTCCCGATTTGGGGGGGCGGGGGCGAGAGACGAGCGAGGGGCCGATCGGGTTGCTGGCGAGCCCCCACCCCAGCCGGGGGGGCGGAGGGCCGCACGCAGCCAGGGCAGCCCCCAGGCCATGTGGCAGTGGGGCATACACAGCCTAGCCCAAGGGAGGGCACTGGGCAGCCCCCCCCAAGCAACAGGGGCACAGCCCCCCTTCCTTAGGGTCTATGGGGGGCGAAAGGCGAGCCCCGGCCAGGTTAGGGCAAAGGGGGGGCATTTAGTACCGCCGCCCCCATGTAGTATCTGGGGAGGGTAAAACCGGTTTGGGGGGGACAGAGACAGCCCCCCCCCGTGCTCATCACCAGGGGGGAAGCCAACCAGGATGGGAACAGAGCAGCTCTACTCTCCCCCCCCCCCCAGGCCTGGGGGGCAGGGAGAGAAAGCCTCAGCCAAGCTGGGGGGCCAATGGGACGTAGAGTCCTTCAGTCCCACCCTAAGCGAGGAAAGCAGGGGATGAGAGAAACCCAGCCCAGCTGGGGGTCCAGGGGGGTCCCCCTGAACCTCTCTACCCTGCCCCTCATTTCCAGTATACCCAGGGACCCCCAGCCAGCCTCCTGGCAGAGCCCCTCAGTGCCTCTCCACCCCCATCGTGCTGTATGGGAGGTGGTGGAACAGGCTGCAGCAGCACAGAGTTAATGGGAGAGAAACTGAGAACGGGGGGAGGGGAGGCAGAGTTTGTAAATGGAAACACTGGCATATAAGCATTTAGCACAATCGAGCTGAAAAGCTCCAACTGCAAAGGACTGAAAACAAAAAATCTCCCTTTGCTGCCCCCTGGCAGTCAGCACTCGCCACTTCTCCCAGCAAAAAGAAAGAATCTATACACACACACATCTCCCAACAAACTAACTTTTTTGCCTGTTTGCAATTGGGTGTAAAAGAAACCATGGACACATTCTTAGAGTAGAAGTCAGGATTGGCCCACGATCATATGAATGTTGATACTAGACCCATTGTATCTACATGTGCCCCTTTTTCACTTGAACCTCAAGCATCCTACTTGCACTCATGGATTTCCCCACTGCAGGTGTCAAAACTAGAAACCCCTCAAACCCATATGTCTTCCACAGTGAATGTCAGACAGTGCCATCCATCACCATGTAATGGGTTCCCCTCTTCCATTCAGATGACTTGCGCCCTTTTCCTCCAACCCCAAACAGTAACACTCTCCTTGAGGTGCTAAGACCAGAGTCTACTGAGGGGTTCCTGCAAATTGAGAGAGCTCCAGGGTCTGCAGGGTGACAGGCATTTGTTAAAAAAATGCCCAAAGGATTTCTTTTTTAGTCACTGCACCAAAAGCCAGAGGAAGAGGGGGTAACCTAGTCACAGTTAGAAATAGAATTCTGGCCCCAGACTAGAGTTGTACAGCAGAATCTCCCAAACTCAAATAACTACACTCAATCCTTGAAGACATTAACACACTATATACAAATGTTAAATAATAATAAAACAGCATGAGTACCAGGGGACAAGATCAGAAATTGGACTAATAAAAGCTATTATCTCATCCACCTTGTTTCTCCGAAACAGGTTACTCCTTAGCAGCAATATATGTTGAAAGGCAACTTAGCAAAAAATTAAAAAATAAACCATAAATGGACAACTTCTTTTAATAAGTGTAGGAGGAATATCTCACCCCAACATGCAATACATAGTCAGTACAGGATGAGGCAGTAATGTGTACCATTGTAGGAAGTATTTAAAGTGCAGATGCTTGAACGGTTGACTTAGAGACCACTGCCAATTAGCATGACAGGCAGCAGTGGCATCAAATAATTTCAATAAATGCACATAAACTGAGTAAAACACAATGATTTATTAGACCAATGGCTCCATCATTTCAACCACACTCCCAAATCCACAAGTTTAAAAGGCCTTGTGAACTTTGTCATGAGAAAAGTTTCGTGTACATTCCCAGTACCTGTTTTCCTAGAAACAAAGTATCATGTCTCTTTAAAACAATAATATTATTATTTATATTAAACAGCACCCAGGGGAAAATGAATAATTCTATAATATATATGGTTTTATGCACCAGCTGGCTGTAACAATTGGAGCACAGGTCACTTGCAGGTTTAAACTAATGTAAATGGTTGATTCTCTGTAACTTGAAGTCTTTAAATCATTGTTTGAGGACTTCAGTAACACAGCCAGAGGTTAGGGGTCTATTACAGGAGTGGATGGGTGCGGTTCTGTGGCCTGCAATGTGCAGGAGGTCAGACTAGATCAACAATTCCCAACCTGGGGTATGCGACCCCCCTTGGGGGGAGAGGCACCAAAGATTACTGGGGTTACATGGGGCTTCAGTAATATTGCGGTAATTTAGCCTCCTGAGCCCTATGCTGGCCAGGCACATGGCCCCCCGAGGAAGCCACAGCCCCAAGCTCTGCTCTGTCCCCCCCAGCTCCGTGCCAGCCAGGTGCTTGGCCAGAGCTGAGAAGCAGTACCCCCAAGGGAGCAGCAGCCCTGAGCTGGCCGGACAGGAGGAGCAGCTCCCCTCTTCCCAGCTGTATGGAAGCTGCAGTGTGCATAGAACAGATAAGAGTATGTTTTCTTATTATTTATGTAATTTAGTGTTATTATTATTATCATTATAAATGTTTATAGGGGTTATGTGTGTTTATGGCTGGTGAGGGTTCGGGTGGGAGCGTGTGATTTACCTAGTGTTAACTAGTGGGGCTTTCACTCAAAAAGGTTGAGACCCACTGGACTAGATGATCATGATGGTCCCTTCTGACCTTAAAGTCTGTGAGTCACTTTTTAAATATAACACCATTTTGCACCAAAATAAATGTACTGTGGGACTCATATTGTCCACCACATTTCAGTTAATTGGTAATTGTTACAGCCACGTTACGAATTTCTGACAGATCCTGAAAGACCCTTAAAGAGTGACCAAAAGCATCACTATAATTATACATTATTATCTGCATCAAAATCCAAAACCACATTGGATATATAGATGTAGGAGAAGAGAGAGAAGACCAGTAGCTCTTTGAATTTATGAACCCTGAATTTCCATAACTCCTTTTAATCTTAAATGCCTTTTTTGCATCTGCAGCAAGTGTATGTCATTATTTGTCACCTTGATTTTACAAATCACCACTTTCTATTAATATTTCTGGTGCCTACTGAAAACTTCATAAATTTCAGGGTCCTACTGTACTTCAAAGTATTTTGATAAAGGAATTCTCTTCACAATGGATATTTAAAGTACAGTTGTAGTCTGAAAAGTGATTAAAAATGGCACTCTGGGGTTCCATGCTTATTGGTTATCAATTATTCTGGATAAAACTTTCTCAATTTACAACTTTCCCTACCCTCCTCATTGCCAGGCCTGCAGTGCTTTTTGGCTTGCATTATTACATCACCAATAAATAAAGATTTTGTAATTAAACTTAATTAACAATTCTGTTGATAATAAGTGGCTCAGAATATAATCCAGCTCCCTTTCCCATGGTTGCATTAACTCTGCAGTGTCTAACAGGAATAAAGTGTGTAAAGCCTAGCATAGTGAAGAAGATGCACTGATTGAAATATTTGTTTGATTTTGTAAATTTAAATAATTGTCATGGTACTTAGAGCCTACGTGGGTACATTTATTGTTCTAAACTGAAATTTTTTAGTCACAGCAGAGATCATTCTGAATCCAAACAGATTTGTTAGTAAGGTGTTATTTTTACATAGCTATTGTTCTAGCTATTACCACACATAAGGGAAGAAAATGAAACGAGGAACACTGTGGTCATCAGTTTGAAGTACCTGAAATCTAGTGCTTCACAAGATATGCATGTACCGTAGTTCTGTAAAGGTATCCACTCAATATCTCACGCTGGAAGAAAGCCAGTTCATCTTTCAAATCTCCTGCTAAGCTTGTGACAGGGGAGAAGGGAAGTTTGGAGGAACTGCCACAAAGAGGAAAAAAGTCAATGAAGTTACATGCATGTGAGTTAGCAGCAGAAGGGGAATCATCATGGGAAGCAATCCCACTATTAATGAAAAGGACACTTCCACATCCATGGTCTAAGCGATAGGTCTGGAGGCATCACTACATTCTAGCTGTCCTGCTGCAGTTCCCAAGCTACATACAACTGATGAGATTAAAGTTATTAATGTGTCATGAACAGGTGCAACATGAACAACAGAGGGAATTCACATCTTGCATAAAAACATCAGCAAGCTAGATACAGTGGAGGATCTCTTTGATCAATTCTATCAGCCTTCTTGTTGGAGGCTATGCTGCAGGTTATGGAAACAACAGCCATGAGGATTAGGAGATATGGAGATCTTTGAGCCAAAACAGACAAATGAGAAGATAAGCAAGTACTTTTGAAGGAGTAAATTTCAGGACTAATTTTCATCCAGTTGCATGGCTTATTTATATCCATCAGTATTATATTAAACTCTAATTAACAAAGACGCAAAATACAGATGGAAAAGACTGTTGTCCTTCCCCTGCAATTATAAGGGAAAGCCGTCGGTACCCTTGTGGAAGGCGCAAAAAAGAAAGAACCTCAATCTCCAAGGCAGTTATGGTTGGACCTAAATTAGTGGAATTCCCTCTTTGCTCCAAATTTGGCCAATTAGTTCAACTTTGTATACGTCCAGCAAGAATCACAATGGTTAAGTATCTACTCTCCTTTATGCCTTAAGATATCACTGGTACCTAGTAATGGTTTACATTTTCATAGAAACCACATTAGCTGGAGGTACTGGCAAATTCCAATAAAGAAAATTCCAAATACTTATAACCCTTTTGTGGGGAAAAATAAGCTCCTCCTTATAACCTATAGAGATGATTAAAAAAATTAATATGGACAGGAGTTAATCACATCCTGTAGTAGCTTTTCAGGTGACATCAAGGCGCCCTCTCTACAGCTTTGTTCAAAGTCATCTTAGAGGCAGCAGCTTTAGGATATTATTTGGCTGAATGTTAATCAGAATATTCAATAACTAGAAGGTGAGAGAAGTGAATAATAGAAAGAACAATAGAGAGAAGCATAGTGCACCAGATAAACAAGATTGTGCATAGAAGGGCTTGTAAGGGGAACAAGTGAGGGTATGAGGTACTAATGTGAGATCCAGTATACATGTGAGAGTGCAACCATGCACAAGACTCTGTGTATGAAATGAAAGAGGAAGCATGTGAAAGGATTCAAGTTTTTCATGCACATTTAAGGTTGGTTACGCATTTATATATTTACTGAGCATGTAATTATCCGGCCCAATATGTACATGTTATAGAATAAGCATGACTATGAGTGGGACAGTGAGAAGGGGAGAAAATGTCTGTGTGTGGGTGGATGGGTTTGTCTGTTGATGTTGTTGAGGTACAAATGGTGAATCCAGTGCAGGGTGCATTGCAGAGGTACAAATGGTGAACGCAATGCAAAACCTTATGTGGGAAGAGATAGAGAAACATCATGGCTTTTGTGCTGCTACCAATTTTTGTCTACTTGCTTACTATGAAGTGAGATCCACAGCACCTACCCATACCACATCTCACTAGATAGGTTGGATTGTAGAAGATAAAAGTTTTAGAGTTTCACAGCTCTCAGAGTGTGGGTGTTAGAGAGAATCCTAACTGTCCTTGCTGTAGATGCAAGGTAAATTATTCTCGTTCTCTCTCTCTCTTTTTAGTTTCCTTTTTCGCTTCATGCTTTAATTGTTTTGACACCATGCTGTACAAAAGTAATTTAAAATTAACATGATTGACACTTGGCAGATAACATGGCCCAATTCAGAACTCCGCCTCCTACTCAGGACTACTGAAAGAGTGCTTCTGATTGGCTGCCAGGTCTGAGGCAGCTACCAGGGTCGTAGGAAAAACATAGCAAACAATTAATTTGCTAATTTAGTTTTCTGTTTAATTTGAAACCAGAAAATTGTCAGTCACTCATCATCCTAGAAACTTAGCTGCCTGTTCTCATTGCAGTGACTGCCGCTCTTGCTAGCCAAGAGGGGACATGTTTGTTAGACAGGGAACTGTCCTGTGTAGATACCCAATGGTATTTAATAGACCTGGGAGAGGTTTTTAGCATTTGAGTTCTGTAGTGCTGTGTTTTAATGTCATATCTGTTCCGTACATATGTGTTAAACACACACACAAAGTAACAGTCTCTTTCACATTTAGAATGGGAAATTAGGGTTGCCACCCCTCCGGTTTTTACCCAGACAGTCCAGTTTTTGGCTTCTGTGTCCAGATGCCATTTAGGGTTGCCAGGTGCCTGGTTTTCAAAGACCTGGCAACCCTACATGGCACCCGAACCAAAAGTCTACTTACCATGGGGTGGAGGGAGGCGCTGAGTCATTAACATCATTAGTTGGATCCTTGAGATGATCTAGCAACCAATGGGGAGAGGAGCTAGTGATGGGGCGGGGGTCTTGGGGGATGAGGTGAGGAAGGAAGTGGGGCCTCAGGAGAAGAGACAGTGCCAGGGCAGGGCCTCTGAGATCCAGTTACCAGCAATTAGAAAGGTGGCAACCCTCTGGGAAATATGTAATATACACACATGTATACCAGTCCTATAAAATTGTCATGGACACTTACCAACCTAGGCTCAAAATATACTAGTCCATCATTAGCATGATAATAAAAACAAAGTTTTATTTATTTATTTATAAATAATTTGCTGTGGGCAAGCAGAATTTTTATAAGGCTAACTTGTACACACTAGGTAGAAGGTTTGTGAAGCATAATGGTCCTAGGAGTCTTGTGGCATGTCAGGGCTAATATCCTTTGATGGAAGAGGAAATTCAATTTTCCTCTATTCAGCTATGAATGGGGGAGTGTGTAATTTTGAATCTATTTAGGAGAGAGCTTCTTGAATTTATAAATGTTCTATGATAAATTCTGTACATACTTTTGAGGTAATAAACTGAATTGTAACAATATTTTTATTTGTTAATCTGTTATTTATGCTTTGTCTGAGTGCACCTGCTTACGGAAAGGAAGTGCCATTTGTATTCAAACTGAGAAGTTATCTCAGCCCTACTATAAATTAATGTAATCTCAGACTGTAGCAGTTGTGGAGTGCACTTATAAGGATCTGATTTTGCTTAGGAAAAAAGAAAAGTTGTAAACACACATTTAACAAATAGGTTCTTTGCCACAAGGGGAAGCCAGGATCAGGTTTTGGGCTTTGTCTTGAGTTGGTAGACAGACACTGGGAGCACCTTCCCATAGTAATTCACCTCATCACACACTAAAAGCAATGGACGGTTGCAGCTAAGAAATGGTATCCATGCCAACATCTCATATTGCAGTAAACAGACAGATGGATAGATTTGCAGGTGACTGCCTGGGGATCCCCCTTGGACTCAGCAACTCGTGGAATTATCCAGTCTTTGCATCTGGCAACACCTGACTGTCCAGTTACTGCTTAGGTCCTCCATAAATCATAAGGCCAATCTTACCGTCTAGCAGTGCCATTCTTAATATTAGTGCTCGTGTACCTAGGACTAGCTGCACTCAGGTGTTGGGTGTGTTTATCCCACCATTTGTGTTCAAATATGCTGAGAGATGGCTTGGATCAGCCTTACAATTTGTCAGGTACATGCAAGCAAGCAGCCCAAAACCGTCAAAAAGGGGTGGAGGGAGAACTAGGATGGATTTGCCTCCCATGGTCCTTTTGTCAGAGAGAGAGAGAGAGAGAGAGAGAAGTGGGAAGCTCTCTTGCCTTCCAGGCCTGCTGCCCAAGAGGGAGACAGGGTCAGTGCAGGAATTGCAGGCTTGTATGGCACTCATGTCTCCAGTTACCATTTACTTCGGGCTTGTCTTCACTTACCTCCGAGATTCGGCGGCAGTCGAGCGGAGTTATGCAAGCTACGCAAAAAACTTGCGTAACTCCCGGCGACTTCTCTGCTTCTGTTCTGTGCGCCATCCTCACTGCACTGTGCCACTTGAAAAGGTGGTCTTAATACGTCGATTTCTGGATCGACTGAGCGGGTCTTCACTGACCGCTCAGTCGATCCAGAGAAGTCGATCTGACGGCAGCGAATTTGCCGCCGCCAGTGAAGACATAGCCTTCGTGCTTACAATGAGCCTGGGCTGGTGGCAACTGCATTTCAACAATACGTGCCTCATCCTGTATCCCTGATGTCAATGGAAGCTTTGCTACTGACTTCAACGGACACCGGATTAGGCTTCCTGTTAGGCTAAAACAATAGCTTTGATAATGTACAGCCAGTTACAGAGCAGTGGAGGATTATACCTCATTTAAAGATCACAGAGACAGTCCAAGGTGGGTGTACAGTTCCATAAATCTTTTAATCATTCACATCCACCCACCCCCAAGCTTTCAGTGACATTACCAAGAGTTTGTGGTCACTATCAGAGAGCCACTGACCTTTCCATTCTGATTCATAGAGGATGGTAACTAACAGGTTATTGTGTCCTGCTCTACATGATGTTCCAGCCATCCCATCAGCAGAGCCATCTAAACTGTCATTCACTTAACCATCATCATCATCGTCAGCTGTTTGGGGACTCTTTACCTGGTCAGCCAGCCTGCAGAAAGCTGCCTACTGTACTGTCTCTGTTAGGATTCTATCTGAGGGGAAAGTCAGGTCAATTAAATCAGGCAGCATTGAATCTCTAATTGACACAAATGAGACAGACAGACAGCTGGAAGGATGGGGGAGGGAAAGGGAGCAGGTGTTCTAGCTGAGAGCAAGATGGAAATCCACTCACATAGTGCTTCAGTCTCTTTATACTATAGATATATGTTAGTTAGAAACATTAAAATATATTTAAGTGTCAAGAGCTTCAACTGGATATAAAAGTAATCAGTGAAGCTAATATATTTATGAGTGTTCTATGGCTGAGTAGAACATTTTTAAAAAATATCTTCCACCCCAGCATTTTCTTAGCTTCCAGTCTTATTTTTATACATCCATGTAAATAAAAATAACATTGAAATGTCCTTCCCCTTTGGATTTTGAAGTCAGAGAATTGCTGTTGAACAGTTACAGCTGAGAAAAGATTTTAGATATGAATATCTTTGTTTCTTTTTCTGCATTTAACAGTAGTTGATTTAGAAATTATTTTTTTCTCCCCTTCTCTTTTAGCAGTGGATATTTTTAGCTTAAATGCCTTTTAAATTTTAATTTATATATCAAATGTAATAGCTCTTTCTATTCATAGATCTCAAAGCACTTCAGAGAGGAAATGACTTGCCAAAGGTTACAGAGGAAGTCAGCAAGAGAGCCAGTAATAGAACCCAGCTTGCTAGAATCCCAGTTGGTGCCTCATCGAGTGTAGAGATTGCTGCCTCATTCCTAATGTTGCTTTAAGGAAATAAATCCTATCCCTAGTGTTCTTGAAAAGTAAAACACTTTTCTTGTGTTTCTTTGCTGAGGGAGCTTCTAAAAGAGACTGGAAAAAGCAAAGAATGTTCTTAAGGTAACAGTTCCCTTTGGGCACAGATAGTGAGCCAGCTAGATTCCACTTTGGTACACTGGTGTAAATTTTGAAGTAGCAGCTGTAAAGTCAATAGTTACTCTGATTTACACTGTTGCAGCTGGGATGAGAACCTGAAGCACAATGTGTATCTTCATTTGAAAACAACAGCAGGTGCAGTTACACCAAGAATATTTTTGTCTTACACCCTCCATAATTTTTGGAATCTCTTTCAGAATGTTTTGAACAATTTTCCTTCAGCATTTTCCCTGCTAGGATCATCTCCCCTTATACAGACAATTCTTCATGGTATAGATGAGAATTGTGTCTGTAATTAGAAGTGCACTCAGCAGATCCCAGAGCATTCAAACCTGGCAGCTGGAACTTGGAGGCAGGTCTGATTAAATCTACAGTACCACAAGGAGAGAAACCAGTTTTGTTTAAACATCAGAAAAAATCCCTTCTGCTCTTTTAAATAGCATTTGGGAGAGGAGGGAAGACACAAAAAAAGGGACAATTTAATTTTATTTCATGAATAGATGTTTTTTATCTACCTAAAACTTTCATTGGACAAATAGAGTAGAAGTTTGGACCTTGAAATCAGTAATAAATCCAGTTCAGAATATCAAATATCCAACAGTGACATCTACTACTGTTTAAACAAAGTAGCATTCAACGTATTTCTTCAAAGTTGCAGTAAAGGCTAGGAATATCTAAGCAAAAGATGACTATAAGAAACAAGCTCCAATTCTGCTCTCATTTGCACCCGGGCAAATCTGGACTAGCTGTACTAACACCAACAGAATTGCATTGGTGTAAAACCACTGTGAGGTCAGATTCAGGCTAGATGGTCATGTAACTCTCTTATAGGAAAACTGCCTCTGATGTGAAAGTCTTACTTGGATGCAGGAGGAATTATTTGCATCCATCCAAGCACAGCAAGAAGAATATAGACATTTTAGAGTCTAAAACTAGTCAATTTTTCTGTTTTATTGGTGCAAAATAAATAAACAAATAACCCCAAAAACAGACATACTGACAACTTAATTTAATATTAGAAAAGTATACGCAGTCCTGCACTATTAATACATATTTATATTATGGTAGCAAACACCTAAATCTGTTTCACCCATTTCATCTCTCTTCCAGGACTGCTAACAGAGAATTACCTTAGCAGTTTTCTTTCAGTTATAATCAGAATGATTCAAGTCAAAATTGCTTTCATTCATCCTAATGTGTGGGGCTCAAAAGCTGTTTTCTGCCTCTTTTCTACTGTAGTAAATATCCAAGGAGATGACCAGCCTGCTGTTTGCCTAATGAAAGAATCACCCCAAGGGAAAAGAGAAATTTCTGTTACTTCTGATCTCTTACATTAAGCTGAAGAATTTCCACCTGTTGTAGGTTTGCAACACCATCTGCCATTTAAAAGTAAGCCAGCATTTGAGCTACACACCACACAAACATTTGGGTTTGTTTCATAAGATATAAATGTGGCAGAGCTTTGTGTAATTAGCACTCTCCGTCACTTCTACTCTTTCAAGCTCTTGAATATAGTTCATCTTGGGCTTGTTTACAGAGAGGAGTGTTGTACTTTCTCCACTGGGAAACCATGATGGCCAACTGGAAATTGCTAATAAAATCCAGATAGACGGCCACAGACGGCAAAACAGGGATCTTAATCCAGATCCAAACCATCCCAAAAGATGCTCAGATCCAAGGTTTTGGTTTGTATTCTGGGATAATCTTTGGCTGCTGTGAGAGTCTGTGGTTGGTTTGACTTTTCTTTTGCAGCCCTCTCTGCCCCACCTCACCAGCACAGCAGATTTCTAAGTAGAGCCATTCCATTCCCAAACAATCTTGGCCCAAAAGGACCTTGCTAAGAATTCATTCTTAGAGAAGAATGATCTACTCCTTGGAGAATGATTGATTCATAAATGAAACCTTTTGCTTTTAAATCAAGCTGTTTCCTTGACTTTTGACACTGCCTGGATGATGCAGAATGAATACACTAACCAGGCCCCCTGATGTGAAGGTTTGATTTTTGCAGTTGTAGTATAAACCAAAGGCCTCAATCAAGACTAGGTGACTATTATGCAAACCCCTGTACCAAAAAAAAAAAAAGAAAACAAAAAAGGGGTGTGTTTATGAGAGAGAGAGACAGACACATGGTATCTGCCCTGAAGAGTAGACAGTCTTGTCCTATCTCCTGGTTTCCAAGTCTATGTAGGTGCAGTACTCAAAGTCCTAGAATTTCTGTCAGTACAGCTTGCATGGCAGTCCCAGGGAGGAACCAAGTAGAGGAGTGTGTTCTTCATACTGGATTATAAGGGCGCTTCACCTTGGAAGCCAAGCCACATTTGCTCTAGTTAACTTTTTTTTATTATGAGTAGAAGACAGTAGTGAAAGTGTTTGGGATAAGTGCTAGTTATAAACAGATTTTCTTTAGCTTATGCGGGTCTAAGCTTAAAAGCCTTCCTAGCCTCTATTGAGAGTCTTTGAATCTTCAACCACGAGTCTCTCCCTGACTTTCCCCCCACTAGAAGTTAGTCAGATAAAAAGTTTTATTTTTGCAGGATCATCCCAGGCTCGCTCAGTTTGTGAAGGACCTTTTGATGGAGGAAAGAGGCTGAAAAAGCCAGGCGGCCTGTGAGAGGAGGCAGTGCCAGGGAGTTGAACACCTTCCTTTGATTGGTGTCTCAGACTTGAGCTGAAGGGATTTCTTCTTTGGTACATCTATCCATCTCTTTACTTCTTGGAGAAGCTAGTCCTGGGCTGTTAAAATATTTGGTTAGAAGTGGGATGATCACAATTACCAGGTTACTGCCACATGGCAAAATTTGGCTGCCAGGTTGGTCTGACAGCAAAATCTCTAAGTACCATGGCACCTGGTGGAGAGCTATGTAAACTATCGTCGACAGCTGATGCGAGTGACTTCCTCCAAACTTTAAGCTCCTTAGGCTTTTAAATGAGAGCTACACTGATGGCTAAGTGGCCTGAATCAATCTCATGCCAGCAGAGCGATAGCCTCATCATTTTTGTTGCAAATATACCCATTTGTTAAAGGTTTGAAAGAGCGTATTTTTTCTATAATGGGCAGAGGATACAGATTCCATATGCAAACTGCAGCAGGACTGGACCATTGCATTTTCCTTCTCGGAAAGTTTTCCTTCTCACGTGTAAGACAACATTTGAAGGTGAAGGTGAAAGAGAGTTGGGGTGGGAGGGAACAGAGCAGTGGTGCTCAACCTGTTTACCATTGTGGGTTGCATAGGCAGCTCTCTCTGTGTTATAGTCATCTACTTTCTTCATTCTGCCCCCATAAAATGTATGTAATAGTTGGAGCTAGTTTATAAATCTGATTTTCAAACATCCTGCCCCCACAACTTCCTTCCCAGGGTTGCTGGCCCTAGAGATGGTGACTTGAAGTGGTTTCCATCATATAGAGGGTTTACAGTTTTATTTAATGGCTTTCAGAAACCCCACTATAAAAACTGTTCCAACACCACTGTCCTCCTCCCCCCAGTCTGCTTGAAGTTTTGCATGCAGCCCCTCCACCCGCACTACTCCCCTCCCCTGTTCCATGCCCCCCACAAGAAAGATGAAATGGTCAAAAACAGTTTCAAAGTTGCTGTTTTGAAATTCAGCTGTGGCTTGTTTTAGACGTTATTCTATGGCTGTTTTGGCTCCTCATATCTCTGAATTGGCTTGAGCTCAAAACTCCCCTCTTGTTTTGTTTTGCTAAAGAGAAGTGCCTTCCAGGTACAATGGTGGGGGAGGATATGTGGGGCTGGTTAAAAAGACAGAGTTCCTACCCCAGTAGCAGAAAAGCAAGCGTTGCTTCTTATATACAATAAAGTAAAAGTTTTTATATATCATAACCAAACCACTGTGCTAACTTCAGCTACTAGGCTGAACTGGAAGAAGGCATGGAGAGTGGGGCACGGAGTAGTATATGCAGGGAACTATGTTTCCTGGTCTTACCAGAGGGCTAGGGGCACAGGACCATCCCAGGAGCATAGCAAGGGCAGGAGAGATAGTGCAGGAAATCACGGGAGACACAAAGGGGATGTGTACAGGAGGCCTGGGGCAACACAAAAAGGTGGAGCACTTACATTTTCCACATGGAGAAAAGCCTTCTTGCTCCATTCCCTTCCACCATCTAAACATCCCCCACAAGTATGAACTCCCATCTCCCATCACCTCCCCCCACAAGACACACCTGCATTGCTTCTTGAAGCTGAGGAGAAGCCGTGCTTTGGTAGCACTCAGTAGATGTTTGGAACAGGGCTTCCCTTGTACAGACCTTATATGCTAACCCCATCTTAAATCTTTTGCCCACCTTAAAGAAAACAAGATCATCCTTTTTTTTTAAAAAAAAAGAGTTGTTTAAATTGAAAATGGGTTTCAGAGTCCAGCTGCACACCAGAAACTTGCTCTACCAAAGTTCTACGTTGTAAAACTCCAAAATCTTAGAGAGTCTGCCAATGAATAGTTAAGGGAAGCAGCTAGCTGGTCCTGGCCATAAAATCCTGCCTCACTCACACCCACCTGACCTCATCCACTCTCCTCAACATTGCAGAAATATCTCATTGCAAAAGTCGGTGGCTGTCCTTTTGTAACTGGTTGAGTTCCTACAGCAGCACCGGTACTGCACTTGCTCTATGGGTCTGACCTTTTACATGACCATTTATTTTCTCAACATTTTTAGACCACTCTTAGTCCGGTGGCTCTCAACCTTTCCAGACGACTGTTCCCCTTTCAGCAGTCGGATTTGTCTTGTGTACCCCAAGTTTCACCGCACTTAAAAACCACTTGCTTACAAAAAATCAGACATTCAAATACAAATGTGTCACAGCACACTAATACTGAAAAATTGCTTATTTTCTCACTTTTACCATATCATTATAAAATAAGTAGATTGGAATGTACATATCGTACTTACATTTCAGTGTACCCGAAGCCCAACCCCATCGCAAGGGGCTGTAGCATGCAACAGCTTTGTGGGATGGGGCCACCTGTGGCATGGGGCTCTAGGCAATTGCCCTGCTTTGCCATCCCCTAATGCCAGTCCTGCACTTGCGATGCCTCCTGTACCCATCCCACGACCCCCAGGTTGAGAAACACTGAACTAGGCAAATATCTAGACGAGTTGCTGTATCCTCTGGGAGACTTCTGCATATCCCCGGGGGTACTCATACCCCTGCTTGAGAACCATTGTGTTAATCAGAGGGAATCTCTTCCCAGAATGGAGTTAGCATTAATAGCTGCTGTTCCATTGGAACACAAAAGGAAGAGGAAGGCAACAAGTTAGCGAAGGACAAGAATCAAGACATCTTGGTATTTTAATAACCAGAGGCAAGAAATGGCGTTGACAATGGCTTGCCAGCTTTAGAAGGGCAAAGGAAGGTTTTATTCAGCGTTCACTGAAGCTAGAAATCAGACCCATAAAAATATAGGGGTCATCTAGTTCATCCCCCCCAACGAGGAAATCTGCTCAAATTCTATTAAGACATTTGTTTTAAAAGGCAAGACTCAATTTGTTGAATGTTACCTGTAAGTAATGCAATAACATACACACACACAAAATCAAACATGTCTCTGAACTAAGAGCAGCTCTTTTCCCTGGAAAAGAGAGTAACATATAGGATATTTTGGCCACTAGAGGGTGCTGGCACACACAAGTCAGACAGTGACTTATTCTTCTGATTTGTTTTTGGTTTGGTTTGGTTTGAAATACAAGTTCTTGGTGAGCAAACTAGAATGTTGGCGATAAATGTAAAATCGGTGAGGATGGTTTGTGCAATTCACACTCTGCAAGTGGGATTTGGAGGGGATACTTGGGTAAATCAAATTGCAGTACATTTAGAACAAAAAAATGGAAAAGTGTAGTTAGCCTTTGAAATTCACTGAACTCAGGAGAATGCTGAGAAAATGACTTTTTAAAACTAAGGCTGGATAATTATGAACATTAACCTTTGCAGGCATAGATAATTAAATATATTTCTAGTCTGGTTTCCTGTTTGACAAGCGCCAATACCATATCCTTAATAGGAAGGCATAAGAAACCCTATATAGGACGGTTATGAAATAATTACCCACTGGGCAAGTTTCTTCCCAATCACAGACAGTTAGTGATTGATGTATGCCTTGAAATAGGAGGGTTTATATCTCTTTTCAAGATCTTATCCTGGCTTTTGCTGCCAGAGCAAAAGGAGGGCTTACACGTGACGGCATGTGTTTGCCTGTAATGTGTTAACTTTTGAATGCTGCCTCCAGCAATTCCAAAATCTCAGGGAATGAGCTGTCTCGAAGAACCTCGGTTATAAGTAGGTAATGTTCATTTCAAGCGTCCTCTCCATATTTCCAGTCTTGGGATAGGTGAGTCAGTGGTACGTAAGGAGACAGGGTTGGCAGGTTGGAGGGCAGGTAAAGAGTCCTAACTGAACTAAGACTGTTGAACCTAACAGCCGACTTAGCTGTCATATCTAAACACAATGTTCAGTAAAAGTAGGACCTGACTGGCACATGGACACTACAGATCTCAATGGGACCTGTTTTAGACACGCTATAGAGTGTGCTTTCAACATAGCAGGGGGCGATTGTGAGGCATTTTTATAAGCTTCTCTTATACATAGTTTGATTCATCTATGTAATGTTTGCACCATGGGATTCCCTTTACTGTTACCCGCATACACGATAAACAATCTGTGTGATAATCTCACATCCTTAGTTCTGTCTAAACAGAATGTTAACACTCTTTCAGCATCCAAACAAACAATGTAATTTGGCTTCACACCCCGTTGAATGCTGTTGATCTTCCTCCCCATACCAGGGATCTCCTGAGCCATTCAGGGGGTCCCAACGTGGGCTTCCCCGTAACACCAGCCCCTTCTCTCTCGTGGAGGTATGGGTGGTAGTGGCATCTGCAAGGCCAACAAGACTCTTGCTGCCCTTCGGCCACCGAAGACGACGGTGCCGGTAGGTGCCGAGGGACTCCCCCACTCCTCTGCGTCAAGGGAGGATCCCTGGCTGGAGACGCTGGCTCAGGAACCAGGTCTCCGTGATCCGACCTCAGTGTGGATCGGTGCTCCACCCCGCCTCGATGGTGCGGGGGAATCTCCACGCTCCGAGTGCTGATTCTGTCCTCACGGTGTTGAGTCGGGTGTGTGCCGACGACGGCACGCTGGGTTCCACAGCAGAGCGGGTTGTCTCAGAGCCGGCTCGGGGGCTCCATGAGCCAGGCTTTCAGATGGATTTTCTGGAAAGCCTTATCGATCCGTTCTCTTCTCAAGAAGGGCTCCCCCCCCACGGTCCAGGCAGCGGGGGGTCACTTAGCGGGAAAGCTTTCCTGCCGGAAGCGCACGGCTTGAAGCCATGACACCAGAGCATACCTGCTCCTTGTAAAGCGTCAGCTAGACTCTCTCAGTCTCTAACTACCACTATAACAGTTATTAATCTAACTAACTAGTTAACGCAAAAAATCCTAGTTTAAAGTTTAAAACACGGGGAATTAAGCGCTTGCTATGCAAGCACAGGCAGTTCCAGTAATGGTCACGGGTGGAAAGAAGGGATTGAGGGGGTGTAGGGCCGGCAGCGCCTCATATACTGCGGCATGTGCACGGGACTCCAGGAGGCACTGGAGCCAGCTCTACGGGATCCGCTAAGGGGAAAAAAGTTCCGGTAGCCCCATGCACGGAGGCGTGCACACATCTATAGTGGAATGAACATGAGCAAGCACTGGAAGAAGAACAAATATTGGTTTCTAGACCTGCGCTGGGCCCTCTAGGTTGCTCTGAGAATCACAGCGAGTGGTGAACAAGCTGGTTAGAATTTAAAGTTTCAATCCCAAAGTCTGCTGGGAAGTATCTTCTACGTTCCAGAAGCATTTGTATTTCAATCTCTTGTTGTCAATAAATAGGTAGGTCCTGTCTACAGCTAACAAGTTGGGCAACAAACCAAAAGCTCCCGGTGAGTGGCCCCATGTGCCAGCAAACAGTTTACACAATTCCTAAATCTGAACACATCTGTACTGACACAGAAGCTGTTGCACAGAGGAGCAGCACTAGTAACACAGGGCAGCCTTGTTGGCATGGGTTCAAGAGACACCACACCAGCTTGAGACAATCCAGAAGAGAAAAGCATTTTTAAAGAAGCCGTTACACACAATGGACTCCAAAGCCACCCTCCACTGAACGATGGATCAAGGCCAAAGTCAGACCTCTAAGTGGGCACAACTCCATTGACTTTAGCGCTGAAGTCATCTGATGTCCATGAGAAAAGTCGGTTCTGCTTACACAGGGAAATTGACCGGCACAGTGACAACAGTGTAAGTATTTCACTGTAGTCATGCCATTGTAAAACAGCCCCATGCTTTGTGAATTGGAAGCAGAGTACTTATTCTGGAATAAAAGTCACTTTTATTGCAGCAATACAATTAATAATTAACTGGAATAAGTTACTCTTACTCCACTAAGAGGAACTGAGTAACTCAAGGGGGAAAGACAATTGTACTGTTGTATTGCTGCAAGGAAAGGAAAATTTTAAATTGGAGGGCTCCCATTAGAGAGTCCACTGGGGCAAACCAAGCAGTGAATGGAGCGGAGATTCCTTCTCTGAAGAGACTTGCTCAGTTCAGTCTTGGAAGCCACCCTAGTAATATCCTTGTACAGTTGTTTCAGATTTCCCCAGTCTCTCTCACTGAAGATCCCCACCAAAAAAAAAAAAAAAAAAAAAAGGGGGGGGGGGGAAGGGGAGGGAAATGCACACAGGATATAGAAGGCAGCTGGGAATCCACATCCCAATACCACAATATCTAAGGGTTCAGAAGGACTCAAAAAGTTCAGATAAGTACACCTAGAAGTACTCTCTGAGGGTTGATTTCTATTAAGATTGTGACACTTAGTTCCTGTAAATAAGCGTTTCCCCTCTATGGGCCAGATTATGCCACCCTTAATGTTGATTAGTGCCTTATTCCACAATTAATCCTAATGATTTCAGTTGCATAGTGAGGTTCCAAACTTGAGTGAAGATGGCATAATATAGCTGTTAGCAGCACTGACTTCCCCCATCACCGAGACATCGGTGGAGAAGACACTTATACATGCTACTTTTCATTTGTAGATCTCAAAACGCTTTACAAAAGGCAGGCAAGTATCATCATCCCTATTTTACAGAGAGGGGAAGTGACGAGTGTAGCTTATTCTGTAGCTGAAGGGATGGGTGAACATTCAGTCAGTAAAATAATTTCAACTGAATGACGTTTATTACAAAGTTCAGACAGAAACCCTGAGTTACCAGCCATAGGACAAAATTAAATTAAAAAAAAAAGTAGATTTTGCTTTGCATCATTGATTCCTGGATGATGCTAAGTGAAACAGAAATATAAAAAAAAGAAACCAAAGCCAACCCAGACAGACACAATTTCACAACAGAGAATATTTCTTCCTTATCAGCATCTGTTCATCTGACAAAATCCCAAATGAATGCTGGAGGAAAGAAGAGGAATGGTCCAGACCCTGCAAGTATCTGACACATCCACGAGGGTGCTTAAACTGATTTATGCACTCTTACAGCAGCCATGTGGCTTGGGGGGGGGGTGCGAACCAAAACGTAAGGATGAAATTCAAGAATTGGTTTTACAAGCTGTAGACAAAAATGGGGCGATGGAGATAGAGAAGTGGTTTATACAAACAGGTGGTTCTGGAAAGAACAGCTGCTAGTTTGACATTGGGGAGAGTACAAAAAGTTTGAGGGGAGGGAAAGAAAAAAAAAAAAAAAAAAAAAAAAAAAAAAAAAAAAAGAGACTTCCACCTGCACCAGCCCTGAACCCCAAATCAGATGTGAAAGATGATGTGTCTAGAACCAAGGTCTGGCCCTTCACAGGAAAAGACAAATCAGATCTGCTCTTTAGTGACATCATTACATGGCTTATACAGTCTAGTTCTCATATACACAAATGGATCCCTTTAAAAATTATTTGAATTTACACTTTTTAAAAAAGGTTTTACAGTGAACTTCGGATGAGTCCACGAGAAGCGCTAGTCTTTCAGAAGTAGAAAGGCACTTGGCCTTGACACGGTTTCGAAGATGAGTCTGCACATGGACTTCTTTCCAAGAGCTGTTTTTCCACCCTTTTTCCTACTCCCTGTCTTCAGCAGCTTGTACAATGTCAGAAGTGACAGCACTGCACAGTGTTGCCATGGCCTGTCCAAGGTTCCCACTACAGTGTGGTGGAGGGGAGCTTCTTCACCCGTCTCTGTGCCAGTATGGATGACTCAATCGGCTTCAGCTGCGGGCTTGGCTTGGAGCTGTTTAATGCAGAGTATGTTGCAGCCATGGCTCCCTTGGAGAAAAGAATGAAAGAAGGTCACTGAAGTGTCTTGGGACTGAATCCACCCAGAACAGCTGGGAGTCAGGAATCTCTTTGTACTCTGCTGAAAATTACTTCATGGCCAGCATATAAGAAACCAGGTTCTTTTTAGAAACGAATGATCAGAAGGCTAACTTGGCCTGCAGGAGCTAGTTTCTGCCTTGCACTTCTTAACCACTCCCCTCCCACTCCAACTTCCCTTTGCCCCGCGGCAGGTGTCCTGTCCTGATCATCGTACCGCACACACCTTGAGCGCTGCTCTACCCTCTACCCAGAGGCGGTGATGGAGCAAGAGGGCACAGCTGACTGCGCCACAGCCCCACAACGTGTACCTTTACAAGCTGTACATCCTGGTGACTCAGCTGGCTCTGGGGTAAGCTATCCTTCTGCGTTATCCAGAGATGCTGCAGGACTTGTTTGGCGGTCAGGCGCTGGTGAGGATCAACATGGAGCATCTTTGATACTAGATCCTGGAGCAAGCATTCAGAGAATGAGGACTTCAAAAAGATACTTTATACCATCTGATCAGCCTCTGAATGAGTTGAACCCCTGACTTACATGTTTGTTATCCCAGGGAATAGCATCAATCTGTGGGCACAGGGGACGTGGTGGGGCATCAATGGCTATGGATGGACCGCTACAGATTGGTATTGCATACCAACATTATAGTGCAAAAGCTGAAGGCACAGGGTGTAAGCACCCTACAGAGGCACTGCTGCACCTTTTCCTCCCGAAATGGGATGTGTGAGATGGGAGCTAGTGGACCCACACTCTGGTGGAAGAATAAGCGAAAGCAGTCGACAGGTTTGTTGTAACAGGCTGCACAGCCGTTGTCCATGCTTGACCTGAGCTTTGAACTTAATTCAGGTACCAGAGCCTACCTTGGCTGTCTCAGAAACAGTGTCCCAATTTCCCCCTTTGAGAGAGAACTTCCCTCCACCTATTCGGGTCAGGATGTCGTCTGGGGTGTCGCTGGGCCCATTTGCAAAAGGGGTGTATCTGGAAAGCAGAAAATGTGTAGGTTCCTCTCCTAACCGAACAGAACTGAAATCTGAGTGAATGATTACCAATAAGTGCCCAATAACAATATACCCACAGACAGCCGTCAGGGGCGGAGGGGTAACGTAGCCCCATGATAAGAGCAGCAGGTACTTACCCTGCCAGCATCGTATAGAGGAGTATCCCTAAACTCCAGATATCACAGCCCTCATCATAGCCTTGACGTTTTAGTACCTGTGCAGAATAAGCGAAGGGAAAGGTGTCAGATTTCCTGCTTTGTCAGGTGATGAGCATTGGTTTGACCCCTTTGCCTCTGTGCGGGATCTTCCTAGGGCTCTGGCAGGGAGTAGGGTCATGGATTGAAGGGTTGGGACTCAGCTTGGATTTGGGCTCATGGATGAAGAGGAAACATCCCAAGCATGTCAAAATAGCCATGAAAAAGAATCAGGTACTAACAGAATTACACTCTCCATATTAATTCTACGGAGACGCCAGTTCTCTGACCCCTAGATATACTCATTGACTTAGGGTGGCCAGTACATTAGCTTTTCCACCCCTTAAAGAGGGGCTTGTTTGCAAACCAGTGACCTGAAAATGGACAATCACTGTTTCTATAGCCCCGCCAATAAAGCAAGTCTGTTAAAGAACCTAGAGAAGGGGTCAGACTGCAGGAGAGAAGTAAATCAGGCGGCAATATTCAGGACGAGGAAAGGGAGCAGACAAAATCATTTGGTTTCGAATCATGCCACCACTTCATGAGGAGACCATAGATAGTGGGTAGAAAAGAAAAGAAGCAGGAGGGACTGAAACCTGCTCCTAGAACCTGTCTCCATTAGTTCAGCACTGGGAGAGTATTTCCACTTTTCCACTCCCCCAAGCAGGCCATGCTGGCAGAATACGCCACAGCTAGACTTGGCCAACACGTCAGCAGGTCTCTGATGTTGGCAGAGAACTACAGCCTGAGCTTCAGAGCAAGAGTTTCAAGTCAGGAGCACTTACCTCGGGGGCCACGAAATTTGCAGTGTAGCAAGGGGTCATGAGAAGGCCATTCTCAGCCCTCAGCTGCTTGGCGAAGCCAAAATCACAGATGCGAATGCTCTCTGGGTCTCCAGACTCATCCACATAGAGAATGTTGCTGGGTTTCAAGTCTCGGTGAACGACCTGTGAAGTAAACAGGCTCCTCCAGCAGTTGCATTCAAAGGTTGCAGATTAAACAAATGGCACAGGCTTGGGTTCCATGCCAGGCCTCCCTCAGGACTGAAATGTATCCGAACAGGCAGTTACGTCACGGAGACGAGGCAGGGAAGTAGCCCTGTGCCAGCCAGCTTCCCACTTGATTGAACAGGGGCAGGTCAACATCTTAGCCTCTCTTACTCACCCCTTGAGAATGCAGATACTCTATAGTTTTACAGATCGTGTGCAGCACGGAGCTGGCCTCCCTCTCGGAGAAACACTTCTGTCGGAGGATCTTGTCCAGTAGCTCTCCTCCTCTCATGAGCTCAGTCACCAGGTAAACATACTTGCTGTCGTCATACACCTGCCAAAGCAGAACTGCAGGGGTTAGTCAGTCTGTCTCTCACTCACACACACACTCTCACACACACACTCACACACACACACACACACACACTCACGTCCTGGGGCAGTCTCGCCCACAGCCTATGGCTGTATTAAAGCCATTTCCTGCACTTATGGTATGCCATTTAGTTTCATGCAGGTCTAGTTGGGGGGAACTTTCACAAGCTCTTTAAAAAATGGAAGCAGAGCCAGGCTTTGAGTCACAGGTGGAGAGACTCCTCTACCCAAGCCTGTGCTACCAAGCAGTTCTGGGGAACAGACTGGTTCCATTCTGCATGCACCCCACTCCAGGTAAGGAATGGAGTGTGGACCAAAGAAGGCTGCTCTCTGCTGAAAGACCTGGTGGCACCACAGACCCTGGGTGCTCAGTCTCATAAGACTTCTGTGCACTGAAATTCACTCGTACTTCACGGGAAAGTAGCTAAGTTATGGTGAACCAGGTCATAGCTTTATAGAGACAGCCGCTCTAAGCTATGACTTGTAGCAATCAGGTGGTATTAGAAGCCACAGTGCCTATGTGACAAGTTGCTTCCAAAGCAGCCTATTAGTAGTTCTACCATAAGCTCTACAGAAATCCTCCGCCTCCCCCAGCACATACTGGGAAGCTCTGAGACCTTCACAGACCTGCCTCCTCGGAGCTGCCCCCCGCTGACATCCCTGGTGGCTGCACCAACCCAGCCCCTCCGGCAGGGAGCGGGGGTAACAGGGGCCAGGCAGATGTCCCCGGCTGCCTGGTGGTGGCAGTGGGGGGCCTACCTGGCCCCTGCGTGGTCGGGATCCCTGTGGCTCTCTCCTTGCACCCAGCGTGGGAGCAGAGAAGGCTGGTCATCCCAGCCTCCGGGGATGTCAGCGGGGGGCGGCTCCTCCTCCAAGTGCCTAGCCGGCACCTCTTCCCAGGCCGGAGCACGGGGGCATCGCCCCCTCTTGCCCCTCCCCCCTTGGTACGTCACTGGCCCCCATTCTACTGGGGGGTTCTCAGGAGCAACAGTTTCAGCCTACATACCCGGCATTCTGGCCTTGGTAGGCAGGCCTGTGCTTTCAGAGCAAGTTAAACAGCGTTACACTCACATCTTTCAGAGTGATGATGTTTGGGTGCTGCCCGTACCGCAGGAGAATCTCTATCTCCTCAGAAGGGTCTCGTTTACTCTTCTCAATGACCTGTGGGAGAGTGTAGGTAAGTGTTAACCAGGACTGGGGTCTTTCTGCAAGGTAGGTAGCAGGGAGGAAGGACAGAGGTTTGTGAATGGAGAAACAACGGGTGGAGCACTGCAGAATTTAGCTGGGAATGAGATTCCAAAATTATTTCCGCTCCCCACCTCCTGCTGTCTGGGTTTCTCAGAGCTCCAGTGATCCTTTAGTCAATTTACTGTCAGTTATACATCCTCAGGCACCACATCAGCCTTCCGTCAGGCTGAGAAGCACTTGATTGAATCCCTAAAGTTCGACACAGCAAGTGCAATTACTGCAAAATAAGGTGTGGTACTGAACTTCCTTTTCCCAAGGGGACAATGCTGCTGCTTCCCCAGCACAGAAATCCAGCCTGGCTTCTTGCACAGAAGCGCAGAGCAGCAGGGACAATGGCACACAGCATCCGAAAATACAACGCAGTTATTACTAGAAGAGAAGGAAACCGGAGTATGGGAGTGCACGAGAGAGAGATGGCGGACTGCAAACCTTGACTGCATACTCCATGTTGGTAGACTTATGGATGCAGCGTTTACACACTGAATAGGAGCCCACACCGATCGTCTCCTTTATTACGTAGCCATCACTAAACTGGAGACTCTTGCCGTGCAGCTGCTACAGTGGGATGAATGGAGAAATGAAAACAAGAGAAGAGTTTGTTTAGGGAAACCTCCCCAGTGTCTGAACACAACGGAGGATGGACTGACGGACTGCACCCTGCTCTATCCCACAGCGGCTTATTCTCTCTACCCGGGAGGGGGCGAGTAAGAAAGAAAGGCAAAGGCAAGTCACATTTCTATAGCACTTTTCTGCCCAGAGCCAGAAGCGTGCACCACCTGCTGAAACGCAGCCAGCTTCACGGCAGGGGGCAGCAGCCACATGGCACGGAGTTGGGGCAGCGCCCTGCTGTCCTTGGCTAAACAGTTATGGAGAGTCACGGTATTTTCAGCATCCAAGCAAAGCAGAATGGACCTTGGTCTTTAAGGCTGTAAATTTCAAAAGGTGCCTAAGGGAGCATCTAAATCCTATTTAATTTCAGTGGAATTGGACACAACTCCCTTAAACCCTTTCGAAAATCCTAGGGCAAGATCTCATCTGAAAGACTCACACGTTGCAAGTTACATCAACTCAATTGACTTGCCTCTGCAGGATGAAGGATTGAACTGGCCCCAGCAGGATTTGAACCCTCTGGTCCTGTGCGTAAACATGCACGATTGGGTCAAAGCTTCCAGGATTTTTCATCTTGTAGCACACTGAAGTCTGATCTCTAGTACTCTCTCCAGGGGTGTTATGTGGGGATTTTACCTTGGCGCACTGTAGGCTATGCCGGTTTGCTTGTAATAGGTGATCAAGAGCTGCCTTTTCTCCCCTGCCCTTCCTCGTGTTCCCATCAACAGCCCGGCTAAGCCATTGAACAAATTCAGACACTTATCCGGAATCCACAGGGGAACTGGTCAGGGAGTCTGCAAGAGGAAATCCCTGCTTTTCCCCAGGGAAAACCTTGCCCTCAGGCTTTAGCTAGGCTGTCACTTATCGGATCTCCTGCACAACATTTCTGGGGTTATCACTGCCGTTTAAGATAGGTCTTTCCTTGGTTCAGTCCCCTTACCTGTACCACAGAATGCAGAGGTGCCTGGGGGGGTTTGATCTTGCCATCCTCCACCAATCCAGTTGCCACAAAACTGAACCCTCGGAAGAGCTGATGGGCCCCCGCACTTGGGGGAATTCCAGGGGAGTCTGGAATGAGTCAGGGAAAAGACTGGTCCTACAGCAGCCTGCCAGTAGCAGACAATTTGCTCCTCATTTACTAAACATTATGGCCACTCTCTATTCTCGACAATAGCCACGCTGCTATTCCACAGCTAGACCATTTAGCCAGAGCCCTCTGCAGATTTAGCCTTGCACCACCCACACCTTGCTAAGAGCTGTAACTCGCTGAAGTCAGTTTTCCTCATTTTACAGGGAGGATAGACCTAGTCCTATATATAGGACTCAGTGAATAGGAGTGTGTGTAATATTTCTCCCCCCCGGACCACATGTTTATATAGCCAGAGCATCCTGTGTCAAGTTCCTACTTGCAGCAATACACACAAACCTTTTGGTGTACGAGAGGTGAACTCCGTGTCAAAATAAAAGGTGTCATCTGGGCGGCCCACTGCAGGTTTGAAAGGTGGTTTGAGCTCCCTGCGATACAGCTTCTGCAAAACAAAACGTCAAGAATGCATGTCATCCCTGACAAGTAGGTGTCCCAGTCGGTAGATGTTCCCAAATACTCCTTAGGGGATGGATTTATGAGGCATCAGAAGCCACGAGGAGGAAACTTTACAAGCCAGACCCTGCTTGGTTGTTTAGTGTATAACTATAGCTCACCCAAAATTGAAGTGTCTCATTGGAAGGACCTTATATGGAGCTGCTGAGTCACTTCTGTGGCGGGAGCTTACAGTATTTCTCCTCCCTAGTATCTGCTACCCAAGAGACAAAAAACCTTCTTGTATCTGCAGAATGCTAAGAAGCCAGCGATCCATGAAGTAAGTTTATGCCCTCAGGGTCTGCTGCGTCTTCTCCGTTCACTCTGGCATCGGATGCTGGGCCTGAAAGCTACATCTAGGGACAGTTAGAGGAATGCCTGGCAGGGAGTCCCCCCTCCCCAGCCTTTCTGAATGGCTACTTGAAGACTGTTTGAGAGGAACCCTACACCAGCATCCTGGGAGGTCTGTTCTAAAGCATCTCTAGATCTTCCATAGCTTCCATCACCACAGGATCCAATTGCCTCAAGCTCTAACTGACCAGTCCTCAAAAGAGGACTGTACCTCTGCAAGGTACAGATGGAGAACAGAGGTGCCAAGAGTTCATGTGACTTGCTCAAGGTTGCACAGGAAGCCGACCCCATATTTCCTGAGTTCCAGTCTTGGTCACCAAACCATCCTGGCCCAATCACTGCAACCAGATATTGTTCTATTGGGACAGTTTCTGTCTTTCCAACTGTGCATCCACTTCTTCCAAGGATCCCTGTCCCTCAAGGACATTTTCCAATACCTCCAAGGCCACCCATCTCATGCCAAGTCTCAGATTAGCTTCCACATCCTTCCACTGCAAGAGACTGTTGATTATCTCATCTTGATTTGAATTCACGGAGGCAGGGTATTTGCTGTGACACCCAGTGTTTGTTCAGTTTCCTACTTTAGCAGTCCGGTGACTCCCGCTCCTTTTGCATGAACACTGGTTTGGGGAAGGACTCTTAGAGCTGATGAACAATAGGAAGCATCCTTTTGACTGCAGGTCAATCTATAAGCATCTGTATTCTTTCAGAGCTAAGTCAGTCAAGCGACTCATGCCTCTCCCCTTCACTGGTATGGAAGTTTGAGAGCACAGAGACTCCAATGTCTAAGCAAAGAAAGGTTCAGTACTTACATTCCAGTCAATGGTAGAGTAGAAAGGGTGACGCTTTATCTCTTCTGCCCCATCTGTACCAGAACCTGGAAGACAGACAAACAGACACCACTCTGGATTTAGTGCTGTATACAGTCTCCACGGTTAATGAATAAGCAAGGCTACAAATCCACTGTGCAATGTGACCAGGTATTAGTGAGAGTCAAGTTGTGCTGAGACACGCAGGAGAACCTAGACCCCCTGGGACAGCAGGAGCCAAGATGTTGCACCAGACGCTCCCAGAAACAGTGTAACACAGGATGTCTGACCTAATCTGTTGGCTGGATTCCTTTTGAAAAGGGCTCGCAGCAGACTCTGTGCTTCGGCGCTAAGGAACTGAGGCATGCCCAGCTTTGCTCTGGAAAGGAAAAGAAATTGCGCAATTAACTATGAGTAAGTAAAACATGCAAACAGGCGCTGACTGCAGCTCCTCTGCCACCTGGCTTCCCCCCGCTTTCCCTGCAGCATGTGAGGTACAGTCAATTTGTCGCTTAGCATTTTAACACTGTGCCCTCTGTAAGTCTGTTTATATAAATACTCGCAAATTAATGCTATAGAGCTATTATAACCCCCAGGATGCAAAATTCCTGACATCTCAGAGTAGGGTAATCTGCTAGCAAGCATGAAAAATTGGGACCGGGGGGGGGGGGGGAGAGGGGTGTAAGAGGCACCTATATAAGACAAAGCCCCGAATATTGGGACTTTCCCTATAAAATCGGGACATCTGGTCGCCCTATCCTAGAGATAGAGCAGCAAGCTTTCCTCCTCTAGAGACACTGAAGAATAACTCCTCTTACTTGAGGATGAATGTCATTGTCTCCTTACGGTCTTTTCCCTGGAACGGCAGGGAGCCAGTGAGCATCTCAAACTGGAAAGAAAAGCAAGAGAGAAAGTCAGATGCTTGAGTGAGAGTCTCTAGGGACAGCAGATCCTAAACACACTTTAGACCGAGAGCCCTATAACACTGAACCTTTATATGATTGATAGTAATTTATATAGTCTTCCAAAGAAAATCTTAGAGCTGAAAGGGCCAAGGATCGAATGACCAGCAGGTGGCAGCACTAGATCCAAACAAGGAACATTACTATCACTTCCAGTTTGAAATACAGATATCTTAACAGGAAACAAACTGCTACATTTTGTCTCATTAAGACAGGCTTGAGAGACTGTCGTAAACAAACAGTCTCAGTTCTACATGGAACAGCTATGAATGTAGCTAATCCCTGTGAAGCTGTTCAGCTTTGGGCAGAGTAACTTACACGGGAGTTTCCAAACATCTGAGCAATCATTAGATCTTTTCCAGTTCAATAGATCTCCGTTAGAGATACAGCATACTGCATAATCCCTCCAGGGCTACCATTTAAAGAGCCACCAGAAAATTAGGCTTCAAACATGCTAGTTAGAAACCATACCATTAATACCCCATATGACCACCAGTCAGCGCTGTGGGTGTGGCCCTGACGATTCACAACTTCTGGTGCCATGTATTCCACTGTCCCACAGAAGGAATAGGCTTTCTTCTCGTGGTCTATGGCTTCTTTACTCAGACCAAAATCTAAATAAGAGAAAAGCCATGAGCATATGCCCACTTTCTACAGACAAAGTACAAACAGCACAGGAACGAAAGAATCTCTGCATCTCAAGTCCCAGTCTGCGGTAGTGCAAGATTTCTGGAGTCGCCTTACCTGTGAGTTTGATGTGCCCTTCTTCATCCAAGAGGATGCTGCGACAGGGAGAAGAGACAAAGGCACGTAAACACCAATGATAGTTACCGTGACATATAGATATTAACAAGAAGGCTTACTGTGAACCAGCACTTATTTCTGCTCCTGATAAACTAGTTAAGAAGCTTTCAGAACCCCAGAAACAGACCTTAACTCCGTCACTATCAGCCCCAATGGCTTAAGCCCTTTCATCAAGATGTACGATGCAGAGAGAACAGTCCCAATTTCCTCCACTCCTAACAGGGATGCTTTGTACAAGGACTCTGTTATTTGCATTACCATAGCACCTTGGAGTCCCAGTCATGGACCATGCATTAGGCATTGTACAAACACAGAACAAAAAGACATCCCTGCCCCTAAGAGCTTACAATTTCAGTATAAGACGAGAGAGACAGCAGATGGGCAGACAGAGGAGCACAAGGAATCAATGAGACAATTCTGGTCAGCATGATAGGCAGCTCCCTCAGCACACCAGTAGCCTAACTGTTACGTTTTTTGTAGGCATCACAGCAGAGGAGATCTGAAGAACCCCTACTTTTCCTTTGATAGGTCTACAAGGAGTTTGATGCCCCAACCTTTATCCAGTCTCTTTGGAGTACATCTATTATTTGCCAAGCAAGGTAGCATTTTAGTCAGCCAGAATACTGAATCAGAGCCCTTGGGTCAGCAAAAAAAAGCAAAGCCTAACAAGGAGTCTGTTATTGGCAGAAGCAACTGCCCGGCTATTCCATTCTCTCCTGGAATCCATCTTGGTTTGTTTCGCTGCCTCTCACTGCATCTGTCACCTGATGTGACGTGCAAGCTTCTGAGTCCAATCCTCAGGCTCCATGTCAACGTGGTCCCAAGTGTTTCCTGCGCAAGGACTATTCAGTGACAAGTGATGTGCCTCTCTGCACAGGCCGTGCTTTTTGCAAGCCCCTCTCTGGAGGGCTGTTCGTTGCTCACTGTACAGCCCGCTACGCCAGAGTCAGCTGGGAACCGTAGACTCTCAGCCCAGGAGAGGGGCAAGTGTGCTGCTCCCAATGTTTCCAGCCCCTGACTACCTAGGAAGGGAAGGAGAAAGCTGGAGCCTTATTCTCCTGGTCTCTTTCCACACAAGGAGGTTTATGGCACTGCTACTCATCCGTCCGGCCTACATGCATTTCTCAGCTCGGCCTTAAGGCTTTGGCATTTCAAGACTATAGGCTTGAGAATGAGCTGCAGGACAGCTGGCCCAGTGCTCGGTCATTAAATCAGAGGCATGGTAACGTTCTGCTGCACATACTTCTCTGGTTTGAGGTCCCTGTATATGATTCCCAGGCTGTGTAAATGATCAAGCCCCAGAGCCAGCTCTGCGAGGTAGAACTTCACATCTTCCTCCGTGAACATTACCTGAGGGACAGAGACAGACACACACCTGGGTTATAAGAAATCAGCCTCCCAAGGACGTACCATGAAGTTTGTCCCCCCCTCCCTTCCGTCCTCTCCCAAAGTCCCGCCCCAACATTCCCAGCCACTTGCTCCCTCCCACTCCTTCAGACTTGTATTTCCTGCCACCCTGAGAGTAACTAGCACAGCCAGAGGCTGCTAAGCAGTGAGCGGGTGTTAATTTTGGATCTTCGTTTACACCAGCTATTGTTCCCCAATTATTGTTCCCTGTCACTTTAATTTGCCGAGCAGCTTCCCACCCCCAGCCTCCTCCCTGGCCCCATTCTCCAGAGGAGCAAATCAATTAGATTAAGCAGCTATCGTGCAACAGGGCAGAGAAAGGGAGTCACTGGTTCCCATCTCTGTCACTCTACACAGCAAGAGACAGCAGTAGCTGGTCAGGGCTCACCTCATCTCTGTAGCCACTGTTTTCTGCTCTGACGAGATAGAGGACAATGCTCCAAATACCAGGGGTCCTCTACAATAGCACCCACTATTGCCAAACGCTGGTAGAGCTGAACCAGCACCCTCAACAGTGGGAGATTTCGCAAAGGTCTCCCTAGGTGTAGACAGGCGCAGTCAGACCTGGAAGAACACACAGACGGCACAGCAAGATCCCAAGGCATGCTCACCTCTTTGGACAGCCGAGTGAAGAGGTCTCCTCCTCTCAGGAAATCCAAGATGAGATAGAGTTTGCCCTCCGTCTGGAATGCTGGAACACAGAGCAGAGCACGAATCAGTGCCCTGCGACCAACTGACTGCTTGGCAATGTCAGATGCCACCCAAAGCTGGCTGGCTGTAGGTTTCCAGATGCCCACATTCCCACGAGGCTAAATACTGATCTGGCTAGTGACTGAGCAGTGTCAAAATGGGATCTCCTGCAAAGTCAGCACTGGGATGGGTGAGCACCAAGAACACTTCGCTGCTGCAGGAATTGGCCCTGGAGATTGAGTAGGTGGCACTCTTCCTTTGAAATTGGTGCCTAGTCAAAGCGTGCTGCCAGGAGGCAGTGACTTACTGGAGGTGCTGTTTTTTCAGCAGGGAAATCAGAGGTGCTGAGCACCGTAGCACACAAATCTCCTATGAGACCTTCCCTAGGAGTAGGCGTGTTAACCCTGGTGACAAATTCTAGTTTGAGTAGTTACTCTGCCTTCTTAAATCCCTCCCGGCTGCTCTGGTAACTGCGGCATCAGCTACCTCTGGGGCGACATACAATGGAGAGCTCAGCCCCACTAGAATTCTGTATTCAGGAAGGGGGGGGAAAACAGGGTTCAAGGGACTACAGGGGGGGGGAAAAAAAACGAAGCTTTCAAAAGGGTACAGATTCAGTAGCATCTGCTACACTTGCTCTCCTGTGCTTAGATAAAACTGCACTGAACACAAAGCCCAAGGGTTTAAAATTCATCCTCTTCTCCAGGGTTATTCTGTTTTCCTAGTCAATAACCAGGCAGGGCAGGGGACCAAGGTCCTGTCAGAGGAAGCATTCATTTTTAGGGGGGCTGTGCTTAGAAAGACAACGGGGCAATCTAGGAAGTCAGAGAAACGGGGGGTACTTGACAGATAAAGGCACCTCCCACACTACTCTTATTGGCAGAACCCTACCACACAGCATTTGAGAAAATGCTCTGAGCACATTCAACAAGAATCTGTTGCTGGACACCTGCCACTCATGAGCTGCCCCTGCAGTAGTTCCTGATGGGTAGCGCCCACGCACACAGTTAAAACCCCTGCCTAGAGAAACTATCCAGGGCTGGTGCCACCCCCTGGGGAAGCCCAGACCTGGGCTCTGCCATTCCTCTGGCCCGAAGCTAGCGCTGGACTCACCATAGTGCAGTTTCACCACAAAGGGATGGTTCACATCCGCTAAGATGTCCCTTTCCATTTTTGTCCTTACACGGTCGCGCACTGTGGAGAGAGAGGCACGGTTCAGACACTGCGGAATGGCACCCTGCCCCCGACACCAGCTACAGGGCTGCCCGAGCGCTCGCAAAACTGTGCCGGGGCGAGACGTTTCCCCGCTGCCACCACTGAAGTGGCTTTCCTTCTTGGAGATGGCTGGATCTGGCTCGCTCCAGAGCAATTGAGTGCTGCTCCGTCAGTCAGGGGAGGGAGATATGGGTGCATCACTGCAGAATGGTTCAGTATTTTCTCGCACCATGACTTTCTCATTCCATTTTGGGGATGCAGGTGATCAGCAGCATGCGGGAAGCCCTTCTCACCTTTCAAAGTTGCTTTCTTCAGGACCTTCATGGCATAGAGATGGCCGTTGTCTGGTGGGGTGATTTTTCTCACTAAAAAGACCTGCATACACAGGAGGAGAGATCAACTCGTGACTCAATTTGTCTGGATAGAATTTTTTACTGCATGCTAGCACATAAACCCCCAAGCGACTTCTGAACAGCAGCTAACTGCAGGGTCAGCAAGTTCCACGCAATCAGGTCAGCAAGCAAAAGCCTACAGGTTTCCAAAGACGCCTGGGAAGGGTATTTTGATGCTTCAACTTTCCCGCTCCTCATCTCTAAAGCAAGCTTGCCATTAGAGTCCTCCTGCCTCTGCTCACCACACTTCTCCTCCTCCCACAGTCACAACTGAAAGCAACACTTATTAAGCACAAAAATGCCTCTCTCCAATACCAAGGAACCGATCCCCAGCCCTTGGCCCCATGTCAGACTCTATCATACTCAGGAGTACCCAAGCAGGTGCATTAGTGCCCCACTCTACTAGAAGACTTCCTGCTGACACATGGCTTGGCAGCAAGACAGACTCCCAGACATTCATGATTAATGCCCTCCTTGGAGCATCTCCTCTTTTCCAACTCCTCAGACACAATGGTGGCTGGATCTGGGCAGCACAGACTGTATGCAGTAGATCATTGTTCACAGGTTGAAGGAGAAGAAAGTTTAAGGTGCCGCTTCTTTCCCGCTCCAAAAAGGACATAAAATGACTGTGTGTGAAGGCGGAGTTGAGGCCTTGGAAGGTCTCCCATATACAGAGTAATCTGAGAGAGCGCAGGGTGGGGAGAGTAACAGAGAATCCATACGTTTTCTCTATCCAGCCACATGGTTAAAGAGCCAATTGAAGAGCAACTGGATGTTGTGTTGCCGTGTGGAATTCCTGCATTTATAAACAAATCTCTCCTGCCACCCGCTTCACAGCCAGAATTCCCACGAGCTGGTGGGAATCGTGAAACCAGGTGCACTGGGGAAGTCTCATTCTCCCATCTCCTCCCTGCCCCCAAAATAGATTGAATTGACAGATGAAGATGCAGTAAGATGCAAACTCACTTTGCCAAAAGAGCCTTGTCCCAGAACTTTGAGAAGTTCAAACTGTGAAGGATCTGCTTTCTCGGAGCCCTCCTTCACATGGTGTGTGATGTTAATTTCTTTCACAATACCTTCACCCTGAAATAGAACACATGGATGAGGAAGACTAAATTCCAGAGCAAAGGAAAAGCCTCAGTTGTTCAAATACACCTACAAGCTCATGGGAACCAGAACTGATCCCACAACACAAGCATCTCCTGCTTCCGTGTTCAGGGCAAGATCACTAGGAGGCATCAGCAAACAGCCTGGCATCTTACAAATACTTCACTCTCTTATCAAAGACCACACTTCCTTGCTTTTAGCCCAAGAACAGAGTTCAGTTTCTTTGAACTGCATTTCGTAAGAGTTTTGACAGCAATTCTTTTAAAGCAATAGAGGCAATAATGTTTATACTACTAAAAATCCCAACACACAGAAACACACGCCATTGTTGACATAAAACAAGGACACGGCTGGCAAGTCAGACATGCAGAACCCCATCTGCTCAGCAATCTGAGTAGCTCTGTCACAGGAGTCTTGGTGCATCTTCAGCACATAAGGATGCTTTTTCAACTCTTCTGGGAGACAGAGAAACCAATGTCTGTGTCTGACACATGGTTTGTTTAAACTCATTCTTTTACTGAACTAGAGAGCTGACATGATCAGAGAATAGTGAAGTGTGGAGGAAAGATAAGTCCTCACCTTCCATTTACCATTTTTTCAGAAGACTAGAACATAGGGCAATAAAGGACATTAAAAAGGCAACATTTAACACTTCCCTCACAACTTCTCAAACAAAACATCCCATGGAACTCCCTGCCACAGGACGATAAGGCCAAGAGTTTAGCTCAGTTAAAAAAAAACAAAAAACCCTAGACATTTATCTGAATCAGAACAGCTCCAAAGATTAAAAGAGGGACATAAGTCTCCATGCTTCAAAGCAGCCAGTCATTAACTACTTCAAGAAAGAAGTTTTCCTTACAGTCATTTCATAACTGTCATTTTTTAAAATTAAATGAAGCACTCAATACTGGACCCAGGCAAACTTTGACTAAAAGCAGCTTTTTTGGGGGGAAAAAATGCAGATTTGGCAGCACCTGAATATTTCATGATGCTTCTTGTTTATTCAGAATTGTTTCAGGCAAAGAAGCCTTTACAAATATCAAAACCTGCCCTCTAAAACATTGTTCTAGCATTTTCTAAACAAAACATGTCAATGTTGTTTTGAAATGGCTGTTTCAAAATTTTTGTTAATTTTAATAAACTTAAAAAAAGATGCTTAAAATTTGTCAAAATCTAAATGAAACAATTTGTTTTTGATTTTTTAGAATTGCCAATGAACCAGAAAATCTGCTATTTGCACAGCTCCACCCAATGCCAACCAACATCTGGAAACTCAGCTAGCTGGGTCTCGGCTCTGGGAATTACGTGCCAGAACACACTGAAGACCCAATCTACAGCACGGCTCAGAGGCACGGTGTTTAAAAGTGGTTCCAAATTCCTAATACTGTTTAGTTGACCTTCAACATATTGACCAAGTCAGGCTCAGAAATGACCCAGTTTTGTATAGTATAGACCCAACAGGCTTTAAATAAAACAGGATTTAAACCAAGTTTAACCCCCCACCCCCAGGATAAAGCTGCAGTGTAATTTTGGCACTATCTTGGCTGTCCTTACCAGCACTACCTCCACCCTTTCTGTAAAAGTTCTGTAAAGGATGGGGGAGATACACACCAGGATGTGGTTGCCTACCTGTAGTAGTGCAGCCTTTCCTTTCTAACTGATGAGCTTCTCTAGATCAGGAAGTGCCTTTGTTTTCATATTGTTTGGCAGTTCTGTTCTCTCAAAATCCAACACTAGACGCTGAATTCTGGTACAGACTGAAGTCTTTATCTGCACAAAGGGGTAACTCCCTTGTATAACCACACTGTACTCAGCAGCAGGGCTGGTTCCCCCCACATTCCCCTGCCTGTCTCAACCCTGGAGGGACCAAACTAGAGGCAAGAAAGATACTGTCTCCATAACTCAGTCTTAAGCTTCTAGGCAGAGGCTGTCAATATGAAGATAGTCAACAGAGTTTTTACATTGCTGGCGGCTGTCCACGAATGACTGACTCATCAACTCCTTTCCCATACCATTGAACCACCATTCTCTAGGAGCAGCTTTCTGTCACCATCAATCTGGCTTGGACTGAAGTGACACTGTCCTCCCCCCGCCAGTTGTTAATGCTATGGCACCTAACCCACCTGAGAAAGGCCCTGGAAACACAATGCTATTTGGGGAATGCAATGAAAGGTTCTGGAGAAAGCCTGCAGTCTAAGTGTGTGTGAGCATGAGGACAGGACACACACTATTCCTACAACATGTCTATTTTGTCAGACTGTAGAGAATCTCATTTCCAGCACACCATTTTTGTGGCCTGAGTCACTTTTCTGGATCTCAACAGAAAATTCCAGGGCACCCCTGCTCAGGCCTGAAGGCCCAGCGATGGGCCACGGCGCACTGTCTGGGAAACACTGGAACAGAGAAACAAAACCAGGGCTTTCATGAAAACACTAAGGAGAAAAAATATTGAGATGGATTGGGTTAGGTTAAGTTTACTATATTATCTGCCTGGTGGATCCATTTTAAATGGACATTTCCTGTACGCTCTGCATTTATGCTCCTCTGTATGCCTGCATTGTAACTGAAGGACTCAGTATGCATGGGTGCTCCATGCACACCCAACCGCTGCTGTTCCAAGTTCTCCCAGTGGAGGTACAGCACAATTGTGGGAACGGTCTTAACTTCAGAATCGCTAACCAACAACAAGCCCCAATTTGTTTAGTTCTAGATGGTTTGACAGCTATATTTATGCTTTCAAGGCTGTCAGGCAGTGAAGATTTGCATATACAGCCTGGGAACTTAAGCAGTTTAGTGACCATACTAACCAGAAAAAAAATTGGCATTTGCAAGGAGACCTAATAGATAACATTTTGAGTGACACTTCAGGTATCCGCTAACAGCTCCCCTATAAAAAAGGGGTTTTTAAATTTTTTTTGCCTATCTAGTCCATTAACTTACAAAACGACTGCAAGAAAGACAACATCATGAGCATTGGTTAGAAGACCAGATTCCAGAACTCGTTCAGTCGCGTACCAGACAAGCAGCAGGTATAATAAAACGAGTCACAACACTCTCCAGTAATGCCAATTACTTGTCGCCCGATGAGAATTAGTGCACTATCACCACACTGATCAGTAGCATTCACTAGCTGTATACCTGGGGGAAGGAACTTTCCTTCACCAATGCAATTAAGCCCAAATTACCCTGCAAGAAAGGAAACAGGGAAGCCCCATTAGGCTGCATCCACGGATGGCAGCGACTGTTAACTAACCAACATCGGACCAGCTGAACTGAGCCATTACAAACACAAGCTGAAGCTCCGGAAAGCTAGGTGAGCTAGCTGCAGTACTAACCGAGTTGGAGAGCTGGCCAGGGGCAGGCAGCTGCAGGCTGCATGGTTTCGCTCGGTGTTTCCTGTGCAGCCACAACGTGAGAAAAGCACAGATGCGAGGAAACTTGGGGTCCCTCTCCATTGTCCATCCCGTTCAGCATGGCACATCCCCAGTTACCAGCACCAGGGGGTCTAGGGGAGCATGGCAGACGGCTGGATTACACCCTGCCGACTAGATACAGGCTTCAGGTTTTGAGAGTCACAGGACAGAGAAGCTGCAGGTGGTTAAAGCCCCAGTGGCAGATGCGCAGTGAAGGCAGCTGTCTCAGCTCTCACGGCTAAGCATGTTAACACTCCCACTCCCTTGTAGAAGCTTTTGTGGTTGGTTTCTACACCTCACAGCTCCTTGCTCAGATAGGACTCCTTTCTGTTCAGAGAAGAATCTCTCTGCTAGACCCTGCAGGGTCTAGTTTAGGTAGTCTGAGTTGCACGTTATCCCGTATGGACCTCCCATCAGGATACGATGTTTACATGGGAATTCCCACAAATGGAGAATATTTTCAAGAGTCATTTACATTTGAAACACGAGATAAACGCCGCAAGTGAAGAAGAGCCTGTCCAGTAGTAACGTTGCTACCTGTGGTTCCCAATCTTTTTGGCTCGAGGGCCACAGATATAAATTTTTACTACCCTGAAGAGCCACCAGTCTCTGCCAGCAGTCCCCCTCCCCGCGCTGCAGCCAGATGGAAGGAGTTCAGCAAGGAGGCTCTCCCGTCCCCCTGGCTGCAGTGGAGAAACCGCCTGCATCCTGTAGCCCCATGCTCTCCACCTGGGTCCCTAGGCAGTGGCTCCCTTCTGCAGCCAGGGGGACGGGAGATCAGTGCTCCCCTCCCTCTGGCTCCAGCAGGGACCCCAGCACCTAGGGAGCCAGGCAGAGTGCTTTGCTCTCTGCTGGATTCAGGGGAGGGGAGCGCTGCTCTCCCATCCCCTTGGCTGCAGCCAAGAGCCTGCACCGGTCTTGTAGCCCCGTGGCAATGTGCGCCACCTGGGTCCTTCGGCAGCGGCGGGCCACTTTGAAAGCCCCCGCGGGCCACAGGTTGGGAACCCCTGAAGATCTGCAAGAGCACCTTTGCCCCTACATGCCACATCAGAGAAGAGGATTTAGTGTCAGATCAACCCTTGGGGTAACTGCCCTCGTACAACCCCACTCAAGTCAGATTAATTGGGTCTTCGGAGGAGAGGTGGCTTTGCCTAATCACTTCATGGAACCCTAGGCATGATATTTGTAAGGCACCTATGAAGACGACGGGTAACCAGCTAAGCATGGTTCTGCCGAGGCCATGGCCCAAGGAGTTGCAAAGAGGGACAGAGCAGAGGGCAGCAGAGTGCTGTGGCAGACAGGCTGGCCCTTGAGTCCCACCATTGTCCATATTCACATACAGGGAGGAAGCGATTGTTTTCCTGATTTAAAGACTACCAGTCTCCTTTCCCACTCCCTCTCTTCCATGTTCCTCACATGCTGGGCTAAGTGGGCATTTGCTCCCCACATGAGCATGGAGTCATTCCCTCAAGTGACATTTCTCTGTTCCAAGCTAGACTTTTTTGGGGGGGGAGGGGGGAGGAGGGGCTTTAAAACTAGCATAGCTTGCAGTAAGACATGCCTGTCTCTGTTCACTTCTGGAAATACCCCCGGGCTCTGGGGTTATTCAGAGCTGGGATTTTGGTTTTGGCCTATGACTACTTCTGATCTTTCTCCTCTTCTCCACGCCCACACCAGGCTCTTCAGTAGCTGATAATGAAAGTAGGAAATGACTGATATTTATGTTGTGTTAACACCAGTCAGGGAGAAGGGCCCCGTTGTGTTACACACTGGGAAGTGAGTCAGACCAAGAGGGGCTCTGTCCCGAAGACACAACAGGTAGAGGAGTCAGGGATTGGGGGACAGGAGGTTCAGAAGGTACCTGAAAAGATCCCAAGCAATGGGTGATAGCAAATCCTGTCAGTTATCACTGGGAGCAGCAGATTCTAGGTGCCTGATTATGATTTACAACTAATGTCTTCTCTCTGGGCCCCAGCGTAAGCAGCAATCAAGGCCAGAGTTTGTACTCAACATCTGTAAAACGAAGTTAATGGACTTGACCTCCTTTGTAAAGAGCTTTCAGGTCTACTATATCGAAGAGCTAGGTATTTTATAAAGAGACGGTGTCAAGAATGACGAAGGTTTGTGCTGGGTCAGTTATTTCTGGTGGAAACAAATAGCCCTCACTCTGCTTAAGAGCTGAGTGTGAACAGTTACTGCTAACCTGTGAGAATGGATACAATCCTCTTCCCTTCCAGGGAAGCCAGCTGATTGTATGATTCTCTGTTATACAGAGGCAGAGATGGGCACAGTGCCTTAAAAAACCCATTCAAAAAATGGAACCTCTGCCCCAAAGAACCGACAATGTAAGACAACAATAGGAGATGCCAACATGGGGTGATGTTGGGGAGGGTGAAGACATGATCACAAGGTCACATGACTGAGTGACTCATGTCTGTCCGCTTTCCATAACAGCATCTCTGTCCAGCTGACTTGACCAGTAGATGTGTGCCATAAAAGACCTTTCAGAGAGGTACTTGTGCGTGATGCTAACACCTGCCTGTGTGTCAGATTTTGCTGAAGTTCACAAGTGCAGTTCAGGCAGTGTTAATGATGTGCAAAGCCAGCACAGGCGTTGGAGGAGAGAATGATTCACAGCCTACGTGAACTCAAATTCTACACAGTAATAAACTGACAGAGAGCTTCCTTGTACGATAAAGTGTGAATTAAAATACACAAGTCTCCTCAAGTCGTGTGACTGCATCAGGCTCTCTTACCTTATCTTCCGAGTCTGCAAAGTCTCTCTCTATCCAAGATCTGTCCGATTTTGCCTGTGGAACAGTGAACGAGTGTCAGCATAAAGGGTCTCGGATGCTTAGTGAACATTTTCCTAATGCATTTCTTTAACAGAAGCAATCCTGCTATTTACAAAGTCACTCAACAGTGCCCCCAATAACATGCCTCTCCAGAGGCAATTCAGAACTGTGTTGCTACTGCCAGGAACGAAGGGGCCAGTAGGTTTAAGAGTTCTTTACAGACTCATTTACACAGCAGGTGGGATAGGGGAGTGAACACATCAGAAGCAAATTCTGCATGCCTCCAAAGGTAGGTCTTTACAGGGCAATATGGGACTAACTTCCCCCATGCCATAGTTAGCCACCCCCACCCCCCCATTTAGGCTGGGGGGCAGCTAATTAGGGGGACTGGCCCTACTTCCCCTTAAAGGGCCAGTTGCCCTGGGACAGGGCCAAATTCTGCTCTCAGTCACGCCTGGCGTAGCTCGACAGCAGCCCTCTGCTTTGGTAGAGTTACACTGATGGACGTTCAGGGTAACAGCAGAAATTGGAACCTGGACTCTATTAGCTCTTAGCAGCTGAGAAATGGGTTCTCATCTGAGTGGGAATCAGTGCTCCTGAACCAGCTGCTAGGAACGTCTTCAAGTACAAAGTGCACCACATCCGGAACGAGGAGGGTGAGTCTAGCCCATCTCTCGGTTTGCTTCCCGCCCAGCTATCCCATCCCATCTCATCTCATCTCACAGGATCATCCAGCTGCCTTTTAACCCAATGCTAGCCCAGTTCTAGGCAGCCCCTTTTTGTAAGAGAAAGATAGGAACTGTTGGACGAAGGCTTAACCAGGCCCTGGTTCAAAAACTGGTCTTCCTGCTTTGTCCCCACAGATTTAAGAGAAGAAAGTTACATTTGAAGAGCCTGATTTTTGGCAGGTTAGAGATTAGATCCCAAAGCCTGTTGTTTTTCCAGGAGGTTAACTCATGTACCTCTAGATTCACTATCACAGCTGGGTGCTTTGTCGGCTGACGTTTAAATAAATAAAAAAAATCTCCCAGATTTGATGCCTTTCCTGAGTGGGGCTCAATTCGCAAGCTGCAGACGAGGTGGAGCCTTCTGTGGCATGGCCGCAGTTTAAAGAGACACTCGAAGAGTTACTTCTGCTTTCTCTTGCTGCAGCGTGGCAGTGACAGGAGAGGTGCGGGGAGCTGGTGGCACAGCATTCTGAGTAATGGGAGTCTCAGTTTCAAGTTCCTCTGACCAGAGGTCGATTAGGAGAAGCCTCCCCAACCTTGCACCCATCAACAGGATTACTGTGAAAAAATCTGGACGTAGGTAGTGGCTGCGAAGGGGATGTGAGGACAAAAAAGTCCTGGGGAGCGTCACCAAAAAGAGATCATTAACATTTTAATAAGTGAGACATTCTAAGCCTGGGAAGAAGCTGAATACCGGGCACAGGGGCCTTGTTTCCCCCTCTTTCCCACCTGTCCTCATCACTATAGCGGTTGGGTACTCCAGCAGGAAGGCTGAGCTCCTTAACTTCACCTGCCATCTGTGCAGTCACAACCACGCTGCTTTTTGCACGCTAACTCTGCCTGAGCTCGCATGAGCACGTCTCGTGGAAGAGGAATTTACACACCCCGCCTGAAGTGCGGACTGCCCTTAGGGAGGAGACCAAGCGGCCCACCCTCTGCCATGGAGGCAAACGCTGTGCCGCTGCCAAGAGTTCCCATTCACAGCTGACCAAAAACAGAGCCTCTCACTAACTTCCATCAGGTGCTTCAAAGTCTCACAACAGCCACATATCGACAAACGTTAGCCTCATTTACTGATAAGGAAAAAGACACAGAAGTTAAAGTCATGCACGTCAGTGAGGAAACTGGGTTCTTTTGCCAGCTCTTCTCCCGATACCCCAATCCTTTGCTCTGACCACTTTCCGTAAGCAATGTGTTCATTTGGATCGACATTTTTATTTTAAAAACCAACTCTCTCTTAGTAGAGTGGCGCTCCTGCGAACTACACACGCTAGTTCACATAAGCGGCATGCAACTGCAGCAGAATATTTTGCAGCCATCTACAAGTTCAGGAGAGATCATTTACAGAGATCCCCGGTCTGAGTGGGAGATTCGGATTTGCTGCTGCTCCAGCAATACTACTACCCCTCACCCCATCTGCCAGGTTTGAAACCAGGAAGTTACCGCAAGTCTAAGGGGAGGAGACTGAGTTTCTTTTGAACTGAAACACCTTTGAGCTGCTTCAGTACTAAATAAATTACTTAGTCAAGCCTCGAACAATTTGTACCGCCAGGATCTGTGGATATAATTGGTCTCTTCCCACAGATGCAGTTCAAAACGCACTCCCCTTATTTCTTTTCTCTCGCTTTTTTCCCTTTATATAATGAGTTTTCAAACCAAAAAGTGGCAAAAGCCCATGTGTGTTTTATAACCTTGGTAGCTGATATATTTGAGTCTGAACATCGGAAACAGACTGCAAGTACTAGATGCTATTTAGGGTTATGTATTCTGCATCCAGATTTCATGCATCCATGATCATAAACAGAGGGACCTTTTTGTTGCACTGTTGCTTCACACATGCTCATGTTCCAAGCCACTCCCAAACTGGCAGTACAAGGAAGAGAATCCTAAGGACAGGACGGCCTTTATCATCAGAAAGGTCCTTTCAAAAGATAACACATACTACATTAAACTAAACATAGCCTGGCCTTCTCTAGAGTCTTGCAAGTCTCCGACTTCCACCTTGGAGCCTGCGAAATAGAAAACACGATACTGCAAACAGAGCAGACAAGTTTAGCTGATAAAGAGACCACTACACTTGCCTCTTGGGTCCTTGGCTTGGTGCGAAAGAGGAGCCTCAGCATCTCCAAAGCTCCCGACTGCTACTTTCCCATAGTTTGTAAATGGGCTTCTGACCTAGAGGTCTCCCCAGCACGGACACCCGCCCGAGAACCCTCACTAGCAGCTATGTCACTTGGATGTATTTTGGGAGTTTCAGCATAAAAGGAAACTGTGGTTTTCTATGGGGAAATTACAGCGAGTATGCACAACACCACACCAGCAGTCAAATGAAAGCGCTAGTCAAGGCATATGACCCCTAATGGGATGGTGATTTGTGCAGCCCTTCAGAGAATCCAAAATGATGTGCTGCCCATGTGCACTTGGGTGTTATTTACAGAGTGGATTGTATCGCCATTGGAAAGGGCGAGCGTGTGACAGTTCTCAGGATACCCGGGACTGAGTCACCTTTTTACACCTCCCCCCTCAGCCTCTAGCGAGCGGGAGACTTGCCTGCGGTAGCTGGTTGTCAGTTCCCTAATACCGCCTGCATCTCAACTGCTCAAACACTCCCCTCCGGGTTCTGCCAGCCCTGTCTTTGCCTTGCAGGTGAATAAGAGAAGCAGCCCTGTCCCCAAGTCCCATTGAAGCATTCCCCAGTGACATCCAGCCCTGACACTGGCTACTCACAGAAATCCCAGAGCCTCCGCCCCTGCCCTCCCCCCCCCCCAGGGAGCAGGGTTACCCCAGTTTACCCCTTCTTTATAATGCACAGCGCTTGTGAGCCCTTACAACAAAACAAAAGAAGTTTTAGGCTAAGGCTACCCTGATGGCGGCAAATTCGTCACCATCAGATCGATTTCTCTGGATCGACTGAGCAGTCAGTGAAGACCCGCTCAGTGAATCCAGAAATCGACGTACTAAGACCACCTTCTCACGTGGCACAGTGCAGTGAAGACGGCGCGCAGAACAGAAGCGAAGAAATCAACGGGAGTTACGCAAGTTTTTCTGTGTAGCTTGCATAATTCCGGTCGACTGCTGCCGAATCTCGGAGATAAGTGTAGACCAAGCCCTTATTTAAGAAAGAACAGAGACTCCACTAGAAACCAGAGCGCGATGGAAGCAAAATGGTTACAAAACAAAACCATAAAACACAAACTAGGGCCTACATTTTATTAATAGCTGCCTTTCTCATCTAATATAGTAGGTGTCCCCTCCCCCAAAGTTCAGTCTGTTGCATTGCTGGCTGGCTTCACAGAAATCAGGATCCACCACTTCATGACACAGTCCCCACTCCACTAGAGGTCTCCTCAGTGAATGGATCCACAGTGCATCTCTCTATCCTCTCATATACTGAGCCAGGCTTGTGTCTTCATTCACAGACTGCTGTAATGCTCCTTTTTACCTCCAAGTGATTTTGGTTGGTTACTGCTGTCTTTGATGGTTTTCCATGGACTGTTCTGGGATAGGGTGAAGGTAGACAACTGAACCTTTCATTACATCACCGTCTGACCAGGAATGGGTGACAACTCTCTCCTGCCTTAATGGGCCAAGACACATGATTCCCTAGTGACTAACTTTTACTCCAAGACCGTAAAGCGGAGTTTTCAATATAGTTATATTATTCCTTAAATATTACCCATACATACATCTCACAATGATTATGAATATTGATAAGTTACAAGCTTTCAGTAAAGACCTCACATGCTACCCCTCATGGGTAAATACCATGGAAGTGGTGTATTACGCGTACTGAGTTTGTCAGGTCTGAGACAGGAGTTGCTTGTAAAGAACAGGGAACCCTTTGCCCACTGGCACCAATGGGCCTCTGTCGGAAGTAGAGAAGATTTTCCTCCATTGTGTGTGGTTCCTTATGTTGGACCTGATCCTGCCAGCGTCCTCTGAAAGGAATGAGAGCTGCAGGCAGGTCCACGTCTCTCAGGATCCGAGACTTTGGATGCCAAGAAGTGATCTGTTAAGAAGGGTGTGCGCAATTTTTTTTCTGTCCCAGATGGCATTTTCACAATCCTGCACAGATTTCTCTCTTCACAAGCTCTTGGACCAAATTACGCACTGTGAAATTGCAGGTTATTATAGATCATAGGCATTCCCTAAATATGCGTCACCTCCAGGCTCACTCAAATTCACTGCAAAGAGACCACTTGAGCATGACTTGCACCACATGCTCACTTCTAGCTCCCAAGCGTGGGGACCATCTGTATTTCAGATGTGCAAAAAACACTGAAAGGAGACAATGCGGAGTAGGAAGTTGCACAGCAGTTTTGCTAATGTCGGTGCAATGCATCTCAGAAAGGATACCATCAGCAGGCCTGTGGCTTGCTCACGCCACGCTCGAATAAACAAAACTTTGTAAGACAGAATTTCCTTGAGGGGGGACTGGTTCCCTTTAGCCATCTTTCGAAAAGCAGATAGCACCAGCTTGACTTCTAGTGAGGTACGCCCACCTCCATGGTGGTAAAGCCACCTAGCGCTATCATTCACTGTAACAATTCAGCTAATGCCATGAACAATCGGGCTCTGGTCAAAGTCCAAGTCTGAGCACCCAAATCTCACAGCAGCGGGTAAGGCAGCTTTTGGGGGGCGGGGGGATGGTATTGAAGTGAGGGTCCAAAGGCAGGTTATGGGCACCTGGTTTGCAGATTGTTTCATCAGACCTCTTCAAGTCAGTTTTCTATCCTGTGCACTGGTTATTAATCCCTCTTCACACACGAGGCTAGCAAAGTGAGCATTTTCCTTTTCCCTTCTACCAAAGCAGAAGGGATGTTGCTGGCACTTCGAGGACAATTGGAGGCATTATTTCTCCTCGCTAACAGTCAGAAGAGATCAGTGTGGCTGCCCTGCTCCCTTTTCTTGTAGGCGGCAGTTTATGAACTTCGGACAGGGATTTCAGTTTTTGCACTAGCAGGAAACAAGCCTAATAATTGTTCTAAATTTAATAACTGGAATAGTATTAGCAGAGTCAGAAATATTAATCATGATCAAGTGTTCCTGTCCGGATAGAACTGAAGGCAAGAGAGAGAAGTGTTTCCTGAAAGTGCAACATGCATTTCACACTTCTCTAATTTGATTAAAGAGTGGGAGGCTGCTTTTAATTGAGGCAGATGTTAATTACCAGCAACTCAAGTCTAATTCTTCAAGGACTATTTAAGGCACAATAAAGTGGAGAGAGCCTGCAGCCCAGAATGAGCTGTAACTACTAAGGGAACCTGCCGCTATCGCCAGCACCCCAGCAGACCCTGCCCCACCAGTAGTAAAGAAGACAGTCCACAGCACACAGTTTCAAGTTACTGCAATTAGATTTTAGCCAGCTGATAATGATTCTAACATCAGTGCTGTAAATGGTTTAAAAAGGAACACCTTGCTTGCTCATCAGCATAATTGGAACTGCCTTTGTCTCTTGGTGGGATCTGCTTACATCCTGTGTAGAGTGCTGGCAACAGCGCATCAGTTACAGCAAGAGAGGGAGGAAGGATCAGTGTTCATAAACAGGAAACTGATAGTGTGAAAAAGCTGCTGTGTTTGAAGAGAGACAGCAGCTGTCTTTTCAATGTGCTCCAAAAGTGGGATTCTTGCCCCTCACTAGAGGAGAGACATTCCAGCAGTGGGTTACACTGCAAGCCAGGCAGAGTGCAACTGAAGGTCTGCAGGAGCTGTGGGGAAAGAGCCATTTAAGGTGTGCAGTCTGGGCACTGAATGTAGACAATATCCGTGGTCAAGGGCTGCAGTTTTTATGAAGAGCTCTGGATGCTCAGACTTTACATTAGGAGCAACAGGAATTCAAGTGCCATTCAGAGCTAGGACTCTGGAGCATCTCTGGCACCAGGAAGGAGTCTGAGGCAGTTCCCAGTTAAGATATTGTGCTCATGTGATCGACTTCAGATCAGTAGGTCACAAGAGGAAGTGACCAGAAAACGTTTCCTGAAGAGTTGTTTTAAATAAAGCTGAGGTTGATTGTTCTTCTAATAAATCTCTGCATACAGGAAAGAACAAAGTATGCTACTGCAAAGATACCGGGGCAGCCCAACCCATGTTTTACTCTTCCTAGCCCCAAAGAGAAATTTTAGAGCATGATTCCATGCTGAGGATCGATAACCAAATGCCCTTTGTAGCCTGTATGTGATTTGTGCAAATAGTTTCAATTTAGGATCAAGGGAATTAAAAATCCTAACAGAGGAAGATGGCCATGTACACTGATCGACTGACACCCAGTCTGCAGCGCCAGGCTAGAGAATTAAAACCAGAAGAGAACTGGAGTAAAGGAAGAGAATTTTTGCAACAAGGGAGTGTTTAGATCTTGATAGAGAAGTCATCAGTGAAGTAAGAGGAACCCAAAGCAACAGCAGGTTTTACATTTTTGACATTTGGGGGACAGGGTTCAAAGTAAGCTTTACTACCGACCTATGGAAATTGCAGACAGGCACCAGACTAACACCTGCACAGAACTCTGCCACACCAGTCCTGGGCCTCCTGGCAGATGGCCATTCTATAGGGGAAGTGATAAGTGTCTGCCACAGAGGGAGGAGTAAGGGCTTTAATTCACTGCTGGGCTGGGACTGCCCATGCAGCCCCATAGTCACAGAAAGTCAACAGAACTAAACCTTTCCCTCCTAAGAGAGTCTTGGAGTAAAAACTATCTAGAAGCAATAGCAATTTGCTTTATTTAGCAACCCTAATTGCTCCCCCAACCAACTGGGGAGATTCAAAGTTCTTAAGCACTTATTTCGCCAAGAACATTTCCTGTTACTTTCAACGCTGGGAAATACCGGCTGGCTGAAGGCAGTTGACTACTGTCATGGGGGAATCCTACTGCTATGTATGGGAAAGAAGAGATTCTATTTACTGCACCTTTCAGGCCTTGTATTCACGAGGAAGAGAGGTGGGGCGCGCATGGAAGGTGGAGAATTTTTAAGCCACAATATCAAATGTGGCAGCTAATACATGGTGAAATCCTATTGCATTACATTGGCAGAATGACTGAATGGGGGCATTAGTCTTCAGGCTAAAATAAATCCCACATTCCAGGTTAGCAGCAGATTCCCATGCCAGTGGCCAGGAAGGTTCCAAAAATGCCACCACTTTCCATCATGGTTTTGCCAACTCAAATATTTACAAGACGAGGGACAGTCCTCAGAGTTCCACCCCAAAAACCATCACCAAACTCATCCATTTCCTCTTCGCCCATAACCATTTTACAATCCACAGACACTTTGTCCAAACCATGCGAACAAGCCAGGGAACTTAGGATGGCTCCCCAATATGCCAACCTCTTCAGGGGCCACCTTGAAGATTTTCTGTGCAAATGCACCACAAAACCAATGATGTACCTGAGATCCAATAGATGTTTTCATCCTTTGGACAGACAGCTTAAACTTCCTCACAAAAGTCCACCACAACTTCAACCACCACCACCACCCTTAATCTTTCTCTGGAATACTCTCATACTAGAATCAATCAGCTTCAACAGTGGAACCCTACAGACACCCATATGCAAAAAAACCCATGGAGCACTACACTTACCTTCATAGATCCAGTAGCCATCCCAAACACAGCAAGAAATCTGTTATCTACAGCCAGGCACTCAGATACCACAGAACACTCTCCTCGGAGAAAGTCCAGCACACTTAAAACTGCCTTCACCAAACAAGAACACTCGACCAGAGAAGTAGATCACATCATGGAACGGGCCCACCCAAGTACTCTGAGAGAACCTGCTTCAAATTATCTTGATCCTTCAGCCCTCATATAGATTGCACCAATCACAACACATCTTTCATTCTTCTCTTATTCTGGTCTTCCTTCTCCATATGCGGCCATGCCTTTTTCACAACAAAATCTTCCCATCTTTTTGGAGATCGGCCGAGTGGTCGTTTCAGTTTCCGTGGGTACCACTTGGTGACAGCTGCAATACTGTTGAGTTGAAGAGATTGGCACATGTTGCCTTATTGATTTTTCCTTGGGGGACATCCTTGATAGAAATAAATGTGCACGAACCAGCTTTCTTCACAAGAGTTCGCCTTCCTGATTGTGGTGCATATTAATTTCTTGGCCCAAGTAGACATATTGTTCAATTTCTTCTATTGGTTCTCCGTTAGCTATTATTTGGGCTCTTGGCAGGGCATCAGACCACAAATTTCGTTTTGGAGTGGTTCGTTTTCAGTCTGACTTAGCTGCTTTTTGTGTTGAGTTCTTGCAGCATTTTCTGTAGTTTAACAGTGTTTTCAGCAATCAACACAATACCGTCCACAAATCTGAGATGATGTAACTGCTCTCCGTTGACGTTGATTTCACCTTTCCAGTTCATCTGTCTCATTACCATTTCGAAGCAGGCTGTGAAGAGTTTCGGTGAAATCATGTCTCCTTCCTTCACACCTTTTTTTTATTGGGTTGCAGAGGGGGAGTATCAAACAGAGTTATATCCGTACTGCAGTCAGAGTTTGTTTTCTTTAGTAATTTGATGCAACTTGTTTTGATGCCCTGCTCTGCGAGAGCTTTTAGCACTGCATTGATCTCAACGCTGTCGAATGCTTTTTCATAGTCAATGAAGGCAATGCATAAAGGGAATTTGTATTCCCTGGAGCACTCCAATAGCTGGGTTATGGTGAAGATATGGTCCATTGGGCTGAAATTCCCTTGAAAACCTGTCTACTCTCTTGGCTGATGCTTGTCCAGACTCTGTGAGAGTCGGTTTGTTATTATTTTAGTGAATAGCTTATAGACATGTGAAAGCAGGCATATTGGACGATAGATCTTCACTGTCACCCTTCTTGCACAGCAAAATGGTGTTTGACTTCTTCCAGATAGATGGTATATTTTGCGTTTCCAAGTAGCGGCTTCAATACAGAAATAAAACCCCCTCTGACCGCACACGCCTAATTGTCACCTACCACTCCACACTGGAATCCACATGGGGCATCATCAAACAACTACAACCCATACTCGATGGGGACCCCATCCTAAAATAAATCTTTCCTGAACCCCCACTTCTGGCCTTCAAACAGCCCCCCAACCTCAATCACAAGCAAGCTTCCCACAGACAAGGACACACCAACTCAAAGCGATACACCAGATCCTGCCAGAACAACAGATGCAAAACCTGCAGACGGATCTCCACTGCTATGATCAATATCCCCTACAACACACCTTTCAAGATCCATGGATCCCACACATGCCCATCACAACACGTGGTGTCCCTCATCCAGTGCACTATATGTCCCCACAACAATTGTGGATGTGAAACCAGATACATACTGCACACTCAAATGAACCCACATAGGATGTTTTTGTCTTTTATCTTTTCCTATCACCTGTGGGTGAACACTTTCCACGAAACAATCACTTTATATCTGACGTATCAAACCTCTTCCTCAAAGGAAACCTGCTCAACATTTTCAAAAGATGAGCCTGGGAGCTTAAATTCATTACTCTGCTAGACACTAAAAATCATGGACTGAACAGAGATGCTGATGTATGGTTTTTTAACAACAATCTGTAACCTATTAAACCCCCCCCACCCCACTTTTTGTCCTATGACTGCAGAGGTGTTAATGGGCCACTCTACCTTGAATAATCCCTACTAAAAAGTGCTGCCTTGTTATGCTAAACAATCTGTTGCACCTTGCATTTTGCTGTGACCTGGTGGTTCATTTCCCAGACCTGAAGAAGAGCTCTGCATGGCTCAAAAGATGGCCTCACTCTCCAACAGAAGTTGATCCAATAAAAGATATTACCTCGCCCACCTTGTCTCTCTAAAATATGATTTCAACATCACAGCAGCACCGTCTGCTTTAAATTTAAATTCTCGCTACAGCTCCCTCCTTTTTAATAATCTGGGATGCAACATTCCAGAGTTTCTTTAAACAAGAGCGTACAATTCAGCAGGAATACACCTCCGTGAGCCAGAACAAGATCAGGGGAAGAAGGAGGGCGTGGTTTTGGAGATTAACTAGCATACAATATCACTAAACTGTGTGTGTAAGGAGCAGCACTAGAGACATTGGCAACCACAACTTCCTGACAGATGGATAATAAAAAGGGGGTGGTTTCTTTGGGATTAATTCAGGTAAAGCACTAATATATGCAAGAACAGTAGGGAAGGATTTGTTGTTTACAGTGGGAATGCTAATGCTGCAGAGTTGACGTCTTCCATTTCACATGGTCTCCCTTTTTTAAAAGAGTAGGAACATTTTGATGACAGAATCAGAAGGAAAAATATGCATGAATCTTATAGCAGAGCCCGCATGCAACAGCAAGAAGCTTTCTTTCCATAAGGGACAGGGGGCCACATTTCAATCTCATTTACACCAACAGAGCCAATGAATGAGAGTTTGGTTACTCTGGATTTACACCAGGTCAGAATCTGGTTTACTGTCATCTTTCTGCAAGTTTTTAAGCAATAAAGGCTTCTTAGGCTATGCCTGCACTATAACAAACCTTCCCTATAAAGACATGCTTTTTAACCAGTAAGTTCATTGTCTTCACTGCAAACAAGTGATCTGACAGTTTTATAGTAATTAAAAATCAGTGGGGGTGTGATTTGTATGAAAACCTGTTCTTGGGTCAAAAGTCCTTGATATCAGTCCATTGAAGTCAGTTGAATTTTAGCAGCAATGAACTTGGCACATTAACTTTTCCCCTGGAAAAGGACAAAGTCACTATATCAGTGTAAGTTAAATGCTATAATAAAAAATTAAAATGGTGTTATTTTGTAAGAGGCTGGAAGCAGCAATGATCAGATGGAAACGGCCCTGTTCTACACAGTCCATGTCAAAAGCATGACACAAAGTTTCTACTTCAAGTCCGGGTGTGAAGTTAATCCCCTGTAACACCATGGAACTCAGTGGAAGTGTGCACCAGAGATGCCCAATATAGCAGGGCTTTCAGGCAATATTCCTTATGGAACCATTTCTCCTCTTCCCACCCCCCCACAAACAAAAAACCCTGGCATTAATAGCAAAGACTAAAGAGGAAACCAGACTTCATTCCTTTGGAAGGAGTTTCTGCCAGTGCAGTTTGAATGACCTTCAGTCTCTGATCCAGGCAGCAAATGAAACCTAGGAAAGAAAGCCACACCTACAGAGACATCCCAGTTTTAGCCCTTATGCATCGTGCGTGGGCAGGCACCCTCCCCCACAACGATGGTTCACCAGTGGAAAAGTTGGCTATTTTTGTGACTGAGAAAATGCCCAATATCTGATTACGTGGAAAGCGGATAGAACTGTCAAAGGAAGCGAGTGAACTTTCAGAAAGTGTAAAGTCCAGCAGCTGCAAACGGATGTCAATAGCCTCTTTAGTAACAGACAGAAAAGTCCTTCCAGGGGAATGAAGTCTGAAGTCTGCCTTGGGGTAGAACTGACAGATATTAATATTAGCTGTTATAGGGACAAATACATACCTGGTGTAAGCTGGTGAAACTTTATTGCAGGGACATCCGCCTCCACCAGGTAAGAATTTGACCCGATTACTACACAGGTCGATATTAATTGTTCACTCCAGCAGGTGGCACTCTTAAAGTAGATTTAAAGTAACATTTCCACGCACGATAAACAAACCAGCCCAGAGAACCCATTTTATGACGGCCTCAGAGCTAGATTCAGCATGGTTGGAAGTTGGTTTTTTTTAAACACCCCCATCAGCAAATCAATACTGCCTACGTAACAGCTTTAGCCAGAGGCTAAAGGGAATAGAAGATAGTCCAGCTTGACATCACAGGACAGAATTTCCATGTCAGGCCAAGTTCCTTATGCATTAGAACAGCCGTTGTGGCCGGTACTAGATGTGCTGTGTGGCGACTACAGCAAGAATACCACGTCCAGTTTTAGTAGAGGACATTATCTCTAGATACTGATCTAGAACTCCTCCCAGAGAATGGGAATACGGTGTCACTTGGAAACGGAATATTGATACAGAATTAGCAAGCGTCCTTCTATCTGAGTCAAGGATACATGGACTAGATAAAGCAGCTTATTTCGTTGCCAGGCTTCAGCTCCTCAAAGGAAGAAGAGTCTGGCATTCGAGTCTGCAAATTTCCAGTGGCTCTTCATCCTTTCAAGGCCCTGAAAGCCACACCTGTCTGGGATCAGCTGACAGCAAGTTCTGATTGCAGCTACTTCCTCGGACAAAGATTCTCTGCAAATTGTGCGTTAACAACTCACTTGGGCCACACTAGACTGCCTCCAGAGCAATAACTAGAAGAGCAGCAGCCATGCTAAGCAGGGCTTTGCATGTAGTGAAATGAGGTACCACAGGGGAAAGAGCCTTTCGTGTATGAGTCTGTAGATGCAGAAGTATGCAGATTTTAAAGAACAAGAAGCCTCTAGAGAAAGTGCAAAAGAAACTGCTTCTCTTGCCTTTAATAGAATTTGCAGAAACCTGAGACAAGAAGATAGGCTGGTCTCCAGTTTTCCCACAAATAAAATGCACAGCAGTCTTGGATGCTTGATAAAGCAGATCTAGTTCTTCTAGTTGAGAAACATTAAGGAATTCTTTAAAACCTGCACATAAACACTACACTCTGTCTAGACATTACGTAGCTCTTGTTACTTTTACACTCTTAGTAGAGGAACGACAGACTCCTTTGCACTGCCTCAGAGGATCTAACACTAGTTCCACAAATAGAGTGGATACTGGATTGCAACATTAAATGAAATGCCTCTGGGGTTGCCATGGAATGTGGAATTTATTTGCCATCATGAGGATGCAGGCATTCCATACTCCTCCCACAACAACAAAAGAAAGCCACATTTTTTCCTTGTAGGACGCTCATGCTTGAAGGTCCCCCTGGTCCTGACAAGGCTTTGTCTGGGTTACATGTTTTGGGATGAGGAGGGAGTATACAAAACAGCCATGCCGTGGCAGCTACTCTCCCCCACCATCCTGCAGATTGGAGAGTTACGGCAGCAGGCGTATGAATAAATCATTGCAGGAAATTAAGCAAGGAAGCATTGTTTCCATCAGCTCAGATCATGGCGCCTTTCAATACAAGTGACTCTCTTTTGGATTTTGTGAATCTTTAAAGCTCAGCTGTCTGATAGCAGATCTGTACTAAGAGCAGCCACGCTGGCAGACACTTGCCTGGCTGCGACATGGCAGAACGTTGTTTCCTTTAAAGCCTGTAAAAGTCATGCTGTGAAACCAAACCGATGTCAGGAGAGATTCCCTCCACTACCACTGCTTAGAGACTGAAGCCAGATGTTCAACCGGATGGAGCGCTGAGCCCAGCACACTATGCAGGACTTCGGGTGGGGACGGGAGAAGAGAAGGTGGCTATCCCAACAAGTGCCTGGGGCAGTGACCTTTGAATAGTGACAGTAACTGGTGTTGTGCGCTGTTCACCAAGAACGGTGTCATCATTTCCAGGTGAGAGTTTTGGACCAATTCCCCTCCCTTCTCCCTGCCAGCGTGAAGGGAGCTGGGACTTGCTTTTTAGCACAGCAAACTCTATCAGTTGCTCAGAATGACCTCAAGAGGGTGTGAATTCTCTGTACAATCAGCCATGCTGTTTTAGAGGGCGGGACGGTGCCACTGGAAGCCCAGCATATTCATTCAGCTCCCACCCACTACTGAACACAGAACAGCGAAGAAAGCCCTAACAGTGCGACTACCTGAACATGACAAAAAGGGAAAGGAGGGAGTAATCAGAACACCAAAAATATGCAGTAACGAGGCCAACCTGTGCTAAAGCATTTCAGCTGATGCATCCCTTCTCTCCTCAGCCCAGTGAATCACCGAGGCCCCTAGATCACAAAGCCTTCCAACACAGTCCTCCTATGCTCCGCTCACAGCTGATTTGCTATTCCTGAATCCAAGTTCAAAACTAGATCAGTGTGAATTACAGAGGGACCAGCCAGAGCAAGGACTGCTGCACTGGGAGGAGGGGGTGAAATAAGGGCCTGTTGGTGCCACCCATCCCTCCAGAACCACCCCTGAACCCAGCACTGTGCAGGGGAAAACCCACCCACAGGGCACTAGGACCCAGGTGCTTCCCCCCTCCCACAGCTTTGGGCAAAGGAGGGAGCCAGAGACTCCAGCTAGTAGGAGCCACTGCAGAAGTGATGGGTCTAAGCAGGGACCTTCGAACACTCAGAGAACTTCTTCCCGTTCTGAACCCGTGCTCACTGGCTGTTTGCGCCAGCCCGCCTCCTCCATCTCTTCACCCCACATCTGCCCCTCTTATTCTCTTCTCCCTGGTCCTGCCCTTTCACCCCTTCTCTGTTTTTTCCATTTAAGGGATCGCCTTCTAACCAACCCCCCTTCTCCCCACCCTCCAAAATAACAGAGTTACCATGGTTGCCAACATCTTCACATTGTTCACTCTGCTTGGGTCTGTTACACCCCTTCCCCCACCTTGTGTATTGAGACTACCATGGGCAGGGTCTGCTACTCAGACAGCACCTAGCACAATGGAGCCTCATTCGTGCTTGGTCCTTAACACCACTGTAATTAACATGACTGGTTAACAAGATATGTGACAGCCATCTCCAGATACTGATCCCTCTGCAGAACAGGAATCCTCCTACCTTAGCCAGAGCTGCAGTGAGCAGGAGTTTTGGCGAGACCCAACCCCCCCAAAAAAACCAAAATGAAACTGACAGCTTCTAAAAACAAAGTGTGTGTTTCCTCATTCCTCTAGGGAAGGGTGTGGATCTCGCAACTCCTGCCAAGAGCATCCAAACCTAGAAGAATGGCTGAAGTCAGGATGCTGAATACTCAAAATTTCAACAGCAGATCTGTTCGGCAGCTTGAACTAGAACCCGACAAGCCAAGATTTCATGCCACGGCTGAAGAGAACCCTTGCGCTTTTGAGCATCATTATGGCAAGAGGCAGGGCTGGGTTTTGTTCATTTGTTTTTTAATCCTAGTCAGTTGTCAGTGTGGTCTCCGATTCTCTTGCTGCAGAAAGATGACTGGTTTTCACTAGAGACGAGAGGAGGAAGTGGCTAGCCACCTTTCAAAGCCAGATAGCCTTTGATAAGCAGCTTCAGAGCCATCACACACTAGTGTAGCAGAGAAAAGCTATTAAAACAAAGTTCAGTGTTGTTTGAACACCACTCTGTTTGCACAGCACAAGCAGTTCCAGCCTGGCGCTTCCTTCTGTGCTGCTCTATGGGAGCAAACCCTCAGAAGAGCCACCTTTGTGTTTGTGTCATGCTTCTCTGTATTGGCTTTGACGACCAGCGAGGGGAAAAGAGTGAATCTATAGTTTCACCCGAAGCGATAAAAGACATTTACTGCTTCTGTGAAATTACACTTAGCCTCCACATAAAGCTGACACTTGTAAAGCTGTAAAAAACAAACAAACAAACCCAAAACCTTCACTGAGATCATTAATATCTACATGGGAAAAACCTTGGGTTTAAGTTTAAACCAGCCATAAAGCTAAATTTTCCTTGTCTAGTTAAGTGCACAGCTCAAAGCAAAATGTTCAGTCTGTTAAACATTATAAACTCTCTTAATTTCAGAAAATGATGAATTACGAAGTCCTAGCACCATGAGGTCTGCAGTTCTTAGCGTTCCAGGACTTGAACTGCCATTTATGTCATGCACCTTACAAGCGCTCTGGATGGTGATGGTAAAGAATCACAGACCAAGAACAGCATTATCCTGAACGATCCTGCTTCACCACAGAGCTTCTACTTAGAACATTCTCCAGCCCTCCCCTCCCTGCTACAGATGAAGCAATAGTACACATCACCACAGAGGCGAGGATGGTAGCAGCAGTTTATTTAGCCCTGCTGGGAGACATGCAGGCAGAGTTCTTGTCGGTTTGTTGTTTTTGTTTTGTTTCCTTCCTAGTCTGCATGCTACTATAAATTACTACCTAGGCTCACAGTCAGTTTCCCTTTGGAAGTGTAAGCAGCCTGTCTTCAAAGCCAGAGCAGCACCAGCAAAGCCTGTCACGACAAGAGAACTCGGAAGATGAAGGGCTGAAAGGAGAGGTCTCGCTGCCTTGCTTTAAAGCTCTCTTCTGAGAGAGGAAGGTGGGGGAAGATGAAGGGAGAAGGATGGCTTCTGAGCCGGAACACATCACAGATTTGCTCCAACAGATAGCAAGCAGAGTAAGGGAATTTCTCTGGGACACAGAGCCAGAAGAGGTTTTTATTTGAATTCATAATAAAGAAAGGGGAGTGAAATGGCAGTGATTTCAGAACTGGCAATGTCACGCTAGTTCTGCAAGCGAAGTCGCTACAGTGCAAGCCTTGCTCTAACCTCACTGAATTCCTCGTGTGTAAATCCTGTAAACTGACCCCTGTTCAATTATTCATTAAAGTCTGCAGCTCATCGGAGGCTGGCCTTCTCCAACAGGGATTTTTTTTTTGTTTTAATAGCTCTGAGAAACTTGCCATTAACCGCAGGCCAATCTTTGCTGAGGATGACAGTAAAAGCTCTGGCAGGAATACAGCCAGGCGCCCGTCAGGCACTACAGTTCCATTAAAATTAAAGACCACTTGATTGCTTGGCTGACAAACAGGGAACGGCCAGTTTAAACAGTGGGCTTTAACAGTGATAGGCTGAAAAAGCAGTGACTAATGAAGAGTCAGAGCACCAAACCGTTCTTGGGCTGGAGAGGTGAAGGCAGATTTGCAGGGAGCACTGCAGTCACGATGGCGGTGGTCAGTCAACTGCTCCAGCATAGATTACACCCAGCCTGCCGCAGCTCACTCCTGCTGGCCCATCTTGGAGCAACCTTCGCTTTCAGTCCGCTCCCCACGCCCCAGATCAGCAGCAGAGCCTTCCGATTCTTGGAGAAAGCCACAGCTGCTGCATAAACAGATTGGGCCTCTGCTTCATGGGGGAAGCCTTTAGATTTGTGTGTTTCTTAAAAGCCCTCCTTTTCAGAGCAGCGACCCAGTATGGGCCAGGATCACACTGCTGGGCATTCCTGCTGTCAACAGGACTCGTGCTTAGACTGAATTAAAAACCCCTTGCAATGACAGCAATGTACCATAGACAAGTCTGAGCTTCCCTGACACAAGCACAGCAAGCCTCTGCCACCTGGGCACCTCTGCATTAGGAATTCAGGCCACACCTGTGCTGTTGCCTGGTCTTTCAGGTCACGGCCCACACAGTGAATCGTGTACCAGGCTGGGTTAGGCAGGGGATCCTTTACTGGGCTGGTGTTTTCTTCATGCTCCTCACCAGTATTTTGAAGGACCCCGGACTGGTGCAACTGCAGACCAGTTTTCAGGGGGAATGACGTTCCTGCCAGGCAACCAGCTGAGAGAGAGGCGCCATCCCTCTCCGGACAGACGGGCGGCATCAAGCTCGGATTCACGAGACAAGTGGCCACAAAGGGATAGGCAGGGAAGTCTGATCTCGGATGCGTCCATGGCGCTAGGTTCAGAGGTGCTGTCGTGGGGCCCCCGGGCACTAAGTTGTACCCCGGCTGTAATGGGGGATGATCGTTAACATGGGCAGCTCCTGGATTCCTGATCAGTGGCTACATGAGGAACCCTTCTGGAGTTGGCTTTGCACAGCATCAAGCTAGTCCCAGGGCAGACTAGTGCCTGAGAGAAAGGCCCTCGCAGCAGCCGGATTCCCAGAGACAGCACACAGCTCGCTGTCAGGGTCTCTCTGCCTTTTGGCTGCACCCATCACCCAGGGACGGATGCACAGAGAGCCAGCGTTGCTGATACCCCTAGAGACAATGCTCCTTGCCAGGAGCTGTGTGACTCATTCTATCAGATGGGGCATCACAGCCGCCAGATAGTAATTCTTTCATCTTACAAACCACAAGCTGTGACACAGTTGAGAGAGATCTAGGCCATAAAGACAAAACTGAAATCCCACCGGCAACAGCAGCCTGCCTCCTCGGCCCCACATCCAAAGGGAGACACGGCCACGTGTCATTCTGATGTAGGTGAGCGTCTAGGATACTGAAACATATGGGCCAAACCCTACCCTGAGATATACCTAGGCAGTCCCACTGACATCAATGGGGCATCTTGTGCCACTTGCCCCAGTGAGGGGCCACGGATCATTGTCATTTCCATCCCCACCCCCCATTTCCATCTTGTTCTCCCTCTGATCTATGGGTCTAATCCCTCGTCTCTTTCTCTTCCACTGAGACTAGTAAATGTGCCACAGCTGCGCTCCCTTCCCACTGTGTTCTCCCCCTCCTCTCTCTAGGCAACTCCCCATTCCCTCCCTTGGGTAACCTTCTGGCATTCCTGGTCCCTGCAGTCTGTGCCCCTCAGAGGACAGCTCTCCTGGACCACATACCACAGGAATTGAGCCCAGCCATTCCCGCTTGGGGAAAGAGGATCAGAATTATCCATCTCAATCTCATTTCAAGGGGGCTAGTGCAGAGTTGGACAGGACCAAGCACAAAGGTTTACACTTGACAGAAAGCCTCTGACTACACTGGCTTTATCACAAGACGTGTGGAGAACAGATTCTGGCGACATGTTAAGTTAAGTGCCTTCTTCAGAACGTAGGTCGCTGAATTCAGTGCGTCCAGCCCGAAATGCCACTCTCCTGCTCAGGGCTGACCTGAGACGTTCTGAAGAGCAGGAGGTGGCAGTGCTGTTGCAGGTAAATTAGAAGGCTTTGTGGTATCGTGAAAAGAGGTTTGTGCATCTGTAGACTGAGAATGAATGGGAACTACGGCTGGGAAAGGGAACACGTAAGCCGAGGGCATTAACAGTCTACAGCCACATAAGTGCTTGGCATTCCCACCCTGCTCCAAACACTCACCCAGATCCAAACACAACCCTTTCCTGGGGCTTGGTTTTATGAAAGGTGGGAGCAAAGTTCTGCCTAAGCTTCCCATGAGGTTAGCTTTTCTTAGGAATTTTCCCTGCAGGATACCTCTGACTCAGACAACGCTTTGCAATGCTCCTACAACGCTGCATCTCGGTGCCGGGTCCCCTTCTTCCACCCCACTGCATGCCATTTACTGCTCATTACATCATCTCCTTAAGCAGTCCAAGAACAAGAGTCACGGGATGCACAGGATCACACCACACTCTGATACACACCACAGTAGTGCGGGAACAGGGACCTAGCCTTGTGGGTAGTAAATCTTCACTTCTTAGCTAAACTGACAGTTATAAAATATAAAAAGCAGAAGAAAAAATCCTTCTCGGAGGTTGCTGATCCCATAGCTGGTTAATGGGAATAGGAAACAACTTGAATTCAACCGGAAAATGGAACTTCTGTGATGGAGTTTACATTAAACCCTGATTAACTAGCTCAGGTTAAGGGCAGGTGGCATACTCGAAGAATCAATGCATCATGCCTTGCTCTGAACGACAATGCGCAATCAGTGAAATCGTTTCACAAGCAGCAGCGCTGACCCACAATGCTGAAGCTGTGCCCACGCTTCCTCTGTGACAGTAAAACTAATACCCACGGCTGGAATTACAACCGAGCCCCTTGATCAGCATATCCCAGGGTCCTAATGAGAGTCTGTCAGGGAAGTGAATGAGTAAACGCCTCTCTCAGTTCTAGTTCAACACCTTAAAAGAGACCTTTGAAATCTCAGCGACGGCGGACACTGCCAGTTAGTCTAGTCAATAAACCATTGGGGCTCCCAAAGCAGCACAACTTTGCAGAGCAAGCTGTGAAGTTCCCGTCGGACACCACAGACCGTCCCTGTGAAGGGAGCCAGAGTCCTTGCGAGCCGATATGGTATAAAACTCCTGCCTGGTTTAGTCTAGATCAGAGCCCAAGTATCTTCTCTGCACTATAATCCAGTACCAATACACAGCCCGCTTGGATTAACCCTCTGCCTGCTTCCCAGAGACCATAACTGGAAAAAGTTCTCCCAATGGAGGGGGGGGGGGACGGAGCGTGTGTGTGTGGGGGGAAATGGAGATTACTGACCTGTAACTGGAGGTTCTTGGAGATGTTTGGTCCCTATCTGTATTCCACACGTGGGAGATGCATGCGTATCTTGTGCCTAAGTCTGGAATTTCTCACAATAGTCCCCCTTGGCCCACAGATGTGCTCTCAGCTGAGGGCATGAAGGGAAGTCTGGGCCAACACCCCCCCAGTTTCCCTTTCTTCCTGCAGGGTAATGCCTCCGCAACAGAGGGGGTGGAGGGAGGGCAGTGGACCTTTTCTATACAGATGGTGGCATATGGTGGGTGCACCCCAGTTCACTGACTCTTCTGGACAATGTTATAGCTATCGGCAAGGACATCTTTATGGACAGATGGGTCACAGAATGTGTGGACCAGTGGCTCAGAAAAGGAATCTTACTGAAAGGCGACAAAAAAAATTGAGGTGCCAACTTAACCACTGGTGGAAAGGATCTGAGAATCCCTTTCAAAAGTCCAGTTGTGACAGAATGCGTGAAGATTGTATGTTTATCCACCAGAGGATGCAAAGAGCTGATTGGTGCTAAATGTACCCAGAGGGAACTAAATGTAAGACCCAAAGACTTAAGAGTAAGTAGATACTCTAAGATACCAGTGGCGTTCGGAGAGAAATTGCACTGATGAGCCCAAGCGGAGGAACACTTCCATTTAGCTGAGTAACAGCTTCTTGTACAATCTTTCTAGTTTGGTTAAGCATGGATTGCACCCTCTGGGAACAGGAATATTCCATCTCCAATGCCCATCTAAATACCAGGCTTTGAGCTGCAGTGGCCCTGGTCTGGGTTGCATGACCTTGCCCCTGTGTTGTGTTAGAAGATCCAGTAACATTGGCGTGGTCGTGGGTGGTCACAGCCCATGTTCTGTCGAAAGAAATGAAGATAAAGGAAAAATGGTGGCCTCTCAAAGAGCTTTGAGAATAAATGTTAACAGGCTGGGAGGGGGTAGCCTAGATGCAGAGGCGTTAAGGACCTTACTCAGTAAGCAATGAAAGATCTGTGCCACTGATACAGAACAAGGAAGAAAAAGGCTCTTCATGCAGCAACCCATGGGAGTCCTGGAAAAGTTACACAATTCCTTTGCGTGGGCAGTGTCTCATATGTCCATCCTAAAGGCCAATAACAAACACAGCGGGGCTTAGTGGGAATAGCAACACCAACAGTTTAAGCTTTCACCCACATAACTTCTTTTTTCTAAAGACTTCTGCTCAGTTGAGGGTGGGCTCCACCTTCTGGTGTCGTGGATCTGAACCATTGCTGTGTAACAATTAGATTGCAAACTTCTTGGAGCAACGGTAGTTCGAGCCTGACTTGTCCAGGCCATGCCAAGAGCACCCTGGTGAGCATGACTCCGCATTTAAGTGCTTTGCATTTATACTCATTTATACTGCACGGGGTTTGTCACCTTCAGCCTGTGGGCTCCTTACAAGGAGGATCTGAAAGGCTGGACTGTTAGTTCAGATTTCTTTGCTTCTCCTGAAAAGAGCCAAGTTACCTCCCCCCAAGACTATGACTGGGTGCGAAGCTGGACTAAATTCAGATGTCACTAGATGTAGCTCCTCCTACCACCGGTGTAGTTGCAGGCATTGCCAAGGTGCTCATGAAGTGGGAGTGAGGCACGATGCTTGCACAGACTTGTGATGACAAGACTTTATGGAGTCCCACCTTCAAGAGGAGTCACAACACGGTTCATTTCAGAACACACGGCTCAGTGCCAAGGACAGGAGTTACAATTAGACTCGTACAGTTACTCATTCCAATTGTATCTATCTGTGGCCCACTGAAAGAGACTGATTCACACCAAAGAGCATTGAGACTGGTCCCAATAAAGCTGTCACGTATGCTCTCAAAATGCACATTGCCCTGCAACATCCCCAGGATTGCTATCCTATGTCATAGCAGTTCTTAGCATAAATGCTTTCATACAAGGATCACAAAAGAACTTTGCAAGCATTAGCCCTCCCAAGAACTATCCCCATTCTACAGCTGGGGAACTAAGGCACAGTGACATGCCCAAGACCACACTGCAAGTCAGTGGCAGAGCTGGGAATAGAACCCAGGAGTTTCGACTCCCCACCTCATCTGGTGACCACTTTACTGTGCCTCAGAGCTGACAGCTAAGAGGTAGCACTTGCCATGTCTCATAACCAGAACAGTCCCTTATGGGAGTGGGAGGAAAACTACCTACTGGTAGCACAACATTTATACAGAACCCAGTAAGATCCCTGCATGGTTCTTTTAGATGGACATCAACATGTTCCTGAAGAGCGTCCCTTCACTTACAACAAAGTACACACTTCTGGCTACAGACGGTTTGTGGGGACAGAGGGAGGGACGGGCTCTGCATCAATATGTGGGCGTTGAGTAATCCTTTTTATCTGCTGATCTGACCGATGAAGGCTATTTTTAGAAGAGATCACAGAATTAGTTGCAAGAGGGCAGTGAATAAGGCTCCAAAATAAAGTATGTCCTCTTACAACTATACCAACACAGTCATAGAGGATCCGAAAGGCAGGCAGCAGATGCAGTGGAATTTTCCTAGCTCATCAGGTTCTCTACGGACTGTAAAAGGTACAACCCCACCAGTTCTGCGAATGCAGCAAGCAACTGCTGACAATCTGACCTCAAACTAACAGGTTCAGTAATCTGAAAACATGAAGCAAGATACCCTTGGAGATTTTCCTGCTGATAGGCAGGCCAAGCACCCTGCCTGACTTGGCTGAGCTGGTTACAGAGTATTTCTGAGTTAGCCCTGCAGTTTCAAAGACAAGGGGTTTAAGTCGGGGCTGCCTTTGTATGCACTTTTGGGAGAACAACTGAGGTTTTCAAGTTTGTACAAGATAAGAAGGGGTTGCTATCCCAAAGAGTGTGAAAATGTGTTTCAAACAAATATTTAACCAGTTAAATTACCAGAGTCATTGATTGGGAGGGAAGGTTTTTGTCAGCTGTGTGCAGTAGTTTATCGTCAGTGTGCCTGACACAGGCCACAGCAAATTCAGAAAGGCACAAAGAATAGGCAACCAGTGGCTAGAACAAGGCAACAGCCTCCAGGACTCCTGGGTTCCCTTCCCAACTGCCACCAACTTGCTGTGGGCCCCTGGGCGTCACTTAACTTCTCTCTGTCTTAGTTCCCCGCTTGTAGAAGTACAAGTACTTCTCCTCTTCGCCTCGTGAAGGGGGAGGCGGTTTAATGACGATGGTGCTTGCAGAGCCTGGAGAGAAAGTGTTATTTAGCCTCTCTCACACTGGAACATACGTCCCACAGCCTCACGTTCTACAGAGATGAATCTAAAGCGGGACCAGCCGTGCTTTCTTCCCACCGTCCTTCAGCTGCATTTACAGGAGAGGGGCTCAGCGAAGTGTTTGAAGATGAAAGAGGCAAGTCCCACGATGACCCTCAGCGAGCCAGTGGGAATCCAGCCAGAGAAGGCAGCACCTCTGGCAGGGAGGGACTTTAGCAATATACAGAACCAAGGCCAGCTGTATTCTCAACACAGAAGGGTACACATTACCACCGATCTTGAGATGCCAGACCCTGTGTTGGCATCAGGCTCTAAATGCTACTTTCATGCCACTCAGAGGACACCCCTAAGATCAGACTGGTGAGCTGAAAAGCAGAGAGACCCCAAACAATCAGGAATAGGCCAAGACAGTAAAGCAGTGGTTCCCAACCTGTGGCCTGCAGGGTCTTTCAAAGTGCCCGCCACTCCCCTCCCACTGGCTGCAGAAGGGAGCCGCCACCGAAGGACCCAGGCGGAGCGTGTTTCTGCGGGGCTACAAGACCGGTGCAGGCTCCTCACTACAGCCAAGGGGGCGAGAGATCAGCGCTGCCCTCCCCCTGGCTGTAAGAGGGAGCACGGCAAAGCACTCCTCCTGGGTCCATAGGCGCTGGGGTCCCTGCTGGTGCCAGAGGGAGGGAAGCACTGATCTCCTGTCCCCCAGCTGCAGAAGGGAGCCACTGCCGAGGTACCAAGGTGGAGCGCACGGGGCTACAGGATACGTGCAGTTTCCCTGCTGCAGACAGGGAAACAGGAGATCAGCGAGGAGACAGCCTCCTCACTGAACTCCTTCCATCAGGCTGCAGTGGAGGGGAGGGTGAGGGGGCTGCTGGCAGAGCAGCCAGGACCTACCATTCTTGAGGAGGGGCAGGACTCTAAAAATCAGTGCCTTACAGTTTGGCCTGCACTTAGTAGACCACCCACCGTGACTTAGCTGCCGAGCCATGTGCTTCAGTGTGTTCTGACAGTCACTCATCTAGTCACACACTAGGGCTTTGCCTGTGGGTGTGTGACATACTGTGAGTAATTTGTAGGTGTAAAATAGTAAATGTAAAAATGAGAACTGTAGCATCAAAATGTTTACTTCAAATATGTAGTGATTTGTGGTCCTTAATGGTGTATCCGTCAATACATGTTTTAGGAGTTGATAGACTAGTGGTCCTTCAGGGTTGTAAAATGATATTTGTGGCCCTCGAGCCAAAAAGATTGGGAACCCCTGTACTAAAGTAACATTAAAAGCCAAGGCACAAGAGTCTCAAGAAGAGAATTGGCTTTCAGAATTGTTCCTCTGGCATCAATCCCTAGAGAGGCAAGACAATTGCTATTCTATTTAAACTTCTTTAAATGGCGCAAGATTAAATCTAAGCGAGTGGGAAACTGACTTACAATAAAAATCAACCTGCAGGCCCAGCAGAAAGGAAAGAAAAATCCATGGAGCTGCAGACTAAAATGCAGTGTTAGACTGCAAATTCCTTCAAGGACACACATCGGCTATCAAGGGTGATTCCTGATTAGGAGAGAATATGTAGAACACACTTTGATGGACAATCCATTTATTATGGCTTGTGACAGGCATTGCGGAACATGCAATACCTTTCTTCACAGCCATAACATTAGCATATTGGAAAACTACACTTGAAACGCTCATCTACCCATGCTGAAGGGCTTACGCCTACAGGGTCCCAGCCAGACAACCATTCTTCTCCACTCCTTGGCATGAGAAACCTTGTGCAGCAGGTAGAGAAACAAGGCAGAAGCGCTAGTGCCTCTTGGGGTTAGGTTAACAGCAAAGTGAAAGAGGTTCCTGTATGCTAACGGACCGGCAATCAGCTTGAATCTCATTTCTCCTACTGGATGCTAGGTCATCTCAGGTAAAAGGCATCCCTCTGAAATCAAATTCTTCAACACTGTACATCTCAGTTACATTTGAAAGGCCTATAAAGCAGACGGATGAGCCCGCGGTTAGGTACAATTCCCTCCTCTGTCCCTGACTTCCTGTATGACCTTGGGCTCCAGCCTGTCTGTGCCTCAGTTCCCCCATCTGTACAATGGGGACAATAGTACTAGCCTTAGTCCTGCAAGGCGGGGATGTAGAAATCACTGGTGTGTTGCAAGGATAAATCAATTAAAGATTGTGAGATACTCAGGTACTATGGTATGGGGGATCATATACCAAAGAGATAAAGGCAAAGTGTAGGGAGAAAATACTTTGCACCTGCATCCCCTTTCGTTGGAGAACCTCAGGACAGTTGTACGGACAGTCAAGTCTCACAACATGCTGTGGATTTCTATTAACCTTTTCAGAGATGAGGAAATGGAGGCAGAAAAGTAAAGCCTCGCCTAAGGTCACAGGGCAAGTCATCATCAGAGCCACCAACCAATTCCAGGAGTCCCAACTGCCAGTCCTCTGCTATACCCGGTCAGCCCATCTCCAGTGCATTTTGAAGCAGCTCCATTGGGAAGAGAATGACTGAGAAGATCCAAGATGCTAGTTTGGCAAAATTTTCTTTGCAAGTTTAGGGAAAGGTGAGAAGGCAAGGACAGGGCTTGACACAGGCATTCAACCCTTCTCCTCCCTTTCCCACCCCCCGTTAGCAACAGAGCAGATGATGTTAAACTATCACCTCTCCAAACCCCATGAATGGAGGATTACTCAGCTGGCTCTGGAGGAAAAGTCACACATAGCTGTATAACGAACAGCTCAGATGAATGTTTCTGAGACTTGAAGGTGCTACATTTGGTTTTTTACCTTTGATGGATGTCTCCCACCTTCTTCTGGTGCAGTCTGCCCATTCTGCAAAATGCAAAGAAGAATCCACTGTTAGCAAATGCCAGGCACTATGAAAATGCCCTTTTTGGAAACGGGTAGCCAAGTTTACCTAAATAGACATTTATTCTAGGATAGAAGGTGATGAAATCTCCAGAAGTTGCTTGGGCCAGATTGATAAGATATAGCACAATTATGTCATATCCACATCAGATATACATGGCAAGTAGAGCTGGTGAAAAAACCCCTGACATCTCAACCAAAAGAGAAATGGTATAACCTGCACTGTTTTGGAACTCAGCCAAGTGCGCGAAGTAAGTGTGATTTATACATGCTTGCTATTCTGTGAACATTGGCTGGCGAGGGCATAGGTTAGAGGAAAGGCAGAGCTACACACGGAGATGGATGTGTAAGTTACACTTTTGCACTGAATGAATCACAGATCGTAAGTTACAGTTTTAAGAGGGACTTATACTGGACATCATTTTACATCATTGCTGACATTGTCCCAGGGACTTCTGTACCAACTGCTCGGCTGGAGGCTGCATCTGGCCCTTTGCGTTCAATAAATACTATCTTGCTAGCCACACTTCTATTGCTGGAATCTGCAGTGAAGTCATGATAGGTGACTTATGCCTGCAATAACAAAGCGCTGGTCACACAGCCTACACCTCTGGGTATGAAAGTGGTGTCAAATTCAGCAAGATGCCAGCCCGGTAGGAGCAAGCAGACTTGGGGACAAAGATGGGTGGGAGATATTTGCTTAGACACAGATATCTGATATTTAGCAGAGTGGCAAGAACACGCCCCAAAAATCCTTACTCTGTAAAATCAATTTACCTGTGTTTATCAATAAACGTAGAAGTGAAAGAATTTTGGAAATCCAGTCTTCTCATCACTGTTTATTCTCTTTATTTTTTTGCATCTCATCTTGAGCAACAAAAGGCAATGAAATTAATTTTACCTTCATGTTCTTAGTGCTTTAATGTCTGAGTTTTGAACATTGCAGGGTTTAACTTTTGTTAGAATTAAATGTTGTTGTTTCCTCCTCCAGATTGGTGTCAAGCTTTTATAACACTTTCTAACAATAAATTACATTTTGGCCCTGTTTAATTCGTGTCCTTTTAAAACAAGGCAGAGAAATCTTGCATTTATCGGCCATCGTATGATAGCTTTTGGAGTTCGACACTAAGAAAGTCTCATTTTAATGCTACAGGGGTTCAGTTTCCACCCTATCTTGCTCGTGTTCCAGGTTTAAATGTTTCTACTTTTCACATGGGCGTCATGAAGCTTATACACATAATTCAATATATTTTTGAACTCCATGCGTACCAGCTGGTGGCTAACTCATGATAAAGGATTCAGCGCAGGGAAGCAGCTGGCAGACTCAGTTCTTTACGTACAAGTTTAGTCTTCAAAGATAAACACAATGGAAAACAGCAGGTAATCTACACGTTTTCGGTGACCCCCCTCTCTCTGAGAGCCACGCTCTAAGCAACACGTTGCAGTACATGAATTTAGAACTACTACAATTCACAGCACGGCCGCATCGGTTACAGAAGAGAGCAAAGCCCTGCCTGCTAGACTGACATTAGCCATGCAATATTTACACCTATCGGGTCCAATTCTGATCTCACACCAGCGTTGTTCCAGTTGCTCCCAGTTTACCCTAGTGAGAGAGATCAGACTCAGCCTATAGTATAACCAGTTGCTTTTCTAAAGTGTGGACTTAAGAAAATGCTTAGAGCTATTGACTTCAAGGGGAAATTAAGCATGGACCCAAGAGATGCCGGAATAGGGATTACTGAACTGGGGCCTGTGGAAATGACCTTGGCACCCTGGCCACATTGCTTGGCTTGAGCATCTCAGGTCAGCAACCTAAGAGAATACAAGAGCTGCCATAGTGGGTCAGACCATACTCCATCGTGCCCAGTGTCTTGCCTGGGACAGTGGCCTGTACCAGGGCTTCAGGGGGCCTATTGAACAGGGCAATTATGGAGTGATCCACCAATCTTCCACTCCTGGTTCTTGGCAGTCAGAGGCTAGGGTTGCTCCCAGGATGGGGCTGTGTCCCTGACCATCTTGGCAAATCGCCACTGATGGACCTGTCTTCCAGGAATGTAACCAGTTCTTTTCTGAACCCAGTTATACTTCTGGCCATCACAACACCCCACGGCAATGAGTTCCACAGATTAGTTGTGCATTGTGTGAAAAAATACCACTTGTTTGTATTAAATCTGCTGCCTGTTAATTTCATCCAGCTATCCCTGGTTTTTGTATTGAAATACACCCTGGCCCATGCAGTCCCGTCTGGCAAAACTAGTTCCCCTAGGCTACTGCCAGCTCAGTTGTCCTAGAGTGCTTCCTTTTGATTTAAAAAAAAAAAATCCAGATTAACGATTCCTGACTGCTTTCTATTGTTATCCCTCTGCTAGGCATAAGGAATTCTCTGGACACCTCCTGGAATCCCAGTTCAAGATGGAGGTTAAACACAACATCAAGGCACAGAGCCATTTGCAATCAAAATGGCATTCACAGATGAAGTTTGCAGTGTGATAGATACATGCAGACATATACGAATCAGTCACACCCACCACTTATTCATGCAGCTCCACAAAAATGTGTTGTTAGATGTGGTTTAAGGACTTAGGGTCAGATTCCCAAAGTCGTCAGAGGTGTCTGTTCTAACTCGGCCACTTAGAAAGGACCAAACCACATTTTGTTTCCTCTCCTACACTCGTGCAGTTTAAAGATTCAGAAGTATTTTCAACCCTAAGTGGCCAGAGAAAAATCAGAGTACTACTACGGAGCCAAACTAGCAGAAGAAATAGCTAAGTGTTTGCTGGAGATCACAGAGCTGTTGTTTATGAGAAGCTGTCAGTGGCTTTAGCCTACAAAGAATGTTTAAGAAATGAAGTAAGATCTCCTCCTTGCATAGACAAGGGTGTTTTCTTGCCACATTAGTGTAGAAGGACTGGAAGCACGCTCGTGTTTATTGGCTCAGCGGTTACTGATAGACAATTCATAAGTCACTGCTCGTTAAAAATGCAGTTTTCTAAGGGTTGTTTATGTGTTGTTGGTTTTTTTAAGTCGGGCTGACAAGAAGTGGAATGCCATTTTAAGTTGAGGAAGTTGACATTTAATTAGTAGCCACTCAGAGGCCAGGAGAGTGAATCAAGCGTCACCTGGGACAAACTGCTTTCATTTACATCCAGGCAATCCATGGTAACTGAAAAGAGACTTTGGCCAACCTGAAACTCAGCCGCCCTTACATAGCCTCAGGAGGGGCCACAAGGAGGCGTAGGGCACAGGTGCTGCTCTCACAGAAACTGGTACACAAAGTTCTCCACAAGCACAACTAAGTGGAACACACATACACAACCACTCAGAGAAGGGCATCTCTTTCGATGCAATCTACAAGGAGGAAAGCAAGAGGGTGTGGTTAAGGCGCGTGACACCTGGGTTTTATTCTGGACTCTGCCACCAAGTTCCTTGAGCTTTGCGATCTTTGGATGGAAGAGACAATTGAAGCACAAGTTTTGAAAGCACTGAGTGAACTGCAGCGGACAGAATTGTTAACTGAAAGTGAGTATTGTCTGTCCCAGCAGCCTCTCTCCCTTTTGCTCTATTGCCTCGACCTGCTTCCTAAGCATTTGGCATGTGCCTTTAAGTGCCATGTTTCACTGACTTCCTCCCATCAAGGAGCACCTGTTCTGCAGAAAGCTATTTATGATGGACTATAATCCTGCCTGGGAGTGGAAGGGGTGCTGGGAGAAATCAAAGTGCACATTCCAGGGGGTGCTTTGCATACACATCCCTGTGCTTTCACCAGGAACTAAATCCATCCAACAAATAAGTCACTTTTCAAATGGCTGTACAATTGAGCTTTGCTGGAAGAAGCCTGCACACTGAGCCAAGACTCTCCTGCCAAAAGAAAAAACCCTTTACCACCTCACCCAGAGGTTTCCATCTGTTACCCATCTGGAGTTACGTACATACCTCTGTCCTGACATGTACAGAGTAGTCACCTCACCAGAGAACATGTTGCACTTTATTGTTTTATAAAAACATCTGAACAAATTTCTGGGTTTTTCAACTTCATCTTTTTGTCTTGTAAATTGCCTCTTTCAAGGCTCCATCCTGCATACCATATAGGTACACAACTAACCAGCTACATGTGGCCCAACCCAAGATAATCTATGGCAGCAAACCGTTCTCCTTTTTCCAAACAGAAGGTTACATGAATGCCCCACCCCTATGGTGACTCAAAAGAGAGCAATGCTGGTGATAGTGTACTGACTAGGCAATGCCTACTGCAAGAATCCCATTGCATGAGACTTTGCTCTTGAACTCCGAGTGCTGTGTGTTAATAGGGGCTGACATTGACTGGCCAGCAAAAGTAGCAAGTGCATGCTACAGAAACTGCAGCTCACATGCATCTCTGCTGGGACGAGAGTCAGCAATCTCTCCACCAAACTTTTCCAGCATGCATTGCTCCATGTCTGAGGAAAGTGCAGATTAAGAGAGTAATCTGACATGCTGCCTGTAGTGTTGGTTTTCAGCAGTCACTTACTCTAGAAATACCTGAATGCATCACTTTCAGAAACCACTTTTGCAACTAGAGTCCCCATTTACGCACAGGGATGTTTGTTCAATACAATTGTCTATTAAGAAAGCAAATGTATATGGTTACATAACTCTCACCTAAGGCTGCACTTGGAGATGTTTATCTTAGGACATCTTGCTTTTTTAAATCCCTTTAATTCCACATAATCCTTATCACAGCCAGAAAGCAATTTCCAGAGCTGGACACGGTAGCCACGGCTGCTCTGAATCAGACAACCAGGAAGAACTCCTCCCCGCCCCCTTGGGTCATGAGATATTAAACCAATTCTCTTATTGCCATTACAACAATCAAGGCATTTATCTTCTAACTAGAGTGTACACCAGAAGTAGATCTTTGGTAGATCTGCAACTCAGACACCCTCCCGCTATTTCTGAAGCTTTAAATTTCAACTAGTCACTATTCAGATGGCCATAAAATATAACTAGATTAGACAGAACTGGATTTTTATCATTTCAGTGGATAATACGGATGTGTATTTTAAAGCATTTTTTCAGTTATCGATTTAAATTTTCACAGTTGCATAAAATTATGGGGGAGGGGATCAGACAATAATCTGATGACATTAGATGTTGAGATTCAAAGTTAAAGCTTTATACCCATTAACACACAAACTGTCAACATCACATATCAAAATATACCAAGTAAACAGCTGTAAATGTAGATTACTATGGATGGAAATATTTTCTCATCTGTTTGTGTGTGTATGGTGAAATAGAAGCTTATCAACATTTACAGATAAAAATCTAATCTTTCTAAGCCGAAACATAACTAAAGTATTGTGTATCAAGAAAGAAGCTTCTCCACTCACTTCCATGAATGGTGAAACATTAAGTGCTGATGTACAAAATTCCAACACAGTCTCTCTCTAATGAGAATCAAGCCCTTAGTTCACAAGTCTTTGGTACTTTGACATGCAAATTGTTTTGTTGCTAATTATCTTTTAAATGGAATTTGAGGGTCTTGCTGACCGTGGTTTGAGAAAGGAAAACTCCACAAAATAAAGATAATCCACCCAACACTGAGTAGCCCAAACAACGGATTGATGAGCTGGCTGTGGGACGCTGGAGAAATGTATTAATAAAGATAGAGATCGTATAGCTTCCTTCTTTATCTTCTGATCACTGCTGTAAGTAGCATTCAGCTAAGATGTTCACAAGAGATAAGTTAGCCGAGGAGAGCTTTTGCTTAGTAGAGAAAGGACATGTATTTATATGAGCAAAATAATTACAGTTTGAAGCGCCCGTCCCTTAGGTTGCTGTATGTTTGCCTAATGAAAGGAGAGTTTAGAGAAAAGCACAGCCTAAAAGTTGCTTGTCATTACTATGGCAATTAAATCACTCAGATTCATTTTCTACTGCTTACACACCACCCACATTTCTTAACCACATAAGCAATATTCTGATCAGTGCAGAAGAGGGACTGAAATATTTGTGAGGCTGAGTTAGGTCCCCAGGACTCAAGTATATCCCTACTTTCCTCCTCTAGTGCATTGCTCACACACTCTCCCCTGCACACCCCACAAAACAGCTCCAAGTTCTTCACTTGAGCACCCCAGGTTGCTGTGACAAACAGAACCAACTGTGACCAGTCTCAAAAAAAGAGATTACTAATGCTCCTGGAGCATGAAAAAAGCACAAGAGGTTTGATTCTTCCACTAACACTGCGATAACACCTCTGTCCATGACTCAGAAAGCAAAGGTTTGTGGAAGCCCATTTAAAGCCTTTGTGGCAAGGATCCCAGGGTAATTTACGTAACTGACATTCCAGAAACGTCTTGTTTAATAGCTACCTTACCTTTCGCAGGAAGGGGCAGCAGATCCTCACCACCCTGTAGTACCTCAGCCCTTGCAAGCCACGATTCACATTCAGTCTTTCAATCCTTATACAGGTAGTCTGCTAAGTTAGAAGGAACGTGCCAGCATCGAGCACAGAAGATGGCAGCTAAACTTAAAGATGAAACAAAAATCCACTAATCCTATCCATTTTGTTACATGGCATCCAGTGTGCGTGCACACAGCTCCCCAGTGAGTGGGGATATTAGCTTCGGGACTTGGGTTCTACATCCTAACCCCAGATGTTGAGGGACTCATTTTTAGAGGTGCTAAGAACCTGCTGCTTACACTGATTTTTTTTTTTAAGAGTTGTGGATGCTCAGCACCCAGGGAAGGCTTGGGGAAGGTGTCAGGAAAAAAGCTAGGCCTTGACGCTGAAATTAGGCTACCAATGAGGCAGTAGGTGAAAATACACTACTTCGTTAGTTCTCTCATTCTCCCATTGTTAGAAACAAATTTCACAGATGAGACGGATTTCCAAACATAGTGGACACACGACCCCCACCCCAAACAAAACCAAAAGAAGAGTTTCAGCTCAGAATAGCAGCTCTGGTCATGTTGACACAGCCAGCAGACGGGCATGCCACACATAAAAGTGCAGTCTGTCCACAGGATTAGGCAGTAAATCCCAGTCCTGCCAGCCACATTGCATGTCATGGACACTGGCATTAACTCTTCCTCCTGTGAGAGTTTGCATTTAGTTATCCGGTGTTATGAGGTCTTCAAGTTCAAAAAGAAAAAAAAACCCGTAAACTTGAAGCACTCTGGTATCTTAATATGGCAGTGTCATCTTCAGATCTAAGTCAGCCCTGAAAGCACTGCATCTTGATCAACTCATTGTCAAACAAGTAACTCCCTCCCCTTCCACCTCTGTACACACATGCACCCTAATGACTCAAAACTTGATACCAAATGCTGCTAGTCCACCACAAGATGAATCCTCCACCTATCCATTCGCCCCAGATGTTCTAAACCCACAGCAGCTGGAGACCCTTAGCACTGCCGCTAACTAGCACGGTGAAGTACTGACAAAGAGAAGGGCCATTGACACTCTCTCAGCAGAACAGTTTTTGTTATCGTCATTGCTCAGCGATCCAGATCTATTGCCAATGATTGGGAAGTGGCACCTCAGAGTCAGGTCTTTCAGGGTAAAGAGAGAAAATATCAAGAGGCTATATGGGAAGTGGTCAGTTTTAGCAGGAGACCCTCAGCTTGTGAACTTGTGGGAGATGGTGGGGAGGCAAAGTAGTGCATGTCTCAGCAAAAAGGGAGAGCATCAGAGCCTGCGAAAAAGACAACCTGTAGAATAGAAGTGCTGGATCTAGTCACCATTAGTAGGTGCTCAATTACACTGCACACAACCACAGGCGATTTTTTAGTATTCAGTTTAAATGCTCCCCAAACTCGCACGTTTCCTTTTAAAATTTTGTCGCACAAACCTGCAACAATGCACGTTTATGGCACATGCGGTATCCTGTCCATCTAAATGTAAGAACTGAGTTTCTGGAGGGAAAAAACGTAAACAGGAAGGAAAGGAAAATGTATATGCAAGAAGGAATCCTTGGCGCTTGACAGGACACCTGGAAATTTTAAACGCTTGCCCATCCTAGCAAGCTGGATTAGAGACTTGTCAGTGCACGGGCTTTGAAGGGGAAGCAGTGTAGTGCTCTTAGGGGGCATTCTGACTTGGGACTTTGAAGCTGGAACTGCATTGTCATCCATGTCTGGACAGATCCAAGCACACTGTGGGCACGACTCAATCTAAATAATAAGAGATTGAGAGACAAGGGGAGAGTTCCAGACTTCATTCTGCACCTCAGAGCATTTGGCGGGTTCAATTAGGCCCTTAAATGTTGGAGAGGCTGCAAGCTAGATACTCCTTCCCTTAAAAACGTGTCAAACACAGCTTAAGGAGGGGTTAGTATGTAATGATCTGCCAGATCAGCAATGTACTGTCTCAGTTGAGCACTATCCTGGTGGATGGCTTCCTACAAATTCTCAGGAAATGTGATCAGCTGTGCGCATGTAACATATGTATTATACACAGGGGAGAGAGAGAGGCAGGCATAAGACACTTTGCTGGGAAAGTTAATTCCTCTCTCAATACTGGACAGTGATATAGGCAAGGCGCTGTTAAATCAGGTTTGAAAGAGGACAGCTGGCCAGTTCGGGGTTTTTATTTGCAACTTGGAGAACCTCCCCCGAGGACTTGGTACAAAAGATTCCCCCTCAGTGACCCACTCGCTTCACCACTAAGTCCCCCCCCCGGCTGGTTTGCACAGTCCACCAGCTGTAAACCCGCCAGGGGTCTCTCCCCTGACTCTTGCAGACCGGTAGGACCGATCCGTGCAGCGGGGTATGGATGACAGGGTCCCAGGGCAGCGCGCACCCCCCGCAGGAGTGCTGGGAATCAGCGTCCGTACACACACACAGACATAAACCAACCAGCCCCGGCAGAACTGAAACCTGCTCGCAGACATGTTGATTGGATCAGGTGAGAAGACGCGCCTGCCTTCCCCTCCCCCGCTAGGGATTTCTAAACCCCTTTAGCCCGGGGAGGGGAAGGGGGGGCCGCACAGACATCCCGCCCCCCCCCCCCAAGCAGAGATCCTGGGTGCAGCATCCCGACCCGCCTCCATCGGACGATGCAGTACGGGATTGTTATCGCTTTAACGAGCAGGGGAGCCGGTGGCTAGGTCGGGGCCGTGCCCCTCGTCCGGGGCGGATGGAGGAGACCCGGGCACTTTCTTTGTTCAAAGGGGAACTTTGGGTGTGGGTGTGTTAGACACAGAGATACACACACACACACACACACACAGAGATACACACACACACACACACACACACACACACAGAGATACACACACAACACACACACAGAGATACAAACACACACACACACACACACACGCCGACTCTTCGCAGCGCTGACTCCAGGGCCCCTCTTCTCCCCCCAGATCTCCGGGACCTCGCTCAGCCTGGCCCGGCCTCCTGCCCTGCCTGCGACCCAGACCCAGACCCAGACCCGCCGCGGGGCGGGCGGGCAGCCGGGGGCTCCGGTCCCCCTCCGCCACGCAGGGGCTCCCCAGACCCTCCACCAACTAGGCTGGGGGGGCTACATCCCCTGCCCCCCCATGCAAGGGGCACATGGAGGGGGGCTGTGCGCTCCTGCCCAGAGACCCCCCCACATTCCCCGCTGCGAACCGGATCCCCCCTCCTCACCTCCGTGTCCAGATGCACCAGCTCCATGTTGGGCCATGGATCCGCCAGCTGGGCGAGCGGCATGCTGCCGGCTTCTGGCCCCGGGCGCAGCGGGCGAGCGAGGCTGGCTCCTTCCCCGGGCGCTGCAGGTGAGTCCGGCGAAGCAGCGCTTGGAAGGCTGCAGCCCGAGCTCCGCCACCCGCCCTCCGCCGCGGAGCGAGCTCCGCACCCCCGGCTCTCCGAGCGCGGCTCGCCGGCCCCATTGGACACCGGCCGCTAGCGCCGGCCCCCTCCGCCCCATTGGCTGAGTGTCTCGGCGGGGCGGGAGAGAGGTTCCGCCCGGGCCCCGGGCGCTGCATTCCCGCTGCTCCCGCGCGGGACTCGGGGCGCAGTCCCCGGACGGGGCGAGCTTGCTTGGAGAGGGACCCTGCCCAAGCGGGGTGCTCTCAGGCCGCACCCCTCACGGGTCCCCCCTAGGGCGGGGCTGCCCCCCAGACCCGCATCCTTAGCGGATATAAATTCTCACCCCTTTCCAGGTGTTCCCACATCCCACCTTTATACCCCTGCTGCGGCCCCCCCCCACCCTGTCACCGACTCATTCGTCCAAGCTGCAACTCAAAATCTTCCCTCCCCCCTGAAAACGTTCCCCCCCTCCCAGGTGCCCCTCAAACTTGCGGCATGGCCCACAGACCCTCCCCTTCGCTGCTTTCACAATGCTTCCCCCAGAACAGTAAGGCCCCAGCAGAGTTAGATGAGTGGCAAGTTGGCAACCGTGCTCTTAAATAGCAGTGCCGGAGCCCTTCCGTTACTGTGTCGCGCTGCAGCATGATGAATGGCTAGAAAATCCCGTTCTTGAGCACAAGATACCACCCTACCCTCCTCCTCTCTGTAATTCTCCAGTGACAGCCCTTGCCACAGATAACGCAGGCAGGCATAAAGCTCTGGGCCAGAAGATGAAGCCAGAGCACAACTACAGGTGAGGTCGGCTGTGGTTTCCTCTCCCAACCACCTCCCTTCAACCTCTATGACTCCTGATGCAGCACCGCTCTCCTGTATAGCCTGGTTCTAGCTGCATCTTTCCAGCTTGTGGGTCGATGCTGAGTCCCTTTTGCAAACATCCTTGAACCTGAGCCTACACTGGCATCCACAAATTCTCCATATAGGACACCCTTTGGAACGTGTCCATTGTCCACCTGGTGCAGATGACAAAGATTGACAGCGACCTCCGAGTGTTTGAGAATAGCGACTAGATGTGGTAATTTTGTTTTCTCAAGTACGTCGGTGTCAAGAACATTGGTTTCCCCACTTCATTTTTAGAATATAGCAAAGACAGTGAGTGTGAAAGGTGGTTAGCCTTCCCTCATGCATGCTGTAGGTGGTTCAGATCTCATCACAATACAGCAGTATGCTCAAAATGTATGTCTGGTGGAGCCTTATCTTCATGTTCAGTGTCAGTTTCTTGTTATGCCACAGGCAATTGGTCAGCTGGCAACTGTGGTGCCTGCCTTCCCAATATGAGAATTAAGGTTGTCATCCAGAGATAAGTTATCTGATACCTACCAGTAGGAGAGCCAAACCAGTGGTAGTAAGGCTGGGGAAATGTAAAAAGCAAATGTCTAATGTAGACAAAAGCTAAGTGCTTTACCCAAGGCCACCCAGCAAGTGAGTGTCAGAGTTAGGAATAGCATGCAGGAACCTGTGGCTCCTACTACCAAGACTGGTTCACTAGGCTAGGCTGCTTTGTTTACCAAAGTATAAAAAAGAGAGAGAATAGCTCCTTTTTCATTTCCCCTTGACTTGCTTAATCAGAGGCTCTGAGTTCTCAAGGAGAAAACCAGGGAAGAATGTATTCCTATCTGAATTATTTTTGAAATATGTTTTTAACCAGGGCGGTGAGAAGCAATTTTCTGATGTGGAGACTGAGAATGAGTGACAAGAGGAGATGAAGTGAGAGCAATTAACTACTGGAACAATTTACCAAGGGATTCTGCATCACCTGAAGTCTTTAAATCATGAGTGGATGTTTAAAAAAAACAAAACAAACAAAACCCAAAAAACAAACCATCCTTAACCACAAGATAAGGGCTTGATGCAGGAATTCCTGGTTAAAATTTTATGGTTCATGTTATACAGGAGATATCATCGGACTAGATGATCATAATGGTCTCTTCTGGCCTTAAAATCTCTGAATTTACAGTCTTAGATGTGGGAGGAAAAGGAGAATTCAATGTCAAGGAATAAAGTCATGGAAAGTGGAGGCAAACAAAGTTCTGAATCAAGGAAGGAAATGGAGGATATATGAATATGCTTGCCCAGCAAAATCACTTCTGTTGTCTTTCAAGCATTAAGCCAAAGGAAGTGGAGCTGAAGCCTCAAGATTTCTTGGCCAAAATAGGCAGAGGGAGAAAAGATTGAATCAACCAGTGTCAGAAGATATATACAGTTGAAGACATAAAACAGAGCAAGTATCTCAACATATGGGAACACTTTATTTAAAGACAAAGCTCAGTGGTTATGCATAGGCATTTACATGAATTATTTGAATAATAATACTGGTCAGTGACAGGATCCTCCCTATTATATATCAAAATAACTAAATACATACAGAAGGTACTATATTCATGGGAGTCCTTGGATTCCTTACATTATAAAGCCACTCATGATTTTGGATGGTTTTAAATACTGTTTGTAACCAACTCTTAAGTGTACATATTTCTGCTGGCAAAAGGTATTGGCTATGGGTAGGGCCCTACCAAATTCACTGTCCATTTTCATAAATTTCATGGTCATAACATTTTAAAAATCTTGAATTTCACCGTTTCAGATATTTAAATTTCATGGTGTTGTAACAAAGCATGAATTTGTATTTAAAAATGGCAAAATATAAACACGTAAAGCCCTTAAGACTCACCATTTCTCAAACTGGGGGTCCCAACTCAAAAGGGGGTCACAAGGCTGTTGTAGGGGGATCGCGGTATTGCTACCCTTACTTCTGTACTGCCTTCAGAACTGGGTGGCCGGAAAGTGGTGGCTGCTGGCTAGGTGTCCAGCTCTGAAGACAGGGCAAAAGTAAGGGTGGCAATACTGTGACCACCCCTCCCCCACAATAGCCTGGCATCCCCCTTTTGGGTCGGGACCCCCAGTTTGAGAAACGCAGTGCACTTTTGTATGTGTTTGAGAAACACTGTGCACTTTTGTATGATTTTACATTTTAGTATAGGATACAAATACACAAAAAAAGCAGATTTCACAGGGGAGACCAGATTTCATGGTCCGTGATGCATTTTTCATGGCTGTGAATTTGACAGGGCCCTAGCTATAGGGGAGGTTTTCAAAGGCACAAAATCTAGATGCCCAACTCCCACTGAAAACCAATTGGAGTTAAGTGCCTAAATGCCATGTGTGCCATGGAAAATCTCCCCCTGAACTTTAAGTTGAGTTGTATGCTGCCTTCATTGTACATATTACATTGAAAAACACCACCACAAGAAGGGTGCAGTGAGGTTAAATTAGTGGTAGGCAGTACAGGCTAGTGATTAGAGCAGGAGATAGGCAGGCAGACAATCTGGGTTCTGTTGTCTGAGTCTGCCATTGACGTACTGTTCAAACTTGTGCAAGTCATTTCCTTTTTCTGTTCGTCGGTTTCTCCATAAATTAGGGACATTGATACATATCCAACTTGGTAGGATTTTTAGAGAGATCCTCAGCTGAAAGATGCTTCAGAAATGTGAAGTATTAATTATAAATTGCTATTCTTATCTACTATCTCTCTGAAGTAGAAAAAATGTAACACTCTGCTCCTTTTGTCCACTTTCTGCAAAAAAATCTTTTTTGTATTTTATTATAAAACTACTTGTTAAAGAAACAATGTTTAAAAAAAAGATAGGTACAGCGAAGGGTCAAACATAAGAAGCTGGGAGCTATAAGTATTTTCCTATTATTTGTTAGGCACCAGCAATGTACATAGCACAAAAATACAGTTTCTACCCTAAGGAGCTAACAATCTAAAGCATTCTTATTGGCCTGGGCAATTGAGTCCAGAGGAGCAGAATTAGGTCAGCACTGATCACTTTTGAAAATCCCACTCTTAATCTTCAGAGTACTTTAAACAGACATTAACTAATTTCTAAACAGGCTTCACAACAGGCCGCTGAGGTGGGTCCATATTAGCATTTGTTGTATAGAAACTGAAGCCGAGATTTCCCCAAGATCACAGTGAGCCATCATGTCAGAGCCAAGTGAAATATTTTCTGGCTCCTGTCCTGTGCTCAGGCCACACCTCTGTACTGTAAATCCATGAGGCTGAGATGAAAGTTTTACGGGCTATGAAATGCCAGAATAGTACTAGTGAGTTCTTGTGATGGAGAATTAGGCCCCATGTCAACTACTGTGAGAGCAAGTTGAGGTGAGTTTTGTGTAGGGTAATTTCAACTAACTCCAAAGCTTTCTAGGAGTGCTCCTTGTTGCCTGATACGCATAGGGCAGCATGGCTAGGATCATCCTCCAGCTGGTGCAGAACTAAACCTGCTTTAAATAGCAATATTAAAGAGATAGCATCAACGCTGGAAGACCTAACATCTAATGTATTTTCATTTGTTTGCAAAGTCCATGTAACTTCTGCTGCTTCTTTTCGCTCTTGAATTGCATCAGACTGATTTGTATGATGAATGCAGACAGAAGCATACATGGCATGGGGCTTTCTAGGAGAAGAGTAAAATGGCCCTTTCCAATCCTCCACAGATCAAATCTAGGTCCCATGAGGCTGACCTTTGGCAATTCCATCATGGTGGCACTAGCCTTGATTCCTACACACTTTAGGAATCATCCAGCCCTGGTGTCAAACTGAAGCAGTATATTTAAGCCATTATTGGCAAAGAGACCATTTGCCATCAGTTGGCATGCAGAACTCCTATTGACTGCAAAGAAGAGTTCTACTTGGAAGTCTTGCAAGATCAGCTCTCTAACAATCATGTGGAGCAGCTGAGACTATAACCTTAACCCAGCTGGCCACTAACTGCTGGGAAATTTCTGACCCAGAGGTCATTATTGCTATTGTAAAGAGTGAAAATATATGTCAGAAATAAAGCACTTTCCTTTTGATGTGTTAAAAAGTTGGCATGCACATAGCCATGGATGGGGTGCTTTGTTTACAGCACTGGTCTTTTTCTAGCACTTAAGAGTGGAACAGTAAGAATGCAAGACAATTTTCAAGGTTATCTTGGGAGATTAATGGCCACTATCCAGAGGGATTCTATTTGAAACGCAGAGCAAAGCGTGTTGGAATTCAACCAGAGAGACAGGGAGGGAATCCATTATTGCCTCCCTCCCCCGATGGCTCTTAGATTGAGATGCCGAAATTCACTCATATTTCACAGCAGAAAGATTGGCAAGTTGACTGTATGCTTGACAAAATATGGGAAATACCATGCTCTATGGAAATGAAAATTTCTTTAATTTGAAGGGAACAGAAAGATCTGCACCCAGGGAGGCAGAGAAGTCTAGACAAAGCATCAGATCACACAAGCCAGTTTCACAATAAAACTGTAAAATCAAGTTGTTGGGTTTTTTTACTGAATAAACACTGCATGAGTGTTAGCATGATAGTGCTTTTGCTCTGTGTTTATAGTTCCCTTTATCCAAGGACCTCAAAGAACTTTGCAAAGGTGGCTACACAGTATCCCCAAATTATAATAGGCTAAATAACACATAGCAATTCAGTGGCAGAGAATCCAGGAGTCCTGAACCCCAGTCTGCTGCTGTAACCAATAGATCCCACTGCCTCCCTTATGAAGGCTGATTCCTACACTAGACAGCCCTGAACCTTGTATAATTCAGGAGACTGGTAACAGAATATGGAGCCTTTCATTATTAGGTTGCCAGGTGAGCTCAGTGTTTTCTTGATAGGTGAAATGAGGTAGTGGTCTGAGCCCAATTTGTATTTCCCAGTCAAAAGGCTACCATAACAAGTGGCTCCTATGTTGTCACTCAGGAGAGAGCAATGGTTAAATGAAGCTAAACAATCTTCTTCCTTTCCAAGGGTTCTCTTCAGGTAAGTGTGGAGGCCCTTGTTTGGGGCAGAATTATGGCTTTGATAGACACCCAGAGGTCTCCAGGGCTGTCATATGACCCCTTTCACAGTATTAAATTCACTGAAAAACTCAAAATGCTGCATTGCTGTTTGTTTTCTCCAGTTTAAAAATCCAAATCCTCCTCATTTATAGCAGGAGACATTTTAGCATCTGAAGCTGGCTTGCTTTTAGTTTATAAATGTGTTCCTATTCAGGGTGATTGTGATGTATGCGAAAGTAATATCCATTGGAACAACAAACAACCAGTGAGAGAGAGAGAGAGAGAGCCCCAGTCCCTGTCCAAATTACCAAATCCCATCAATCACTGTACCTTCATATTCAGTGCTTGGCCATAGGTACAGTTCTTCCCTTCACTTTAAAAGCTGGCCCCTCTATAAAAATGCACATGCCATAGCTACTCAGCCTAGCTGCCTATGAACAGTGATCCCCTGAGTCACCTTATCTATCCACGTCTCCTTTCTGGAGCCAAGATGCATCTTTTTAAGAGTGTGTTGTACTAGATGATTATATTGTAAGCTAGAGTGTGTATGGATAATGTGTATCTCCGTCAAAGTCTCTTTATTTTCCTGTATATTGCTATACTTTCTGAGATGCAAAATTGTATCCCTGTCTTCCTGTATGATGTAATTTTAAGTTGTAATAATACTAGTATGCATGTCTATAGTCCTATTTATCAGGTAGTCTCAAATCACTTTACAAACTTCAGGCCAGCTCGCACAAGCCTTTACTCACTCAAGTAAACGTAACGGGATTGCATGCACAAATTTGCAGGACGAGTCCCATTCCCAATACTATTATTTACTGAGCATGACCAGTGTGGTTTGCACAGTGTGCGCATTCAGACATTGTTAATTAAACCTTACAACAACCCTGTGCAGTAGGTAGTTGTGTGTTTTGTTTTTTAAAATGCACTAATCTGAAATGATCTTCTAGTACATGACAGTTATTCCTGTTGTTGCGGATGGGGAAACTGAGGAACAAGTTATGCAGCAAATCAGTGGCAAAACCTTAACTAGAACTCAGGAGTCCCATCATCCTCTCCCCTCCTCTTACCTCTATAATGGGATGATAACATCTTGTTTTGATCCCAGAGACATTTTTCCTTTGCGTGGTGCACGCGTCACATTTCAGACATAAAACAGGAGCTCTGTAAATGAGAAACTTTGGCTGGCGTGTTTAATGACTGATTACTTTTTCCTTTTGTGATGGATTTCTTTCCGTCGTACTCACCGCCTGTGCGATTACAGCCTGAAATGCCACTGCTTTCTGAAGCAAGTCCAGGCAGCAGCCGGAATGCGGAAAAAACATCACTGCAGATTATGGTATGAGCAGTTACTTACGGAACGTGATCCAAGCAGCTCTCTAATTCTGATTCCCCTGGAAGAGGGTGTTCAATGTGTAGTGAGGGCCTATTAACAGGACAAATACTTGCACCTTCTGCAATGGCAAACATGAGCCTCATGCTCCCTCCTGATGTTGCTCATGTGGGCCAGTTCTTGCAGAAATTCAGCTCTCATCTACTCAGACCAAGTTGTCTTGTGGCACCATTTATTGTATTTTCCTTTGAAGAAGAATCGCTTTCCTGTGAAGCGATTGTGGGATCACTGACCCCATCCAATCCACTGCCTCCACATTAATTATTATAGGTATCACAGCAGCACACCTAGGAGTTCTAGTTGTGGACCAGAGTTTTGACCCAGAAATCTGCAGGATTGTTTGGCGTGGGCACATGCAGCCCAATGCAGGTTTTGTGAAAAAAGCATGGAGTGGTTCAATTGTTGCCTGTGAGACTCTCTTTTTATTTGTATCTCCAGAGCACCAAGTTGGAGGTAAAAGGCATCCTGAAAAGGGACCCACTGGGGTTGGGAACACATCCTGGGAGGATATGGGAACCAATCAGGCACCAGCCATCTGGGCAGCAAAGCCATATCTACTGGTTGTCATGGATACAATCTCTCTGTCAGTTTTCCCCCATATCAGTTACCTTCCGTTTCCTGGATGCAAAGAAATGAGAGGTGGTCTAGTCTCTTTTCCGTGCGCAGCGGAATCATTGACATCCAGACAAAAAGAGAAATTATTCTGTTCAAAGCTCAGACATCTCTTCCTAGCACGAACTGAAGGAGGAGTGGAAGCTGACTTGCTTTTTGGTATTTCAACTATGTGAGTCTGCTAATGCTCTGACTAATTCCATTTTAGTGCTGCTGTTACCTTCAAATACCTCATAAGACCTCAGAGGAATTGTTTTCACAAACTTCAGTTTTTTCTCTGACTTAGCCTTTTGCATCCAGGATAAGCCACTATGGAGTCACCTTATTGCCTTCTTACAGCACAGACCTGCAATTTCATTTACTTCACTGCTCATTAGAAAGTTCAGGCTAATAACATCAGCTAACAAGAAACTGGCTCAGCCTTTCAGATCCTAGTTGATTTCAATTCCCTGTGTGGAAGAGGAAGAGGTGGATCAAACGTGGCATCAATGTTTTACGGAAGAGAAGCCTTTACAAAACCTAAAGCCAATTCCAGTGGAAACAGCCTATTGGGATTTTTTTAAAAAACTCAGCACTACCCTTCAATGTTTACAGCCCAGCCATTGCTATAAGCCATTCACGGCATATAGTTTATCTAACAAAGTTGGCAAATTTTGTTAAATCACTAGCATTCAGAGGTATTCATCATTCAACCAGCTTTCACTGCAGCACCCTGCCAGCCAGTGAGACTGTGAAAGGGAAAATGATTAGAAACTGTAAACAAGAGTGAAACTGACAGTTGTGTTTTCATTGTCCCCAGCTGGGGAGAATGCAGAGTCGTCAGTACAAATAGTGAAAAGGGCCTTCAGTTTTACATTTCTTTCGGATTTAATAACTCATAAAATGGGTGAGGGATTTTTCTTCTTTTAAGCATATGCAACTGGATTCAACTCACTTTTATGCAGTACTCCAGAATAAGTCCAGCTGCCTGGGTCTCTGAGAGGCAGGTCTGCCGGGGCAACAGAAAACAAAAGCACACTCCAGCAGAAGCACAATTTGAGCTGGTGGAAAATCTCAACTCAGCTGTTAACAGTACAGTGCTACAACACAGAGTTGAGCAGTTCTCATCCCACAGTGCAGAGGGCACTGGTGTGCACTACATTCATTCATCCATCCACACAATTTTACACTTTGGGAAATGCCACCCACCTCAACAGGTGGAAAACTTGATAGGGCCTGTGGTGATTGGGGATGAGAACACACATTGGGGGGATACAAGGGTGGCTTCTGCCCCTCCAGTTTTTAGACACTCACTAGCCAGTTGGCGGAAGAAGGGATCTGATTGGTCCTTCATTCTCCTCTTTCATTTCAATTTAAATGCTAGCCCAGGTCACATGGAGCTACTTTTTGATCTGTTTCAACAGGTAAACAGAAGTTAAGTCAGTTATTCAAAGTCATACAGTGAATCAGTTTCACATCTGAGAAGAAAACCCAAAAGTCCTGACTCCCAGATCCTTGGCTCTAACCCCTAAGCCACCCAAACCAAATAAACTGCTCGGATTCATCAGGAAACCATGCCCCTAGCAGCTATTCTTTCTCTCTGACTCTCTGCTTTCTCAGAGCAATGACGTTTTCATGTACCAGGCACTTCTTTGCTTCTTGGCGCTGCCACACAGCAGGGACTAAAGCCCACCCAACCCGTAGTGAAAAGCCATGCCACAAAAATAAATGAAGTGGATTAATTAATAACTTCATAACTTGGCAGCTAATAAGATCTCTGAGTGAACATATTCCCTGATCGAGAGAACTTTGATTCCACTCCCAGCTAATTCCCATTAGCCACTCTTTCTGTGATCCTACTCCTCAAATCCCAGAAGTGATTCTGCTTGAGAAGTTATTTCATGCCCCCCTCCGGTCCAGAAAAATCACAGCTAGGTATTATAGTGTGTGGGAATGGAGTCCATTTACACCAAGGGCGGGTCCATCAGGCTTCTGAGTGGGGCCCACAAGACATTTTGTTAAAAGTTACTCACATGCATGAAAGAATCATACAAGAAGTGCACTGATTTGACAATTTGTCGAATGTTTGGCAATTATTAAGTATTTTTCTAATTTTTATGTTATATTATTGTAATACTAAGTAATTTTCTATACCTCGTTATGAAATATTCAGCCTGTATTTAAGCTTGTTCGTGGGGTCATGGTTAGTGCACATGCCTGATTTCAATCTTGTGGCCCACTGAGCAAAAGGAGGGCCACTCATGCGGCCCACTCACTAGCCTAGGTTGCCCATTACTGCTTTACACTGTTTGTGAGCCCTCTAGTGGAACTCATCGTATTCTGTATTTTAGAAGCCACCTGACACTATTCAGAGCTGCAGTATGTATGCAACTAGGTCCGTGTATGGTTAGCAAATGCAATTATTTTGAACCCAGCTGTACCCTGTGGCTTCTTCATATTTTGTTGTATAAAGTACAAAAGACGTAACAGGGTTAAATATGCTGAGAAATGCATTTCCCTGCCAGAAGGAAAAGTAATGCTGCACTAACTTCAAAAAAAGACACCTGAGTTTGTGGGACTCCAACATATTTGGCAAAGCTGCAGCTCAAAGGAGCATCTGTCACCACAATGGTAAAATGGCTGAAACAATATAACACTTGTACTGCGTTGCTTCTCTGCGTATTTTATCATCTTTTTTCCTAGAGGGATTGGACCAAAGTATGAAGAAGTCTACAAAGGGACTTGGCAAGTGTTTGCTTTTTTTAATTGAACTTGTGCCTTTTTTTCCTCCCTCTTCTTTATGATGGATAAATGAAGGCCTGAAAGGGGGTTGGAAGTTTTTTGGGTCTACCAGTAGCTCCCCCCCTCCACCACCCCCAAATAATTTTTTTTCCCCTGTTTTTCACATTAGAAATCTCAGGAACATCCAGTCCAGCCTTCCCTGGGTCACGTCAGACTGATGTTTATCCTGTCTCTCCAACCAAAGGCGGGGAGAAGGACATTGAAGCTTTAACAAAAAAAGTCCTATCTCAATCATATTCACTAGACATCAAAATGAAACAGGTGTTAACAAACCCAAATAGATTCATACTACTGAAAATCCCTTCCCCACTCAGCTTCCGCTCATGGCTCTTATCATTTCACTAGTTCTCCAGGCACCATAGACTCTTCCAGGAGAGATTAGATCTGAATTTCTAAGGCAGAAAACAAGCAGGATTTTTTAAAAAAAATTTTTTTTAGGCCTCTTGCTCCATCATAATGAAGTTGAAAGAGGCATTGCCCATTTTTTCCCTCTTTGCAGCTAACTTTGTATTTGTGCCTGTACTCCCTCACTCCGTCGCTACAAGATGAGGACAACATTAATCAATTCAAGGTTTTAGTGCCGGTGAATTTAGCCAACAGACAATTTCTAATCAGCTATATATTTTTCATGTTAAAATAAAAATGTGTCCAGAGGCTCATATTGAAAAATTTGTAAAATAAACACAGGATCTATAAAAAGGGTGCATGCGTGTGCTTTTTAATGAAAATAATGCATTGCACTTCGGTAGCACCTTTCATCTATCTCAAAGTGCTTCATAAAGGTAGATAGCGTTAGGCCCATTTAGAAGATAGGGAAACTCAAGTGCAGAAGTAAAACTACTTACCCAAGTCAGAGCTCACAACCAGTCAGTGGCAAACTCCAGACTAAAATCCATGTCTCCTCACTGCCAGTCCTGTGCTCAGTTCACAGTATACAGCTGGCCATTTGTTTTATGGCAATTTGCAAAAATATTAACTTCAGGGATATGTTTTGGCCCCTAGTGGATTAGATAAAATCTTTATGCACCTACTTTATATTGCAGCATAATACATGCTATTTTATATAAATAAAAGCTTTTCCTGAGGTGGTCAATGTTATAGAAAGCCTGTTCCATGGAAGTCAACAAGAGTTTTGCCTCTCACTTCAATGAGAGCAGGAATGAGCCTGCTGTTGACTTCAATGAAAACAGAAATGAGCCCATGGCAGGTCTGCAAGGAAGGGAAATGAAGGTTTCTTTCACCCTATTTTCCTACAGCAGCTCAGTGAGACACTTGCTCAGAATCTGTCTTTTGAAGGCCCTGGCCACAGCTGCTGTGTTAATTTGTCTCTTTCAAAGTCCGTACAGAATAATTTTCCCCCAAGCCTTGCATGCCACTAACATAATATGCAAGATAAATGTCCCACAGCAGCAGCCCAGAATAAGATACAGTGGAAATGAGGTCAGTGTGTTGGAAACAGATAATAAAAATGTTACATCAGATGATACTTAACTCAAAAATCCTTTCCATTCAAACAGCAAGGACTCCAATATACAGTAAGAATCCTTAAAAAGGCCACAAGATCCACTGGGCGTGACTACACAGAAGCCCAGGGCAAAGAAGTCTCTGTTCTGCCTGCATGTGTGTCCGGTTGTGTAATGAAGTGAGCTACCTGTTCAGTGTTCAGACTGCAATTGCTCCATACCTGGGCAGGAATCCAATGCCTTAGAGAATAAATCATCCCACTGTTCCCTGCTCCGGTGCACAAAGGCAGGCAGTGTGCGCACAAACCGCTGCTGAGTATAAACATAATCTGATAAGGACTTGGATGAGATTGGGGCATTTTACTTCACGATCTGGTTATCCCTGGGTCCAGGCAACCTCTGCTGCTAGCAGAGTACTCTGTAAGTTATCCCTAGCTGTACACGTCCACCGAACTAGAATGACTAGCCATGCAAACTTTAGGATCCTATCCACACCACATAGATATAGTCATCGGAAGAAAGATCCTAGCAATATATCTTGGACCAACAGAGTAACTATTTTTTGACCCAACCTGTGCACGCAAGCTGCATATATGTGCGTACTTTTTAAAATGCAGAATGCCCACAAGCCTAAGGTTCGCTCACCCTTGTTCTACGAGTAGGAATTGCTCATTCACTGAGTTAACCGGCAATGAAAACAACCCCGAAAGCATTCCCATGCAAAAGGAACATGGGGTCTGGCCTCTGCAAATTGTTACGTTGCAGGCTAATTCGGGAGGATATAGTAGTGAATGGGCAGAGCTGGTCATCGGTTGCCATTTCAGTAGCTCTGCACGTAGAAGGCTAGCACCTGGGGGGGGTTGGTTCGGAGGCTGAGTACTTCTCTCTCTACCATGCAAGTTATTCAGCTCACAGGTTGGGACTCAGCCTGTTCCTCACTAGCCTTTGTGGCATTTTTCTCCATTTCTTCCCCTTATTCAGTCATTTTCCTTCTGCATAAAGACCAGTTGTCTTTTCACAAACAAGTAGGCATTGCGAGCTGAAGAAAGGATGCAGCAACTAAGCTGGGTTTATCTGTAGCCCATATTGCTGGTTTGTATTTACTTCGAGGAAATGTAATGAAGCTGCGAGTGCTTCATTAAAACCTCTCCTTTCCTTGGAAGTGGCTACTCCCACTTTTCAAAGTGTACGCACGGCTACTTAGAAACAGCAAAGGGCGTGTGTTATAATGGCATAACGCCAGGCCTCAGGTGCTTCATGAGGCAAAGGTGGAGAGTGTATGTGCTCCCTACAGAAGAATGCTTCAGTATAAAACATTTTGTATCACATTGTTTTTATAGACTTTAAAAATAAATTGTGAATGCAGTGGTGGTAAAAAGTTGCTGGCTTGACAGCCCTGGCAGGGTGAAGGCCTCTATTTGTCCTCTCATCAAGAGATACAGTGCAGGTAACAGCAGTCATCCAGAGAGGCCCTGCTAATAAGACTATCTACCCTGAGTTGAAGGCACTACCACCGTAGGGAGGAAAGGTGAGTCCATGTTCCATTGACTCATCATCCTTTCTGCTGAAAATGTCAAGAGGTCCCAAGTAGTGGTAACAGTGATGTAGGGGGTTATGATATGAACACCCGTTCACCAGAACTTGGGCTGAGACCCACTGAATTCAGTTCTCACAGGCCACTAGATGGTAAAAAGTTATCCCTAGCCAAGACTGGATTTAAACTGGTGTCCCAGAGGCAAATTTCCGTTGCCAATTTCCTTCACAGTCTTAAAAAGAATGAAATATGTAAAATTACTTTTCAACTTCAGGTTTTGTTGTATGGTCCTCCTGGAAACATCTAATGTTAAATAAAGCACTTCTTTTTAAAAAAATTAAATCAAATGTGATTAAGTAAAATAAAGAGGAATGAACAGGTCTTTGACAGATATTTGTACTGCTAGACACTAAAAATCATGGACAACTTCTTCTTCTTCTCGTGTCCTTGTCACACACTATTTGTTTTTCCAAAACTGGGCACAAGCAATTGCTTTTTCCATCACTGCAGCAAGGTCTTCCTTTGTACAGCTCTTCCCAAAGAGTCAGCAAACGAGCAGGTGCTCTACAGTCTGATTCTGCACCTCACCGCACTTGCACATATTCATGTCTTTAGAGTAGACCTGGGTGATATTAGTCTTTGATCGGTCAGTTTGTGTGCCCAGGCAGTTCAGGCATCGCCACATTGACCAATCTGTATTGGCCCCTCTGGGAAGGTCCTTCTGGGGTTCCTGACCTATTTCAGTGCGTCATTTTAGAAGCATTCTTGTTGAGGCCCCTGCGAATTCTGCTGCACACCTTGTCACTAACAACTTCAAAAGAATCATGGACTGAACGGAGACACTGGATTTATGGCTTATTACAACAATCTGTAACCACTGACCCCCTCTTTTTATGTTATGTCTGTAGCTGTGTTAACAGGCCCCTCTACTTTGAATGCCTTACAATATGTGTTAACTACTTATGCTAAACAATCTGTTCCACCTCGCACTTAGCTGTGATGCAAGACCTGAAGATCTTTGTGTGACTCAAAAGCTTGTTCCTCTCATCAACAAAAGTTGGTCCAATAAAAGATATTACCTCACCCACCTTGTCTCTTTATTGTTATTTTTCATTTATAAATCCACTGTTGTCTTGAAGACCTTCCAGTAGCCAAAATCTGAAAATAGCTTTCAAGAAACTGTCTGCTTTGGTTAGGCCATGGTGTATTGGCACATAGTTTAATTTTAATTGTAAGTGCCTTGGGGCAGAACTGCATTTTCTACTACACTTTGACTTGGATTGGGGATGAAGCTAGTCTTCAAGAAGTCCAACGCAGATTGGCACGCACACAAAATTGAAGTATATTTTCGGACGGACACAGTTTTAAATAGACTTGACAGAATTCCTTTTTAAAAATTTTTCAATTGATTATACAGATATTTAAAGTTTTTTACAATATTTTATGTATTTTAATTTTCATAGTTGTACAAAATTATGGGATTTAATAATTTTTTCTATTTTTATTAATCTTAATTTTCACAGTTGCAAGAAATTATGGGGAGGTTAGACAATAGTTATTTAATGATGGTAGACATTGAGATTAAAATAACTAAAGCTGTATCAAGCAGAATTTTTCTTACTTTGCTTATCTATACATTTTGATTATTGATGGAAATACTTTTTCACTGATTTGTGTGTGTATGGTGAAATCATCATTTACTGATAAAAATCTAATCCTTCCAAACGTAGTTTTAAAGTATCAGAAAACTTCTTTGAATCAGAATGTAATATGCCTTATGAATTGGGACACGGTAACATCCTAGAGTAGTTTATATTGTGCATTTATATTGTGAAAGAAACCACAGAGAAAGCAAACACCCACAAAATATTTGGGATGGCCTACAAAAGTGAGGGAACATGTTAATAAGTAGTATAGGAAGCTTTTAGTGAAGTGAGATTTAATCACATTAGATAATGGGATTTGTACTATAACCTCCATTGCGTGATGGAGCAGTTCTAACAAAATAATAATAAAAGTAGGATTAGAACAAGTTTACGGATACCAATTTAAATATGGGTCTGAAATAAGGAATACTCTGCTAATTGAAGACAGATAAGGATGACATGGGTTCTCAGTTTGGACCCTGACCTCTAGGAGAAACTCTGATACCAGCTGCAACAACTCTTCGAGAAGGAGAAGTGTTTAGGGTGCTGGCACAGGCCTTTGGAGACCCGGGTTCAATTACTTGCTCCACTACAGACTTCCTGTGTGAACTGGGACAAGCCTGAACAAAGGTCTTGCATTTCTCTACCTCATGTGTGTTGGGAGGATAAATTAAGATTATGAGGTGCTCAGATGCTGTGGCAATGCAAGACATAAACACCTTAGAGAGACCACCTGACTTTTAAGGGAGCCTCATGTTGCTTAAGTGACCATTCTTTGCATCATTAAATAACTATTGTCTAACCTCCCCATAATTTCTTGCATGCTCTTTTCAGGCTAGAAGAACATCAGCACAATAGGGAATATTAGAGCATTCCGGGAAATTCCCTTTCTCCATCCTAAAAGAATATATACACATTAGAGATTTTGGTTATAAATTTGGTTTGGAAACACCTGCTTGTTGACAGGCACAGACTGTGCTGCAGGTTGTCAGTGTCCCCTCTTGTGACACATGGCTCCAAGCAGTGATTTTATGTTTGCTGGTGGTGCCACCACGTGGTGACGTGGAGAAGCAGCTTCCAATCAAAAGTGCTGCTACACAGAAGAGCAGCACTGCATAATACAATCCTGAATCCACCATACTGGTGTGAGACTGTCCTGAGCTTGCCAAACACAGTGCTACCTTGGCAGCTTGCCTCAAACCTGACTTGCAGTGATGCCCACCCTTTTAAGGGTGAGTGACGTTCATTGAGTCCCTATGTCCCATGAAATCCTGGGCCTCTCTGTGAGGTGGCTAATTATAGTGACAGGAACACTTGTGCATTCAGAACCAGGCTGAGACCCAACAAAATCACTTCACATAGGCCACTGAACAGCCAATACCATGTAAACGTTTTTGGTATTATCTCCACTTTAGAGAGGAGGAAATTGAGGTAGAGGTTAAATACATTGCTGAAGGGTACAGAGGCAGTTGGTGCTAGGGCTGGGCTTACAACCGAGGGGCTTATGCTTAGATCACATTCATCTGCACCAGCGTTAAGCACCAAGAGATGCCATGTTGTTAGAATAATGGCCTCTCCTATGCCTATTTTTTCTGGTCTGCATTAGTGGAGCTAGACTAGTATTTCTTGCCTAGAGGTAACTACTGTCTTGTCTCCTCTGTGACCATCACTATACCCCTCTTGTACAAGAGGAGTACAGTGCAGCGAAATTGTCTAGAAGAATTTAGATCTGAAAACTGTTGCACCAGGGAAAATGTCAGTTAGAAACCCAAAGATCAACTGATCTTGCTTAATTTAACAATGGAAGATGCTGTAATACTAGGTGACAAAATCAACATTTAGCAGGGAAACGAGAACTACTGTCTGGTTTTGATGGACTAGACCAAATGGCAAAAAGTCTTCCTGTACCCATGTTAGTATAAATTAGAGAAGGAAAAAACCTATTAGATCACATTGATTGCATCCTCCAGACACTGCAGGAGTGTTTCTTATGGTAAGTTTTGTAGCGCTTTCTCCAGTTTAATTTTAAGTATCCAAAACAATAAGGTTTCTATTATTTCCCTTGGGGAGACTATTCTATTTGAATAAATCTAACCAACAGGAAGGTTTTAGTCATATTCAGCCTAATTTCTCTTTCTTATTCCAACACGCTGCTCCCAGTTGTACACTTTTGAGCATCCTAAGAAATTCCTCATACAAAGGAGATCCCTCAGTCAGAAGTCCATAAAAGACAGCATCAGACTCTCTTACTACCTTGCCCTCCAGTTCAGGCAAGAGACCTTCCAAATTCATTCTTACTAAAGCTTTTTTTCATATAGGCCCAGATCCATACACGGGCTTAGGCGCTTAAGTCTCTGTTTTAGGCACTGAGATCCACAAAACTCCTGCTTGGCTGCTGCCGATCCTTCTCGGTGCCTAAATTTGTTTGGAGCCTAAATTTTTGCTGTACAGGTTCCATAGGCACCTGGACTGTCTCTGAACAAGTGCACTACTGCCTCCCTCTAGGTGTCTGGACACTTAAGACTTAGTGCGATCCACAAACCAGGTGAAGATAGGCATTCCTCCACCTACATTTCTGTTTTGTAGGCCTAGCTCCACACAAAACAGCAACCATTGGATGACAGGATATTCTGATGTAGGTCTCCCCCTGTTGTAGTCTCTCCTGTTGAAGCCATTCCACTTTAATTAAATTATTAGATATTAATTGCACCAGAGAGAATCAATCACTCTATAGTTCAGTGGCAAGGACACTCACCTGAGGGGTGGGGAACTCCTGTTCAAATCTCTGCTCCTTGCCAGGCAACGGGGGAAATTGAACTGTCGAGGTAAGTATCAATGAGGCAATGCAAGTGCCCATTAATGCAACCTATCTCTGTGGCTGGACTTCTTACCCCTAGAACTAGGAGTAGTTACATATTTTTGCCCATTCAATTCTTGGTCTTTCTGCCACCAAAGCAGCCAACACATGTAGGGGACTACCTGTGCTATATTTTAAGGGAAGTTATTTGGTTGCCCAAGTAATGCATTCTGAATCTGTACAGAATGCGCTTTGTCCTGTATTTCATCAAAGATTTTTATATTGTGATGCTGTACAACTGAAACAGTATAAAGCCGCTGGCCCTTAAAAACAAGCTGTCCCATATTTTTCATAGAGTAGTCTATTTCCTTTAAATGTAGGTGGTCCCTAATGTAATGTAATCATTTTTGAAAGGATTGTGATGAGTTTTATCTTATTCCACATAACAAATAAAACTGGTGATTAAAGAGACCATGGTATTTTATATGATTAACTTTAACCAGCAATCCTAGACAAATCCAAATTAGGATAAGTGCATTCTGCTTACCTAAATTCCACTTCACTTTCAATTCAATACAGTATTCTGAACTTCTGCCCTAAACTGTCATGTTCTACCCAGAGCTGGCTGGATTTCCACGGTAGCCAAAGTGATTTTTATAAGTATTGTTTGTAAAGTGCTTTGGGATCTTTGAGGGGGAAAGAAATATTATAAATATGATTTCCCCAGTATAAAGCTTTTGGGGGAGGGGAAGTGCATTAAGGACTATTTAAACATGTAGAGTGGACTGCTTATTGATTTTTCATTTTCCTTTAAATTTCTTCGATCTCCAATTATTTGCATATCACATGCCATACATCCCTATGCAAAGCACTCAATAGATACAGCTGTGTTTTGACAAAGATAGCACCTGTAGAAAACTGTAGGAAAAATAGGGGGAAAATTGCAGATAATTTTCCTAATGTTTTGCAGGATTTTGTTTTATACTGTTACAACACAGAAGGACAGTCACTCACAAACGTCACATTGCTAATCATACCAGGAGAGCCACAAATCAACGGCCAGTAGCCTTCTGACAACATTCATTGCATTAGTCAATAACATCTAACAGAAGTACCATGTGAAGGTTGTCATCTTAGGTTTAGAAGGAGCTCTTTCTAAACCTCCAAGCCCCTCCACTTCACTGCTATCATCCCCATAAATTACACAAAAAATAAAAAGGCACTTATGACTTCTAAAAGTGGAAAAGCTGCTGGCAATGATGACATTTGTCTTGAATTTCTCAAGAATTTGGGGCCAAATGGACAAGCATGGTTGACAAACCTGTTTACTGCCATACATTCAATGGGAAAGATCCCAAAAAGCTGATGAGGTGATCACTCATTGCTCTCAAATGATATTGCCAGGTATGGCCCAATACCACTCCTCTTCACAATTAATGGAGAGGGTTTTAGTGAGCTGTGTCACCCCTATCTTTGAGGTCATCCTGCTCAAGGGCTAGTTTCAGACCAGGCCATAGTTGCTGTGATTAGGTTCTCACCATTACTAGTCATACTGAGACTGGCTTCCAGAGGAATCTAAAAACCAGAACAGTGCTGATATATTTATCTGTCGCCTACATGAAGATATGGGCTACTGCTCAAGCATCTATGGTTATCAAGTGCAGTAGCACTAAGGAACTACTGGCCACAATGTTGAGAAACTGAAGATACCGCATCCTTCTGAATGGACAGATCTGTCACTGAAAGTGTGTTCTTTGCTGTCTAGCTTAAGAATCCATGCTGATTCCTTTACTGTTCAGCATCAACTTTAGTAACTTATCTGAAACAATTTTGGATAAAAGATGGTTACTTACCTTGTAACTGCTGTTTTTTTGAGATGTGTTGCTCCTGTCCATTCCATTATAGGTGTGTGCACACCTCCGTGCATGGTTACTAGAACTTTTTTTCTCTTAGCAGACCCCTAGGGCCAGCTTCGGAGCCTCGCACACATGCCACGGTATGAGAGGCACTACCGGCCCTACGCCCCCTCAGTCCCTTCTTTCCACCAACTCCGGCAGCAGGGACAGGGGGTGGGTCATGGAATGGACATGAGCAACACATCTCAAAGAACAGCAGTTACAAGGTAGGTAACCGTCTTTTCTTCTTCGAGTGCTTGCTCATGTCCATTCCATTATAGGTGACTCACAAGCAATAACTTCGAGGTGGGCCGGAGATACGGATAAGTTGCCTGCAGCACTGCTCTGCCGAAATCCGCATCGTCCCGTGCCTGCTGGATGATGGCATAGTGGGACATGAAGGTGTGTACCAACAACCAGGTGGCAGCTCTGCAGATGTCCTGCACAGGCACTTTCGCTAGGAAGGCTGTAGATGAAGCTTGAGTTCTGGTTGAGCGTGCTGTGATGATCCCTGGAAGCAACACCTCTGCTTGCTTGTAGCAGAACTGATGCAGGAAGTTATCCACAATGAGATGCGTTGGGCGGAAACAGGGTAAGCCTTTCATCCGATCAGCCACTGTGACGAAGAGTTGCGTCGACCACCGGAATGGCCTCGTGTGCTCGATGTAGAATGCCAGCGCCCATCTTACGTCTAGCGAGTGCCACCTTCTTCCTCCTCCGAAGCGTGCGGTTTGGGAAAAAACACGGTGAAAAAATATCTTGGTTATAATTAAATTGGGAAATCACGTTGTGCAGAAAGGCTGGGTGCAGCCACAACTGAACTTTATCTTTACAGAATACAGTATAAGGAGGCTCGGAGGTCAGCACCCTAATCTCGGAGATCCTTCTTGCTGAGGTAATGACCACCAGGAAGGCCACTTTCCAAGAAAGCAGGAGTAAAGGGTATGTAGCCAAGGATTCAAAAGGAGGACCCTGTGAGCCGTGAGAGGACCAGGTTGAGATCCCAGGGAGGCACCAGGTCACGGACCTGCGGATAGAGCCTCTCCACCCCTTTCAGGAACCTAATCATCATAGGGTGGGAGAAAACTGATCCCCCCTCCAAAGGCTGGTGAAACGCCAATATAGCCGCCAGGTGGACCTTCAGGGAAGCCACAGCCAGCCCCTGGAGTTTTAGCTGTAGCAAATACCCCAGGATCGCCTGTATTGGCGAGAGACCAGGCAGGATTCCCTGGGACTCTGCCCAGCAGGTAAACCGCTTCCATTTAGCCTGATACACCACCTGCGTGGAAGGCTTCCTGCTGCCCAACAGGATTTGCTGGACTTGGGCCAAACAGGCTAGCTTGTCCATACTCAGCCACAAAGTCGCCACGCCGTGAGATATAGGGAGTTGGGGTCCGGGTGCAGCAGGCAACTGTGATCCTGGGACAGGAGATTGTGCCATCTCCGAAGCTCTTGGGGGGGGGAGGAGGGGAAGCAATCGATAGGTCCAGCAGCATGCTGAACCAGTGCTGGTGCGGCCAGGCCAGTGCGATTAAGATAACATCCGCCTTGTCCCTCTTGATTTTTGGCAAGACTCTGTGAAGGAGAGGAATGAGTGGGAATGCATACATGAAACTTCCCGACCACTACAGAAGGAAGGCGTCAGAGATTGACCCGGCCTCCCGACCACGGAGGGAGCAGAACTGCAGGCATTTCTTGTTCCACACGGATGTGAACAGGTCCACCTGGGGAGAGCCTGACCTCTGGAAGATCATAGACACCACCTGCAGGATCTAATTTGATACACATTCCCAGTGTGACAGCAAAGCATTTATTACTCTTTGAGTATGATTCTTCGACCAGTTGTACACCCACCTAATGGTAATTTAACCTAGATCACATTTCCCCAGTTTGCTTATGAGACTGTTATGTAGGACTGTGTCAAAAGCCTTACTAAAAATCAAGATATATCACATCTACTGTTTCCCCCTATCCGCTATGACAGTAATCCCATCAAAGAAGAAAATTTTGCCATGATTTGTTCTTGAGAAATTCATGGCTAGCTATTCCTTATAAATCTATTATCCTGCACGTGTATCAAAACCATTCATTTACCTGAAGTGGTGGAGTTAGGGATTACTCAAAAGGAACTCAAACATTCATGTTAATTATTATTTTATTTCATGGGTTCTTCAACTTTTCCATAGTATGGAGCACTTTCTAATATAGTGTCTCAAGGGCCAACTCCTGTTATTTATGAATTTGTGGACTACCTTCCCTTCCCATTTCCTAATATGTGGCAATCACAATTGTTTACTTGGAAACACAGAAAATGATTTCATGCATTTTTAGCTCACAAAGCATTCTATAGCAGTTGGAAAAAAGATGGGGTAGCTACTCCAATCACCAAGACTCCATGAATCACAGTGAGGGAATTTAAGAACTTTTATTATTCAATTTATAAAACTGATTAACTGGAAAAGCTCTGAGCAGATGGACTTTAACAAAAACCACATGAATAATATCTTACTAAACAGACTTACATCCCCAAATAGGTTAGTATCATTTACACACACCAATTCCCCTCAAACAAAAGCCTGTGTGACTAAATGAGCTTTACACCAAGACTCAACTTTAATGGAGAAAAGGAATTCCAATGTCAAGGACCCTCCACTAAGAATGCCCTAGGATCCAGATCCCAGATGTTCAAATCTCCCAGCTATCTCAATTCCTGCAACACCATTAAGTGGGGAAGAGAAACAATTAGTCTCTCAGGTAGCCAGGATGCAGATAATTTAAGAAATTATAACTACTCACTAGCACCCAATGAGGATGACAGGACAGAGAAGACTCCTAATTTCCTTCCAATGTAGGCAGTGACAAAGTACAAGGAATAAACAGCAAGCAGAGTCTAACCTGCAATGAAGGGGAACATGAAAATAAGCTTTGTAGCTGGAATCCATTTGAGTGTCTGGTCACTTCCAAATTAATTCATGCTAATGGCATCTAGTTACACATTTGGCCTGACAGATATGGTAAAGCAATTTTGTCTTGCAGTGCAGCTGGGATCCAACGGGGTATGTCTACATAGTAAAAAAACCCCATGGCAGCAAGCCTCAGAACCCAGGTCTACAAACTCAAGTTCATGCTACAGTGCTAAAAATAGCTGTGTAGACATTCAGGTTTGAGCTAGGTATGGGCTCTGAAACTCACTTTCAGGGTTGTTTTGTTTTTGCTGTGTAGACATATCCATGGAGTGTGTCACCAGTGGAATTTGCAGTATTAGCATTTAAGATATCAAAATTAAACATTGATATTAACCCCCAACTAAAAGGAATTAGAGAAATCACTTTCCTGTGTCTAGAGCAGTGTTTCTCAATTAAATTTGGCCACGGAACCCTTCTGAACTCCATAAATAATTGCAGAACCCCCCCAAACTCTTAGCAGTCTTCAAATGTCAAAATAAGCAAAGGTCAGCATTTCTCACTTAAATTACACTTACACTGGATACCCTCCGCCGGAAAATCCGAGACATCTTCCCTTTTTCGGCGGCGTGGCGAACAGCTGCTCGCGGAACCCTAACAGCATTCCCACGGAACCCCAGGGTTCCGCGGAACACCAATTGAGAAACACTGGTCTAGAGGAAACATTCTGCATGATAAAGTAAACAAAGCAGTATACCCATTCACATACTTTTTATATTGGAAAAGGCTACATCTAGCATGCAGAGGTGTAAGTGTTAGGGAGCCATAATTAGGCTTCATAGTTATACTGTAATCACAGTAAAAAGAAATGAAAGTAAAGCAACTCTGACCATAAAGGTAGCAGTTGTCTTCAGAAGACTGAAGACCATTATGCACCTAGTTTAGCATTTGAGTAGGCAGACATTACATTGAAGAAAGTCCCTTCAAGCTCTCAGAGCACCTGTGACTGGTTCTACTGAAAGCCTGCTCCAGCTCTCCTTTGGTGGAAAGGAAAGTATAACAGGCTTTTGTCAAAAGAGGAATTTCTACAAATATTTCAAGCTTTTTGTTTCTCTAGCATGTATCCCAGTTAATATTTATAACAGCTCCAGTAAAATGAGAGCTAGTTGTTATGGTAAAACTAGCCTAAAAAACAGCAGACACAGAATACAATCCAAGTATGAACTGGATACTGTGTGAATGTGAAATCGTATTCTGCTCCTAAACTGTATAGTTTAAAATCTCAGTTTGCCAAAGTATTACTTTGTCTCTCAAGTGGGTTTTTGGTGGGTTTTTTTTTTTTTTTTTTTTTTAATTATTTGAATACTATCTAGAGCACATGGGATTTTTCTTACCCTATGCTATGTATAGCTGGTGTGTATGGCATGACCATTCCTCATTTTACTACTTAGACAATAAAATTTTAAGTATGTAGTAAAAATGAGCAGTAAGTAACAGTTGACTAGAAGTAGTTCATCTGTTGTACTTTTCTAGCCCAAGTGACATCAAAAAGTAGTACACCAGGTACACTTTGACCATACCTCTCAACACCACATGCTTGAGATAATAAAATTCCTACATTTTTTGAAGGAATAAGGACTTCAATTAAAAATAAGCTATAATCTTCCTATGGCTCTCCTAGGACACAATCTTTGTAGATGCACCTCCTTCAGGCAGGAATCTTCCATAAAATGTCACTGCTCCAATATTAGTGTATAATAATTACAATGCACAAATGCTGCTCAGGAAGGTTTACAAAAAACAAACTTTTCTCCACTAAAGTTACTGATGTAGACAGTAACTGAATGGAACAAACTAGGTTCACGCTGACTTAAAGCACTTTAACTAGTTAAGAGGCACAATGCAAACAACCCCTTGCCTGGTTTTAACCTATTAAAATTTACAGCTGACAAATTTTATAAATAAAAAGATGTGATTGTAGAACCACAGGAATTGTCAAGGGGACTCAAGTGCAGGTTAATGAATGTAATTTGAGGTGGTGTATTTATTTTAAGAAGATTTAAAGTGTAAGGTATTCTTTAAGTGTGGCTCAACTTGAGAAGTAACTGAACAAAAATGACTTTCTTACTCAAATTTGCTCCCAAGTTCCTACTTTGCCAATCATCTCTGCACAGCCAAAAAATTATTTGCCAGAAGCTGGGAATGGGTGATGGGATGGATCACTTGGTTCTGTTAATTTCTTCTGAAGCACCTGGTGTGGCCACTGTTGGAATACAGGATATTGGGCTAGATGGCTCGTTGGTCTGACCCAGTATGGCCATTCTTATGTTGTTAAAATTAAGCTGGCAGTTTTTTGGTTTTTTTTAAAACTACACACATAGCCCATTACAACATGCTAGTACTGTTTTCATAGTAAAATCTAGGAAGTTAAAATATTAGTTCTCTTCTAATTGAAGCATTCATGATTTGTAAGACCATGACATTCAGAACTGTTAGTTTAGTAGGTCTTCATGCACAAAAGTCCAAAATGGTAGCTTGAAGCCAGGTGTAACACAAAAGAAACCTGTAGTGTAACCACCCCCTCCCATGTACCAGCCCAGAATGCAGTCTGGGGTCAAATATGACTCAAACCTTGAAGTGTAGCTACCAGGTGTATGCACCTGTACTAAAAGGGCAAGGTGATTAATTACAGCTTTTTGTTTTGTCAGACTATCCTATTAATGTATATATATGAAGATGTTAAGCAAATACAACTGTGCACTTTCACCTTTGACATGGTAACATGCCTGAAGGAGGGAGAGGCCATAGAAAACAAATATTAAAAACAGTCCAAGCCAAACCGTATCCAGCTTTATTAAAGGTACTTTTCATAAACAATCATGGTAATTCAGGCAGGATATGGGCTACAATCTGCAACATTTTACAACAACTTCAAACTCTCCCTCCCTTCATGGACTACCAAAACTTAAAAAGTTACTATATAAAACCAATGAAGAATCTTCATTTCATACTTTGAACAGGGAAATGTTTAGAGTGAGGGTGGACACTTTCACATTTAGCATGTTGTTTAACAACTTTTCATGAGCCTACCCTGACTTTTAGAGGAAAGCAAAATTAAAACTGCAGAGTTCTTAATCTGAAGATCCACAATATAAAAAAGGAAATGTAGCTCCTTTTAGAGCCCTCACATCCCAATTTGGACATTGGAAGTCTGGATTGCCTGACAGTGACAATGCATTAGGGTGATAAGTCCCAAAATGTCTTTTGCCATACTTAAAGGGGTGATAAGCTATATGCAAAATGACTAAGGAAATGAGAAAAGAGAGGGCATTTAAAACTGCAGTTTTAAAACTGGCAAGCAGGCATGTTGGGAGCTTCAATGCTCGCTCCAATGCATTTCACAAACCTACATTGATATGCAACATCAGGGAATCCCCCCTCCTCATGTCCAGGAAGAGCCCTTCTCTCAAAAAAGAAGGGGATTTTTTTTAAAAATTGGGTTCAGAGAAATAGAATGATACTTGCCCCTGCTGCTCCCCAAAAAACACAACAATGAAGCGTTCTGTGTGCTAACAACATAGCTTAAAAAAAAGTAAAACAAAAAATTCTGCATTGTTATAAAACTTGATAAAAAATAGTATTTCAAACTGTACAGTCACCAGAAGTACACAGTTATCAAAAATTCACACAATTCACTTGGCATCACCAGCACCTTCAGCTTTCTGTGCCTAAAAGAAAAAGGAGAAGCAGTCAGTGCACTGTGCAAACTTACTCACTTCTCACAAAGCAATTCATAACAGAATCTGGGAGGAAACCAATTATAGTTCCCAACCACTGAGGATCTTAAAACTGTGCTCTCTTACAGTAATCAGATAATGTTAATGAAGTGAAATGCAGAATCAGAGGAGCCTTAGAAGCAAGCCTGAAGTTATGCTCTTCCATGCACCAATAGTATTAAAGTAACAGTGCATGACATCAGTAACTATTTAAGCACTGCTGCTTTCAACTAGCACCAAATGACTTTTGTTTTAAGTACACACCAGTTAAGAATGGTGGGAACCAAACAGCCCATAGCAAACCCTTAAATGTAAGTGGGTACATGGCTTATGCCTTAAGCAAATAACAAACAAATCAAATAATCTCTCTTTTTATAGGACAGGCCTAGACCTGTCTTTACCTAATAACACAAAAAAGTCTCAGTTCATTAGAGTAACTGAGGCTACTAGACATGCTGTTATACCTGGTCTGTTTTGGCATCTCCATTTTCTGCAGGGTTGTTTCCATCCTTGCCAGCATCAGCTTTACCCTTCTTTCCCTTGGGTAACTTCTCACCCTTCTGTCAAGTGGTGGGAAGATATTAATATTGTTAGAAGTACAAGCACCTTCAATACCAAACTATGTACCTGCAAGAGCCCAATAACTGGCAAGATGGGGAAACAGTATACTATTTGGAATTTAGATGTAAGTGGGAGAATAGAGTAGTATACACAAGCATTTATCTTTCACCAGAGAACTAAATTTACAGCTTTAATGGAAGTACTGCCTTGAAGTACTTGACCAGCTCTCTCTCACAAATTCTAATGTAACTGAAATAACATCAACAATTTTTTTTGATAAATGCACTGACATTGAACATTTAAGCCTTGATTACTTGTTACCACTAGGCTAGGTCTCAAACTTAAGAGATCACAAAGATATTTCGCACAGTACGTTCATGATATTTTACACTAATTTGGTTCCCATGGTATCAACTTACCTTTGGAGCTACCTTTTTAGGTTTAGGCTCTGGCTTCGGTGGAGCAGGTTTCTAGGAGGAGGGGGGGGAAAAAAAATCAAACAAAACAAACAAAAAACACACAACTGAAATGTAGACCCCACAGGGCACTAATGGCAAGCACTTAGATTTCCCCCCCCCAAATCATGACTTGCCCAAGTTACTTTTAAAGTGGGAAGGCGGTTTGCCCATGTGGGTGGGTTTCTGTCTCAGCTACCACACCACTGCTCTAGCTTGTAATACAGCACAATATTCACACCAGGCAATGAGCGGATAACCTTCTCCCAAGTGACTTACTTATGAGCCTTCTAGAATAATGCAAGATGTTACTTCCAACAAATCTTCAGGGTTAATATTAAGACCAGTATTTTTTTAAAGCATTTATCATGCAACATACCTCATCCCAATAACAAAATACTTACAGCAGATAACCTTGCTGATCTCCGCTGTGGCTATCAAAAAAGAAAACAAATTAACACAACTATCAGAAGAGTTGAAAAGTATGGATTAACAATCTATTGTAAAAACCACAAAGTAAGCTTGGCTATGTCTACACTACAGACCTTACAGTGGCACAGCTGTACCGTTGCAAGGTCTCCTGTGTAACCACTGTATGCCGATAGGAGAGCGTTCTCCCACCAGCATAATTATACCACCCCAATGAGCAGCGGTAGCTTCATTAGCAGGACAGCATCTCCTGACAATATAGCACTGTCCACACTGGCGCTTTTATTGGTGAAACTGATGTCAGTCGTGGGTGTGTTTTCCCCCCACAGCCTTGACTGACAAAAACGATAGTGTAGACAAAGCCTTAGATTCAGAAGTATAAAAAAAGACTAACACTGGAACATTTGACCTGCTTTCTTCACATTAGCATGAGGAACAAAACACATTGCTTAAATGGACAATATGGGGAAACAGCTGCTAGCTCAGTTTATGAAGGCTAAGCTTAAAAGACCTACAACCAGTCTTTCAAGGGTTAATATAAATGAAAAATATGATCTCCCCCTTAAAATGTATCAAAATCAAACCTGTAATCTTGAAATCCAAACATTTAATGTATAAACTTCCTCAGAAGATAAATCTTACCTCATCCTTAACTTTGGCCTTATCGCCCTTGGAATCTCCTTCAGCCTACAATGAAAAGGACTAGTTACACCAAGAAATTAACAGCAGTGAACTAAAAGGCTGAAAAACTACTAGCCTCAAGACACTGCGCTGGGATGCAATTTGTTTGTTTGGAGGTACTTCTTAGATCAAACATGTGCATTAATTTGAACTCTCACTCTGGTGGTGGGGGCCAGACCTGAAATTTACTTTCAGTTTCACCTGAGAGAGTCCTGAGTCCCCAGGATGTCTCCCCCACCCTCCTCAAGCTTGTATGTTTCATTTATTCCACCAGGCTATTGGATTGTCAGCCCAATACACTGTGGTGTGGCTGGGCTGCATGCTATTTAAGATCAGTGCTGTGACACCGGCATCCCCAGGCTTGCTAACCAAAGCTGGAACAGCAGCAATTGCCATGCCATAACGTATTTGGGAGCAGGGATGAACGGTGTGCCTGGACGCCTGGGTTCTGGGGCATGGGACACAGCACCGTATCTCCCGGAGCCTGAGGAGAGGGCGCACCTCATTTGCCCATGGGTGTAATGGGGCGATAGTGGGATCCTCACCATTATAAAGCACTAACGGACCATCTCCCCACTCTACTCCCCGGAGACAGAGTTGAGGGACGGGGATGTAAACGGGAGACCTCGCGCTCCCCATCCGCCTCCAGGATTGGAACCTAGCGCCCAGCGGAGGTGACTAGTTGCCCCCCCCGGGCTCAGGGCCTGAGCTGCCCGAAGGAGACCCTGCTCCCGCTGAGGGCCCCAGCCAGGGCGGTGGTTTTGGCGGTAACTCGGCCCCAGCGCCAGAGCGCGGTCGCTTCCCGCCCTTTCCCGCGCGCTCTCGCCTCCTCTTCAAGGAGGGGGCGAGCCCGCACAACCCCCGCGCGCTCCCTGGCTCTGCGCGGGCACATGCATCAAGCCAGCCGCCCTCCCGCCAAAACCAACCGGATCGAGCCGGCTCCGGCCGCTCGGCCGCCCATTAATCCTACCAGGCCCGGCCGCGGCCCGCCACCCTCTTCATTCGGGCTCCCCCTTCCCCGGTCAGGCTACTTTGCCCAAGGCCATTAACCGCGCGCGACGAGTAACAGTCACGAAGTGGCTCGCGCTGCCCTGCCCCGCCCCTCCCCCGCGACCGTTGGGGCCTCTCCTGCGCGCCGCCTCACAGCCGACTGTTACCGCCCCGAAACGGGGGGAGGGGGAGGGAGAAAGACTAGAGCGGATGGTCCCCCTCAGGAACGGCGGTGGGGGAGGGGGAGGCAGCAATTGGGCCCTAGGACCTGAACCCTGCAAACGGGTAGGGGGTAAAGTAGCTGCCCTCTGGCCGCGCCCCGTACCTTTCTCTTAGGCATGTCTCCGGGCGCTGCGTGAGGAGCTGGTCTGGGCGGAGTGAGAGGGGCTCACGGGGTCCGGGCCAGGCGTTCGTGATAAGAGAGTGGCTCGCCTGGATGGGACACTATGACAGGCGGAGGCGCAAGGCTCGCTGGTCTCTCTCTCCCGACCCCACTAATTTGAATCGGGTGTTTATAAAGTTTTATATAGAGCCGGACGCGGCCCAACCGGTTCCAGCCGGATCCCCACCACCCCACCCGCCCATTGGCCAGCGTGGGTCACGTGGGGGAAGGGCCAAGCGAGGCGGGAGGGGGGGGAGGGAGGAAAAAAAAAAAAAAAAAAGGAGGTAGTGGCGCGCGCAGCTTTGCCCTCTCCTCCCCGCCATGCCAGCGCTCGCGCTGCTGCGCCTGCCACGCGCCCTCCGCTCCCTGCGAACGCTCTGTTCCGGTCCGTGCAGACCTGCTCCGGCAGTCCGCCTCCTGCCCCTGGTGCAAGCCGGGGCCTGCATCTTCAGCACCCCCCACGGCACCTAGCGGGAAGGAGGGGGGGGGCTGGAAAATCTAACCTCCACCCCCTGTGGGGGCGGGCAGCGCTTAGCGGAGACCTGTCAAATATCGGGGGATCTGCACGTTCCCGCTCTCCAAATCGGGGGGGGGGGGAGCTGTGCATTGTACCCGGGCGGGGGAGGGCGCTGTGCCCCCGCTACGTGGGGGTGGGGCTCCGCGAAGTCCTCCCGCAGGTCACGGGCGGGGTTAGAATAGAGCTCGACGTAATGCGAGCGCCCAGCGGGAGAAAGAAGCAGCCTCTGCGCCCCTCCCCGGCCAGCGGGCTGCTGAAATTCCCCCCCCCCCCCCCGCAGCTGGAGCGAGAGGGTGGGGACGGGGGACTGCACCAGCGCTTCAACGTGAGATGGGGGGGAGGCTGGCGGCTCTGGGGCCGGCGCCCCCACTTTGCCCAGGCTTGGCGCTGCCGCCAATGAGCGGGTTGGGCCGGTGGGAACAAGCTCCGCGCGGGCAGCCTCCTTGGCCCGGTTGCACCGCACGTGCAAGGTGCAAGCTTTGCAACCTGGAGCCAGCCCCCCGCCTCGGTGTCTGCTGGGGGCCAATGGGCAGGATCAGGAGCTGTCCCTTCAGCACCAGCCGGACCTGGCGTATCCCCCCAGGCCAGGCACACTCCTGTAGGCCGGTAGGACCACCCCTAGGGTTAGTGACTCCACGCTCCGCTAGACCCGCTCTCCCACCCACAGCAAGCCCCTTGGGAGGCTGCCAGCGCCTTCCCCGGGGAACAAAGCGCCGCTGTCGGGAGGAGCCCAGTCCAGCCAAAGCCCAGCAGCACCTAGACAAAGGCAGAGATCGCCGCAGGTTCACACGCCGCAGCCCACTGATCGTTCCTGAGGTTTAAGCGCCCACCCCGCCCGGCTCCAACGCAAAAAATGAACCGAAGTTTTCTAAATTACAACATGAAATCAGTCAAAATGGCAACTGACCGATTAAAAGGAATACCCAAGTCAATGAGCAGAGGAAGGAGCAGACAACTCAAAGGATAGGGATTGAGTTAAACAACTCGATGGAACTGGGTGCTTTCAGATAATAGTATGCGTTTGGCCATATAAAAACAGATCAACACTAGGCTAATAAGAGAAACTGATTAGAAGCTTCTCTAGCTGAAAACACACCTTTTTCCCCACCCCAATAAACCTGCAAAAGTCCAAGTTTTCCATCACACAGAGGGGAGCTAATCAGTGTTTGAAAAGCCCAGAAAAAATAGATTAAGGACTATTAAACTCAAAAGGTGAAAGTTTGAGTGCCAGTAACCATTACTGATTGCAAATGACTTGTAAAGTCTGCCCCTTTCCACAGGAAGACACAGTTAGAGAAAGACCACATGGTCTATTTTTCATGTACATTTGCTACACTAAAAGCGGCTGATTATTAGGTACATAGTTTAACCTCTGTCAAACTTTTCCCTTTATCCATCTCTAGAAGAATAGCACAGGGCCACTTATTGGGTTGTAACAATGCTCTTCAACTACACAGCAAACCTTCCTAGACAACTTTCCAGTGATGATTATCCATCTTCTATCCCCCTTCCATCAAGTCTTTTACACCATTCTAAACTATGCAAGTTGGACTGCCCCTGTAAAAGGCTTTCAACTCTTTTCCTGTGGGTTTAATCTAATTGGAAAGTCCCATTCCTAAAGGCATATACTTACAAGCTCTGCCTGCTGTTTTTCAGAATCTATTTCTCCCTCTTCCTTGCTTAAAAAAACAACAACATACCCCTGTAGTTTAGGCTGCCCTTGTTTTCATCATACACCTGAAAATATTTTATTTGGCCAAAAACAGGTTGTTGCACAGAACGTATTCTCTGGTTCCTGAAGGGTACAGTGGAAGAGGGCTCCCAAGTACTGTGCTAGGACTCTACATACACTGTAAATTGAGATTACAGAGGAATCCATCTCCTTAAAAATGAGAGATTAGGTTGAAGAACTATTTCCATAGAAGACCTCTTGAAACGTAGAGAAAGAATTAAATGAAATGCAACTAGATAAACACTATAAAATCGACAGCCTCCGTCACCCATAGATTTCACAATCGGGGTAGCATTAGCTATTTACACAAGAGGATGCACTGGAAAGTGGTTTATTCAGCCAATGTCTCAGGATTCCAGCACATCACCCAAACAGAATAAATCAGAAAATCTGCTAATCCACTCCATTTCCACAGGAATAAAGTGGGGAGTTATACATAGGTTAAGGAACAACATTACATTAGACCCAGGCATGTTCTTTATTAAACCTTAGAAAAGCAACTCCCTCTAGTTTAAAATGTTCAGCTCATTTTAGAAATATGTTTTGTATTAAAATGCTTTATTCATAGTTTGACATTTTAATTACCCTCTTCACAATCATTTTCAGTGTGCTACGCAGCACTTAAATTTTTTAAATCTGCATTTTTATCTGGAGGTAAAAGGAACACGTTAAAAGCTGCTGTTACAGTTGAATATGCCTTAGAAACAAGTTGTGGAGACATTTTCAGTTGGTTTTGACCATACAAAAAACACACAGAAATCAGAAATGAAGAAGAACTAGAAGGTTAGATAGTCCATCTCCCTGCCAGTAGGGAATTCAAATCAGGTAATACAGTGCCAAACTGAGTCTTTCCCATCATCTAATTACTCCACAGCCATGCAAACCATCCATATTAAGAGCTACTACATGTCATCTTTAAACCATACTGAGTAAGAAACATGGATTGGTCACAGTCCCCCTGTCCTGAGCTAAGACCATTCTTATACTCTGAAGCAGAATGGGAAAGCTGAACATGTGGGTTGAGTATTATGCTCATTTAATAGACCATAACCTAGCTGGCTTTAGCCAAGTTCTCTCCCTGCCTCAGACAAGTTCTTTTTAACAAGGTATTTGATTCACAGCCAGTTCTTTCTCCACACCCCCTCAAAAATAAAGTATTATTTCTGATATTGGAAAAGACACCTGTGCCCTTGCTTAAATATTGCAGAGAGGATGATGGAACAAGAATGCAAATATAAGATGATGCTTAAGGGCTTAATACAGCATGGCTGACAGTGTATATTTTGCTACAGCTCTTTGAAAGTCAGCAGCAGATGTATCAAAACCTGGAACAAAATGATAACGAGTTCAAAAGAGCAAAATTCTACAAGAAAAGTTTGAGAATATTTTTTGCCACAGCTCATAACATGTCCCCACCATAAACAAATCTTTCCACACAGAATGGGAATAGCGTGCTTCTTTTTTGGAAAAGCTTACCACCCATTTTACGATAATAAACAAATCTCACTGCAAGTGGCAGTAGGAATTGAAGCACAGGGTCCAGTGTAGATTTAAGGGAGGATTGGGTTGTTCTGTCTCAGCTGACTCACAAGGGGACTTAACCACATTGGAAGTTAATTCTAGTCAAATGCTTGTCACAAAAACACCCAGAGATGTAAAGTGTCAGGCAGCAGAGATAAGAGAGGGTGCATTGTATTCCTTTCTCCATTTTTAGTGACAGGAGGCAAGAACATCCTGCCACATCACCTTTCTCAGTGGCATTTACAGAACTAGAAAGCCTTATAGTATTCAGCCTCTGCCCTTTGGAGAGTGCCACTGGAGATATAAAATCTTGTACCAGTTCTGCATCATCACCGAGGAACCCTCCCACCCCCGACAGTGAATTCCTCTGGCCAAACAGTTGTGTTATTTCTAACACTGCTGATATTCACCCTCACAAGACCCACCTAACATCAAGGTCATGCAGACACTGTACACAATCTTTCAAGGAAGTCCACTCTTTTGTGCTCCAGAGCCTGCAGAAAGCCCTGGATTCGCCTTTCCCGCAGGGCAGTGCATTTCTGCAATAGTGTCCATCGGCGCTGAGAGTCTCCATGGGATGCAGACCCTTCCTGTTGCAGTTTGTTTGTCACATAAGCCTGGTCATTTTCCAGCTGCTGCCGCTTCCTTTCCTCCATGTGCAAATCTCTGGCCTTCTGAAGTGAAAAGCAATAGAGTATTAGTATTTTCCTGGCCCTTTCGGCTCATTCCTCTTTCTGTGGGACAGATAACACAGCAGAACAGGCTGCAGCAAAAATAAGTCTCTGCTTACTTAGCTATCAATCTGTAGATAAAACCCAAAATAGGCCCTGTATGAATCTCCTGTAATGTTAGGCAACTGTTTGATTGGCTGGAAAAGGTACAGGGAAATCCTTAAGGAACCCTTCACTGAAACTTAGGTCTGGTCACACACTGACTCACATTTAGAATGGAAAAAAGGCTGTGACTGCCAGTGGAAAAACCTCAAGTATCTGAATCAGAGATAAACAAACTAGTTTACAACAGAGCTCTCAAACCACAAACCCATGTATACATAAACAGTCCCTGTCAAAGCCATCCCAGAATCTTGGAAACCTGTTCTCACAGCAGTTCAAAGGTGGCATGATAGGAAACAGCCTAATGGTTTATAGGGCAAGTCTATCATCTGATGACCAGCTGGTTGAAGTAATCTGCTTCAGCAGAAAGCAAAAGCAGGCTCACCACACCACCCAGATGACACTTTGGACTTAATAATGCACTGATTTAAGACACAGTACGGGGGCTATAGAAATGTAAATATGGTAACCTGTACATCTATTAAGTATTGACATTTTCTAGTACAGAAGTACTTTCAGATTTCTCTCAGCATCATATTTTGAAGTAACTTTTGAATGCTAGAAATCTACATGAATGGAGACTGGGGAGTTTTAAATGGATTTAGGAGTCTCCCCAACTTTTTCCACAAAAAATAAGCTTTGATCTAAAAAATGTTACTAAACTTTGAGGTTGTGACAACAAGATGCCAAACATACCAAGGCAGTGCTGTCCTTTCAAGTAAGCGACAAGACAAACAGTAGCTCTAAGAAGTGTGAATGACCCCCAGCTCACTCCAGTGAGGAAGTCTATATATGACATTTTAGATACTAGTATAACTCTTTTGCTGCTAACTCCTCATGTGCTTGGATGAGCCATTCAATTGAGGTATGTTCCACAGACGTAGGGTTATCTGTTTGAAATAACTCAGATAACTGAATTCTCCCACACAGGTTTTCTGCCTCTGGACAGAGTGACATGGCGTCTGTTTACCAGGAGAGACCTGATGTCTTGATTTTGATGTAAGTGGCTTGCTGACCAATCTGTCATTAATCATTTGCACTACCCTCCTCCCTGTTTATAGAACAGCTCCGATTTCAGCTGCTTCGCAATTACACACCAGTGCCATGAACCAGCTCCCAGCCTCTCTATTGAATTGTGGGCCCACTGTAGAGCAATTAAAGGGATGCTCTAAAGCCTGAAGTTGTATGATCTGGGATTAGAAGGCCCCAGCCTCTATATTGCACACCCTACCCTGTAGGATGGCAGAGAGCACAGTGAAACGGTTTAGCCCAATAGAGGCAGAGGGAGAGGAACATAACTCTCCAATATTCCCAGACAGAGATAAATACTTTCAACATGACCCTTCTGCTAGTCTTCAAAACCTCAACTGTACCAGCCCTTCTCTGCTCCCCAGCCTCCAAAAGCTGTCCTGACAGTGCAGAAGCCCCCTCCCAGAATAGACCCCTCCAGCTGATGAAATATACTTTCATCTAACAGAAGTCAAACCATCAAAACCCCATCACATCTTCATTGACATACTTCCTTCTTGCCAGAATTCATCCCACACCTATGCTGACCCTTCTTGGTCTTGGATGGGACTTTCTTCATGTGCCATCAACCCAGCTCCTTACTAAGGTTCAGCAGTTACTTTAGAGTGGCAAGGAGATCTCCTCCTGCAAAGTCTGAATGCACACCCAGCAGCATGTACAACTGCTGATACCCTGTAGAGACAGCAGGCCCGGAAATCTAACAATGGTTCCATGTAGCAATGTGCAGCACTAACCAAAGATTAAGGCTGCCCCAAGTAATCTTGGTTATTCTTTTAATTAAGGCTCTAGCAACTCTCCTTAAAATGGGGAAACGAGTGACAGTGCTAGTAGCTGGAAAACACTGAGTTCCGGTAAAATTTGGTCTAGCAACAGTAACTCATTTTAAATAGAGTAACTTTTTTTTAGTAAGTCCTTGTATTTGATCATATTCGTTAGTAATATATGGGAACATAACCAAGTAAAGCCAAAAACAAAATTAGAAATTCACACAAGTTTTGGCTAGAATCTCTAACCAACTTCTGCAGAAACGCCCTCAACTGATTTCCTGTTGCCATGAGATAGCTGGCCTAATGACTGTATGTACGGGGCTAACAGATTTGAAGCTATTATGACAGCTAGCCACAGTCAGTTTCACTGCTGGCTGTTTTAATAAACCATATTTAAGAAGCTGTAGCACTGAGATTAAATCAATCTAGATCAGGAAGAAAACTAAATGGAAAGCAGAGACTTACTACATGAATAGAATGGCATTAAAAACATGAATTTGAGTATTTTTCAGAAATCTGCATGTTTGAAAGGGACAGGATAAGAATGCTCCCAGAGAGTTGTGGATTCACATATTAATACCTTGGGAAACGGGGTTATCTACATATAGGTGACATTTTAGCCAGGCTAATACATGCATTGTAATCAAACCCTATTATACCATCAAAATATGAGGCATTTAAAGCAATCTAGTGAAACTGGGGGAATTTGTTTAAATTTTATGTTTTCATCACTGAGGTACAACCCAAATTACATGAGCAGTGACAAGCTGATAAGTAGCATGAGGCATTATTAGGGCTTTTCACCTTCTCTTTACTTGTAGAGGAAGTTGGATATTTAACTGCTGCCTAGAACCCAAAGTTGCTGGATACTTCTATTAAGATCATCATCAGTTGATGAGTTAAACGTATTGCAATATGTTCAGAATGAACACCCTAATGAGGTGAACAGGACAGGTCTCCCGGATGTCAGAGCTGTTTCTATTATCTGCAAACTCAGGCAAACACTATTGAATGAGGTCAGCTCAGCACTGCCTCAGATTTTCTAGGCCATCATTATTATAAAGGCTAGAAATTGTATGAAACATTCTGCAGAAACCACCCCAGCCACCAGACATCACTGTATTCACCCCACTCCTGCACATCTGCCGTAGGCCACTAGTGAAACAGTGTATGACTAGACACATCATTAGTGTATTCAAACATGGTTAATTTCAATGTTTCTAATCCTTACTAGGTTACTTTACATACATGCTCTCCTGTCCTCCAGCACATTACTGTTTTGTGTAGACAGTATATTCTGCCTTGGGCTCTTCCTCTCTAATGCTCTTACCTGTAAAGCACTATGGTTCATCTGGAACCGAAGGACAGCCTCACACAAGTTCCAGAAGGAATATTCTGGCCACAGCACAGATTGAAACACCAGGCATGAGTGAGATGTCTGCAGAAAGCAAGATCACCAAGAATTTAGTAACCTAGGGATGAAAATCATCAAGAAGTGGCTCCGTCACTCACAAGCTATGCCAGAGCTTCCCAGCCAGGGGCTCATATAGGATTTGTTGATCAGGTCCTGCCTGCATGCGTACGTGAGGCTGTCCAGATACGTTATTCCAAGAATTACAATACAGCCTGATTTATCCGGTTCATTGTGTGACATTTTAATAGGAACAGGCTGGGAAGCTTTAAGCAACAAACATCCCTCAGAAGGGAAACATACCATTTGGAGGAAGAGGGTTTAAATTAAAACCACAACAGCCAGGAAATTCAGAGTCAGCTCAACACTTCCGTTTTCACCTGTTTGTTTCTACTGTTGGAACTACAAGGGTCTTCCATCCCCAGTACAACATGCAGGCAGGGTTAGACTATTACATTGGTCTTAGGAGGAACTATTGCTAACAAATTAAGCATCGAGCCACACAGGATGGCAGGTTCATATTAGGGATCAGAACATGACCTCTGGACCACCATTTAACATAAGACATCTTGTGCGATTCCTTTTTGCCCTCTCTTAATATCATTGTAACTGCATATTGGATTTGAGAGACATAGCACAGTGGTAACATCATAGGACTGGGAGCTAGGATCTCTCCAGTTAAATCTTGGTTTTGCCATCAACTCCTTCTAAAGGCTTTTGGAAAGTTATTTAATTCTTTTACTAGAATTTCTGCAAGATGTGGATACTGCTTACCTTCCAGGGACATTGCCAGGACAGGTTAATGTTTGTACAGTTCTTTGAAGATTTACTAAGCACTATATAAAGTCTTGGAGAACTTAAAATTCTTTTTTGTTGCAGAGAAACATAAAATTTTTCTAAGACATTCCCTTCCAAAATTTCAAATTAGCTTCATCTACATCAGAATAACTCCTGCTTCGGGGCTGTCGTTGTATAGGAGATACTGCAGTGGTGACGCTGGAGGTATGTGGAGCCCTCACACCCATTTAGTAACTTCTCCACAATGTCTGATCCATTTCTTGGCCACTTCCTCCCATTCTCCAGTGTAGACTAGAAGTTGAACAAACTCATTTTACCAGCACAGCACAAATACATGGCATAGAAGTATTTGTCAGACATATATTTTTGGGTGACAGATGTTGTGCCCTTCTTCTGTGTTGCCATTCGGTTTGTTGTATGTCTACATTACATGACCACAACATGAGGTGACGTAAGAATGAAGAGAATCAGGAATTCAGCTGGTAAGAACCTCCAACTCTAATATTCTCAGAAACTGCTATTTTGGAAAATGTGCTGGTGAAGGATGCCAGATTGACAGAATGAAGAACTTCATTTATAGTAAGTGCTGTAGGAATGTATGTTTCCCACTAATGCCCTGTCAACTTGGCTGAGGCACTGCCTGGAGGGACCCTTAATGACGTGGTTGACTCTTCAAGATATCAATCCTTACCTCACTGGTGAGATGACGAATGAAAGTAGAGAAAGCAACATTTGCTTATGATGTTCACAACTGTCCAGAGTACACTGTACCCCAAACTTTTGGAGGAGGAGAGGACGGGACAATTTGGAAGCGAGTCACAATTCAGATTTGAGAACATCTGCAAACTTGTCATCTGCAGAGCTGGTAACTGAGACTTGGTCAGTGGTTGTTTAAAGGCAGCAGGTAGTTTAGGGTCCATTTCCCCTCCAAATTTAACTCAAGAAATAGTCTGAGTCCAACATGCTGCTGCATTGTTTGAAGCCCAAATTCACAGTGCTGCCCAGGTGTGTAAGAAACAGAAAAGGAAATCAACAGGGAACGGATCTAATTCCATTAATCAAGCTGAATAAAGTGCATAAATAGGGACAAGCTAGTCTTAAATTTATGATTTTTAACCGGATAGTGTCCTTTTAAACCTTTCCCTTTAAACATTCACAGCTGAGTGGATGTGCATCACATGTTCCTTCCATCATATCCCATGGGTATATGTGGCCAGACTGGTTAGTTCCCAGCTTTAGATAATCTAAAACTAGGACTGACATGAGTGAGAGAATGAGCAAGGAAAGTATGAATCAGTCTCTTCACCAACTTGTGAACTAAACTAAGTTTGTGATCTCTTATTTTAAGTGTTTTCAGGACAATAAAAGTCTCCAGTTTGTTGCACTGGAGTGTATTTTAGAGCACCATGAAGGTCAGGAAAGATGGAAAAACCTCATATTGGGGACTTTCCCTGAGACTTATGCCATTCAGCAAATTGCTGGTGCCAAGGCATGACTGGTTCTCTCACTTCAGCTGACTCCTGGGCTCAGAAGAAAGGCCTGTTATGCAAACATGGAATATTTTCAGGACAAGACAGAGCTTTTACCTGCCAGAGCAAGAAGTCACTAAGCCGGACTTCTCCAGAGGTCCGTATCAGGAGGTCTGGGTTGGGGGAGTTGTTGGTGTAGAGACATTTATCGAGCAATGACTCGGACACATCGCTGAGAGAGAGAGAGACAGACAGACAGACATCCCATTAATAAGATCACTTTCAAAGCCTGATGATGAAATCACTATGAAATCAGAGTTACTAAGCCTACTTACAACGGTATGAATTTGCTGTTCTGGCCCCAAGAGCATTTCATTGGAGCTTTAGGAAACATGCTAGACAGACAACAATAGAGACTGAAGAGATCTACAGTCCAAACAGCGGCAGGACAAGCTCCGTACCCTCTCCTGACCATTTCAACTCTACGCCTTCCAGCATAGAGAGGGGAGTTCAGTCTCTATGATCCATTTAGCAAAAACAACGAGAGTCCTGTAGCATCTTAAAGACTAACAAATTTCTGCAGGCATAAGCTTTTGTGGGCTGCAACCCACTTTGTCAGATGCAGCCCACGAAAGCTTATGTCCGCAGAAATTTGTTAGTCAATAAGGTGCTACAGGACTCTTGTTGTTTTTGTTGTATACAGACTAACACGACTACCCCTCTGGAACTTATGATCCATTTGTTATTTGACCTCAAAACTTAGACTGCCAGCAAGGAAGCCAACAGTCAAGGATGGATCACTTATTCTATTCATTCCCTCTGAAGCACCTGGCATTGGCCACTGTTGGAAGACAGGATACTGGGCTAGACGGACCATTGGTCTGACCCAGTGTGGCCGTTCTTATGTTCTACTTTTATGTCACATACACCAGAACTGAAGTGAGACCCTCCAACTCATTTTTGTTCTGTTCAGGTTCTTGTAGCATACTCCTCACCATGTTACCTAAGGTCACAAAAAAGGCTTTCACATAGTAATTTTCAGTCACTATAAACCAGTCTGTTTGGAATCAGTGAACGGCCTAAGGGCCAGAAGGGCAAACATGACAAAGTATTGGGTGAAATTTGCAAGGAATCATCCTGTTTTTACAATACATTAACTGAATGACCAGACCACACCCAGCATCCTTTTAAAGAGCAGCTTGTTACCCCCCCTCAAATGTGGTAAACAGCGGTAGAGGTGGATTGACTATTTGGTGAAAGACCTTGTAAACCCAGCCCCCCTGAATTCTTTACTACCATATGTGGAACATTCCACATTGAAGTCTTTTGATCAAGAGCAGTTGTTTCCCCTCCAAGGATTATCTCTGTTACTTATTTCATGCCACTGTCCTAATGGTGACACCCAGAAATGGACTGGATTTTAAAGCAACAGTTCTTAGGTTTTCACACCCATGGAAGACTGCACAGTCATGCCAGAAGCTGTGAAAGGACGTGGGTTAGACTAGGGTAATTAGAGCGAGACACATGAGTTACCTGGGTTCAAGTAGTCCTTGTTCCACACCCCAGGCCATCTCTCTCACTGCATTGCTGATTTCGTGTCTTGACGTGTATGCAAAACAGACATTCAGAAAACATCTGAAAAATGTGAAAGAAAGTAACTCAAGGAAGGACCCAAAAGATAACAGAAAAAAATCTCCCTAGAACACTGATGCATACTTGTTGGGAAAAAGCAGAAAGTGTCTGTTGAACTTCCATTTCTAAGGGCATGTGATGGATACAGTATCTCTGCAACTTTGAATTGTGCACTACTTACTTGTTGTAGTTCCTGGTTGCCAGGACAGCCTGGGCAATCAATTCCTGAATATCCAATGGCAGAAGTGGTAGGTCCCCAAGAACACGGATACGCACACCATGCTTCTTCAAATTCTCCCTACACAGAACAAGAAGGATGAGGACAGAGCTTGGCTCTGTCCAACAGCAGGCAGGCCAAACCCTATTGCCTGTAAATTACACCTGGCACTCCTAACATTTGTTATGGAAGAAGGGGATCTTGACATCACAGGCAAAATTAAGACCTGATGTAACTGTCAAAGAGGCCAGTAATGTTGAAATTACTTACAGGTGGCCTGAATTTGACCATCTCTAGAGCTCTAGCCATTTCTTCAAGGGAAATTTAAAAACAAAAACAACCCACAAGATTCCTCACACACAGAAATAGCTCAGTAATTGTTCAAAAAAAGAATCAATATAAGCATCATAGTTGTGGGATTGTGCATTCTGTTCGCCATACTTTGATGCAATTAAATTCATCATATGAAAGACTTTTATACAAGTGATCATTTTCCTGCATTTTACTAAGCAGAAATTAAGAGGAGGAACGGGCAACTAGAATTAATAATGGCTATTCACCTATCAGCACAACTAATTTCCAGTTGGAGGGGAAACTAGTGCATTGACAAGGGAAAAACAATGCCAGCCGGAAACATGGTCACTATTTCGTTATTCTGGACAGACAAGACACTGTCCTAGTAACGCTACCCTGAAAGCAACAACCACCTCTGTATTCCAGTACCAGCTTCTGAGCAGAGAATGACAACAGTTTCGAGTCCAGTACACTGCAAACTGGTGCTATACGCAAGTGTTCAGCCTACCTCAGTCCTGACCTACAGCACCCCTCTAATATTTCTGACCCTCTCTATCTTTGCCAATTCACCCAAATACTGAACTATGATACCCCAGCCCCCATTATTCTAACCCTGTCCCCTGACAGTTCTTCTGATGTCACAAACATCAGGGCTTTCATTCTTTTTTTTGTCCCATATTGCTTGCAGACACAAATAAATGTGCCAAGTTGTTGAACCATTAAAATACCTCTGTGGTCATCTAAATCCACAAAGAATCCAGGTCTCCAGCTGGAGACATATACAGCTGCTTTCAATGATTTAATGAAAATTAACACATTGCAACATCACTTTTAACATCCTTTACTGCCATTCTCCCCTTTCCCCGCATTTATTTCGCCCTTTCCATATGGCCTTAGAGGATCTTACTGTTCTTCCAGCAGACGGCTAAATTTTTGCCTCGCCAGCTCCATCAGCCCATCCACCTCCTCCGTGGAGCGTTTAAAGTTCTCAATGCTAAATGCATAGACAGTGACCTCCCGGATATCCAGATTCAAACACCACCGCAGCGTCTGCAAGAGGAAAAATTTAGTCATTTAGAGCACCAGGTCTCAGCAAGTGAGTGAACTTCACTGCAGTTCATCACTACACTAATAATGACTGGGACAAAAAGAAAAAGAAAAAGGAGAGGATCTACAATGGTCCCAATCCTATAAGGATTTCAGATTCACCGCAAAGGACTCTGGAAAAGAATCTCAACTTGAACAAATGCACCCTTTCTTTACCACTGCACAGAACCTAAACTCCGAGTGTAACTGTAGAGTCTGTTACAGGGTAGGTTACAGTGTGTTTCGAGAACAGCCAGTGAAACAGAAAGAGCATTTAGGAACATAGGAATTGCGATAATGAGTCAGACTAGGATCAGTCTAGTCCAGCACCAGATATCTCACAAGAAACTTACAGTAGGCAGATATGCGATAGCCCATCTTCCTTGCAAGTTTCATCTTGACCCCTAATAATTAGACACTGGCATAAACCCTGACTCATGAGGCTTTATATCCCTTCCAGAGCATTCAAAACAAAACAAAACAAAACTAGCAACTGTTTGAACTCTGGATATTCTTGTTATCCATATAAATGTCCAAAACCTATTTGAATGTTGCAAAGTTCCTGGCCCCAACAACATCAGATGGCAATGAGTTCCACAGTCTAATTATGCATTGTGTGGGAAAAATATTTCCTTGCATCAGTTTTGAACTGGTCACCTTTCAATTTCGTTAATGTTCCAATTTGAGCATCTTTGTTACACCGCACATGCTTGTAATAAACCAACACTTCCACCAGTCACTCATTATGGCCAAGAACATGGAACGGTTTGTAGCCACATAAGTTATAACAACAAGGAGCATCTTGGAAGCCTAGGTGCAGGGATGAGCCACCTTCATAAAATCAACATCCAGCAGAAGGCTCACAGATGGTTGAAAACATTTACAGTACTTAAGCCAGAGAGACTGAGCACTAACCCACGGGGAAATCACTTTTTGTAGCATACAAGAGAAAAGATTATATGTAATATAACACTGCTTGTGTTGATTCACAGTAACTACACCTGTTTTTCCCCTGAGTGGTCTAGCAAGGGCATTGACACTCAGGCTTCCAGCCCCGCCTCCTGTCTCTCTCCCTTCTGACCAGGATTTCCAAGCTGAACAGTTTCCCTGCCTTCATTGTATTATTCCCAGCAAAAAACAGATTGCCTAAACAGGCCTGCTTGCTTTCTTCTCACAGACTAACAACAGTATAACGATCCACAGTTGTAAGTTACCACACAGTCCTTCCTCAGAAAGCACTACAGAGAAAACAAATTCAAAGCAACAGAAGAACCTAAATGCATGCTAATTATCTTACTAGAGATTATCCGCCCCTCCCCCACAATCTACGCAAACAATCCTTCCAACCCTTCCTTAAGGACTAGGGACGTCCATGGACTGGAGGTCCTATATGTTCACTGGATCAGAACCAAAAGCCCTCAACCTGTTTAAAACCAGGCTATTAGTCCAAAAATCCTGAAAGGATTTGGATGCTGGTCCCTGGAGAATATGGTAGATCTGAGAAGAGAACTCAGGAGTCCTGACTCCCAGACCAAGCATCTAAGTACCAGATTCCACTCCCATTAAGAAGGGGGACAATTGTCATGCACTAAGAAAGAAAACACTGATGAAAACTGGAACAAAGGATCCAACATCCAAACCTCTGGCACCCAGAAGCATCTATATAGAAGGTCTTCCCCACCTGTGCCAGTTTGTCGAAGCCCTCTGAATGCCCCTGTTGCCTCTTCACATGGCACTTCTGAGCATAACGGCGATTCCCATCCATGATGAATGCAACATGTTTGGGCATCGGACCTGCCTAGATGACAAGAAGGAGAAAGACTAAACAGACTAGAAAGCTAACAAGCAACTTGGATTCCCACTTCAATTAGCTTAACCCACCTAGCTCCTGGCAATGCTGCCCCTTTACAGGGAGTGCATTAGATGGATTCCATATTAAAGTTTGGGGGCAGAGAGGAAACAGGATAGCGAGAGAAAGACAGAAGAACACAGGCTACTAGATGTACGTACAGCTCTTTGGTAACCCTCGTTTAGAGTCCACTTGAAGCACTATGGCAGTGGCACTCACCAGTAACTGCCTATGGCTGCCCCTTACTCTGTTGTGTGACAGAGAACTGAACATATTTAGGATACAAAAGAGCCTGCAACAGCACTATGAAGTGATTGCCACCTTCTTTCAGTGAAGACTCAGCAGGTGTTCCATGTCCTATGCTGCCAGCATTTCCTATTTTGGTGTTCAAGAGAGGCCACAGACCCAACTCATTTACATGCAGAAAAATCTGAGTTTCACTGCTAAGGTCAATATTTTCTCCCCTTAATTTCGCTAGGCCTCTACAGCTCTTTTTGAGCATGGAAAGAGATGCTTATGTTAGTCCCAGCATACATTTCGAGATTTGCTCGCAGAGGGTACAGCAGACACACAATCTTCTGGAACTATTGGGATGTTTTACATTCAACATAAATACTTTAAAAAAAAAAGAATTATATTAATCTAAAATATACTATCTAATTATCTTGCATCCCTCCCAGCCCCTTTTCAATTGTCATATGATTTTAACAGCCATTATTTCTCAAACCACTAGATAAACATGAATGTGTTAAACCATTTGAAAACTAGGATTTTCATCTGCTTTCAGATGGTAAAATGATTAATTTCTTGCCTTAGCGATTCTTGTGATGCTGGCTGTCAGAAATGAAATGAGAGAAAGGGCAAGAAGATAAGACACATTATTTTAAGATTCTTTATCTCTTGATCAGCCAGGACTATAAATATTGGAAGTCTGGGAATCCCACCTTGCTAGTGACATCAATTATGGCTCTGCTCATCTACAAGACTGAAGCCAGTGTAATCTTCCATCCCTGAATAAAATTTAGGAATGTACTTTTAGTACTAATGTTAACATGTGTTCCTGTATAATGGCATTTTCTTACAGAAGAAGTCACAGTGATAGTTCTTTTCTCGAATATGGAGAAGCAATCTTGAAAATTCTTGGTTGTGACAGGCAGCACTGAGTTTTATATCTTACCTTTATAATGTTGGCACAAAATTTCTGTATGATGGTCAGCTCTCCTTCTTTGATCCATGACATGGCCTTACCCACAGCCTCTTTTTGAGAGGCAGGATGAGAAAAGGAGCAAATGAATCAGGAGGATCTGTCTGAGCCCAAAGCAGTAAAAATAGTCACTTTAGAAAAGTCAGCTTTAGTCACTCATCTAATAGGTTTTTTTACTACTTATCTACGAAAGTTAGAAAAATAGAACATGCAATCACAGGGCAGGATAGCTTAGGAATGTGATATGGAGTCTTGCAGCTTTATACTGCCAGTACTGGGTGGTAACAAGCAAAAATTGTTACCACCTGATAACTTGTTCAATGGCCTGGGTGAAACAACTTGTTGGGTCTCAGTATAGTTTTCAGAGAATAAGCACAGACATTACAAAAGCCACCACCATGGTTGTCATTAATTGGTCATCAGTGAAGACAAGGACTAATTAACTGATCTTAGAGACAGCACTTCTCTTTCATCCACAGAAGTGCTTGCTCCAATTTAAGGGCAATATACATTGTCAGGAGATGAGTCTCTTTCCTGTTGCCGCTTGTGCTATTTCTGTTCTGTAAAACAAAAGGACTTCAGCCTCTACAGTTGTCAAGGCAGAACCTTTCACAGCACTAAATTCACATCAAATGCTGATAGATCCCATGTATGCTTGGCCCGTTTATCATGTCTGCGACAATTTGCTGAGCTCCCAGAAAATCCTTTACTTCTTTCTTCCAACTAGGGCTCTGAGCTATATCAACCTTCAGCTAAAGGCAGGCAGATGGACAGAGAGCCTGGGGGTGGGGAAGGATGGTCCAGTTCTAACTGTGTAATACGCTCCCAGGCCTTGTTTTGAATCTATCCTGGGCCCTGGGTGAATAGATGGGACGATTTCTTCACCCACTGCCTCTTAGATTCCCCTCCCCTTCCTCTTCTAGAGAAAATGTCTGGCCAGGGACTCATGGCAGCTCAGCCACCTCCCAGAACTTGGGCTCCATTACCAGAGCTTTCCCATCCTCTCCCAACAGGAGCCTCTGGCTCCCAAGGCCTTAGCCCTCCTGCCTAGCCACTGACAATATTACCCAGCTCTCCTACCGTACGTGTCAGCCGTAGATCTCAAGGGGCTTTACAAAGGACCATTATCACTGTGATACAGATAGGGAAACTGAGGCACGTGGCGGGGAAGTGACTGGCCCAAGGCCACCCAGCAGGCCGCTAGCAGAGCCGGGGTTAGAGCCTAGCTATCCTGAGCCCCAGCCCAGTGCTCTGTCCACTGGGCCATACTGCCTCATACTGCTTTCCCCTGCCGGGTCAGGGCACAGGCTCCCCCCAGCTGAGGGGAGCAGGCGCGCTACGGTACGTCCCGTCCCGTCCCGTCTCGTCTCGGAAGGGGGGGGCGGATCTCCCCTCCCCGCCTCTCCCCCCGCGCCTCAACCCCGAGCCGTACCTCTCCCGCAGCAGCTTCCCGGTCCCCGACCACCAGGGTGATGACGTGTCCCTGTTCCTCTCCTTACGTCATCAGCACGCACGCACGGTGGGCGCATGCGCCGTGGGCACGCTGAAGCTGCGCAGCCTTTAATTATCCCCTCCCTCTCCCCGCCTCTTTCTTCCTCCTGCCAGCGGGGCCTGGCGCGGGGAGGGGAGGGGCGTGAGCCGGCTGAGGCGCGCGCAGGCTTGGGGGAGGGGAGCTGAAGGGGTCAAGAGGCGTTGGGACCCCCCGCACGCGTACAGCGGTGCTGGGGTGAAGGCGCCTGAGGGGGGTAGAGCGGGCCCCTGAAGAGCCGGGGTGGGCCCTACAGGCGCGAGGCGCCTCTCTAAGCCCAGGCCCACCCCTGCCCGCCCGCGGGGGATGCCCTGGTGCTGGCAGCTCGCGCCTTGAGAAGGGGGCCGCACGGCCCCCCGCGCTGGGCGGGGACGGTTAGGGGCACAGGAGGGTGTGTGGGGCGGCTGTTCCAGGCGAGCTCCATCGCAGCCCATTGACATCCTCCCCTCGGCCAGCCCCAGCAGCACGCAGGCCTGTCCATTCCTGCCCCACAGCCGGGGGTGTAGTTTGGGGTGGGGGCTGAGGAGCATTGCCCCCCCCAAAACTGCAAGCCTGAGGCAGGCACAGAATTTGCTCCCCATCCACCTGTGTACAGCCCAGTTGACCTGACTGGATCTCCCTGCCAAAGCCAGAAGTCAGACTAGGGCTGTCTCCATATCCCCAGGCCTTTGCGTACCAGGCCGGGGACATTTTAAAATGGGGCCTGATTGTTACTCTGATTTTTTTTGGGGGGTGGGTGGCACAGCCACACACAAGCAGATAACGCCATTTTCACATGCACCATCCTTTTGTCAGCGTTGGCTAGGTTATTTGGCTCCTTCCTGCACCAGGTGGCTCCAGTCACTGTTTGCCTTCAGCTACTGATGAAACCGGTAACAATGAGGGTAGGACACCTAGCAGGCTTTGCTGCCTCACATGCCATTGAGCAGCAGAAATGGTTGAAGAATCTAGTCTAGTGCTGTGGTAACAGCCAGTAGAGACTGAGTTTTTACTAGAGCTCTCTTATAAAGCAGGATGCTCACATATAAAACACTTATAGGGCCAGGAAGGTAGTGATTAGGAGTTTAAATCTGATAATAGTGAAAGGAAGCCAGTGAAGGGATGTGGGTTAGTGACAACAGAACAGTGAGTTGCAAGCAATATTTTGGACAAGCTGGAATGGGGGAGAAGGGGGAAATTGAGAAAGGATACAACCCATTGGGTTGTATCCTGAGTTGGTTCTGAGTGGGGGAAGAATTCAACGATGGGTACAAGCCTAAATTGTTCGCTGCTAGAAGGTACTGACTGGGAAGCTGGGCATTGTGTGTGGGTGAGTGCTGCTTCCACTGGAACAGGGAAGAACACCTCTGCACATGGGGCCTGACAGATAAGCTTCCCTTACAGCAAAGGGGCTCAGCAGGAGAGCTGCCCATCTGACCGGGGAACTCTGCTGTGCTCCATGGGGCAATAAAGCTGAGGTCCTGGGCATGCCATTGGTAGAAGTGTTCCTGTGTGGAATTTGATGGAGTGGGACCTGAATTTCCTTTCCATACACAGGAGTATCCTGCTCTGGTTGGCATATAGTTCATAACGAAGTGGTTAGTGGATTCTGATCACTCTGGCTGGGAGCTTTCTGGTGGCAGGCACACTTGCTCACCTTACTTCTGAAAACAGTATGAAACTTTGCTTTTTAATAGCTGCTGCCACCATGCCCTGTCTAAATCTTTTCACGCAGTACATGACCTTGAAATGTTCACAGTGAAAGGTGACCCTTAAGTGATTAGACTGTCTACCATTAAGGCTGGGTATCAGGGCAAACAAACGTTTATTGGGTAAAATTGCAAACAGATTAGGCTCCCCAAGCTAGAATAGCATTAAGTAGCTGTTGAGAATAGTTTAACATAGCAAACAGTTAAAGGGCCCTATGTATAGAAATTTAAGAGTCCTGTTCAATTTGCAGCAGAACAGGTTGAAAAGGTCCCCACCCAAATAAGTCACCAACTGTGCCATCAACATTACAAGTAGTCTTAGGCTCCGATTGAATCTGTAGTCAAGATTGCTGCTCCCACATGCAGCCCCATTGACTTAGGTTTGGGTCCTTATCAACTATAAAGAAAGGGTTAGTATTCTGAGAACATTATAAAGGGGAAATATCCTTTCATGGACTATTTCCCTCCCAGATGCCCTAAGCATTTTAATCTGCAAACCACTGGGGGTGGGGGTCTGCAGATGGTAATGAGCCCCTGTTATAGCACCTTTCATCCAAAAGCACTTCACCCAGCATCCAAATACAGCATTAAAATGCAGCCAGCTCTGGTGTGGAGAGCAGCTTACAGCACTGACACGTTGGCTAGGGACCCCAAGGAACTTTTATTCTTACCAAACTGACCAGATAGAGCAGATAGGCTCTGGGATTTTTTTTTAAATTCTGACAGGAAAAAGCCCCATAATTTAAGTTCTGTGCTATCTAGTGGAAAGAGAAAGGAATGGATGCTGCTTGGATTCTATCCTGTGGGTACAGAGTCTACTTTGTCCCTGACAGCTCTCTACATTAGATGCTTCAGAAGATGTAACCCCCAACCAGCAAAGGAAGATCACTTCCTGATTCAAGTGGGTGATTAGTACATGAAAATTAAAAGCCCTTGCACTTTTTCAGTGTAACTGCAGATCTTATTTGTTTCTGAGCCTTTTAAAGTTTAGTAGATGTTAAAGTTAATTGGAAGATAATTAAAATGATTGAGGGGGAACCAGACCAAAACTGCTCGATTCTGGGAAGTGCTCAGATTTGTAGTCAATCAGAATTTGTGGATGGGACTGATGCTTAGAGTTTGGGTAAGAAGGATGATTAGTAGACAAGGCAAACCTGGGTTCAATTCCTGGTTCAGATTTTCTGTGCTGCTTTGGGAAAGGCACAATGTACTGTGCCCCACTGCCTCATCTGTAAAATGGGGGAAACATTTCCCTCCTTCACAGGGATGTTGGGAGGATAAGAGCAATGAATGCTCCAGTACCACAGCAATGAGGGCCATATAAGTAACTAGGTCATTGTGGATCAGGACCAAGAATTCCTGAGTCCCAGGCCTCTGCTCCTGGACTTTTGGAACCAGCTATCATTCAGATAGTATTTGTGACTTTGGGAACATGCTTCTCAACATGACAGATCTATAGTAATGAAAGGGAAAACACCAGCTGCCATTACCCATATTCTTTATTTTGCAGAAAAAAAATCAAACATTTTGCATGGTTGGTACAAAAATGAAAAGGGGGGGGGGGGGAAATGCAGTGATGGGTATTTTTGATCTCACTGCAGACATTTCAGCAGGAAATCTGCTCTCCACAAAGCACAGTCCCACAGCTCAGACAACCCCAAAAATTGTACACATTCACCCTCTTAACCCCTCCCAGCCCCCCTCCCCCTAAAAATTCAAGAATTTGACACAAACAAGCTTTGGTTGCTAGCAGTAAACATGGAGTTACATTCTTCCGTCTGACAGTAGACAATCTTGTGGCCACTTGACTCCAGGTTTTTGCACCAGGGGAGGATCATCCCTTGGGGGATATTTTATCCCCCTAACATTCAAATGCTCCTATATTTTTGGATAGGACTGATACTTAGAACTTGCGTAAGAAGGATGATTAGTGGATAGGGCAGATCTGGGTTCAATTCCTAGCTCAGAGAGAGCCTGGCATCATTTACCTGCTGTCCCATAATGCAGAGTGCCTGTTGCCTGCAAACCGTGCATGAGCAGAAGAGGTGATGACAGTAAGTCTCTTGCAGCAATTTATCTGCAAGATTATTGTCAAGGAGTGGAAAGAGCCACAACAAAGATCTTCAGTCTGTAGATGACGGTACATAGAATATTATAATGTACGTGGCAAAGGATACTGCAAACCACAGACAAAAAGGAGAAAATGCAATTGACTATTGAAAAATTCCATCTTCTCTAGCGTGGCTTCTCCTTACAAAATCTATCACTTTTTTCTTGGGAGGCAAGTTGCTCTATTGACTGTGGAAAATCTGAGGGCTTCTTTAGAACTGTGTACGTTTATGATTCACTTTCTCACCAGAACCCAGGATGGGGCTGGTTACTTAAGTCACCTCCCTTCACAGACAGAGTTGCAAGGCAGAGCACACAGAGAGGATCCCATCTCCCTGATCCAAAAACCCATCTGATGCTTTGGCTATTTTTTAAAAAAGTTTGTAAACAATAATCAAGGAGAATATTGAAAGAAAGTGGAGAGATTTACATAGATATTTACACATTCTAGACACCTAGCAAATCACCAAATTGATTACTTGGAAAAATTCTACACGATTCTTCAAGACAGATAGATACAAAACTAGTAGGGGCAGCATTTATCCATTGGCACACCTAAGGTACCAAGGGATGGTCAACAGTTATCTCTGTGGACCACACGGGTACCAGAACCCAGGGTTAGACGCACACAATCCAATGCATTCTATTGCATTTACCCCGTTCAGACAGAAAAGTTATCCTGAGGTAGATTTGTATAGATCCCATAGCTATTTAAAAAATCAAAATTCCTTTTTTCCCCTCAAAAGGGCCATCAACACTTCACCACACTCACTACTGCAGCAGGGCGGAAAGCCAGCTCGAGAGCTTCCCTCCACCCACCAAGCCTAGATACAGGCAACATCAGACTCTGGCATCTCATCTAGGTGGCTTTCATGTGTACCAAGTGTGTGCTAAGGAGCCTTGCAGCGCTAATTGTTCATCACTATAATACATATCTGACTTGCCAAAGACAGGCAAATACATTTTCTGACCAGGCTAGTCAGTTTTCACAACAATTTAGCAGGGCAGCATGTTTATAAAAACAATGCTTTCTAGCCCCTTTTTCATTTGAGTCCTGATTCATCTCCCATAGAAGGGAAGTTTTGCCATCAACTTCAATGGGAACAGGATCAGCCCCTTGGATGGTAGCTCCCAGAGTTTTAAGAGGTGAGCGTTTCACTCCAATTGTTTCAAGCCCTCCTGCTCTCCAAATTCATATCCCAGCAGCAGAGGGAAATCTTAAGCAATGCCTCTGATTCCCCCCCAGTTTTCACCTGGTTCCTGTTTGGAAGGTTAGAGATCTCTCTTAATTTATTACTACCTAAAACTTGTAGCGGAAACGGCACACATATTCTGAAACATACCACCGTGTCAGCATTACCCTGTACCGGGGAGGGGTGGTACAGCCAAATCCTGTGGCTGCAGAGCACACAGGAGTGTCACAGCTCATGGTTCAAGAACAGGACTCCATAATCCCACCCAGCAATTGTTGGCTAGCATTTGAGGAAAGTGGGGAGGAGGGGAAAAACGGGGCAGGGCAGAGAAAAGGGGAGTAATTATACCTGAATCTGCTAGAAGTTTGGGTGATAGGGCTGGCTTTGGGAACTCTTGCCATACACGTTATGTGCCCAGCTGCATTCACATCCCCCAAGGAGGGGCTGGGAGTCAAGGCATATTAGCGCTAGGTAGAGATGGTTGGACCAGAAGGGTCTGCTCTTGGGGAGTGTTAGGATTGTAACATTTATTCTGGTTACACTGCAGGTTTCCTAGAGATGCAAACAGTCCAGGTGGAAGTAAGGAGGAGAGAACATCACAGCCACAGCAGTGCAGAGAAAAAGGAGGTTTTAGAGACGGGATTTATGTTATAGCCTGTTTGCTCTCTCAGAGAGGGATTACTGGGTGCAAGAGCAGCAGGCTTCCATATGCCTCCAGTCTAGATTAACCTCCACCCAGCGCTGGAGTGACATCCAGTCAGTCATTGCTCCCCATTTCTGATCTACAGTCAGGCACTGAGCTAGGCCACTGGGGAACTCCACTACCCCAGTGTCTACAGCAGGAGGAAGTCACCAGCAGAGAGAGACTAGATTTCATGGTGGGGTGGGGCAGAACGACGAGTGGTGGAGTCATCAAAAACTAGATTGGGGCAAAAACTAGGGCAGGGGTTCTCAAACCGTGGGTTGTGACCCCTCGGGGGTTGCGAGGTTGTTATGGGGGTTTGCAAGCTGTTAGCCACCACGCATGCTGGTAAGGGAGGCATGGCCGGGGGAGGAAAGGGGGGGGTGTCCGTCCCAGCCTGAAATATTTTCAAAAGGGGTCCCAGCAAAAAAAAGTTTGAGAACCCCTGAACTAGGGAGACAAGAATGTTTCCAGCCAGTGAGCAGTCAGTGGGGTGGGGAGGGAGAGGGAATTGAGAATGGATTGAGTGGGCAGGGGAGAGGGGAACATGGCCACGCTGGGAGAGAATTTGGAGTTCGGTACCAAAATACAGACACAGGCAGCTGTACCTTCCTCTGCAACACTGACTGATTTCTCTTTATCCACCTGCAGACACAAAGTCCCAAATCCCATGTAAATACAGTGAGAGGAGAAAGAGACTATTAAAAATACAGTTTTAAAAATAATCAGTCCACCTGACGAACACCCAGCGAGGTAGACTGACAGTTTAAAAATACAAACTTTGTTCTGTCTTTGTGCTGTTAAAAAACAAAAAGCAAAATTCCACTCCGTCCAGCACTGGAGCTGCAGAAGCTGTTCATCCCTGAGATTGCTCGAATACCTGAGAATAAGTTGCAGTAGTTATGTCCTCTCTCTCTTTAAGATTAAAATATACAAAAATACAAAAAACAGAATATTTATATTAAAAAAAACAAAAAAACAAAGACGACAAACAAACCCAAAGATACGTCATACGCGCACGTCTTAGTGCAGGTTTCACATCACGTCGGCTTCGGCACAAATGGGGGCGGGGGCGTGCATTGCAGGGCAGCTGTCCATGGGAACAAATAAATAAAGGCAGAATAGGAGAGTGGGGGAAGACAAGGCGGGGAGAGAAGGCAGCAGCTTTTAACTGATAGGTCACCCTTTTCCAACATCAAAGGAAAGGACCGAGCCTGCAGCCCTTATGCTCAAAAAAGGGCATTACAGCTGCATATGGACTGGAGGATTGGGCCCTAATAAAGGGAGAAATAGTAGCAAACTGTATACTATATGGGTCTGATCCAAAGTCCACTGAAGTCAAAGGGAAGATTCCCATTGATTGCATTGTGCTCTAGATCAGCACCTGTAGGCACAGGGATACATTTAATAGATTTCACTCTAGGTGCTCTCAACTGTGATGGCTTTAAAAACAGTGGAGAAAAAATATGGCTTCTTCCTCTGTCAGACCCTGCATTGCAGCCCCTGGGCACTGAGGACCCACCATGATCTATACCAAAACACGTGCTTCCAAGCCACTTGTCACTTGGGCAGTACCACCCCATGTGTGCCAGCATGCACACTGACAGACAGCGAGTGGCAGACCAAGAGTGACAGCAGATTATGGAAGGGCTGGAACGACTCCTCCCTCAAATTTTGCATCTGTCTGATTTGTTAACAGTTTTGATGTCTCCGTGGTTTTGTTCCAGCCAGGCCATGTGTTGCTTTGATCTGTCCCCTGCTAATATAGCTAGATTTTTTTTTAAAATCAGCATTATATTACAATGGCCTTCAATTAAAGAAACCCTGAGTCTAGTTAAATGCTAGGAGCCAAGGTCTGAGCCCATTAAAATCAATGGCAAAATGCCGGTTGATTTTAGAAGGCCTGGGATTGGTCTTTAGGAAAAGGCCTTTTCATGTAACTTTCGGAGTGCAGAAAGCCCAGCTTGTACCTTCAATTCCTTCCCGTCCCCCACAAACTGGGAGAGGAGAGGGATATGAAAGTCTGGTGGCTCTGAAACTAAGGGCCTTCAGAGAGGAACAGGTCCCAGCAACTGCTACAAATCCCGCCATCCTGCATGGAAAGCCTTAAATAAAGAAGCTCTTCCAAATTATTTCAGGGCCAGCTACAGCTTAATTCAAGAGGGGCTTGCTGTTCCACCGTTCCCCTGCAGGTGGCATGCTGCTCCACCATTCCCCTGCAGGTTTCAAAACGCTGGACAGTGGATATTTCTCGGCAAACTGGAATCCTGGGCTGGATATGGGCGAGCGAGACCCATTTGGCTTCCCTGCATCCAGCAGGAACAGATTTCTCACTAGTTTCTATCTTGCCATTGAGAACTGGTCTTTGTTCTGCTAGGATGGAGGCACTGGTCCTGCTCCACCCAAAAATCCCCAGGGGTTCACAAACACTATTGGTAGGGTTTGTTTAAAAAACAAACAAACAAAAAACACACACCACACACAGGGAAAGAAACTAGAGTGGCATGTGGCGTTCTGTTCGAGGCAGTGCTTAGGTACAGGGTTATGGGGCTGCTCCCTCTCCCACTTTTGGAGCTGGGCATCTGGACAGAGGGGTAAACAGGGTTCTTCCCACTCAAATTGGGAGGGGACGAGATCTGTGCTGGGATTTTGTAATCAACATATAGCCATCCCAGTCCCTCTGTCCTGATGCCAGAACCATAGCCCTGGCAGGTCATATCCTACAGTTAGAGCTGCCACCCTCCCACCCTTCCCTTTCTTACACCAATCGCCCTAAATTGTGACAGCAGAGACTGCTCACTGCTCCCCCTTTGCTGACTGATGCCTTGTTGAAGCCTTTTGATCCTGATGGAAATCTTCCCCCACCCCCCAAATCTGCCACCATCATTCCCTGGTTTCAGGAAGAAGGGACGAGCTGTGCATTTCTTCTTCCTCCCGGAAGTAGGCGGGCTTTCCCTGAGAGCTGGGCGACTGCTGTGCTTTGATGGGGCAGTTGGCTACCATATGGGTGATGCTCTGGCAGAAGTGGCATTTCTTTGGCTGCGGCGGCAGCTTGCATTCTTTGGCATGGTGGTCCAGTCCACCACAGTTGTAGCATCTAGGAAGAGGAAGGGGAGAGACTGAGATCCAGGGAGAGAAATGAGTAAGTTAGTTGGAATGATCATACCCTGCCGATTCTGCTTAAAGCTTTCCCGGTTGCCTCACCTCCTTATGCCTTGAGCATGAGCTACAGCACATGGGGGACACAGGTGGGGAGAACCAGCTGGTTTCCCAGCACTGACTGGTGTCCCCATTACTGCAGCAATGAATCAGGGGTGACTGTGCTCAGCAGGCAGGGATAAAACTCTCATCCTCCCGCTCCAAACGTGCAGGGAAATATGTATTAGCAACATACAGCCTGTGAGATTGGACACATGGACAGTACAACACACACACACACACACACACACACACATACACACACACACACACACACACGGGTCAGTAAAGTAAGACAAATGTTGCTTGAGAACATAGAGTTTGATTTACAGATATTTACTCATCAGAAATGGCTGGCTGGAAACAGGCTGTCCTTTTCACCGCCTGTGAAATATACTTCAGAGCACGCCCAGGGGTCAGTGCTGTCATGCAGCCATGCTGCTGCCAGCTGAGGATGTAACGAAAGTCCGTGGAAATTAAATATCTGAGGAATCCCCTTGCAAACTCAAGGTGGGAGGGGAATGCTGCATGGTGATGAAGTGCTAACTAGAGACTCACTTCTGGGCTGCAATGCTGCTGTGGGAGACTTTGCTAGGCTAGCTGGCCGTTTCCTGAGCAGTCACCAATCTCACAAGGATGGGCTTTTACTAGAGAAAATTACCTCTTCCCTCCCCCAATTTGCAGTAGGGCTACAGCTCCATCCTGAACACACACAAACAGAAAGGGAGCATTGGTCCATGCCATTCAGCCCTGGGTGTTTTTGACCTCTGACCTTTCACTTCTGGTTTTCTGCCCTTTCCCCAGAAATCTGCATCTGACATTCATTAAAAGCTGAAGGAAGCATCTTTCACAGAGGAAGGGCCATTGCCCCTCCTACCCCCAGGAGCCCTGTGGCAAGAGCCCTCCTGTTCCCAGCGGCTCGGTGATATTCAGCCTCCTGCCTTCCCAGCTGTGTCCCAAAGGTACAGCAGCCAGATGGGGTCTCCCCAGCCCTGCTCCTTTTTATCAGCCCCTTAATATCAGTAATGTTCAGATCTGCTAACAGTTCTGTGTTTGTCCTGCCGAACTCCCCCTCAGGGTGACAGCAGACACCCATAGGATGGGTATCTATGGGTGCCTTGTGTGGAAGATACACTGATGGTCTCCTCTGGTTGCCACCAGAATAGAACTGGGACCACGGTTACACTGGTGACCTCTTCAGAAGCAGAGTGGCAATGACCTGCCTTTCTCCGACAGGGAAATTTCCTTGCAGAAGTGGATGGCTTTGGGTCTCGAATAAACTCCAGAATCTTTTGCACCAGCTGCTTGGGCCCAAAGGAGGCAGAAGATTCTGGGACATGTTTGGAAATGAAGAGGTGTCGAGTGACTGGACACAGAAAAAGTCTTTCAGAGGAAGGAATCATACAAACAGAGGGGTGGGGAGGGTGTTACCAGATCAGAACTTAGTCCACAAACCAGTCTCTCGACTATGTGTCTCCTCCCACCTTGCCCTTCGCCGTGAAGCACTTTCACATATGGCTCAGGTCAGGTGCGGGGCTGGTCACAAAGCCCTTGGAGATCAGGTGCTGCTGGCTGATCACTGTGCCCTTGCTCTTGCCCTGCTGCCCTTACCTGTCTCCTTTCGATCTGCGTTTCTGGACGTTCTTCCCCTTTGGTCTCCTCTCGCTCCCGATGCAGAACACGCCTCCGGGGCCAGTCACTCGGATGGACTCCAAGCCTTTGGATGACTTCTTGAAGGTGAACTCGACTGCCTCGCCTTCCTTCAGGCTGCGGAATCCCTCCATGTGAAGCTTGCTCTAAGAGGCCAGCGAAAGGAAAAAACGTTAGGCATAGCTGGAAGACGCATTTTCCTGTGGCACAGAGAGAAAAGAACCACGTTCACCAGGTTGCAGTCTCATGGGATCAAGGGCATTCTCTTCTTTCCACTGCAGAGCCTGGGAAAGGACGGACAAGAGAGAGACTGTGACAGCATTGCCAGAGTGCTGACTTCCCCAGAGACACTTCTGGAAGATACGCTGGCCTGAAAGACTTGCTTCATAGACAACTAAGAACACACAGAGCGTGTTAGATAGCTCCCCTCGCGGGCAATCTCAACAGAGCGGGGAGGAGTCAATAGGTCATGGAGACTGATCAGCTCTTTTACCCCTGGTGGAAGGCCCTTTAGAATCAGGATTGAGACGTAGTAGTAGTGATAGGAGCCTGGCACTGCCCAGACTATACCTGTTCTTGGGTTTTAGTTTCCACAGCTGTCTGTTTAATAACCTGGAGCCTTTGATGTGTGCAGATACACACAGAGCCATAGAGGATTTATCGATTTGCTAGATACGATCCAACACAGCCAGATAAGACAAGAGTTGAATTCAGATCGTTTTGCTGCAAATACTAGTCAATCATGCCATGAAAGTGATTATAGAGTCCCTCCCGCAGACCCAACCCCTCACTTGTTTTCACCTATTGCACTCCATTTGGGGAATTAAGGCTGCAAGGTCCAGAGGGCCCCAGATGTCAGCTGGAATCATGGGTTCCCAGCAGCTTGCAGGATCAGACCCTGCATCTGTAAAACAGAGTCCTGCATGCAGGATACTTGTTTGGAGATCCTGCACTGTGTATGCTGTAGGAAGATACAGCAGCCACTCACAGCACTCCAGTTTAATGCTCCATTTTATACAACTGTTAGGCAGAACCTAGCTCCAGGTGCTCCACTTGGGACAAAAATACTTTTTACTAATTAAGCTTAATAGATTGTTGAAATCACCATAGAACTGTCTGACTGCAGGTTTCTGAGCGGCGTATTTGCTAATGTTTCCCTGAGCACTTTCTCAGTAGAATGGAGCAATAAAAGAAAAACTTTCCCAGGGGCCATGCGGCTGCCGTTTTCCAATGTGATATGACATGGATAATACAAAAGGAACTTCAGTGATGAATTCAGTTTGTCCCAGTTCTGTAGTCAGTTTAAACAAACAGTTTAACAAGTAGCCAACGATAAATGCCCAAGTGTTCAGGTCAGGATAGTCTATGCTGGTTGTGATACATAACCTGTGCCCTTTTCCTACTGAATCTATCAGTCAGACAAGATTTTGGTTTCATTGAGCTGACAATGGAAACAAATTCAAGAATCTAATAAGCAACTTAATTTCAGCTGTTTGTATGATGCTGAAGAAAAACACGAATGGTATGAAAATAATTCATCCTACCAGGTTTCATCCATTCTAGCATAACAGGATCATGAGAAATTCTAGCGATAGGAATTTAAGCATTTGTACTGCTTTCACTGCTATAGTATCTGAGCATCTTGGACAAGACTGACACCCCTCGGCCACACGTCACCACCCCCAGCTGGTCCATGCCAGAGAGACCATTAGATGATGCATGGCTGTTGACTTACAGAAACAGTCTGTATGGGCCAATGGAGATATTTACCGGTTCATATGAAAATGTCTGCTTTTGGGGACGGGTGGGTGGGTGGGTGGGTGAATAAAGAGCTAATTTTCAATCTTTGGAGGTGGGGAGGTGGGATTGTGTGTGTTAAAGTAACTTTCCCAGCATTTTAGCAACTTCATCTATCCTGCAATAGCACGGTGTCTGGCAATTCCTAGAGCCTTGTTCAGGCAGCTTCCCTGTCACTCCAGCATCCTTAGTTTCAGCTCCCTGCCCATCTGGTCCACCCGCTGCTCTTTGGAACAGGATTTCTTCTTTTTCTTTTTTTTTTTTTTTTATGAATGAAGCATTCCCACCATTCATCTGTTACTCAGTAACCCAGGTCATGTGATCTCCCACAGCCCAGTCTGCAGATTGAAGGAAAATGCCCACATTTAGACTTAAAGGGGATGTGTTTAAGAGGAGAGGATTAACATCCTTTCCTCTCCCCATCCCCACACAGAAATACTTCACCGTACCAGCTATCCCTCCAAATCTCTCAGCACTTGATGGAAATGACTTGAATGTGGAAAAAATACTAATATCAGGAGGAAGAGATTCTTTAGATAGATCTTTACAGATATTTGGGGCAGAGCAAGAGCATTTGTGGGGGGGCAATGGGAAAGGGAAGGGGTGGAGTTTGGAAGAAGGATCTCTAAGTTCAAAGGAAAAGTTACTCTTTTCTGCTGTGTGTCTCATCTCACCAACCCCAACCCTGATGTTTCTTCCCCAAGGCTTTTTCCCAGCTTGCCCGCTCTCCAGATCCCCCTGCCACTGCACCATTCCAGGGTTGACTCTCACCCTCATGGCAATAAATAAGGCACTATCCATGCACAGAGGTATCCTCAGGGCCACAGAAGCGGGCTTTAGAAGGTAAAGAGAACCACGCGTGGCCTCAGGGTGGATTGCCAGGACAGGAATCAACAGCAGCCTGTGTGTTGGGGCAAGGGGATTGACAAGTGGGCGAGATCCCCTTTGAATGGAACAAAGGTTTCTCACCAGATCCAATTCATGGCGTTACCATCTTAAAGGGGAGATCCAAGAAGCAGGGACCAGAGCTGCAAACCACTTGGGTCTCTTGTTACTCCAGGAAGGGATGCACACAGTTAGCTGATCACAGCCAGCATCTGTGTATATAATGCTTAGCTGGAAAAGGAAATTAACATCCCTCCCTGGTGGCACTGAGCGAACCCCAAGCCAGCTCTCCCTGCAGTGTAAAGAGGCTTCCAAGACACACTCGTACAGTCCAAGAGTCCGCAGTAAAGTACCAAACTCCCTCCGAACAAAAACTCAGCCTCACCCAGCTCCTTCTGAGCACGCTGCCCACTAAGCCTGGCTCTGAAGAAGCATGACCCTAACCTCAGGGTGTCAGGATCTGGAGCGAACGCCAGCTCCCACATTCCCTCCTTACAGTGCCAGCTCCAGGCTGCAGAGGAAGAGGAGTGCAGGCTGCCATGGGCAGGACTGAGCCTCACCTACATAGCAAGGCCTGAAGCAGATCGTTTAGGCCTGACAGGGTTTCATTTGTTCCCTCCCTCCCGCCCCCATCCTGCCAGGAAAACTCTCTCCTTCCCCACCTTCTTAAAATGTTTCCTGACAAGACACTCCCATTTCTTGGGATGAATAGAAGTGGCTTCTCAGAGTGGAGACACAGCAAGACCCCCATAACACAAGACCCCATAACACAGCAAGACTCATCACCAGGTCCAAGCTGGTGCCCATTCAGTGGGCCAGTTTCACGCAGTGGGCGTCTCACAGAGAATCACCTCCAAAAGGTTAAAGGTCATTATAGATTCCACCTCCCTCTTTGTGAGAGTGGGGGATTGTCCAGCCCAGGTTCTAATTAGGGCAATTACATCCCACCTCCCTAAATTTCCCTTGAAGCTTCAGTGAGGAAATTATGCCCTTCACTTCCTGGCCCAAACCGTGCAGTGCTACTGTTGAACAGATGCTGCATTTCACTCCAGAAGTGGATGCATATCAGTGAAGTGAACCTTTGCCTATCAGGACCCTTTGAGATGAAAGCTGACACAAATGCGAGATCTTTATCATTCAATGTTTATATGAGCAGCAGCAGCAGCTGTGTTTACACTGGCCAAGACAAAAATCCACAGGACTCTCAACCTTCATGCTTCTGGACAGAAACCGATCAACAGCTGGGGTCAGGAGGGAGCTTCACTAGACAGTGAGTTGCGTTATTTATTTGGGAGAGTTGCCCCATTCTTTGGATCCTTTCCACCCAAAAGCATCGAAGTCTATCACAATTATCATTTTGGCCTCATAACACTCCTTGGAGCTGGGATTTATCCCCTTTTTACAGGTGGGGAAACTGAGGCACAGGCAAAGTGACTTGCATGAGGCTACACAACAAAGAGTGGCAGAGCTGAGACCCTTATCTCCCCACAGCTTATTGCATTGCAGATCCTTCATCATACCTTTGGAAAACCACCGACCGCAATGAGTTCCATCTGCCCTGGCCCATTGCTCTTCCTGTAACTGAGGGCTTGCCTCCGTGTCCTAGGGTGCAATTTCCCTTCTCTGCCATGTTGCACTGAGCACTGCCCTCCACCTCCCAGATTTGGCTGCATTTCAGCAGCACCCTATGCCCAGGAAGAGAAGGAAGAGCCCTCCAAAACATGACATATTGCTGTTTATTTTCCAGGAGTGCTGGAGATAAACGACAAACCCCCAACAAAAGGCTGAAGGAAACCCCGCTCCCTGGGGAGGGGAAAGAAACAACAGGGCAGGGACTCACCCCCTCCAGCCCCTCCCCGCCTGAGCCTTTTGAAGTGAACTGCTGAGAGGCTGGTGGTCCTCCGAGCATCCCCATCCCCCCTTCCCAAAAACACACACATTGTTCAAATTCCTCTGTTATCAGATAGGTAATCAAAGTGAAGCCCATTGAATTAGCTGCATACCTCCTGCATCTGAAAGGAAGGGGCCCAAAGCCCCCTCCTCCTCTGGCCTGCCCCACACCACACACAAAGCAGGAACATTCCCAGGCCTCCTCCACTCTTCCCCCCCCCAAAAAAAAAAAAAGAAGGGGGGAGGATTTGGAGCCTAGAGAGAGATACTGGGAGGGGGAGGGGAGGGGCTCTGCTTTTAGTCACCAAGGCTGGACCCAGAGAACAAAGAGCTGTCCCTGTCCATTGCTCCCGCTGGTCAAATTCCAGGAGTTCCAGGGTCTCCATGGGGGGAGGGAAGCTGGAGTGGACACTGCGAATCTGCATGTTAAAGGCAGAGCTGCCCTACAGCCTCAGTGTGTGTGTGTGTGTGAGAGAGAGAGAACCAACTCTGAGACCATGATCCCTTCCATTTCCTCTCAAATAACCCCACATTCACTGCTCTCTCCTCCCTGCTAGTCCCTGCCTCTGTCCACTCCCCTCACCCCACCGGCACGCTTCCAGTCCAGAAAGGAACCGTTTCACATTAATTGATGATGCCCTGACTGAGAAGCTGGGCCCGTGCTAGAAACCAGGAGTGTCCAGACTTCTCTGCTTCTCCAAGCAGAACCCCAGAGTTACAGCTGACCAACTCTCCCCTTCCTCCACACAGCGGCCTCCTTTCCTAGGTCCAGCCATTCCCCTCCGGCAAATAAGTAACCCAAATGCCACTGTGCTGCAGTATGTCCATTCTGCCAACTGAGAACCGGGTAGTTTCTTACCACGGTGCCTGTGGCTAAGATTTCCTCTCCTACCCGTGATGTGCTCTGGGGTTTTTTTTTATTGGTCTGGTGTCTTCAGAAGATCACATTGGAAAAAGATAAGTAATGGTGCTCTCCCAACTCCATCCACTCGTGAGGTCAAAATGAGAAGTCACGCGCCCTAGATTTTGCAGATCTCCATACGGGGAATAGGGTAATAGCCTTATTTCACAATATGCTTTACTCCAAAGTCAAATGGGTAACTTGAACATTTAACAAATCATTGTTACACTTCAGAGTCAACATAGAAGGCGGTCAGTAGAGTCAGCCATTCGCACCTCTCAGAGCTGTTGTTCCAGGCTCTCTGAAGACTCAGGTAGAAATCACTGTTTCCATTTGATTCACTTTGCCAGGAAACCATGAAGGTTAGAAAATGGGGGTGGTGTTGTTTGTCATGATCACCAAGATTCAAGGGTTCAAGACACAGGAACCAGGACAGAGTATCAGCACATTGACCTGGTGCTACTGGGCCAACCCAAGTCCTCGGTGCCATTAGCAAGTTTGACCACTCTTCTCCTGGCTCTCCCTTCCTTGCTGACAGCATTCGCAGGGTTGCTTTTGCTTCCCTCCTTCCTGTATCAGTTAGGGTCCTTTAAGCTTCTGTCCTCAGACTCCTCCCTCTATGCAGGGGACCTCATCTACTCCCATAATTTCAGCCACCACCTCTCTGCCTCCTCCCCCATCCAACTCCTTGCTAAGACATAGCTCTACATAGGCATCTGCTGTGCTCATCCCCATGGGATCTGAGAACCTTCCTCTACACGGTCACCAACATTTGACCTTTCCTTACTATCCCACCCATCATCTCTCACCTAACCAATAACCCACTTCCTCCCCACCCTCAACCACTTTCCCTTTAGTCTCAAGTTCAAGCACTTTGTCCTTATCTCTATAATATTTCTCACCTCCCCTTAAATCTGTTCTCACCCTCCCCTGCTTGTTCCCCACACTCCACCCAATTCCCTCACCATATAAGGCTCCCTTCATCGTCTTCTTTCACTCTTGGCAACAGGCTGCCAGTTCTGGTCCACCCCGGGGCCTGCCCTCTCCCCTTTAACGCACCTTCCTTGCAGGAAATGGATTCTACCTCGTAATCGGCACACATTCTCTTTCCTGAGCAATCTGAGAGGCCAGGCAAGGAGGACCTCATGGTCATGTTTTGTAGCATGTAGAGTGTCTTTTCAGTGTTACACAAGTTAATAGTGTCAACAGCTGACACTAAGTCATTGTAAGGTCCCTCTCCTTTGGGAAGGAACTTCTAAAGGTTCTGCTCATGTTGACGTGCTAAGACTTTCTGGTTGGTTGAACACCATCACTTCTTTCCCTCCGCACCACCACAGAGTCCCCTGTTCCTAGGCTTCCTCACCCCCCAATGCTATAAGCACCATTCTTCCAAGAAGAGATGCACTGTCCTGGAACAGAGGCCTGCTACATGTCGGCAGTTATGCCACTTTGTGTAACCTCCAGTTTAGGAAGAAGAGCACGCCCAGGTTTCCCATCATGGTAGAGCAAGAAACAAGTGGGTCACCAGAATTGCCCACCAATGACTGCTTTAAAATAACAGTTCAGAGGCATGGTAGAATCACTCTTAAGGATAAGAAGAACAATAGGGGGAGAGAACATTGTCCTGCTTCTCCACAAAGCACTGAGGTTCTCATCGAAGCAGGAGACAGTTTCTCCTGGGACAGTCCCCCACCCCAGTGCCAACTGATTCACTCACTGGGTCACATTCAGATTCCTGGAGGGAAAGTCATTCACTTGGCCATTGCAGAAGGCTGAATTCTGATGGAGCCTGTTTAGAGAGCCTGCCAGAGAAGGGGGTAGCCGCATGAGTGCAGCTTAGAGTCTCAGAGATCATGCCACCCTCACACAGTACAAAGCACATCGTCACAGACAGAAAAATTTGCAGCTAATTCACAGCTGCCTAGAACAGCAGCAGCATGCTATCCTTACTTGGAACTTCATGAATGCAGCAGGGATAAAAAACCAGATCCTTGAGCTCCAAAAACACAGGCCACTGCCACTTGAGCTAAATGGAAAATCTCCATTAGCTGTTAAGCAGTGCAGGGCCTATGACACACAGAACTGATCATCTCTGAGCCCATCCAGCAGGAATCAGTTGTGTGCGCAGCTTGTTACAATATGATGAGTGGGAGCCTAACAGGCACAGGCAAACAAAGACAGGAGAGCCAGACACACTCAGGGAGGCTGTTCTACACAGCAGGGGCATCTCCCCCAGTGAGGGTGGGACTACATGGAGGAGAGGTCAGAAGTAGATCCTGAAATGAATGGGGAATCAGTGCAGCGATGTGGCTAGCAAAGGGTTTAATAATCAACTCAGTAGGGGTCCTCCCAACCCTCTGATTGGCATCAATGCCACTGCGTTGTACAAAGAGATACCGTGGGATATTTTAATGGATATATAAACGGATATTTTAACACAGGGTTAAGGGGCTCAGTCAACTCTCCCCTTGCCCCATCCCCCGCCAAAGCCCCCAGCTGCGAGGGGGAGTCTCCATGATTGACTGGTGATCAAGAGCCCTCAACTGACAGAAGCACTTCCTATTATATTGCAGTAGCACCTGGGGACCCAGTGACAGGCCAGGACACCACTGCGCTTGGTGCTGTACAAACACAAAAACAGACAGACAGACAGCCCCTGCCCCGAAGAGTTCACTGTCTAATCTACATAAGCAGCTTTCTGCTCACCACTGATTTCTGACCAGCCGGTAAGGGGAGCTCATTTCCTCTCCATTAAAACCCAGGTGTTTTCTTCTTCCTCTCTTTTTTAAACTTTTAAAATTACTTCAGAGGCCAGCTGCAGCAGAGACAAACAGCTGCCTGTGCTTCTATTGCTCCTTTGGCTGGAGGATCGCAAAGCAACTTACAACCCTAATACTCACAGCAACCTTGAGAGGCAAAGTTTGTTCCCACTTTACAAATGAGGAAAGTGAGATGCAGAGAGAGTAGGTGACAGTCCCAGGCTGCAGAGCACATCAGTGGCAGAGGCAGAGATGGCAATTTGACTCAGTCCCGGGCTCTAATCCAACCATTTATTATCAATTGACATGCATTCAAGGGATGCCTTTTAATGCTAGAGGGTCATCTTTGTTCACAGCCTTACAACCCAGGATACAGTGCTGTCATCCCCCAAGGGCATGGAGTCAGCTCTACACAAGGAGACATTCTTGGGAGCAGAGCCCGGAGAATGTTCAGCTAGCTAATCAAGCCATCATTAGCCGAGCCATCTTTGCGTCTGGAGGGGGCCCCATGTAAAGAAGACAATTGCACTGGAAGGCCTTGTCTACACAAGAAAATTGCATCCGTTCAATTTAAGATTGGTTAAACCCCTGCAAAAACCCTTTCTAGACACTTACTTAAGAATGGCTTATTTCTGGTTAGCTTATGGAATCAATCGAAGCTAAACTGAGATAAGCCACTCTGAAACTGAAAGAGCACTTTCACAAGGTTTTGCATGGTTTAAGTACATAGCTTTAAGAAACACACCTTCACTGAAAGCAGTGCAAGTTTGCAGAGGAGGCCAAACTGTTCCATCAACCACCACACCAAAAAGTGGTGCAAGCACTTAGTTCTAATGAGGAAAAATAGTTATTTCTTGTTTCACTTTGTAATATAGGAGATCCAGTTCCTTCATTCATAGCACCAGGGATCAAGACATTGGGGACTCATCCTAGCTAAGGCCTGTAGCCTGATTTTGGGTGTATTAGTTATTTAATAGGGTTATAGGCTCGCCAATTGATCTGATCAGAAGATAATGAAGTTCTTGTTCCTGAACCAGGCTCCAGAAGAGTTTTATAGGGACCCCGGGGTGCACAACAGGAAGATTCTTAGTGATAAAAGCTTATAAAATTATACAAATTTGGTTATTAAGATAACATAAAATGATAGACAAATGACTGATATAGAGAAAATGAACAATCAAATGGATACTGGATATTACAATCTTAATTTTAGAGACTCATATGGTATATATTTTTCTATGATATGCTTTGGATTAATATACTCACACCCTTCCCTGATGACCTGGTTGAGAGAGATGTCTGGTTCCTCAACTCTTGAGTAGAGGGGTGGAGAAGGCAATGCTCGAGGGTTAAGAGCTATAAGACTAAGACTAACACTACAAATAATACTAAGTATAAATGAAGAAGAAAAATCTTAGCACTAACTAAAGAAACTTCAAGCAAGAGTAGCTGACAATCCATCGCCCCAAATAGCATGATCTGCCCCTTCTTATACCCCAAAAATATGGGTCCTCTTGGATTTACCACCCCCAAACTATTGGGGTACACATATTCTATAGGCTGACATATCCACATCCTTTCCAGATGGTTCCAGATAGTCTGTTCATCTCACCTTTGTTATTTCTGGCCCCTTGTGGGTTCTGTGGTGTACTTGTAAAGTTCTCTTGGGGCCTAACCTGTGACAGCCCCCCCTGTTTTGATGCCTCCCGACTTATCTAGGGTAAAGGTCCCGAATACATGTATGCTAACTGCGTAGCGGTCATACAGGATGTGGCCTGTAAGGTACCTTGCATTACAGCAAAATATATACATTTATAACCCTATTATAATCAAACAATCATACTTAAATCGATAAGAAAAAATCTCTCTCTATATAATGCAAGCAAGCAGGCTAGTCCTATGGGCTACAGGCCAATGGCAAAACTCCCACTGAATTCAGTGGGAGCAGAAGCAGGCTTCCTTGGAGCAGGGATGAGCCTTTTTAACGGCAGGGCATTATGCATTATTTGTACTCACCTACAGCAGTGGAGAGAATACAAAACCCCAGACCTTGCAGTGTTTAGGAACAACCCAGATTCCTTCCCTCCTACCACAGCACATACCAAGCCTCCCCTCCCCACTACACTAATCAATAGCTCCTGCCTACACCCTCTAAAGAGTTTGCACACACACACACCACACACACACGGAACACTCACCCACACCCTGAACAGCCTTTTCTGGCAGGGCCACTTCTCGACCCATCTCCCGCTGCAGTGAAAATCCATAGGGCTGTCTAGCACCACGGCAAACATTCGCACACCATATTACTCTTCCAAGAAAAGGTGAGGCCTTGGGAATAGAGGAGTCCATGCCCTCAGGGGATGAGAGCTGTCTCCTGGGTGGTACAATTTGGAGCAAAGAAGCTTCTAATATGGCAAGACAGGCATATAATAAACCATCCATCAGTCAGAGCACAGGACTGGAAATCAGCCAGATGGGCTCTGTTCTTGGCTTTCCATTGACTGCCTTGCCCAACGTCATGTGGCAGTTTTGCATTTCAATCCCTCAGTTTACCTATTGAAGATATTCCTTCCCTATTTCACATGCAAAGTGCTGACAGCTGCAGATTAAACGGTGCCGTGTAAATCCAGATTATAGATACAAGAATCAACCCCCTAAATAAAAAAATTAAATATGAAGCCACCAAGAGAGAGAGCGCGTACAAAGTAATTATCTTTATCTAGCACAGGTATTTCTAAGACCACGTGAGAGCTTGTGGCATACAATTTTTATGCCATTTCCCCCACCCCACCCCACCCCACCCCACCCTGTTGGAAAATGCTAATTCAACAAAAGCAGAGCCTTTCACAGGAAGAGGTTTGTTTTGGTGAATTTTTCAATTAAAAAAAAAAAAAAGATTTGAAAATAAAACTGAAGTGGTCAAAATGTTTTGCTTTGACATCGTCAAAATGAAAAAAAATATATCCAGTTTTCTGGTTCAAAAGAACTTTTCATTTCAAAGAAGCTAATTATAGTAAAAAAAAAAAGTCAAAATTTAAACAAAACATTTTGATTGACCCAAACTGAAGGATGTTTTCCTGGATTTTCCGTTTGTGAAAGTATGCGGTTGACTTTATGTCCCCATTCAGGGGACGACATGTTTTGGAATCTTGAAAGTTTTCATGTGACAAGAAAACTGCTTCCCACCCAGCTCCACATACAGTCATATCCTCCTTCCTCACCCCCTCCACAACTGGCAGTTGCATTTTGATCACAAGCTCTGCAGGGACCAGGTCTTACTTCTCTGTCAACGGCCAAGCACACTTACAGTTATCTATACACAGTGTCAGTCATTTACTGAATGCAATCCTGTTCTTATGGGGATCGGAAGAGGAGAAGAGGTGTAGCCATCTCTTCGTTGGCCTTAGAAACCTGCTTAACTGCAGTCCCAAGACAACTCCACCAGTTTGGCCAGAATCCCAGAACCCAGTCTCAGCCTGACCCAGTCCTCCTCAATCCTTCTCAAACAGAGTTCCATAATCAGTGAAGACAGGTTTCCAGAGCTGGCTCTGAGCCCCAGCTTGGAGCACATCGAAGATACATCCTGAGTAGATGCTCATCGACCTCAATCTGGAGAACATCGTGGGAGTGGACAGGAAAGGCAGGCAGGAGATGGGAGAGCTTTGGAATATTTACCAAGGGTCCTGGTGGATTCTCCACCACCGGCAATTTTTAAAATCAAGATGGGATTCTAAAAGCTCTGCTCTAGGAATTGTTGCGGGGAAGGTCACTGGCCTGTTCTACCCAGGAGGTCAGGCTCGATGATCACAATCTGAGCAAGAGGCAGCGTGCTCAGACCTGCAGATGGAGGCAGAAGGCGAGCTGCACTTAAGGCAAATACAGCTTAGTCTTGGCAGGCTCTGATGGGAGATTTCAGTGGCTCCCCACTCAGCCAGGAAGACAGAAAGAGAACCCTGTGGGTAAGCAGATGCGACACAGGGATCTGTAGGTGGTCAGTGGGGGCATGAATTGTCTAAGCCTATTCACACCCACCTTACAGGGAGGAGAGAGGGAATCTGAAAAGACCTAAGAAAGGAAGGAGACTTTCATGAGAATTGCACCAGCCATGAGCCTTAAATGCCTTCTCTGTCTCCTGCTGCTCAATCTTCCAGATAAAGGCTTGCTGGGGAAGGAACAAAGAGACAACCAAGACTGGGAAAGGGACTCCAGCAAACACAACACTCCTCCATCCCGGACACCTCGCACAAGCAAGTGGGACTCAGTGCTCCAGCTCTTGTGAACGGCCAGGATTCCTATGCACCTATCCTATTTCTTATCGGACACACAAATCTAGGGTGAAAGGCACACACAAGCGGTGTCAAATCAGGGTTCGGGCTGGTTTAGAACAGCATGGCCCTGCCTATGCTGGTGCCCAAATAGTATCAAGACCGGCTCAGGGAGGGAAGCCATGCTTGGACTGCAATTGGAAGAGGAGATGGGCTCAGATGATTATCCAGATCTAAAGACATCCCTTCTCCCCACCCATGCTTAAAAGTCCGCTCTAAGTCCTCACTTTGCAGCTGGTTCTGGGTCTCTGCCTAGCACAGTGGAGCCCTGGGTCTGTGATTGGGGCCCATAGGACAACTACCCCAACACAAATGATAAATATCAGAAATGGCTTTCAAACACAGCCCCCTCTCTAGATTCAATAGCAACTAAGGCGGCAGTCAATTTTCTGTCAAGCACATTCAGAAAGCCACAGATGAGAGCTACTGGGCCACATCTGCCCCAGGTTCGTCACCAAGTGCAGGATTGTTCCCTGCAGCAGGGAAAAAGTTAGCCCCAAGCCTGCTTGAGTCAGGGATGCTCAAAAGTCAGAGTCAGAGTCAGCTCCAAAGCCCCCCCATAGATCACCTTCTTGTGACTCCTGGGCGCACACACTATTCTTGACCTCAGAACCAGAGGGTAGCTCCTCCTTCCCCTGAACTGTGCATCACCTGGTTTGGGTGGGTAAACTGAAGTGGGGCACATTTCTCATACTACATCCCGTCATAACGTATTCCACTTATTACATATTAGTGGAGTTCATGCTTTGCCCCGAGGGCATGCACAGATGTGTCTACACTGCAACCGAACGCCTGTGACTGGCCCCCGTCAGCTGACTTGGGCTACGGTGGCTATAAAATTGCAGCACAGTGGTTCAGAGTCAGGCTGGAACCCAGGCCCTGGGACCCTCCCCCATCGTGAGCCTGAACATCCACACTGCAGTTTTATAGTCCCACAGCCCGAGTCAGGGGAGATGGGCCAGCTAAGGGTGTCTTACTGCAGCGTAGTGAGTGAGTCCAGATCAACTTGCACAGGTTTGTTCATTTTATGACCAAGGTGAACAGTCTAGTCCCCTCCGTTTTGGGCTATGACATTCGCATTGCTTGGGCTAGCAAGACAGGGACTGCAGCTCACGTGTTGCCATCTCACAGTTGAATCTCAAAGCTTGTGAAATTCATATTTTTCTTAAAGCTCCAGCTCCCGGAGTCAGGAGATCACGTGACAATTTCAGATTTCATTTAGGTAAGGCAAGTTTCCTGCCCTCCTGGTTGTGGAGAAACGTTTGAAAACGTGAGCCCTCAAGGTTGAAAAAAACAGAAGGCAAATAAGAAGCACTCAAAATGTCTTTTAAAAATCATGACATTTTTGGGGATCTGACTCACGATTTTTCACGGCTTGGCATCAGTGATATGACTATTAAGCCTCTAACACAACATCAGATACATAGCACAACTGGCAGGAACCACAACTGGCAGAAGCACTTGTGTGCATATAGAACCAAGTTAGTGTCACATTAGGAAGAAAAGAAGCAATGTTAATCATAGTAACGCCTAGCATAGATCAAACCTGCAAATCCATTCAACACAACGCACTTGTATTTTCAGCCCTGGCAGTTGGAACTGAAATGTTGCCAATTCTCTTCCATGCCTGAGGAATGATTTGGGTATTTTCCTGCTACCTAAGTCAGCTTGTCAACCAGACTTTAACTGATCAGGGTATAGATCAGTTGGTTAGAAGTGAGGCAGAGAAAACTTTGCATCCAAGAGCTGGCTCTTGCTGGCAATGACACTTGCAGAAAAATGTTTGAATTTCCTTATGCAGCCCATGCAGATGGAGGGATCATTTATGTGAATAGATTTTTAATGTCTTTCCTGAATCACTTGGCAAAATTTTTCCATTGCCTGAGGGAATATAGAACTATAGAGAGAGGAGCCACTTCTTTCTAAGAGCTTGTCTACACACAAACTGGAACCGGAATAAATACAACAACTTTCAGTTCCCATCTTTTGCTATTTTGGTGCAAGTTGTGTGTCAACACTCTTATTTTGGAGTAAATGCCCTATTCTGAGTAACCCAAGGTCTTGTCTGAATGGGAAAACTGACCAGAATATCTATTATGGAATAAGGGTCCACGTGGGGAATTATTCCAGAATAGCTATAGCGCTTTAAATTCACACCCTTCCTTATTCCAAAATAGCTTCCCCATATGGACAAGACCTACACTGCCTTTTTTTTTTTTTAACTGATTTAAGTTATATGAAAATAGGGCACCCTTCTTTCAAAATAAGAGCATCCACACACATCCATACTTGTATCTTTAGTTATGTTGGTGCGAGCTACCATCAACTGAGTTATTTCTGTTGCAGTTTGGGAGTGAGTTAATAATGGAGGTATTAGCAGAGGGGGACCTGGACTTTATGACCCAAGAAGTCCATTCCAGATCTCAAACACATCCAGGCTTTTCTAGGTTTGATTTGAGTCTTGCTCTAAAACAAAGGCAGTGGAGAGATTCCATTTGTTTGGAGTCATTTCATCTTGGAGAACATTTAAGGATGTTTTCTTCTTCCCTCCTCCCCCCTTAACCCCCTGGGAGTTTGAGAGTTTGTGGTGGGGGAAGGGATATGCCTGCCATGATCAGTTAAACTTTAGACAGAGACAGGAGCTCAGAGCTCTTTTTCTGTTTAGTATCTTATAGAGATGGGACAAGTTCACTCCTTTTGGATAGTAAATATCAGACACTGTATTTCACTGGATCCAGACGCTGCCTTATTTATCCCAGCAATACTCTAAAAGCAAAGAAAAGAGAGGTACAAAGGTGCATTTCCCCACCAAGGTACTCAGAATAGCTTGGATATCGGCAGATTCACTTCCAACGAATACAAGTGTCATTTGGCCGGTTATAGGATCAGCCTCCAAGATGCTAGCAAACACCTAGTTCACTCCCTTGAGGCAGCCTGTTGACCTCAGTGGCCATCTCTACACCCCATCATTCCCAGTGGATGCAGATCCACCAGCGGCAGACCCACGCTGGCAGCGCAGACAGAATTCAGGCAATCACATCACTGCGTTGTCCAACCCTGCTCAGGGTAGAAAGCTTGATCCCCTAAACATTCAACGGAAGGGGAGCGCAAAAGGGTCACACCACAGCCACATGGAGATTCACTTCAAAATTCAGATGCCTCTTTGGGAATCATTTCTCCCTATCAGCGAGCTATCCCCGTGATTTAAGATCACAAGCCATTCTGTACAACTGACTAGACATTAGCGATTGCCATGTCTTTATTAAGCACTGCCAGACTGTAGGGTCAGTAGTGGGGGCCACCAAAAAAATAAATAAAAAAATAAAATAGAAATCAGCTGTTGAAAACCATGTCTTGGTTAAACTCCCCTTGTGAATTCTGGGCCTGATCCCTGCCAGGCTTATTTACACCAAATAGTGTCTTGCGCACACAAGCAATCCAGAGGCCTTGTCTGCAGTGCTGGGGATGGCTGACTGTTATATTGCCACTATAGAACAGCTCCTCTGGCCAGGAAGTCTGGTCTGGTGGTTAAGGATTGGGACTTAAGAGAGCTGGTTCCTATCCCTGGCTCCTCCAAGACTCCCTGGGGGACCATGGGTGAGCTACTTAATTTCCGTGCCTCATTTCCCTCCCATCTGTAAAATGGGAATAACAACACTCCCGTGTCTCTCTGGTCTCTTCAGTGCCTGGCATAACAGCGCTTTGATCTCAGCTGCAGCCTTTAGGTGCTATTGTAATACAAATAATAATAAAAAGAAGATCTGAGTCTCGCCTACACTACAGCTTCCATCAGTAGAGCTGTGCCGACTGGGCATTACAAGACTAATAGGACTACTCACTGAAGTTAAATTACTCGTGTGTGTAAGAGCTTTGTCACTGGCTTCAGACTCATAGAAAGTTAAGCACAGAGTAGCTGCAGCTTGGACTTGATGTGAAATAGGTGAATGGCAGTAGGACCCAGGGCTCCGGAGATCAGGGACCCAACGTGCTCGGTGCACAGCTATTAGGCCGTTCCTGACCCAGACAGCTCGCTCACCCTGGGACTGGTTTTACCATGGGACCAACTTGGTGGTTTGTCCCTTTTATTTCTTTCTTTAAGTAGTAAAAATGGTTATTTGATTTCCCCGGCAGCCGTGATGAATACCTGCATCCTGAGTAAGGGCCCATGCACCCCAGAACGGGAGCAACAAGCGCTTCTCAGGATGAGAGGCAGCAGGTTCTAACACAGATGTGATAGCGAGCATGCTTGGGACAGCATATTCAACAACTGGGTGGGGAAACAAGGCTCTAATCAAACTATGACAGAGCGGCATGGTTCTGCCTGATTCAGAGCAAGGATCAGCAATACCATGGTAAAGATGCCTGAGCCCTGTCTACACTATAACTACAGTTGTCCCGCTCCAGATGCGCCCCAAGATATCGTCTATACCAAGAGTCATCAGGTCTGTTGCTGGGCGTACCAGCGGTGGAAGTGCTAGTGCAGAGAGGTCGCAGCCATTTGTCCCACTGTGCTGGCAAGGAATGCATGGAGTAAGAGTAGACAACATGATTGTACAAGACACAGCAGCTGGTCTACAACCGTGCTCCCGTTGCTTGCACCGAGAAGCTGCTCTAGTGCAACATTTTCATCAAAACCCTCATTTCAGACACTATCTGAAGCAGTACAACCCTCCACAAGTAACACCAGTTGTAATTTAGAGCAAAAAACAAAAGTCACCCTTTCCAACGAATGCAGATCTATTTGTTCAGTTTGATTCACGTAAACAGCTCCTGGTCTTATGGTAAAGCCACTGGGCTGCAGCTCATAGCTGAGAACTCAACCATGGTCTCCTGTCACTGACCTCCCCTGTGTCCATGGTCAATTCACAAACTTCCTGACCATCAGTTCCCTCCTCTGTAAAATGGGGATGATAAGGCTACCTTTCTCCCACCATTTATCGGTCTTGTTTGTATAGCTCTCTGAGGCATGGCATGTCTCTTTCTAGGTGTATCTACAGTACCTTGCAGAAGTGGACCCCAGTATCAGCTGGGTCTCCAGATGCTACCATAGTAATATAGTTCTTCAATGAATAATACCTTGCACTTCTCGGGCACATCTTACAAGGATCTTCAGAGAGCGAGATGCTGGCAGAACTAAGAATAGAACCCAAGAGTTCCAACTCACAGTTCCCCATTGCGCTAATTATTAAACACTTCCTCCTTTCCAGATGCCCATCTGTCTAACCCATGAGTCTGAACTGCAGGGACAGATCTCCTCTCCTGGAGCCATAGTGTTGGGATACAGACGCCTGCATGATACAATACCATAAGTGCCTGCCAGGAAGAGTACTCTGGAGGTAGAAACCCCATCCTAAGTGCTATCATTATTAGATAGCAAGAACCCAAGTCTTTCAAAATTCTTATCTCTCGAGTTTCTCTGGGTACGCATTAACTGGCTAATTGGCTTTCCCCTTTGATAAGCATGCTGAGAGGTTCCTCGACTTCATTGTAGATTCTCAACATTCATGTATCCTTGGCCAACAGGCTTTTGTTTTTCCACAGTAACGTTCCTCATTCAATATGTGTATTTTCCACTCTTCCCACAACAGCAGTATTCAGGGGAGGGACTATTTTCCCCAGCAGTGGAAGAACATCTTTGGCCCAAAGCTGTGATACATCCAGCACTGATAACAATAGGCCTTGTGTTTAAGGCCTGAACTTCTTGCCGTAGTAAGCTCTTTGGGTGAGGACCACATCTTCATATTTATACAATGCCTAATACAATGGGCCCAGGATCCTGGCCAGGCCTCTGCACTCTACTGTAATAGCAGCAGCAAATAAGTCAGGATGAGTTTTGCTGTTGATTTTCAGGACATGATCCTGCTCCTATTAAAGGCTGAGCTTTATAAAGTACATCAACTTAGAAATCAGCAACCCAGACAGCATCCCAAACCATTTGGATGAATTCTCCATGGGCTCCACCACCCTATGAATTCCACATTTGATTTCTATCTGGAGCCTCAAGATCAGAGGAGGTGGGAATTGCTTTATATGGAGTACAAGGTAGTGCACTTCAAACCGCATTACCAGTCACACAATGTGCTGGGAAACTGAGTGTCTCCGGAGAGCTGCAAAGTAGCTGTTTGCAGCGTCTCTCTTGCTAATTGAGGGCCCTGGTATCAGATCAGTAATCGTAAGGTACATAAAATACCAGGGGATTATTAAATCCTTGTCATTTCCTTGGGAAACTGAGATGGAGAAGTTAGGGACCACTATGATTTTCCTAAGCTGGTTGTTTTAAGGCTTAATCGTTCAGGCTAGTTTAGGTTTCTTTTACAGAGTTAACTATTCTGTTCTCTCCTTTTGGGAATTTATTTTGGGGCTTCCAGACATTCCCCTGGGCTCTCACCAAGCCAGTTTTTTAAAGGTCCTTTTGTTTTAAGAGTGGGTTTGTTTTTACAGTACACCGTGCTTACTTTTGCTAGTTTTATCTGAGGATCTCAAAGCCCTTCACAAATATTAAGTCTCACCACAGCATAAGAGGAAGGCAGACAGTCAGACACCATGGCAATAGACGGGGAATAAAACCCTGCAAGAGAACAGGTCTCTGGTTTTGGTGGAGATGGAGAAACTGAGGCACAGAGAAGGGGCATGACTTGCCCACGGTCACAGAGCAAGTCAGTGACAAAAGTAGGAAAGTAGTTCAGGAGTCCTGACTCCCGGTTGTAGCTAAGGTGCTCCACTGACAGCCTGGAGATGGAACTCTTTAGCCCCTCCACAGGAAGGGCAGCAGCTCCAGCCTCCCCGCTGTTGGCCTGCCAATGTGCCTCAGTCCCGCGCTACAGAAATGACTTCCTGGTTTGAGAAAGGAGTTCAGTCTCCGTGGCCCATTCAGTCCTGGGCCTCTCCCCTCAGGCCGCGAACTGCGGGACCAATAGGGCATTTGCCTGTAATGGCTGTATTTCAATTCCCCTTCGGCTGGTAACTCCTGCTGCCTCGGGGGGCTAACAGGAATTGAGGTGGGTGGCCACACGGCGTGAGGAGTAAGTTCCACGTATTTGTGTTTTACTCTTTTCCCCCAGGAGGCAGTCTCAGGGTGGGCTCGAACTGTGGTCGCGGGATGGATCCACCCCACCGCTCCCGGAGGGAACGTTCACAACTGCTGAGGATGCACCGCTCGGGTCACCTTTCCAAAGAAAACCCATGAACTAAAACCTGCTGCGGGGACTCTCCGGCCGACCAGGGTCCCCACGAGCAGCTCTCTCCTAGTGGCTGTAAAACAGTGCAGCGCCAGTGTCTTCAGCGCAGGCTGCTGATCCGCACCAGCTGAGGGACTCACCCAGCATGTCAGATCTTGGCATCCTGGTTGAAGGCCAACTCTATTCCTACATGCTTCATCCCCCCCCCTCCCCAGCCTCCTCCGGGCCCCCAAACGAATCCACCTCCGGTGCCCGGGGAAGGCTCCGAGGTTTAGCCTGAATGCCTCATTTTAAGATCACAAGGCAGCCCGGGAGGAGCCCTGTTCGTCTCCTGTCCTGCAGAGATTTTAATCTCTTTGTGATCAGATAAAGGCGGAGAGAGAGAAGGAGACTCACCCCCTGCCGGGAAGGGCCATTCAAACCTGGTTCCTGTAATAAAGTGATTTAATAGATCTAAAGAGGCCAATTCCCTTCTTTCTCCCACAGTTACTTCCTGTGGGTCGTCATTCACATATGTAAATGCAGAGGGGAAGGAGTGGGTTATCAAGGACACTGCAGCCGGTTCAACTGGTTTTGGGGCATTGTGTGTGGGGTAGGTACCCCATGGCAGACAAACACCACCCCTTTTCTCAACCTCTCCCCAGACACCTCATTGCTGGGATTTGTCCATTTGTTTACCTTCCTCTGGATACTTTGGATTATGGCCCATCACGGACTTGACTTGCACACCATTCCTCTGAGCAAAGGTCTCAAAATACATGGCTAGGTAGTGCTCAAGAAAGTAGCTGGGCTGACAGCCCCCGCACCCTCCATTCACGGCCCCTGCATGCACCGTGGAAGTAGACGTTTCCTTTACACTTCTACAATGTGCCTCAACCTTGTCCTAAGGGATGACTTGTGGGGAGGAGAGGGGAGTTCATTCTCCATGGTCCATTCAGCCCTTGGCTTCTCTGATGGGTCTGCCAACCCCAAGGGGTCCCAATTTGTGCCAATTCCAGGGATGTTTGGGTGGGGAGGAGGGGGAGAGACTGACAACTGGATTGTGACCCTGAGCGAAATGCACACAGGCCAAGTAGTAATAACTTTCTATCACTACCAACCTGGGGCTGGATTTGAACAGTGACCTTGAGATGAAAGTCTCTATAGCCCATCACCAGGCCGAAGCCAGCTAATTCCCCCATGTGCACAACTCCTTCATCACAAAGGCTAATCTGGAAGAGTCCTGTTCCCTTTAATGCTAACACACAATTAAAGCAGGAAGCACACATGAGCTGGGGTGTAGCCATTTGGCCATCAGAATTACCTTTGACCCCATATCCACTCATTCACTTACACAAGTTTCTTGAGCACACCAGCTCTCCACCAATTCGGTCTAAGTTTATGACTACGCTACAGAGCTTGCAGCTGCGCTGCTGTAAACTCTCTGGTGCAGATGCTCTAAACCGACAGGATCCTGTGGATTTAATTAATCCACCCCCAGGGAACAGTGCTAGCTATGTTGGTGGGAGAAGCTCCACACCGGTGCTTAGGTCGGTGTAACTTACATCGCTCAGGGGAACAGCTTATTCACACCCCTGCGCGACATAAGTCATACCTACGTAAGTGGTACTGCAGACAGCCTAAATCTAAGGGTGCGAATGTCACAGTAAATGCTCAGATTAAGGGCTCCCTAGACCCCATCCTGGGTGAATTAAGGAAGTTGGAAATTTGTGGCTTTTTCCTAGACAGCAGATTGTGAGAGATACAACAGGCAGACGCACATTGGCTAATTCTTTTTTGTTCAGGAATGTTAGTGACTGCAATCAGAAAACTAGACTGTCTGGGGGCAATAAATGCTGGGGGAGAATAAAGAATTCCTCCCCACAGACTCCATTAGTCAGGGCCACACTGAATCTCTCTCACATACAACAGATCCAGTTGCTTCTTCTAACAGAGAACTTGGCACAGTCATTTACTGGCTATAGTGACCAGTCCCAGAACTGGGATACCTGAGTTTTCCCAGCTGATCTGAACCCATGTCCTCCAAATTCAAACAAATGTTTATTATGTATCTAAAGGGCTGTTTAATTAGAGCAAAAGCAGTTTCCTTTCCGTTATATACCATGCAACATCCCCGATTGCACTCTCCCGGGTTAAAAGAATTCAGTTATCCCTGTTCATTCACTTTGGGATTTACCATATCACTCCATCGGGGTACCCAGCCCCTGCCCTGGAGGAACCATTCTCTCCTGCAGCAGATCGTGAAAGAGAATCCAGACCCCACCTCCATTCAGTCTCGCGGTTCCAACACAGTTTCATAGACAGCAGGGATAGGTCAGAACCAAAACCCTGTATCTGAACCCCCTGAACTCTGGGGAAGTCCTATTCCGAACTCTTTAAACAATGGCACTCAGTCTACCCTGTCTTCTGAAGGTCTGATTACATTCAGGAGTCATCAATATTTCCATTTCTAAGTCCCGCTTTTTCAGTGGTTTTCACCTAACTGGATGTACGTTAAATGATCAAATCCATGCTCTTGAAACAGACAGAATTTTACACCACAGGCATCACACCAACTTTTAAATGAAGAGAACAAGCATAAAAGTTTCTTTGGTGCTATCTAGGAATAAATAGCAAACACATTGTTTACGACAACAATGAAAACACTCCATGTTCAACTAGCCTTCAGCCCTACTATTAACCAGCTATACTATGTCCATACTGGCTGGGCAGACCAAGTTTAACCTGTGTTAGCCTGAACCCCAGTATAGCTAAGGCCTCTGAAATATGTGGAACCAGAACAGAGATAATGCAGACAGCCACCATCTCTAAGGATAAATCTACTCCGCAAGTAAAAGTGGATTGCAGCATGAGTAGGCACCCCTTCGCTAGCTTTTATCTAGCTAGCATGGGTAACAATAGCAGTGTAGGCGGGATGGTACAGGCTAGCAACCAGAGTATAAGCTGATTGAGAGCCCTGAGTGTGTACCCTGGTTGCTAGCCCATACACCACATCTACACTACTACTGTTACCCATGATAGCTAGATTAAAGTTACTGCAGGGATGTGCCAACCCATGTAACAATCACACCTTCATTTGGAGTGTAGGCACACCTTCAGAAAAGCAGAACCAGGCCTCAGGGCATCTCCCAGAGACCACCTGTGCTGTGGTGTAAGGCACAGATGCAGCAAAGCACTTGGGTGCCATTGGCTTCAATGGGACTTAAACACATGATTTCGAGTACTTTTCTGAATCAGGGCTTAAGCCACACTAGCTGCCCGAGGCTCAGAAATGGTTGTGGCTAGGAAAGTCCTTCCCAATCCCAGACAGGGACATTTTAAAAGCCAGTTCCCCAAAAGATACAACAATTCCCCTAGGTTGGCATTAGTCCAGAAAGCAGGTTTCACAAGCCTGTTATATGCAGATGCAAACTGAGACCAGGCCTACACTACTAACCATTTGCACCCCATTCCCTCTATAACATGCCTGAGGATTTTTTGGGGGTGTGGGTTGTTGGTTGGTTTGTTTTTTTCCTCTCTAGACCAGAAACAAGAACACGTTATAACGTGCAAAGAAACTGTCTCGGCCTAGGTCGTGTCCAGGGTTAGAACCAGGCTTAGATTTTTGTCTCCATGGCATACAGCACATTTAGGACACAGCCATGTTACACAACGGGGATTAAAAAGTGGCTTGTTTCGAAATTCAGTGTAAACACTGCCAGTGGGCATCACCCATTGTTCAAAGCACTGCCGGGCCTCAAGCAGGGCTTTCTAAAAACCCGGATCTTTCATGGATGGGACCTCATCATAACAGGGTCAGGATACAACCTTGCTTTAACACAGTGCCCTGTAACATGGTCACTGGCAGCACAGATGGAGGGTGTGTGTCAGATTAAACCATTTTCAAATGGTGGGGGGAGCAGGGGGAGGTGGGAAGCCTAATTCTATAAACTAGCCTAATAATTGTGTTGGCTCCCTGAATCTCAGCACGCTTCTTCCTCCATCCCTTCCTCCTCTCCCAATCCGCGGGGACATGGTAGCTTGTTTCTACGGGCAGTACCCCTGGGTGTACCACCTTTGACCCCACTTTCAGCAGGAGGGTGTCTGCCTGCATAACCCCTCCCTGACTATCCTTCTCCTCCCTCCAGCCCCTCAAGCCAACACCAGCTCCCTGCCCGGCTGCATGGGCTCCCACATGAGCCATTTGTGGAAAGGAAATGAAACCAGGCAAGTCTCCCTTTATAATCAGGCTGCAGGAGGGCTAGCTCCCTGCCGGGGAGACCTGCCCCCCCCCCTACCACGGAGGGGAAACTAGCCCCGAAATCCTCCAACCAGCTCCCCATGGCTAAGCAGCCCCCAGGGGCTGAAGAAGAAGGAAGGGAAAGGCAGGAGAGAACAATCACACGATCATCCCGGGGAAAGGCCGGCCCAGCGTGGCACGGGGCCCCCTTCCCCCCCCCACACACACACACACTCGTAGGGGGGTTGATGAAGCTGGCCTGAGATTTTTGTTCGGGGGAGGGGGCGCCCAGAAACAGGCTGGGGCTATCGCCCTCCCCAAGAGGCTTCACAAAGCACGAGCTCCATGCAGGGGGGGCTCCCCGGGGGCCAAACGCACCTCCCCGGCCGCTGCACCCCCACCAGCGCCGGGGCGGGAATGCTCCCCTCACCCCCTACCCCCGGGGCAGGCTGCCCCCCCCCCCATCTCTGCCTGGGCTGAAATCTTTGCCAGCGTCTCCTGCACCCCAGCGCCGGCGTCCTAGGCCTTAAACCTCCCCGCCCTGCCTAGGGACCGGCTGGGGGGCCTAAAAAGCCCCTGGATCCACGCTGGCCTCAGCCAAGTCCTTCCCCCCCCCGCCGCCCAAATCCTACCTGATGCACAAAGACATCTACGGGGGAGTCCAGGGCAATGCCTTCCTTGCTGGTCATGGAGAGGAAGCCGAAGCCCATCCGGACGTTGAACCATTTACAGATCCCGGAGCCGTGCAGGAGCTGGGGTTCCTCTCCCGGCTTGGGGGAGTCTCCTGCGGACTCCTCCTCGCCCGTCTTCGCGCAGCCACCTGGAAACATACAAGCAAGACCCACCCTGAGCTAGGGGAGAAGAGACAAGGCGCCTCGCCATCGTGCAGAGTTGGGGCTCTGCCTGGCGGGGACCAGCATCCGGGGCGCCCCTGGGAGCATGATCCAGCGTGATCTGCAGCCCCTGCTCGTCCCTCTCCCGAAGAGCCCCCCGCCCCCCGCTGTGGGGACCCCCGATTTCCTGGGAATCTCCCCGGCTGCTGCCGCTGCTGATTCTAGTCCAGCTGCGTGCAACAACCGCCCCACACCAGCCCTGGAGAACCACAGGCAGAGCCTTTGCGCCTTGTGGGGGCGGGGGTCGTTCCCCCCCCCCAAAAAAAATAATCTAAAGCAAATGCACCAGAGCAGGGAGTAAAACAGCGACCCCCCCATCCGGACGTTAAGTACGAGTCACCCAACTCTGACCGCAAAAGAGGGGCGGGAATCAAGCGTCCATCTCAAGGATGATTTTGTTCTGCTGATCGCAACCGATCGCAAATCATTAACCTAGATGAGATCCAAGAGACGGCGAGGAACCCCGAAAGTCCCGTTCCTCTCCTCCCCCCCCCCCCCGCTTCCCCCCAATGGTGCAAAACCAAAAGATGAACCCAAAGAAAAGTTTTTGCCTCTGGAATTCGGCCGATCTGGTTTAAAAGTCACTCGTCTTCCCACCCCAGCCCCGGCTGCGAGATGGGCCCCAGCGGCCCCACATTCAAAAAGGCCCCCAAACCCCCCGGCTCGCAGCCCAGAGGCGAGCTGGAAGTCAGCAGGACCCGCGGCGGCGAGGCACTGATTTCAGGTGCTGCCTTCCCCACACCCCGGGGGGGAGAAAATGGGGGGGCAGCAACCCTTCGTTTAGTGAGTCGCTAAATCCAAGGCGGCCAGGGGCAGGTTCTTCCCCCCAAACCGGAGCAAACAAACCAGCCCGGCTCGTTTTCGGTGGCTGGGAGATTCCACCCCAGCAAAAGCACAAACCAGCCAACAAAAAAAAAAACCCAGCCCCGAACCTGCGAACTGCTGGTTGGAAACAGAGCCCATCCTGCACCCCCTCTGCCGATTCGGAGCTGCGGCCGGAACCCCCTCCACGCCTCCGCTCTGCAGCCAGCCTCGAGGGTGCGTGTCGCCGCGGCTCAGCCCCCAAAAAAAAGGATTCCCGAGCCCGAGGAGAGGGAAAGGTTGGCTACATCTTCACTCCGACAATGGAGGTGGGAGGGCCCAAGGGCTTTCAAAGGATCCCAAATTCTAAGAGACAATAGCCACCCCTGGAGCCGTGCCTCCTCCTCCTCCTATCCCGCCTCCACAACACCCCTGAGCTCCCCCCTCCCCGGGCTGGGGAGGGGGGGAGTCACCTTCTGCCATGCAGCCTGCGGCGGGACAGCCCTGGTTCATTTCACTTTCCCCCTGTTCCTACTTCATCACTCGGAGTCCGGCTGAATCCCGGGGGGGGGGGGGAGAGGGGGACGGGGGGATGAAGGAGCCCCCCCCCCCCCCGCCTAGGCAGCCAGGGCTCTGGTTTGATCACAGAGCGGGGTTCACATGTCCCCTTCCTTCTGGCCTTCACCTCCCCCACGCGCCGCTCAGGGACTTGGCTCCTTGCTCCGAATTATACATTCCAAGGGGGATTTTTGTTTGGAGGGAGGGGGCGGCCGCCTGCCAATGCAAACCCCACGGCGGGCCAATCACGGCTACCAACCACCTGTCAAGCCAAAAAAAAAAATGGACGGACCCCCCCTTCTTCCAGCCGCTTTTGCACGCCGCTCCATCCCCTTCAGGACACTCGATATTAACTGCTGCCCCCCCCCGGCTCTCTGCCCAGTCGCTTTGGCTGTGAGATGGCTAGCAGGACTTTAGCTGACCTGTTTAAGATGAGAGCCGGAGGCGAACTCCCCTCCCGCCTCATTCCTGCTTGGCGTGTAAACCCCCTTCTCGGACAACCCCCCCATGGAAGGAGAGAGCAGCTTTCCCTCGCTAGAGATACTGTTAGAGGTAGGGAAAGGGAGCAGGGGGGGGATCCTCTGCATAAATGCTCAGGACTGGGCTTTTGCTTCTGCAGTTAGTGTGTGTGTGTGGGGGGGGGGTCTCCGCCTTTGACTGTTTTCCCATGTATTGCTCCCTCGTGATATATTCATCTTCAACCACCTGCGGTGAGGTGATCCCCCCACTTCGGATTCCAGCGGCGTGGACATGACTGCACCCGGGGTGTGTTTGGGGTTTTTTAAAGTTATTTATTAAATGTTCGGCTTTAATTGCCCTGGAAGATTTCTTTCTTTTCTTTTTAAACCCAAATAAATAAAGGCTGGGGGGGGGGGGGGGAGGAGGAAACACAAATGGATGTTTTATGAAAGGGGGAAGCAAATAGATTTTTGTTCGCCTCATCATGGGACAACTCGTGAAGAGAACCCCTGCCTCCCCCCCCTCCGCGGGTTTTAAAGGAGAGGTTCGCGGCGGCAGTGTCGGGACGAGCTGGGCGCTCAGTGTTTTAAATCTCCTTGGGAGAGAGCCTCAGCCGACGGCACTTTGCAAGGCGAGGGCTAAGGAATCATTCAATATCACTCGGCTCTTCGCGCAGCGCCGGGCACATGGGACAGGTTTAATAACCAGAGTGGTAAAAAAACGCGGATCGATAAAGCCACGTTCCCCAGCCGGGGAAAAACAGGGCGTTAAAAAGAGCCACCCCCAATCGAAAAGCCTGAATCGGTTCTTTTGGTCCCAACCCACCCAGTTGTTTCTGGAAGCGCTGGAATCGGTCTGTGCATTGATTCGCTTTGGGTCAAGTTTTATTTTTCAGATCTCGTCCCTCCAGAATCAGTTAGGGAGGGCAGAAATATTTCCAACCTCTGCCTATAAAGTTCGGGGATATTATTCCGCCCCCTCCCCCCCCCCCGAGCTCGGCCCCTGGGGCGGGGAGGGGGGATAGGCAGGGGGAGCCTGCGAGCTGGTGAAAAGGCGATCAGAGCGAAGGAGGCGAACGATCAATGCTTCAGTGGGGCTGATCGATGTGATTGGAAACCCGGAGGGGGTTCCCGGGTGCGCCCAGCAGAGGAACGGCCCCTCGGGAAGGGGGGGGGGTTCTTGGCTGGGAAATCCACTTGCTCCCCGGGAAATGCTGGGTCCTGGGCTCCAGTTTTCCTCCCTGCCCCGGCAGCGGCTGGGCTCTCTCCGGCTCTTTGGACTCCGCTCTCCGCCTTCCCCCCAGATTCGGCGTTACACGTGGGGAGCGGAAATGTCCCATTGGCCGGGGGGGGGGCGGGGGGGGTCGCGCTTTCTTCCCTCCGCTGTCGGTGGCGTGGGGCAGGGGTCGGCCTGGGTGTCCGCGTTTGGCACGGACGGGCGCTGCCGGGCGGGATGTCCTGGCTGGCCCCGGACAATGGCCGAGTGGCCAGCGCCGGCTGGCGGGCAGCTAGCCCCTCCATTTCCGGCGCCGGGCTCAGACTGGACAATGCCCCGGGGGCCAGGCTGCGCTTTTAAAGGGACAGCGCCGCTCCCAGAGCCGCCAGCGCCAGGCCCCGCCGCCCGCGCTCCCCTTCTCCTGTCCGCCCACAGACTCCTGGGGGCAACGTAGGTTAAACCCGGGCGGGACCTTCCCGGCCACCTCCTGCCCACGGGCCAAAGGAGCCGAGGCAGAAGGTCTCCCCCCCCCCCCCAACAAAGAATGGACGTAGCTGTGGAACAGCTGGATTTCCCGGGGGGGGGGCACCCCCAGGCCGTGTCTCTTTCTACCCCCACACCGCAGACCTATCCCGCCCCGCTCCAGAAGGGGGGCCCTCACTTCCCAGGAATATGGAATATGGGGGCGGGCGGGGGGTGGATATGGGGGTGAAAGCTCTTTGCCATCACCGTGGTATCGAGCCGTCCAATCCGGATCGCGCTCTCTGCTCCTACTCACACTCCGATATCCCCCCCCCGCTTCTTGCAAAGGCCAGGCTGGTTTCTCTGAGTCTAAAAAGCACACCCGACCCCTTTCCCTTTCTTTCTTTGGGGGCGCAGGGATTCCCAAACGAGAATTGGTGTATTCCGGCCCCCCCCCCCCCCCCCCCAACAAAAGACACTTGAATGATCAGCGAAGACCGGTTTAAAAGGATCGCTGAGCATTAACCACGGCCGGGAAAACCAGCCGCTTCCCGGATCATTTTTATGGTTGGGGTTGTTTTTTTTTTCATTTTAAAATTGAGCTGAGCCGCGGCGGTTTGGAGATTTCCCCCCTTCGAGCGCATCGCTCGCAACCACCCGCCCCAGGCAGCGAAGCGCGCCCGGCTGCCGCCGGCTGCCGGGACCTCGCTCGGGGGGAACGGGCGCCCCGAGAAGTTTGGAGCTCCTGCTCGGCGGCGGGTGACTTGCAGAACAGCTGCGGGGGGGGGGACCCGAGTGTCCCTGGGCTTTAGGGGCGCAGTGGGGTCGGTTATCTGCAGGAGAACAGCCAACATCGCCCCCCCCCTTCCACCCCCGGCATGGATAAGCGCAGAGAAACGGGCATTTTTTCTTGCCATCTCACACAGCGTCCGAGGGGCTTATCCAGGGAAACACGGGGAAAGGGGGGGGGGGGGGGATCTCCACCTGCCCTGCCCTGTCCGGATCCAAACCGCGGGCTGAGGAGAGAGATGAAGGCGTTGCCTCCCCTAAATCCAAGGGAGCTGGGGGGACCCAGAACCCTGCCTGCATCCCTCACTGAAGGGCTCAGAGAGGCAAACCCAAACGTGGGGCATCGGGGGGGGGGGGATTGAACCTGGCGCTGTCAGCCTCCCAGCACTGACTTCCCCCGGGATTTACAGGAGGGCAACTGCGGAGACCCCTGAAGAGGCGAGAATTTCTCTCCCGTTGGGGGCGGGCTACTCCGGAATTGACACCCTCAGCTCCTCGGGCTGTGCAAAGGAAACCGGTCCCTCCAGCCCGGCAGGAGAGGGAGGGGCGGGTCCTGGCCAGCTGGGGAGCTTAAACGGATTTGCCCGCTTCCTTTTCCAAAGGGGTCCTGCGGGGAGCTAGCGAGTTCGGCAAATGCAGGGGTGGGGTCGATCTCTCTAGACAACATTAGCTGACTTCTCTCTGGGGGCGGGCGGGCTGCCCTGCCCTGCCCTGCAATAGCCCGATTCCCGCCTAGCCTAGGACCGACATTAAATCGCCACCGACTTGTAAATTGCTTTCCGAGCCTGCAATGACCCTCCGGGAAGGGAGAGTGGAGGAGACTTGAAACCACTGCTGCTGCCTCAGCACCTTATCTGGCGGTGTGCTCCCAGCCCCGCCAGCAGCTCTGGCACTGGGGGCCGGAGGAGGGGTCAGCAAAGGACGCCCAGTTTAAAATAGGATGAGGGAGAAAGGAAGAAAGAATTCAGGATCAAACTGGAACCTCTGTTCTCTGTCCAGGGTGCTGACCTGCGGGGTCTTGGCTGCCTGTCGCTGTCCCTGGTGCTGAAAGACAGCCTGACTCTTTCCAGGGCTCTGAGAGGGGATTTAAGTCTCCTCGAGACAAACCCAGAAACACACACACCAAATAATGCAGGTTTTTTCCCCCCTTAAACTGAATCTAATTTGTTAAACATTCCCCGCCCCTCTTTTACCAACCTTGTCTATAATTACCAGGAAAACTACAGTTCAGTGGCGTGGCTAACATCTCAACAGGGTAATCTTTAAATCTTGCCTTGTTGGTTATTTCTATTCGTTCAATGTTTGCAGTCAATGAGATCTTCCTTTAGGTGTTCGCTGGCGTCTTTGTTTTTAGGAAGTGACTGGAGTCTGTATTTTGATCATCGAAAAGCTACTGGTGCTTCTCAATGTTTCTGAGGCACAATATAAAATAATAAAGGAAAGGACTCAATAATTGTGTTGTCTGAGTGTTGCAATGCTTTAATAATCTGGGTTATTAATAATAGTTCTCTAATTGATTTATTCCTAATTAGGCATGACTCACAAAGTAAAAGGCATATTTAGTTTGCAGGACACACAAGGCATGTCCATAAGAATAAGCATCATTCGTCTAACCATGTAAGTGTTGCAAACTTTCAGATTCATCTGTAGCTAAGCAGGGAAGGAAATGATGTTCTAGGAGACTGATCAAACCTTCCCAGCAGTGATTTGAGAATGTGGGTTTTTTACAGTAGATTTCTGAGGCAATAAACTTCCAGGAACAAAAAAAACTCTGTGACTCATTTGATTTGTCCAAGGTCTAGTTAGTGGAAAAATATGTTTCTTGCCACTGAACTTTCCCTGACTCTATGATCAAAAGGAGCCCATTTTTCAGCATGAAAATGAAGTGCCATTCAGAAATAGCTCTGGTGGAACTCAGTCAAAGTGAACCTAGACCAGGGATGGATCTGACTCTAATGTTCACTTTTCTCATTCCCATGTCACTATCAGGAATAAGTGTTCCCCAGACACAAGAAGAGATTGGTGCCAGCTACATAAGAGATTGGCATCTTGTTCCTGGGCAGGTTGTTGCATTTGTAAGTTGTAGCTGACATGGCTCAAGGAAGGATAGTTGGAGAGAAAATACAAAGTCCAAGGAGATCTACTGACCTGTCATGGGGAGGCGACAGCTGATGGTCAGAGCGCTCATCCTCTTAGCATGGGGCAGATGGGAAAATCTGTGCTGAACAAAAAATATATAAATATAAATCAGAGTTAAGGCTGGCTCAGTGATTGACCACGAAACCAGTGTTGGAGGCTGGGCAGGGACTCAGAGCCCAGGAAGTCATAACTTCAGTGCTGACTCATTCTTGACCAGAAGCTCCTATTGCTCATCTTGGAAGCCCAGCCACGCCCCCCCGGGATGGGGTCAGGATTGCAGCCCACTGCGTTGGACCCCAGAGTGTAACTCAACAGGAGGATTGTTGAAACCTTCCAAGTCCCCTTCCCCACCCAAACTGATGCCAGTGGGAGCTGCAGGGCATGAGCATCATTCCAGACTTGACCCATCATTATTCAGTGCTCTCCAGACACGTGAGTTAATGGGGTAGACATTGGGGGAGGGAGGCTGTTACATCTGATGGGCAGCTGCCCCCTTTACTGAGCAGTGGAACTCTCTGCTTGTCTGTCCTACCCCTGTCCCCTTCCCTTTGTCTGTCTGTTTCTCTACTTAGAGGTTAAACTCTTCCAGGCAGGCACTGTCACTAACTCTGTGTCTGCACAATGCTAAGCACAATTGGGCTGGGATACTGCATAGACAGCACTGTAATATATTTAAATGAAGAGCAACTTGGCCTGAACCTAAGCTTAGTGTTACCATCAGGGTAATGGACATCAACATAGGAGTTTGTATAGATAAGACAGAACCAGCTTGCTCAGAAGCTCCTGAAGGAATGGCTCACTGGGATACGATTTGTGTAACCCCTTCCTTTTTACATACCCTTTTTGTCTCTACTAGAAAGTGACATTGAATATAAATATACATTAATTAACCTTTCTAAATGATCAAACATGTTATTCCCTCCTGTGGTTTAATCTTTAAAATGCCCAGTGCTCTGACTCAGTGCCAATAAAGCACTTTAAGGATGTACTTCACTTTAAACTTAACATTGACTTCAGAGGAACTACCCACATGCTTAAGTGAAGGGCCAGGATAGGGCTTGAGTGCTCAGGATCTGGCAGGATCCAGCCTCTGCATTCTACCCTGGGAACTTAATTTCCCATTCCTTGGTGTCCTGTATTAATATTCCCCTTGTACCTGGCTTGACTCTATGTAACTATCTGCCTTGTGACTTTGTAATGTCTTCAGAGAAACATCTCTCTTGACAGTAAATACCTTGCTTATTCTGGTTCCATTTGCATGATACAAATTCAAGGTAACGCCACTGAAATCAGCTGAGTGACACCTGATTTGTACTGGTGTTGATGAGATCAGAATAAGAGCTCTGAACACTAGCTTCCCAATGACACCTAAACCACCCCGAACAGCATGGCTGTACTGCTTGTGGAAAGTGGCAGATTAAAAGCCTTGGAAGAGGAGGTCCTCTTTGTATTGATAAACTAGGCCCTGCAAGCAGACAGGACAATTTTTCTTTACATCTCCCCACTCCCTGTCCTATCCCCAACATGGAACCCAAATCAGCAAAGCACACACTGGAGGATAAGCACATGTTAATGCTTTGCTGAATTAGGGCCCTGAGGTACCCTCACTAGGAGTGAGAAGATTTTTCTCTCTACCAATTCAATCCCCAGCCTCTCTGCTGTCACTACCAACAAGGATAACAATTAGTGCCAATTGTGCGTGTGTGTGATGTGCGTACTTGTCCCCTGGAAACTCAAATGAGCCCCGCAATTCATTTCACATAGTCCACTGAACAGCTATCAGCTGGTAATGACTTTTGGGTACTACTGACCGACGCACAGTATGAACCTGCGACCTAGAGGTGAAATCTCTCATTAGCAATCTCCTGAGCCGGGCAGTCCTGATATACATATTCCTGGTGAATTTTTCACTCCCACCCAGGATACAGTAGAATGAATTACACCCGTAATTTGCCTTTAAAAATATAAAAACCACAAGAGAGCGTAACAACGCCATAGTCAGTTAATTGCCTCTAATCAATTTCAGTTTAATTATCAAGCCGCCACCCACAGCGTCAGTTTAGCTCCACAGCTGCTGCAATTATATTTGCATTCCTGAAACAACTACTGGCCCTCTCAGTATACGGGCCCCAACGTCCAACCGACGGTAAAAAGAATACTGCACTTAGCACCGATGGCCAGATTCGCAGCTGCGGGCGTCAATAGGAGGTTTGTCATTTACATCAATGGGACATAGCACTTTATTCCTTCAAAGCACTGTACAGACATTAACTCACCAGTAATCATAGGTGAGCCCTCTAGTGCAGGTTAATATTATTTCCCTTATTTTATAGCTGGGGAAACCAAGGCACAGACACATTAAAATATTAAGTTCACACAGTGAGGCAGTGGTAGGGCTGGGAAGAGAACACAAGAGTTCCTAGCTCTTAGACCAATGCACAATCAATTAGACCAGATCTCATTTGAGAGCTAAATTCTGCTTTTAGTTACACTGGGTGAAATTCAGAATAAGACCACTGACTTCAGTGGAGTCATTACAGATTTATACCTGAGAACAGAATTTGGAGAGAGAATTAATTGCAGAACTATGTGAACAAACTGCACATCTCCATGTAATTGCGGGGTGAGGACAAAGCTGATCAACTGTACATTTTCACTACTGGCAAACTCTGTAGACAGGGAATTTCTATTCATCCATCAAGGTGAAACAAACAAAGCTAATATCACGGCCATGTGCATTTAGTTTTGATACATTATATACAGTTTGTGTGGTCCTCGCACTCTTGCTAAGTTGTTATGTAGTCTTTGGGGTCGCTAAGCAGGGCAACCTGATTAAAGGTAAAATAAAGGCCCTTTCAGGACACACAGCTTGGAGCTCACTTTGTTCAGTTCTGTAGCACATCTCACCATTCTCCAAACATCTGGGTGACTCAAGGTCATTGTGCTCTGCCAGCCACTTACCTTTGTCAGAGAGGGACACCTCAACTCAGCAAATCCAGCTGCAATGTTGCAAGCTCTCTGTGTTCGGTCAGACCATCAGGATTCGCAAGGGAGAGAGCCATTTCCTAATGTCTTCGAAGAGAACAATCCATTTCTCCTTCAATCATATCGAGAGGCATCTCCAATAGGTGCTTACCTGCATCTCTAATCCCTTATAGGACATATAGCAAACTGATTGCAAATCCTCGACTTTGACTACCAAACAATGCCTTATTTGTGTGGAGGACCACAGACAGCTTGTGATTATTAGATGAGTTACTTGATTTGGGGCTACCTTCTGTGGGTGTTTCTGATCCCCGCGGTAGAAGGGTCCCTTATGTCTGGATCTCTCAGTTAGAGCTAGTTGATTTTAGGTCAGGAAATACCTGGAAAGTTGTATTCCTTAGAACTTATCCTGTAGAAAAGAGGCTCTACAGATCTGAGTGTCTCACTCTTCCCTGGTTGATTCCTTTGACAGGAGAGTTCCTGGACGCTGCAGCTTATAACAGGTGCTTTGTCATGGAGAAGCCGAATGGAAGAGTTTTGGCTGATTTAGTTAATGTCCCCTGGTTACTCTGATGGTTCAGAGGGGAAAGTTTCCTACTAAGAGCTCCCTTCCTCAGTCCCTGCCTCTCTGTCCTCCTAAAAAGAGGCCCTCTGGCACATCTGCTTTCCTTCATGTCCCCTGGTTTGCTATGTTTGTCAAGATCTCTGGTACTCCCAGCCACAGAAATGCCTGGATGGATTGCGATGCTGCCTCTCCAATGTAATATACCTTTTCAGCACACCAGCCTTTTTCCTTCTCTAGTTACCTAGGTGACCAGACAGACCAGAAAATTGAGAGTAAACAAAGGATGCTCTTCCACAAACCTCACCCTTCCCATGTTCTCCCTCCTGTCCTGGGCAAATTTATACCCCGGGGGCCGAACAAAATGAATATGGAATTGAAACAATAGTAAGAGGAGAACTTAGCCACGTCCCTGACTCACATTCCAATCTCACTGCAGGACCATTCTGAGCAACAGGTGTCTTACAGAAGGCAGGAAGTGCCCTGTCCCCCGGACAATGGCTTGGATTAGGCTAGGGAGGCTGGCTTGAGCATCCCGTCAGCAGAACCTGCTGCTTCCCTTTGCCACATCTCGCTCTGTGGTTAGTCGCCCTGCAGCATCTCACCTGCTGGAGATGGGAATTAAATCCAGGCGCACAGGCCACAAGGTGTAACTCAGGCGAACGTCACCTGGCAACTTGGCTGCTCTTGACAACACAGTTGGCCCAAGCTGCCTGGGAGTGGGATGGGGTATCTGGCCTGGCATCTAAGGGCCCCTTGTTTAGCAGCTGCTGTGGTCAAGCCACACTGCCCTGCAGGCTAGGCTTGTGGCCTCGCTAAAACAGCCCAAGGCTGAGAGGTGAGGTTGGGACGTTTCAGGAAGCTGGCTGCAGAGTTACACTGAGCGAGGGGGAGAACAATGGACTTCAGCGGTTTCTGCAACATGACGCACGCAACTGACCTGTAAGAGCCGTCTCTGGCCTGGACAAGTGCCTGTCACAGACTCCTGGGACCGTGCGTTGCCAGCTGTGTATTAGAGTAACCTGACTCCACCTGCTCCAGATTCTTCCCTGGTCCCAGAGCCCAGCAGACACTTCCACAGTCGACACTGTATCTTCTCTATGGCTGCTTTACAGTGTCTGGTAGGAAATCCTTTGCTGGATCATCTTATTCCCCTTCCCCCCAAGAGGCTTAAAAGGAGATTCTGTGGCTTAGTGGTTAGAGCAGTCATTGGGAGTCAAGATTCCTGGGTTTTGTTATTGTTTCTGACACTGGTTCTTGACACTATTCACTGTGACATGTCACCTCTGGAAATCAGGCACTCGACCAATCTGTGCCTCAGTTTCCAGGTCCATTTAACAGGGGTAAGAAGGCCTCCTTCACTGGGATGTTGTGAGGCTTCATTCACTGAGCTCTAAAAGCCACTTCACACAGTCAAAGCATTATCATGAGGACCAGGCTTCTCCTCCCCTTCTTTATCATGCAACATATTCAGTTTCTCCTCCAGAAGTAACTAACCTCAGAGCAGAGTCACACTCCCTGGAATGTAGACATGCAGCGGGGTGGAGTTCGGGATGCTCTGGTGAGAACTTTCCCTTTTGTTAAAGCAGAGAGGGACCCAAACCAAAACCAGGCACCAAGTGGAAAATGAAATCTGAATTCAAATCCAAATCCACATTTAGCAAATGACCCCTCTCCGTCTAAACACCCCAGACTGGAGGTTGATCCAGAAAGGGATCTGAATGCTGTGGCCTGGACCCATATCTGTTGAACATCCATTGATGTCCTGATTGTGAGGTACTGAATGCCTGCGTCTCCCATTGACTTCAATGGTTGGATGCTTAGCTCCTATATGTGTGTGCAATATGTGTGTATCAGGACTGGTTCTAACTGGCTCCTAAACCTTCGGCCACTGCAACCTCAGCTCAATGACATGCAGCCCCAGGTGAGCAGATTCTTTGCAAAAACTATAGGGTTTTCCCACTGCCATGGCAGTGTTTGCTGATTTGCCTGGGGTGCTATGTGTGCACTGTGAGGAAGGGGTGAGGGTGCTAACCTGGGACTTAGGGCACTTGAGTTCAATGCCCTGCTTGGCCACAGACTTCCTCTGTGACCTTGGGCAAGTCACATGGTCTCTTGGGGTCTCAGTTCCCCATCTGTAAAATGGGGCTAATAGCACTGTCCGACTTCACAAGGGCATTTTGCAGATAGATACATCAGGTGCTACGGTAATAGACCTCGGTACAATGGTAAGGATGGCCTGAATCATGCTAATAAAAGCTCAGTGGGGGATTTCCCAGGAAATAACTGAGATGGCTGTTAAATGTCCATTGCCTGAATTCAGGAGGGGGATAGTGAGACCCTCGCCTGGAGAGTGAGCTGGGCTAATGTTATGATTAGAAAGTCAAGTCCATGTTGCAGAGCACTGATTGGCAAGTAGAAGTGGGTGACCCTAGAGCCTCGTACGGGTGCAGGGTGATGTGCACAAAAGTCCGTTGCACAGATAAAGGAGGGATTTCTGCCTTTAAGGAATTAGGCTTTTCCTTTAGGAATTTGTACTAAAACGCAAAGAGTCGATGGTGTGCGTGAGAAACCGAACCTCGTCCTCCCGCCATCCACAAGACCACACTGCACCCGCTGTAGTCAGCAGGAGCTTTGCCATTGTCTTCAGTGAGGAGAGGCTCAGGCCCATAACCAGAGATCGGTGCAGGAGAATCCCCCATGACTCGGCCTACGTGCAAGATCAGGAGAGCTCACGGGAAAGCTGCATGAGGCTGAAAACTTCCCCTGGTGAGAAAGAAATCGATAGACAAGGAAACCACACACCTGCATTTTCACACCCTCTCGCACACACAGAGTAATATACACACTCATCACACATCCCCCTCTTGCATACACACCCACTCACATGCACCTCTCACATACACACCCACATTCATATACACATTCATCTCTCAACACACACATATGCACTCTTACACACACACTTATACACACTCATTTCTCTCTCACACCCCTCCCATGCACACACTCATATAGACAAGCGCACGCTGACTCTTATACCCATGAGGAGTCACACACGTGCAGGCTAATGCCCACTCGCACGGACACACGGGCTGTTTTGCACACTCACTGTTTGAGGAGTGCTATTACATCGCAACCACCAGAGAGTGCAAACACATGGATTTCATTTGCCCCTTCTAACATGTGCACCTCGCCCTGCAAATACCTAAAGGACTCTGAGAACCCATTGGGATGTGACAGCGTGAGAGCTGTTCTGGATAGAGCGACCTCTGCTGGTCAGCAGGAGACATGTCTGAAGCATGGATTTATTTTCTTCTGCTATTTTGAGAGTTGTGTCATATTATAGAGAAAAGCATCAGGAGAGGAACTTCTCGTTCTCTGTCTCTGTCTCTCTCAAATCTCTGTGCATCTTTCCTTCCTACTATCCTTTGCCTTCTCCCTCTTTTTCACTCTCCTTTTCTTGTCAAGGAGTGACAGTCATTACAAAAATAAAAAGAGCGGCGTGCAGCTGGGGTGAGGAAACCTCTGTATTTAGCATCACAGCTCTTTCCCCATTTCTTCTTCTAATGTGGGGAAGGAAAAGTGAAGCCATTGGTTCCAAACCCTGGCCCCAGAAACATGTACTCACGTACATAACTGAACTCAGCGGGCTTCTCCACAGAGCTGCATTGGTTAATTCAGCTCCGAGCGTGACTGCTTACAGAATCAGGGCCTACAGAGCTATCAAATCAGAATTCTCAGACCAGTCCTTAGAAGTGCCTGTCACTGGTTTGTAAAAAGGGCTGGCGTCTCTCTGAGTGGGAATTCCTGTATTAATGCTACATCCCAGCAGGGAATCCAGCCCGCTGATGGATTCTGAGACTCAAGAAACATGGGGCATCCCTTGACTGTGCAGGAACGGCAGGAGATTTCCAAAGATTCAGTCAGGTAAGTACAGAAAATCTGGGAGGGATGCATCAAATGTATCACTTCCCTCTCCCCACAAAATATCATTGATGGTGAAAGCTTCTTGACTCTTTCCTGTGTGTCTCAGACTTTGTTAGCTGTCAACATGACAGTTCCTGGTTATTTCTTCTTGTAATCATATGTAAGGACTGAAATCCCAGCCTCGTTGAAGTCAATGGCAAAATTCTCATTGATTTCAGAAGGCCAGAATTGCACCCACCATCCTTGCATGATCTCAGGGCATGCCTACACGTTAATATTAAGTTGACCTAACTTACATTGGCATACAACCGGCACAGCAATTACATCGTTTGTGTGTGTCTACACTTTGCTCCTTGTGTCGGCAGTCTGTGTCCTCCCCAGGGGTGCTTGCACCGATTGCACTGGCAGTGTGGGGCCTCATGGGATGAAAAACCCACCTAAAAGCCAGTAACAGTTGATGTAAGCAACGTAGTGTCTACACTGACACTGCATGGACCTAACTCCATTCACCTTGACTCTATGCCGCTTGTGGAGGTGGAGTTAGTAAGTGGGCGTAGCCGGGCAGCTACGTCAGCAGGAGCAAAATTTTAGCGTAGACACATCCATCGTCAGGTCGACCTAAGCGGTCTTGCGTTGACCTAGCTCCGTAGTGTAGACCAGGCCCTAGTGTCTCACTCTTCTTAATTCGACACAGTCCCCTTTACATCCCACTGCAGCTTTCCTTTAGTATCCAGCTCTGAAACCCTAGGAGCTTTGGCCACAGCCCCCGGGTAATAAAATCAAGCCCGGCCCCATGTCATATTTCTGTGTGTGGCGTATTTGTTTTCTTGGGCTGTTGAAAGGCAAATGTAAAGGGAAGGGGGCTCCTTCCTGTTCTTTCAGGCCTGGACACTGCGCGCTGCCCGGCTTCAAGAGGCCGAGAAGCAAAGCGGTCGCTTGCACAAATAATGGCTTCATTAGATTGAAAGAAGTGGACAGTGACCTCTTTGAAATGGACTTTCTGACCCCTGCTGACCTTTAGCCCTCACCCTGACAGCCTCTAAATCTTCTGCCTTGTACTCCTCACTCCCGTGCAACCACTTCAGGGTTCAGTGTCTAGCTGCATCCCGGGTGCCTGTCTCGAGCCACTGGTGGGGTGGTGTCTGGCCGAGCCATTGCCAAAGCGATAGCTCACACCTCTGGTGGCTAACGGCAGCTAACAGGGCTGGATGGAGGAAATTGCAGGTGCTATCTGGAGCCTTTCATCATGAGGTTTTCTGTTTAAATCTTGCCCTTAGTAGTGACCAGAGGTTGCTGCCATCTGATGGACTGTTTTGTGCCCCATCTGCAACGAGCTGGTGGGTCCCAGCCCCGATCCCAGTGTGGGGGATGTGTGTCCATATCACAAAACTCACTATCGCTGCTGGCATTTCACTGGTACCTCTGTAAACAGCTTTCGTAGCAAAGAGGCTGAGGACCGAGCGAGTAAGGAGATGCTGCCCCTCACATCTGAGAGGCGGCACCTCCAAATATGGGTGGTGGTACCTTGGCAGGACCTCAGATATTCCAGGGATGGGCAGGACTGCCCAGAGGTTTTCGGGGGGCCCAGGTAAATCTGAAACTGAGCTCCCCCACTCTTCCAAAATGGGAAATGGAAGGCCAAGCCATCTCCATGCCTACCCTGCAGCAATGGCTCCTGTCCCGCACAGCTGGGCCTGGCTCCCTCCTGTGGGCGTTGCAACCTGGCGTGTGGGGTTGCAGGGCCACTCAGGTTTGGCCCCGCGCTCCCTCCATTGGGCTCGTGACGGAGTGGGCTGCGGGACAAATTTCAGGGAGCGGAGATGCGACCCGGCGCGCGGCGTCACGTTTGCCACTCAGGTTTGGGGGTCCTCTCAAATGGGGGTGCAAAACTGTTCCTGGCACCAGGTGGCCCTGGAAATGGGCACTGCATAAGGACATAGTTAGATTAGATTAGATAGAGAGTGAACTTTGCATTGCCAGTGCCCTTGATGCACAAGCTGGTTTCTTTCACCAGCTGTCACTGAACAGTTGCTGGAAGTGGCTCACCTCTGACTGGGACTGATTGCTGACTGTAGCAAACAGCAGGACAGGTACCAAAATGTAGCAAGTCGGTGGGGCTGGGTCATGACCAGCACGGCTGGTGGAGTCTAGCGATGTGTAACAATAATGCACGGCGCTGGTGAAAAATCATGGGCTGGGCCAAAATTGCAACTAACGTGACTTTCTGCCAAAGGCTTACAGGTCGAAAACGTTATTTATATTCATTAACACCTTCCTCTGTGACGCCCAGTGAAAAATTCCTTTGAGTTCCAGGCTTTGCAGCCTTTATAGACCTGGGACAAAGGAAATAAATAGCTAAGTGATCAGGAGGGGGCACGGTCTTTCTAGGTGGGGTGGATACACCCTCCCTTCCAAGGGCTATCTCAGCTCTCAGTGGTTCCTGGGAGCCTCCCTTCCTCGGGCCTGTGATCTGCCCTGCTTGGATTTCTAGAGCTCCGTATCTCAGCATGCAACAGGGCCAGCTGCAGGCTCCATAGACAAACCTACACAGACTGATACACGAGTATCCATGTCACCTGGGTGATGACTCATGTGTGGCAGGCCACACACAGAGACACACACACAGAGGCCTAGGCAGAACCATGTAGATCCATACGAGCAAACATGGAGAATGGAAAACAGAAACTTTACACAACCACAGAAATACCTCCACGCAGATATCTGGAGCTACCCACGCCCACGCAAGCAGAGAATTAGAACTACCCACACTTACTCAAGCATATGCAATGACGTGCACACACATTTATACACGCATGAATATACAACTACGCTAGCCACACAACCTCGCAGAAGTCCATACGTGTGTGCCGTTCTTAAACACCCAGATACACAAAAATGATCACACATGCATGCACAATATTACTTGAACTCACCACAGCCACAAAAATGCACTCACAAACACGATTCATCTACAAAAAGAATAGCCATAGCCTTATCTCAATCCAGATCAGATCAAACAGCGTCCTAATAAACAACGACATGCCCCCATTCAGACTTACACACTAATAAGAAAAATATGCGGTGCTTAGATCATGCTTCTTATCCACAGTGCTGGCCTGTAGCATTATTTGCATTTTACAGATGGGGAAACTGAGGCACAAGGCGGAGAAGGGGTTTGCCGACATCACCCATCAGGTGAGCAGCAGCGCTCCTGACTCCCAGTCCAGTGCACTGGGCCATGCTGCCTGCCTAGCACACAGCTGTCTGGTCTAGGCTGGGGTCTAGCTGAAAGAGGTGGGGAGGGAGGCTGCCAGGTAGTGGCTTGTCCTGGTTTCTCTGAAGAGCTGCACTGGTTAATTCGTCTCTATTCCAACCATCCTCGCCCCCCCCCCAAGCTGAGCATTCATCCCGTGCTGGACGTGCAGCCCCCGGATTGCTCACCCCGCCCCCGTGGTTCCTGACGTTGCTCCGCTCCCTCCTTCCCCCGATCTTTGCATGCCCGCTGATGACCTTTGGCCACAAAGAGATCAATATCCGAGGCCATGGTCTCACTTCCCCTACCCCAGGGGAGCCCCTGAGTGACCGGTGCATTGGTCAGTATCTCTAATGAACCTCGGCAGTGATTGAGGAACTGTCAGGTGGACGCCTCCTCCCGGCATCAGGGGAAATGGTTTGCCGCTGATGTATCGATCCACCGGAGACACAGGTGTGTTCCCATAGAGTCCTCTCTCTGCGGCACTCCGCCAGGAGCCCACATCTTTATCCTCCAAACCCCCTGGCTCCCAGCTCAAATCCTCCTTCCCCCGTCTTGCAAACGCTTCCTTTCCCTTCCGGCTGGCCCAAGGACCTCCCGCCGCTCTGCCGATTCACCGAGATTGAGGCTTCGTGGGGCTGTTACGAGTTTTCCCTGATTCATTTGGTTTTGGAGATCTACGGCTCGGCGCCCAGCCCCGTCAGACCAGCCAGGCGCGTCCCGTCCTGCCGTGATCAGAAATGCCACGTCCTAGGAGACGGACTCGTTGCGATTGAAGGCGGTGTTGGGGGAGAGAGGGCGGGAAAGCGGCCTGAGTAGGGCTGGGCAGCTGACCCCCTGGTAACGTGGCACAGACACATTACTTCTTTGCTCTTGCTTCATGCGACTGCTTCATATTTAGGCCAGGCTGGAGCAAAAAACCACCCACCCATGGTGCGGGATCGCTCCTGACGTCTGTGCCCTCCCTCTGCGTCTTTCGAGAGAGCCCTTGGCCAGCAAAGGCTGATTGATTGGGTGCAGGGTGGGAATCAATCGGGATTTCTGCCCCATACATATTCCTGCGAACTGATAAAGGGAGATCAATAGCTGAAAGAGGGATTCCTAGCAGCACAGCCTCTGCGTTGGCAAGTTCCCTGCCATTTACAAAGGCAGCTCGCAAGCGCGGCTCTCCATTTTTCCTTCACCTCCTGCCCCCCCACCCCCCTACCCCAGCTCCCTTCCCAATGACCATGAAACCCAGACATCACAGAGAGAAATGGCTCACAGGAGAGCTCGGTGGGAGAAGTCACATCGGAGCTGTAGGATTTCTGGTGCAGAAGTAACCGTCAACATGGCCGCCTGTTTCAGCAGGATGGACAGCAAAACGATGATCCGAGCCCTGGGGGGTGGGTATCCTTTCTCCAGGAGCTAGGGGAGGGGCAGAGATCCTGGGGCCTGGGAGTACCTTGGCGGGAGAACCCATCAGTGATGGAGCATGCACAGTCCCTACTCCTCCTTGTATTATCAATATAGAAGCAAGCTCGTAGCTGGTGCAGACGGAGACCAGCCCTGCTGCCTTCTGTGGTGGGGGGTGGCGGCTGCACGCACATCCGTGGCTGAATCGTGCCACAGAGCAAGCGCCACCTGTATTCCGGGTGCTGAGTGTAGCGGGGTTACTGCCTCCAGACTAGCCCTCCTGGCATGGCATGGTCCTGCCGGCCCCCTTGCCTCACTTCCTCCCCTTCTAAGGGCTTTGCAAGAACTTCCACAGCCTGGTTGGTGGCTGCTGGGACTTGGCCCTCGGGCTAGATCATCAGCTCAACCAAAGGTCCGTCCCCGCTGGGGCAGCCAAGTCCAAAACAAAATATAAAACAAAGAGTCTTCGGTCCAGTCTCCGGCCCGGCCCAACTCCTCTTCCCTGAGCGTCTGTCTTCCTGCTCTCTAGCCAGCAGAACTCCCAAGGCTCCTTGCCTGGAGTCTGGCCTCCCCTGGTTCCTCCCCAGGCCTCTGTTCTGATCTCTGCCCCAGAAGGCCCAGTTTAGGCCTGTGACCCACCTGTCTTGTGACATTACCTGTTATGACTCATCCTCCCCACCTCCGGAGGTGAGCGAACCTTGCCACAGGTGGGCTAGGGCCCTTCCCCTTCACCCCGCCTCTGGAACACAAGCGTCATCTCATGCGTCTTGGGAGCCAGTGGACGCCAAGGTGACTGTCCTCCGTTTGCTGCACTTACGGGCCGCTTGGCACAACCCTGCGTGGAGGGAGATTAGTGGCTGACAAATCCTGATGCTGTGTAGTGGGGTCATTGGTGGAGAAGGCCAGGTAGGACCATCCATGACCCTAACCAATTCTTGCAGGTTCCCATTCACGTGACTTTTATTATGATGATTTTATTTGCACTACAGCTGCAGCCAGGGACCCCAATCTGGGCCCCACTATGCTAGGCCCTGTACAAACACAGATCAAAGAGACAGTCTTTACCCTGAAGACCTTACAATCCAGACTTGCTGTCACAAAACCATCCCAGGGCTATTCCCTCTGTAACTGCCTGCCTGAAGACCCTGCCCGGTTAGACTCACAGACTATCAGGTCAGAAGGGACCATTATGATCATCTAGTCTGACTCCTGCACAACGCAGGCCACAGAACTTCACCCACCCACTCCTGTAATAGACCCCTAGCCTATGACTGAGTTAGTGAAGTCCTCAAATCATGATTCAAAGACTTCAAGGTACAGAGAATCCACCAGCAAGTGACCCGTGCCCCATGCTGCAGAGGAAGGCGAAAAACCCCCAGGGCCTCTGCCAGTCTGCCCTGGGGGGAAATTCCTTCCTGACCCCAAATATGGCGCTCAGCTAAACCCTGAGCATGTGGGCAAGACTCACCAGCCAGACACCCAGAAAGAATTCTCTGTAGTAACTCAGAACCCACCTCATCGAACATCCCTTCACAGGCCATCGGGCATATTTACTGCTAGTAGTCAAAGAACACTCAATTGCCAAACTAGGCTGTCCCATCACACCAGCCCCTCCATAACCTTATCAAGCTCAGTCTTGAAGCCAGTGAGGTTTCTTGACCCCACTGCTCCCCTTGGAAGGCTGTTCCAGAACTTCACTCCCCTGATGGTTAGAAACCTTTGTCTAATTTCAGTGTCTAAACTTCCTGATGGCCAGTTGTTTCCATTTGTTCTTGTGTCTCTGTGTAAGCTTGAAAGCTTTTCTCTCTCACCAGCAGAAGTTGGTCCCGTGAAAGATATTCCCTCACCCGCCTTGACTTCCAAGTGGCACTTTAAGAAGAGAGAGAGAGAGGGCCAGGGTGCAGCTTTATTGGTGTGCGTGTGGATTCTGTTTAGCCGGTGCAGTCACTCCGGCCCTTTGAGAGGGCAGAAATGTTTCCTCTTGAAGAGCTGATGCCTGCCAATGAGATGCTAAATATCCCCGGCCTTCTGCTAACCAGCTGGGATCAACCCCCCATGGCATTCCAGCTGCCAACAGGGGTGAGGGTCTGTGATAAGGCCTGGCACCTCCTTGGGATTCTACTTTCCAGTTTGCTTCAGACCCTATGTAGCTGTATGGAGGAAGCCTGCCCACAGCCCCCCCATCTTTAGTAACAATAACAAGCGATGGGGCAGGTCTAGGTTGTCTCCCAAAGCAATTCAGCAGCATTAGTACATTCCTGCAGTGCCCCGACATAGGTTGATACCGTTACCCCCCATGCACGGAAAAGGGGAAGAGTCTTACCCAAGGTCACAGCCCCGGCCAGGAGCAGAGCCAGGAATAAACCCTTGATCTCCTGAGCCCCACACCTGTGTCTCGTTTGCTAGCCTACACCTGCTTGTTACAGCTCCCATTCTGTACAGCTGCTCTCTGAAGCAGAGGGAATGGAGAGCGAGGCACTCATCTGAGCTGCCTCTGGAGCCTTGGATTGAGGAAAGGTTTAAGGGATCCTCATGGTCCCTCTGTGGATCAGGACTGGAAAACTATACCAGAGCATGCAATGAGGGCTCATGGCTTAAGGCCTGGGAGCCAGTAGGATACTAGCTCTAATTGGGGCTGAGCCATAGGCTTCATGCACCTGTGGCTAGCTTGCCCTGGTGCACCAGGCAGCCCTGTGAACGCTGCCTGAGACTTTCCAGCATCAGGTGAGCCTTGCTGCATGGGGTGAGTCCAGCTTTCGAATGCTACCGCGTGTGAGAGCTGCCAGCGGCACCCAGGGGGCACAGGATGGTGAGAGGAGTTTCGGAAATGGGTGAGTCTGGCCTGTGGTGCCCTGTAACCTGCTGAAGAAGAAATGCTGCAAGTTGAGGCAGTTCGTATTCATCAGCAAAGCTCTTTGGCATATCAGAAAATAGGCTGGGGTCTGTCCCCGCTGCCTCTGCAGTGGTGCAGGATTGTCCCCGTTGTCAGAAGATTTTGGAGCCTGCAGAGTCCGTCTGTAAGGGGTGCGGGGGGTGCGGTCCCATGCACAAAGGGCACGTGTTTCAGATACCTAGACGGCATGTCATGGATGTGATATATGTCATGGAGGTGTGGGCTGTAATATACAAGCAGGGTCACTTTCACATTAGTTCATATGCAGTCCTATACGGACTCGTATCAGTCCAATATTTAAAACACATGATCCTTAGAGCGCACCCCCATGTGTAGTATATGTATCTTTGTGCCTCATGGGGGGCAAACCACTGGACACCAGAAGCTTTGAAATGTTTGCTGTCCCCTTGCACACCTATTGTTGTCCTACTCCCATTGCAACCATCCTGCTATGCCGCTGTCCCAACCCAATATCTATGGGTTTAGGGTCAGATTCTGTTCTCGCTTTCACTGAAGTCCAAGGACTTAGTCTGAATTCATACCAGTTCCTCTGCGGGTCACAACTGGCCTCTTTGGCTTTGTATGATTTTATTTTTCTTAAAGCCACATCTGCTCTGCTTTGTCAGTTTGGTTTGTGCATGTCTCTAAAAGTGACTCAATGCCGGCCTTTTTGTGCAGGTTTTCAGCTCGTTCTGAGCCATTTTCTGTGTACAGGAGTCCTGCGGCCTCAGGTAACCTTAGCCACTGTGTCTGGAAGATTAGCCCTTCCATGGAAACCAGCTGATGCATCTTTGTTGAGCTTCCCTGGGTAAAAGACGACAAACCTGCAGGCACACACATGTCCAGCCTGTTCTTTTGCTTTGCCCACATGACTCTGTAATGCTGCAGTTCTGGGAGTGAAATCCTTAGCCATATTAAAGTGGGGTGAGAGGGCTGAGACGTGTAAACTCTTTACCCTGGAAAGATGTCCAGTGTCACTCCAACAGGCTGCAGCTATGCAACGTCTCAGGTTAAAGCTCAGGGTATTTTCCTTCCGTAGCGTGGCCTATTGTTCTGTTTTATTTGTGTTTATATTTCTCTTGGCTCTGAGGGACTTTGAAACGGTTTTATGTGCTTGTCCCAGGAGGCTCTTTTAACACTGGAATGTGCCGTTAGGCTTGTTCACTATGCAGTGGGTTTGACTGTGCACTGGGATTTTTACCGGCAGGGGGCACCACTCCCCTATAATTTCCCAGTGTGCCTACCATCTCCAACCAAAGGCCCTTTCCGAAGGCAGGGGCTGTGTAATTAATCCCCCAAGATCCCTGTTTTTAGTGTTTCAGCCTCTTTGGTTCTTGTCCTTGGCTGCTCCCACTACACCAGGTGGGAAAGCCCCATTTCAGTCATATCTAAGCCATCTCTCCCCCTCGGCGGGAATGTTCCCTGCAATGTACTGACCGTTCTACAGGCAGGAGGATGGAGCTTGGCAGCTATTCCCGACTCCCTGCAATAGCCCGAGGGTGGGTGGCGAGGTGTTGCTTAGGGCAGGCAAGACGATGAGAGTGGAGATGGGTTAAGGTGACACCGTTCAGAGCTGGATCCGGATTAGATGGACAGATTAGATTAGGCCGAGACGCCGGCCTCACAGTGCCAGAAATCTTATCAGCACGGTGGTTCCTGGGAGATTCTCACCCTCCGGAGCAGCCGTTGAGCTTGGCGTGGTGGGATAAATCAGCCCTTTTCTGGGTGAGGGTCCAGTTGAGAACCAAGTTTGTAGAAGAGTGGTTGGATTTGAAGCGCTGTTCAACACCATCTCCAGCACAGAGCGTCCCCCAGTTCGTTCTGCTCCAGGGGGAGTGTGTCTCCTTTGACAAGCTACCCAGTGGGCAGCTTTCTTTTCCTCTGCTTCAGCAAATCAGCTCACAAGAAATATCGAGGCCTTGAAATGCCAGAGAGAGAGAGGCTTTTGTGTGGACACAACAATTGGCCAGCAAGGAGGCAGTGTTGCCTAGTGGATAGGGCACTGGACTGGGGCTCTGGAGCCCCCAGTTCTATTCCTGACTCTGGGTGGCCTTGGAAAGTCACTTCCCTGCTCTGTGCCTTAGTTTCCCCATCTGTAAAGTGGGGATAGGGATACTAGCCTCCTCTGTAAAGTGCTTTAGATCTACTGATGAAAAGTACTAGATAAGAATATTATCATTGATTATGGGTATTGCAGTAGCACCCAGGAACCCTGAGTCATGGGCCAGAATCTCATTGCGCTAGGCCCTGTACAAACCCAGAACGAAAAGATGGTCCCAGTGCCAAAGAGCTGAGATCATCAGTCCTGAGTTTGGTTTGCACTTCGGCTATGCTAATGATGCCAGCTCCAGGGAGACAGTGTCTGGGGTGCATGGGGAGGGGGTTTGCACCCCCAGAGCAGGCCTGGGCCCTGGGCTGATCTCCCGCTGTGTGAAACGGCAGGGTCACTGGCATTATCTGTCTCGTCCAGGGGGCTGATCAGTGGCTGGGCCCTGAAGCCTTTTCTTAGAAACCCCATGGTTTTATTTGAAACTGCTGGGGCCCTTCCTGGAAACCCTGAGAGAAAGAGAATTGAGAAAGCTTAGGGAAAGGCTGAGGGCGTTTCCGAAACGCACCCTCGCACTGCGGCCACTTACCTCGCTGGCTGCAGAGAAACTCATTTTTAAAGGTAACACGTTATTTTCCTTTTCCCCCCTCCGCCCCGCCCCACAGTCACCGGGGCAGGATGATGCGCCTGTGTTAGCAAGAGAAACCCCGGTGAGAGAAACCACACGACCTCAGGGCGTGCTGAGCACCAAGTGAAAGTTGAGGCTGTGAGCAAAGCCAGACGTGCAGGCAGCTCCTCGCAGGCAGCGTGGCTAGAGCAGAGAGCCTGCGTGACAGCAGAGATCTCGGGGCCATGGAAGCCACTTGGAGGCTCCATGGAAGCACAAAGAGTTCCAGCTTTTCTGACTAAGCATTTTGATGAACCAGTTATGTGGCCCAGGACGGGGAGACCCAGGCCCCGATTCATCCAAGCACCGATGCACGGCCCTCCCCTTGAGCTGACTACAGCACATGCTGACGTTTAAGCCCCTGCCTAAATGTTCTAGTTGGTTCAGCGTCCTGCCCACCACAGCAGCCAGCGCTGGTGCTTCTGGGGAAGGCACCCCACTTCCCCGTCCTACCACATTGCGCAGGGCTCCGCTGTGGGCCCGGATGGGTAACCCCAGCCCTGCACGCTGCTCCACGCGGCGGGACGTTCCACAGCCGGCTCGGAGCTGCGTCCCAACGCTGTGAGTGGCTCCTGTATCTCTGACGGACTGGAGCGAAACCTCGGAGGCCAAGTCCTGAGATGGAGGGAGGGAGGGAAGGCCTGGATCTGCTCCCTCCCGGCCCAACGAGCGGGGCTGGGAAAGGGACAGAGCTCCAGCTGGAAGCCTGGCAAGTTGACACCTCTTCTCCAGAGGAGCTGGGCAGCAGGACTGTACATCTGCACCGCCCCCTGCATTGTGTCCCTGCAGAGCGAGGCAAGGGGCTTTCTCCTCCCACCGCACGCTTCTGTGGAGGAAGGCACGTTCCAGTCACCTTGCTCCCGGGTAGGCCGGTGTTGGCAAGTAATGCCGCTTTGATGATTAACAAACACCAGCTAATCCCAGCTCAGCTGGCCCCTCAGCCTGCGCTTTCCAGCATCTCCTTGGTTTAATTTGGTGGGACTCTCCTGTCAAACTGGGGCACTGCTCTGTTTAGGGGGACAGGATATGCCATGCTAGATCAGAACCCTCGCCCGCCCAGCCTGTCACCCTGCCTCTGCAGGAGGCCAACACCTGAACTGTGCTTGCTCAGCCTTTCTGAAGACCAGGCCATTAACCAATTGTACAATGATAAACATATGGGGACGAAAGCCTTCCTGACCATCGCAGATGCTCAAGGTCCACCCTGAAGCATGAGTCCTATGGCACCTTAAAGACCAACACATTTATTTGGGGATAAGCTTTCGTCGACGAAGTGGGTTTCTGCCCACTAAAGCTTATGCCCAAATAAGTGGGTTAGTCTTCAAGGTGACACAGGACTCTCGCTGTTTTGCTAAAAGCAGGCTAACACGGCTACCCCTCTGGGACCCCGGAAGCATGAATTGCTCTACACGTGCAACTACAAACGTTCCTATAGATTTTACGGGGCCAGGGTGATCACCTAGTCTGGCCTGTCCTGCATCGCACGGGCCGAAGAATTTCATGCACCACTTCCTGCATCGAGGATAACGTTGCATATTCCTGCACTGCAATAACTCGAGGTTGAATTAGCACAGATAGGAAGAGAACCAAGCGTGATTTGAAGATGTCACGGGACGGAGAATCCACCGCACCTCTTGGCAAGTTGTTACAGATTGGTCCTAAGTTTCTCTGTAGTGTTTTAAATCCAGCTAGGTTACTTGACAGCATTTCTCTTTGGTGCGGGGAACTGTGCTTCTCTCTCTGTTCTTTTGCAGCCCATGGTTCAGCTTGCACCCTCGGGTGCTCTTGAACTGCTGCTGCTGCTGCGGGCATCTACCTATCTCAAGCGATCTCACACTGGTAGGGTAGGTGTGAAATTTTTAAAAGGAGATGCTGAGGCTCTGAGCCACTTAGTTTGTCTCTCTGGAGAAAGCATCTCCTTTACCCTCTGACTTTGGTTTCTCTTCTCTACCGCTTCTTACAGCCTGGCCGGGGGCAGGACGGGAGATAAGAGGGTGAATGCAGATTGCACTGAAGGTGTGAACCACAGACCAGGTATCGCTGCAGGGCTCCCTGCACATTGGGCTGGGAGCTGTTTCTGCAGCTGCTCCAGCTGTCTTGTGACGCCCTGGGGAGCAAGAACATGCTGTCCAGGGGTGTAACCCCTTCACTGCTGGATTCTTGCACAGAAGGGCTTGGGGACCCTCCTGCACTGTGAAAGGCAAGGGCCCAGTTTCATGACCAGTGCCCAGCAGGACTTTATTTCAGAAACATGCCCCATGTGTCCTGGGTGCAAATGCATCCAAAAACTGGAAGATGCCTCTGAAAACGGGTAGCAGCTAGGATCCATGTGTTCGAGCTCTGTGGTTGGTCTTTAGGTGGGAGACACAGTCCGGGTGCAACCTGGCCTGCGGTAAGCAGAGAAGAGCATGAAGGATTCCAGCCTGCCCACCAGCGCTCCGCCAGTGTAGGGCGGGCGCCAGAATGACAGCGCTGGGGCGCGGAGCCCCCTGCCCAGAGAGTGGGTGCAGCAGGAACACCTGGCCCTGCCAAAGGCTCCAGCAGGTTCCTTGCAGCTTGCCCAAAGTCAGATGCAAGCCGTCCTTCCGGTGCTCGAGCAAAGCGCTGAGTCTGCTATCTGGCTGCGCAGGCAGGGGACGCGCACCAGCCGCTCTCCTTTTGAAGTGCTTTTGGGGAGGAAGTGGTGAGTTCCCACTGTGGTTCTGTGCTTTCTCCCTGATCTCATTGGCCCTGCTCCCCCCATCTGTCCATCTCTCTCTCTTCCTCCAGCTCCTGCTTGCCCCTTTAGCTCCCCATCTTTCTCCTTGCCCTCTCAAGGCCCCCCCCTTCCTTCTTTGGGGAGCCCCATGCTCTTCTCGTGCAGGCCTTGACGGCCCGGGAGCCCTTCGTGCGTCAGTAACACACCTCACCTCCTGGTTCCCGCTACTCCAAAGGCATCCACTTGTCCCTTTGGATGGCATTTGCTCAGAGCATATCGCTCCCACCGCGTCACTCTCCCCCAGCGCAGTGCCAATACAGGCAGAAAGCGCTGGCACAATGGCCCCAGCCTTGGATTATTCTTTCCCGCCCCCCTATGCAGCCATCACTTCTCCCACAATTCACCTGGGCTCCCAGAAAGTCTTGCTAAGTCTCCCACAAGCCACTGCTTCAGGGAGCCGTGGAACCGGTACCCGAAAGGCCGAGTAATGAAGGGAAGGGGGAGTTCTGACATGTCAGCAGAGAAGTAAGTTGGGAACACTGAATGCTTTCAGATAGGGACAGTTTTCAGGCCCTCCCACCCTGCGTTAGATTTGAACCCGCAACTTCGAGGTGAGAAAAGCAACCCAGCATTGCCCGCTCCCCACTGGCCGCGTGGGAACAGCCTTAGCCCTAAACAAGAAAAAAGGAGAAGAACAAGACCTGTCGACTCAGCAGTGCCGATGAATGGTTTCCATGGGGCACCAGCAGGTTGCTAAGACACTGCAGGCCTTGTTCCTGTTTTGTGCGGATAACAAAAGTAAAGGAGCAAGAGAAGACAGACAGGCTGCAGAAGTGCCAGGAGTTTTCCATGCGTTGGCTGGAGCAGTTTACTGGCCAACCTCTTTGTCACCCCTCGCTGCCCCCGGCCGTCCCTGCTATTTCAGTCTTGTGCTCTCCTTTTCTCTCTCACGCTAGTTTCCTTTCTTTCCTTCCTTCCTAACGTCTCTGTTGATGGCAGAGCCCAGTTCAATCCGGAGAGCCGGGATCTGGATTCGCACTTCGGTGCTGACGGACGTCTCTGCTTTGCTCGACCACTCTCTTTGGAAGTGGAAATCCCGGCTCTGAACATACCCCAGGCGCTGGATCTCGTGACATCTGGCTCTTGTGTTTATAATGGGTTGAGGTCCAAACAGCCAGACGTTTTGGTAGGATTCCGATCCAAACGTGGAGCTGCAGGCCTTGTCTGTATGAGAAAAGCTGAGTCAGATTAGATAGATTTTAACTAGCTGCCATCCCTGGATGGGGAGAGGTTTACCCTGGCTTAAATCAGTCATTTACCAACGCAAGTTCTAAGAAAGGTTTCTGCCTAGTTTATCTTCCCTCCACCCCATCCCTTGCCTGTTCCTGAGCAGCAGTTGTCTCTCACTTAGACCTGCAGCCCATGCCCTTTCCCAGCAGGTCCTAGAAGACAGCAACTCTTGGTAACTATTTATATCAAGGGCTGAATGCTGTGTAGTGCTGGCAGAAGGTGCTGGAGTGACCCTGGGGACTGGAGCCCTCTGTGGTGCACAGGGAAGGCAGCTGCAGGGCCAGTTTATTCTGTAGGACTAAAGCACAGATACGCATGCCCAGGAAATACGGGCTGCAGCAGGGAACCCCCAAGTCCATTGCCCGCTGCTGGGAAGCAGTTTTGGAGGAAACAGGAAACCGTGAGCTGGAGTTCTCCCCATACCTAAGGTGAGCTCCGCACAGGACTGGGGAAGGGGGTAAAGATGGTGCCCCGGTTCTGAGACTGATGCTGGGGGGTTGCTTTGGTCCCTGGATCAGCCTAGCGGAGCCGTGGGGCTGTCCTAACTTGTGCCTAGCTGCCTGTGGCCCTGATAAACCATCCCAGCAGTTCTCCCTTGCTTGGCACCTTGTGTTGTGATTCACGTCTATGCTGGTGTTACCGGATCCGGTGACGTTAAATGCGCACTGTGCACATGACGGCACAAAGTCCGTGGCCCTGAGTTGGCTCCTCGGCCGGTGTGAATGGGGGTCGCTGCATTGACTTCATCCAAGTGACTGCACCAGCTGGGTTGTGGTCCCCGGTGGGTCCGACTTGCTGGGCCCGGTGCTGACTAAATCCCAAACAATGGGGACAGTCGAGAACAAGGGACGCGCCAGGGAAGTTCTCCGTTCCTTGAAGCAGAAGCACTGAGTTTACCCTGTCAGTCCCAGTCTCTCTCTCTCACACACACACACACACACACACACACACACACTCACACACAGCTGGGCTTGAGCCACATCCTCCGCCTCCCCCCCAGCAGATTCAGTGTCATGACTCTGTCCGTGAGGGGAAAAAGTGAAGGGCCCGGTGCTGAGCTGAGCTGACGTGTGTCCAAAAGCCCCTTTCTGTTTATTTTGGGCAGCACACGAGGGGTTTGGCTAGGGCTGGTTTCAACATCCTTTAAAAGGCAGCCAGGCTCGGAAAAGTGAGTGGGTAAGAAAGTGGCATCTCCGTCCTCCACAGGTCCGGTCCCTGGGCGTGTTTGAGTCGCAGCCACTCGCTTCACTGCCACAGACAAGCTGGCGCTCCCGTGCACCTCGCAGAACCAGCACCGCTCCGGGCGTCTATTCTGCCTTGTGCCCTGGCAGTGATTGCCGGGGGTGATGCAAGGGAGAATTAGGAGGTGCTCTTATTAAAAGCAGACAAGAGTAGGGGCTTCTAGCCAGCCACCCTTCCCTTCCCACGTCGCTCACTGGCTGGGTCCCAGCTAGATGGGGGCGGGTGTCCTGGCGTGGAGGAGGCGGTCGTCGAGGAGGTGGGCGTCTGCAGCAGAATGATGGGCTTGGTCCAAGGCACCGCCCTGTTTCTGGGTGACGGACAATGGAAGCGGCACGCAAAAGGGGGGCCAGCTCCTGTCTCGCCCCCTGGCACTGACGGATTGCTCCCCTTGCCTCATCCGCCCCTTTCCCTCCCGCCACCCCTTTATTTCTCTCTCTCGGCCTTGCGAGGCTTGCGTGATATGGCTCTCCAGGGTGTCACAAGCTGCTGCACCATAACCCCCCCCTCCCCCTTGGGTGTGCTGCAGCGCATGGGACCAACACAGGGATGCATTAACTCACCGCTCGGATGGGCTCGGCCTGGGGCAGTGCTCGAGTGAAGGCGACATGGAGGAGCTCTCAAAAAGCCTGTATTGAATGAGGTCCCATGTCCCTGATCCCGTGGGGCCGGATCCAAAGCTCACGTGGGCGTCTTTCCATCGACTTCAATGGACTTTGGATCCGGCCCTTGGGCAGGGCGTCCAGTGGACGCTGTGATCGGCGCATTCTGGGCTCTGTTCAGGGTGTTCTGGCCCATCCTTGTTTGGCGCACGTCCACACTGTACACACCTTTGAGCGGTGGGCCGAGTACATACCATGCACACCCCCAGCACAGGTCGAAAGAGCAGCGTAGGTAGGAAGGCTCTGCTTAGGTGAGTAGGGTACAGATGCACCTGAGCCCTGGGGGTATGTTCCCCCCCCACACTGCTCTCCACACACCCAAGCTGTGCCTGCCGTCTACACTGCTAGTTTTATCAGTGTCGTACCCTGTTGCCTCCCCCCTGCGCCAGCCTTTCCCTGATGGGCGTAGTGACACGCCGCGGTGCGGACACAGCCAGCTTTTCACTGCGGCGTGTAGCTACACCTGCCCCACGAGCTGCTGCCGGTGGGGGTCTAGTGAGGAAGGCGGGTCTTACGGTGCTGGCACGAAACGGTGGCTCATGAGATCTAGGTTCAGCTCCCAGCTTTTCCATTGACTCCCTGTATGGCTGCAGGCAGTTCACATACTCTCCTTCCATGGCCCGTCTCTGAAAGGGGGGCTAACGCCTTTGTCTATGTGGGTGATGAGCTTTTGGAGCAGGGACTGTCTCTTGCTCACTGGTCAGTGCCTGGCAGATGTGCCCAAACCACAGGCGAGCGCCACATCACGAGCACAATACAGAGCGTTTCAATACGTTTCAAGGGCAGCAGTCCGCCAGCGGAGAGCTTTTCAACCTGGCAGGCAAAGATATGGCATCATCCAGCTGTGGTGATAAGAAATCGCACTGGGACGCGAGACGCACGTTGTTAATGTCCAGGCATGGCTTCCCAAGGGAAGCGGGAAATCTGTCGTCGCTTGGAGCCTCTACGTGGATGCTTTTCTAAAAGGCAGGCTCTGGCTCGGCCACAGGCCACGGGGCTCAATGGTGGCACTTCTGCAGAAGGAAAGCGCAAGCCTGCGGTGCAGGAGTGGAATTCGCTGGCCCAGGTGATGAGCCGGGTAGTCCCTTCTGGCTGTAAGAGCTATGCCTCTCCGCTCGTGCGAGCGGGGGGCGATAAACTCTGGGGCGTGACTCGCCCTTTGGGGAAGTTTGAAACTGAAAATTTTCTCTGGCTTCCCTGTGTGGGATGAGCTGACTGGAAAACCTGGGTCCAATCGCTCTAGGATTTAGGGTGTTTGAAGTCCAGATGCCAATGCTGTGACTTGGGCCCACGTCTAGCTGTAAATGCACCCTAAGGAGACCTTTAGCTTGCCAGTGTAAACTGTACATCTCTTCCTTTACAGACGACCTGCCAAGGAAATTGGGCTGGTGTCCTTTGTTTGTTTGGTTTTGGCTTTTTTTCTTTTTTATGATGGGTAAAGAAAGTCTGAAAGGGTTTTTCTCTCTTTTACCTTATCAATATCACCCATTTTGCCTTCTCTGGTTTTGCTAAAAGTCTCCATTGGCAGACCTGAGACTGGGAACTTTCACTGCTCTTCCTCTGTTTGGCCCCGCAGCTGGTTGGCCGGGGTTTGAGTTAGATAAGTAGTAACAAAACCAACGAAAACAAAGGGCTTTAAACAGTCTGACTGAAAATCCCCTCCCGCTCCATTTCTCAGCTTTCAGGGTTTTTCTATTTGTGATTTCAGAATACTATCAGCCCTCTATCGAGCCTTCCATGAAAAACATGGTAGACAAGTCTGAATTGTTATGGTAAAAAAACAAGCAGGGGGGGAAGCTTTCAGGGGAGAAAATGGAACAACTCTTGTTTGTTTTCCTGCACAGATCACCTTTAAGAATAAGTTGCTGGGTAAAAGCTAGGGTTGGATGTATCGGGTTGGATATCATATCTGAGATTCCGCAGCTGGGTAAATTTAATCAGTGTTGCCTTAGAGCTGTGCCCATTTAAACCAGCTGGTCCAGTATGCCTCCCGATTGATTTTTGTTCCAAACCCAAACTGACCCTGAACCAAAGCTGCTCTGAGGTTTAAAAAAGAAAAAAGTCTGGGCAGAGACTAAAGTTTGCCAACATGGTGTCATACAGCTGAGAAGGGCACGAGCGTCCTCCCTCTGCAACACCAGAGTATCACTCCCCATCTAAAAGGGATTAGGGCTGACAATGCCTCCCATCATTGCTGGTTTCCCAGATTCTTTGGCTTTTCTGGTGGTGGGATTTGCAGCCGGAATGAACACGGTGACTGCTAGAAAACTTGCACTCCATGGAGCCTGGCTCCCCTGTTCTAGTTCCTGTAGCAGATTAATGTGGCCTAATCAGAACGTAAAGAGCAGGGCCCCGGCCTCTAATGGCATTGCGGCGCACGCAGCCTTTGCGGGGGATTTTGATAATGAAATGGGGGCCCTAACGAGATCTGCCAGGAGCCCCTGGCCTGGATAACCCAGAAACCCACTCAGCCATGAAATCGGCAGCTGTTGTTTTCAACTCAGAGAGTTTATGTAGGCTGCCTCCAAGCGCCGCTCGCTCCCTGTTGCTTCTCCTGTTCAATCTCCGAGCACGCTGCCATCCGTCAGTCGCATTCTGGGGAGCAAGGTGAGGGGTGGTTAGTTCAGCAGGTGCCAAATGTTTTAATGGTGCATTTTTTAAAAAAATCCCGATTTTATTTATTTATTTTTTTTAAGCCAAATGACCCAAGGATAGAACTGGGAACTCGTCCTGCAGAGAATCAGCAAGGTGGAAAGGAAGACAGTGGGAGAGACAAACTCCTGACCTCATCAGCCTTCAGATTGTATAAATCTGCCTCCCTTGCCATCCTTCCCGGGGCATTTGCTCAGTGCATAGCAAGCCTAGATTGGTCAGCTTTGTTAGCCCCTTACGGTTGGGAGATCCGCAGGTGACAGGTGCCGGATAAGGGCAAAGGATCATACTTTTGCCCATGCTAAAAGTTAGTGGAGGCTCTCTCTGCACCTCTCAGCCTTGGAATCCCACACCTCCCGTCTCACTACGGAGGGTGTTTACCTGAACCTTGCCTCCACACCCAGGGATAATGGCATTGTCCTACCTCCCGGAGTGTCGAGAGGATAAATACATCAAGGACTGTGAGGTGCTGAGAGACTACAGTGATGGGGACCGAGGGAGGCAGAAAGAACCGATTCAAACCTTAAACAAAGTTCCCTTTGCGTTTAGTTCTCAGGTTAGGGCTAAGTGCTGGTTGGTTCTTATTTGACCCATCTCCGTTTGTCCATCCCCAGCAGAGAGCTGGCTTCCACGAAGGGCCGGTTCTTGCTACTTGCTGAGTTTTCCGCTTGCAGTCCTGGCAGGCCAGTTTGTCAAAGCCCTGCATTTCGCTTGAACTCGTTCAGAGAAAGGCAGCCGCGTCCAAGATGACAAATCAAAAGCAACTGGTTAAAAACAACCAGGAGGGAGCAGGGTAGGAAGTTGACCACAGGGTAACGTCTCTCCCACGTGGGGCTGGGCCACACTCTCTCTCCTTCTGCGAATTCCCATTTGGAGAAGGAAATGTCAGGCTGAGGTAGTGAGGTGGGGCGGTGAGCTCTGTCCACCCCTTCCGAAGAGGCATCTGCCGTGCATCTCTCTCTAATTCTCTCCAGGATCGCACAGTGATGCAGAGATTCTCCTTCTGACATCAGAACTGAACCTGAACTCCGGTTTAGGGGGAAAAGGACTTTCCAGGTGCTCGGGTCACTCTAGGGATGGGTAAGTGGCAACTGGGAAATGAGGGGTTACCCTGTGGGGGACAGTGTTGTGGCACAAATCTATCTACTCCAAAAGATGTGTCTAGGGCTCTAATCCCCTATAAATGCGGGCTCCCCACCAGCAATCACAGCCAGAGTTCATAAAGAGCCATTTAATTCCTGATTCTGGAGTAAGGGTCTCGATTCCTATTTATACTCGTATAGAAGTTCCCCTCTCAGGAGATGACTTGACGATAACGGTTACAAGACTGTGGCCAGCGTGAAATGTTTTACTGACGTCCATGGACAATCCCAAAGTGAATAGTTGCAGCTGCTAATTCTGATGTTTGGTAGAGTGGTACTGGGTGCTTCGATGGTATGTTCCATTTTGAGGATCTCAAAGCACCAACGTATTCGGCGGCACGTCTCCCTTTCCCTGTGACATAGGTAGAGTCCTGCGAGGATGCAAATATGTGGATCTGCCTCCGTGAGAATAAACTTCGATCCAATCCACAGTCCGCCCTCCCTCTTTTAGATGCATCTGCATCTGCACCACCAACCCCTGCGCCCCAAACAGCTGATCAGTTGTTCATCCTGACCTGCCACCTTTCAGCTGATCAGCTGTTCCAGTGGCGCCTGGGACTGGCAGCTGCCCCAGCCCTTATTCAGAAGTCCCGGAGCTCCCGGAAAGGCTCTAGGCACAGGCAGGGGCGGCACTGGATCAGTTCAGTGAGCTGTTGCTTTTTTCTGGAAGCTGGCATCTTGTGCCCCAGAGACTGGTGCTTTTTCACCCACCCCCTATCGTGTGTGGCTCAGCAAAATAAGGGCAGAACTTTCCCTTTAATGTCTAGTCCGATTAGAAAGGGGAATTTTTTGCAAGCTCAGTTGTGTGTCTAACTGGGTGCACAATTGCAAAATAGGCCTTTAAACCCACCTCATTTGCATGTGCAAAATAATATCAGCCTCTCCTGGATGTTAGGGATGGTTCTGCACGTGCAGTTAAATGTAGATCAGCAATGCCCCCTTGTCTGTCTGTGCTACTTAACAGCGGCTAGCAGCAGCTGCACCTAAGAAGAAAATCAATAGCAGGCCAAAGCCCGTGCACTGATGCTAAGGCCAAAATGTTAATTATGTCAGAATCCCCCCACCCCCCCATTCAAATTCCTCCCTTTGCGCCTCACCCGTGTTAAAAACAGTGTGCCTGAGCATGACCTCTCGTGTACGCCTGTGTGAATCAGGAGTAACGCTGCCTGAGTCAATGGAGTTGCGCTGGTGTGAAAGAATCAAGCCCCTCCACTGCCTTGCATTTCACACCATTGTGACCTGTACTTTGCACGCCCTTCGCACAGGTATAAATGACAGTGCCCAACCCCCACGGGCATTCAACTCCCCTCGATTCCATTTAAAACCCCAGCTGAGGTTCTGGTCCTGCTGGTTTAACCCAATCTGCTGGAATGGATCCCTTTACAACCCAGACCCTGTGGGTGGGTGTCATCCTTTGAGCTGGGTAAAAATAAACCGGGCTTCCTCTTTCTCTGAGGTTGTTCAGTACGTGTGATGAGAGCTTTTGCAGGATGATTTCCAAACCTTATCGGTTCATCAGTGCCCCATGCTGCCGGAAACCAGAGCAGGGATTAATGCTCCTTGCTGAATCAGAGTCAGTTAGGCACATGAATGCACTGAGGAAGCCTGGCCTTACCCTGCAGGCATGCTGGGTCGAAAACGCAATTGTTCTCTTGAGCGGCTCAGCTCGGCCTTCAGGCCCTCAGCTTTAGGTGAGAAACTACTGACTGCCCTGGAGAAATGCCAGTGTGGCTGTGCCCCCCGCTCGCTGTGCCAGGGCTGCTGCTCCGCACAGGCAGTGATGGGCGTGTAATCACGGGCTGGGCAGGAAGCAGGGTGAGGGCCATCAAACACAACCCAGTGCATAAAATATTTCCTTTTCCCACAGCTCACTTCACAAACCAAGTGATTGCTATGGCTCTGGGGACTGGACACCCCCAGCTAAGCCCAGCGGGTGACAGAGGAATATCCTGCAACCGTATCATAAAAATACTTTGCACTTATGCAACATCTGACCCCCAAGCTGCTGGGGGCACTTGACGCACTTTCTCTCTAGGCCGGATCCAAAGCCCATCGAATTCAGTGCGGCACTGGATCCGGTTCTCTCTCCCTCACTCCTGCTTTTCACTGCAATGCAGCCTCCTTTGGGGGGTGAGGTTGATCCTGTTTTGATGCCACTGTAGCTGATGGGACCAGAAGCTCCTTGCCTTGGGACATCCTAAGAGGAATCTGTTCCCATGCCTTGAGGGCCCCCAGCTGGTGGGACTCCCCCCGCTCCTCCCATCATCACGTCTCTGGCTTTTGGCAGTTCGGAGGATCCGCAATGGCAGGCTTGAAAGCCCCCCCCCCAGTGCTGGCCCGTGTCAGTCATTCTAACACCAGCAGGAGCTGCTGGGGGTGGGGGTCCCACGGTATTAAAGGGGCAGGGAATTATAAGATATTCCGAATACTTAAGCAATTATTTAAAAGATCGGATAAGCCCAGGCCCTGCTGGAAATCCCGGCTTAGCAGAGGCGGGCAGTCTGTTCAACCGCCGCAAATTTGGCAAAGCTCAGGGAAAGAAAAACAGAATGAGCCAGCTGCTTAACGAGTGGCCAGAGTGGGAGATTTAACCACGGCCAGAGGCCAGATCCCACCGTGTCTGTCTCCAGCAGGTCCCTGCTACTAACTGCTCCGGCGAACAGCTTCTCCAGGAGCAGCAGGCAAACACCTGCGGCTGGATCCTGCCGGCTGTGCTCGGAGAACCTTCCGCTGCCCCCGCCGGGTACGATTATTCTCCTGGCACAGCAGCCTAGGGGCTTCCCGAGAGCTGGCCATGGCGATGCAGGACAAGACGCAGTCACCTAGAGGGAGGGTGGGGGGGAAGGCGAGGAAGGCGGGGGGGGGCAGCTGGGGATTTCACAGCAGCCTAAGGGAGGAAGTTGCTCCGCTCCCATTGGATTGGACCGAGGCACCTGGCTCCTTGAGGCTGCTTTGGAAATCCCAGCCCCTACTGCAGAGGCGTGTGGTCTGATCGGTTCAGGTGTGCGTGCGCCTAGGGAATGAGAACTTGCTGTTTAAACCACGTCCCTGCCCCATTTCCACTTGTGAATGCCCTTTGAAGCAGGGCTTGGCTCCTGCCATGTGTTTCTACAGTGCCAAGTGCAGTGGGGCCCTGATCCTGAGTGGGGCCTACGGGCGATGCTACTATAATATACAGAATAAATAGGAATGTGAAAAAAGAGAGATCCTTCCCCATCCCTCTGCTATTGGCTGAGTTTTAACACTGAGCCAGTCCTTGTCCCTAAACCCATAGGGCTTTATTTATTTTTAAACAACCCCCCCCCCTGCAGTCCTAGCCAAACGACCCCCTTTCTCCAGACCGCCTAATGCCTACCCTCCTCCTCTCCCTCCTCTGGGTGAATGACAGCCCCTTTCATTCTCGGGGGCGTGGGGGTGGAGTGAGGATTGCAGGGTAGCACCCTGGGTGCGTGAGACTTGCCCTGGGGTGTAGAAGAGTCACCAGCTGTAGCCTCAGTCTTGATCTCTCTCTTTCCGTGTGGGACTGACCTGCAAGGTGCTGAGCACCCTCAGCTCCCAATAAACTCAGTGGGAATTTTGCCATTGGGAGCAGGTGCCGGGAATTTCCCCAAGCATTCAAATGCCTTGAGGGCCTGTAATCAGAAGAGGGTCTCTTTTTCCCCCTTTATTATTCCACTCGGCCGTGCCCAAATCCACCTAGAAAATGCTGCCATCCCAGGAATTCTTCTCCACATCCCCTTTTTCCGGTTGCCCCGTCCCTTCCGAGCAGAGGTGGCTCATGCAGCTCAATTGAATCCATTAGAATAACCAGCCCTAACACGAGTGAGGGGGCAGAGCATTGCCATGCCAGAGAGCCTCGCCCTGCATTGCCGCACCTGCCAGCCAGCCAGGGCAGGGATTACAACCCGTCAGAATGTGTGTAATGCCAAGTCCGCTTCCCAGCTCAGCCGGCAGAGGCCATGACCCTTTGTGTGACTTCACAGGTCTCATCTAGCGGTGCCAGCTGCAGCGGCTTAATATTTCTGTCCCCTCGGGCTTGGCACACATGGCAATTTCCAGTCTGGGCTCTTCTGGCAAAAGCCCTTCGTTTTTCCATTCAGGAATTTCCTCTGTCAGCTAAGCTGAATCCTTCCACCTCGATGTGTGTGGAGACTCGGATGCTGCCTGTCTGATCTACTGTGCCCATCAGTGCGGGATCTAAGCAATGCTGTGTGCTACGGACGCGCCAACGTGCACTCTGTGTATGCATCATCATGCACACAGATCCGAGGTGCTCAGCTCTGCAGCACGGCTCCCTCGCCCGGCGCCCGCTGTGTTTCCATTCGAACGAGGTTTTTCGTGAATTCGGCATCAGAACGAATAATCCAAGCAGCAGCACTGCAGCTCCCTGTTATTGGTGCACCATTCCAGCCAGCCCTGCTCCACGCACAGACTCCGTCCCGGTGTAACTGTGTCAGGTACAGGGAAGATTCTTTTGTTGGTGTAACTCCAGTAGCCCAGCCCTAGTTGGGTGCAGTCCGGCTGGCACGAAGGTATCTTGTAGCGGCATAGCTTAGTTCTGTTACTGACAGAGGCACCGTCAGATCAGTTAACTAAACCCCGGCTTGGGGGGTTGTTTTGCTTTGACTATACCAGTGTAGTTAAAACGATGCAACTTTTTTTTGTAAACAAGGCCTTATTTTATGGTGTCCCCACGTTTTCCATTTGCTGCATATTTTGCATTGTAAGGGTCTAATTGCATCGCAGTTGTCAGTGAGGGCAGCCGGATATGGGATCGTTGGGGGTTTTAGCAGCAGGGAGGGCACAGGAAGCAGTTTGGGACTGTAGGATAGACACATTAGCTGGATGTTTCTGGTAAAACCACATTGCCCTTTCAATGGTCATCTTTAGGTTTCAGAGTTAACATTCCAGCAAGATGAATGGGGCAGGTCACAGCAGACGTATTGTTCCAGGCTGTCAGCAGACTCATGCATCTCTGATTAACTCTCCATGTACCCTCAAATGGCAGGTATCTGAAATGCTGTGTGCATGCACCCTCGGATGTTGTGAGGTAGGGATGAGAAAGGGTGACTTTGGAATGCTCAGAGGTTCCAAAATTCTCACTGCCACCCTCCCTGTTGGTATTTCTCTCCCCTCACATTCTCTACAAGTGGGAATAATTAAAGTCTGCCAACCCTGGGATGAAAGGCACTATACGTGTGCAAAGCAAGTGCCATTAAGCCTCACAACAGCCTTGTGGGAGGAGATTAAGTATTAGGGGGAAACTGAGGCACAGAGGGGCAAAATGACTTGGCCACAGTGAGTCAGCAGAGATGGGAATAGATGCCAGGGGTCTTTATGCCCAGTCGTCTGCTCTAGTCACTAGGCTACACTCCCTCCTTATGGCACATATACTCTAGGAGAAGGCGGTGTCTGGGTTAATGGATGGGTCGCAGCTTTAGTGGGGGAGCAGCGATCTGGCTTGGCTGCAGGCTCCAGCATGGGATGGGCTCAGCCCGTGCCCACGCTTCCTGTGTTCCCAGTGACCATCCCTAGGCGCTCCTGCATCTTGGGGGCCCGCGTGCATCTCCTCTTCGTAACTCTCACGCCTCCGAGCCCTCACTTGCTCCGTTTTGCTGAGGAATTCTGCTGGGAAAGCAGCCCCAGCAGGGGGAAAGCAGCTCTTCAATACACTTCTGCGGCGCTGCCCCCCATGTCCCGCTGCCCAGACCGACTCCCTCTTTGTTCCTGATCCAAAGCGGCTAATTGGTCTTAACGGAGATGCTGCCTTCTCCTTCTCTGGGGGCTTCTGTTTTGTGTGGGGAAGGACGGGGGCGAGCTCCAGCTGGACGCGAGTGCAGGCTTACCATAAATGGCAGGTGATTACGGGGTTATGGATTATCAAGGATTAAGGTCAGTGGACCGAGGGTAAAATTATAGGTGAAAAATCTAATCTGCAGGTCCCCGGGAGCAGGAGGGGGTGAGAGGGGGGAAGGGAGCAACACAGACGATAGGAGCGGAACGGAGAAGGGCTGAGCATAGGGACCTTTCCCAGGCCAGGCCAGGTATTGGCCCTTCCCACTGGAGCAGGGCTTTGGGGAGCCCTTTGATTGCTGCCCCTCTTCCCTCCGCTGCCCAGCCCTGAGGAGCCAGGCAGGGGTGAATCCACAAGAGATTCAAAACTTCCTTCCCGTTCCCTCCAATCCTAGCTCTGGACAGGCTCCCGCCAGCCCCTTTCCTGCACCCGTGGCCAGCCAGAACGTCACAGGTTCAGCTACACCCCGGGCAAGCAGGAGAGTTTGGGCTGCCATCGCTCAGTCTGGCTGCGCTCTCTGCTCCCCCGGGCCATTCCTAGCCATGTGGAACAGCAGCAAGGAGGAGTGGGGCGAGGCTACAGTGGGGGAAGAGGTGACCGGGAGCTATTGGGAGTGGATCTCTTGGAGGAGAAGGGGGCAGGGCCCAGAGACACCATTGTGGGGGAGGGATGACAAGAGCTATGGGAGAAGACACATTTTAAAATGAAACCTGAGATGCTCTGGCCTGTGTTATGCTGGAGGTCAGATCAGGAGGTCCTAATGGTCCCTGAAAAGCTACTGATCGATTCTCATGAATTCACATGACTCCAGGCGCTGGAGCGCTAAGAAAAACAGCGAACGGCGTCAGCCTTAGGATACAATTGCGAGACGTGGTCGCCTGTTCTATGGATCTGGCAGCTCAGCTGCCGCTGGGACAGGTTACGTGGACCTCCAGTGACTTCTGCATTTTGCCAGGCTAGAAAGAGGAGCCTGCCCCACTCAGAGTCACTGAGGCAGCTGGTGTTAGTCACCTTCTCAAATTAACCACGGGTCCATGTGAGCTGCCGCCAGCGCTGCACTTCCCATCACCACCGTGGTGTCACTGGACGCTGAGTGTGCACAGCCGTGGGAAAACGCAAACCTCCGCTCCCTGGGGCAGGGCACTGGGTACAACGGCTCTGGAACGAACCAGACGGTTTCTGCACACGGAGCACGCGGGGGCAGGGCGGTGAGTGTGCATGTGATCATGAGGTGGTGAGTGTGACGGTGAGGGGACGAGTGTGTGATGGAGTGCGCAGGAGTGCGGGGGTGGGGCCGAGCAGTGGCTTTATAGAGACTCTGCTTTCCTGCTGGGAATTTCCTGCCCATCCCAGTGCTACTGGGAGGCTCCTGGCATCAAGGGGAGACCAAAGCGGTGCATCACTAACTGTGCTGTGGCAAAGAGCTCGATCACCATGACCCACCCCCCAGCCCCCTTCCCTGGGGGTTAGCATATTGGAATTAAAGCCGCGAGGCCCAGAGCTCTCCAATTGTCCCATCACCCAACTCTCTGAAGGAGAGGGGACAGATCTCTCCACCTGGCCAGGACGCCAACCAGTGGGTTTGGTTAAGACAGGCCTCGGGCAGCCTTGATTTGTCTCCGTTTCTCTTCCAGTTTGTCTGGAGCCAGGAGGGGGCCTGTGGGGCTGGCGGCAGAGAGGTAAGGAGCGAGAGGGAATCCTCATCAAAGTGAGTGCTGGAGGAATAGGAACAGGGGAATGACCAGACTGGCCTGGAGCTGGGGTCCAGGGGCCATTCTGCTCCCAGGCAATATTTCCTCCTAACCCCCAAGAGCGCGGCTTTGCCCCGCCTCGGCGTTTGAGGTATGATGTTAGTCTGTTAGCTCCCTCCCGGCCAGCACTTCCTCACGCTTAGACTTTTACCCCACCAGTTAAGCCTGCCCTAAAGCTTGCCTTGCCTTGCCTTTTTAGAGGCTTAGCAGTTTTTAACATGACCTAACAGCAGCCCTGAAACATCTCCCAGTCCGGGCCAGGGGTTGTTTCATTGGAAGGAAACCTGCCCTGGGGGCTCGTTATTCCAGAGCTGCCCACTGCAAAGCTTCTTCGACCTCCCTCCGAAGCAGCTGGGATGGCACATCTGGAGACGGGAGACTGCACTGGAGAGAGAATTGTGCTGGGAATCACACCATCCAACTCCCTGAAATATAGGGCTCCAGAGCGTTGGGTCCCCTGAATCTCACCTCTCTGACTGTCAGGAGCTAAAAGCCTCCCAGCCATCCAAGGACAGCAGGCACATTCAGAAAAGGGGCAGGGACTTTCCATGAACATCAAACAAGCCCCAGAAGTCACTGGTGCCGCTGCCCAGAACTAGAGCCACATCCTCTCTTCCCCCGAAGTCTCTGGAGTCATTTCCCTGAACCGCTCTGCATCCTCCCTTCCTTTGAGCTCCGCTCCGGGGTGGCTGCCCAGAATCAGTCGCACCCTCCCTGTTCTGGGCAGCAGCTTCTTCGAACACCTTTGGTGCAGAGTTCCTGGGAATTGTGCCTTTTGCCCAACCACCCAGGGTTCCCAGGCCCCCAAGAACAGCCTTCCCCAGAGGATGTGACTAACCGGGGCTCTTATTCATATGCTGCTGTTGCTTCTGAGGCTTCTCATGGGATAACGATCGCCTGGGGCAAGTTCTCCTTGACTCTGGGCACTGGACAAGCCAAGCCAGTGATGTTATTCAGGGTCAAAGCCTCAGTGGGTGTAAATTAGGGACGCACCATTGGCTGCAGTGCTGATTTACACCAGTTGTGGGTCTGGTCAATAATGTGGAGACATGCTGGCACCTAGGGTGGGATCAACATCGAAACCCCCCCTCAGCTCCATCCAGCGGCAGGAGTCCAGAGCGGTATGCAGCCTCGAGGAAGTGGAGTTAAGAATGGGGTTAGACACAGAGCCCTGGGGGATTCACCTGTGGGTCTCGGTCTCCCTTATGCTGCGGTGGATCGTTGGTGTCTCACCCTCTAGTAACTGCTTTGTCTGAGTCTTTTGGCTGTACCCAGTTTTCACTCTGCCTTCCGCCAGGCCTCCTCTCCTGGGATCTCAAAGCACCAATGGACTCAGCCTCTCAACACCAGGGGTTGGTGAGGGTTATTGAACCCATTGTACAAAGGGGGGCGCTGAAGCATAGAAAGGTTGAGGCCAACAAATGTCCAAGCTGGGTGCTTAAAGCGAATCTGCGAAATCCACGTTCATGTACCAAAATAAGTGATTTCCAGAGAAGCTGAGCACCCACTGTTCCCACTGAAGCCAGCAGGAGCTACAGCTGCTTAAGACCCCAGATGTTCAGGCCTGCAGGGTGTGACACAAAGACTCCCTGGCAAAGGGTCCCCTGTTCTTTGCGAACAACTCTCGTCTCAGACCTGACAAGCTCACTTCATCCAATACATTGTTCACAGGCTGTTTAGCCCTAAAGGGTAACATGCAAGGTCTCTGTTGAAAGCTGGCAATTTATCAGTGGTCCTAATCATGGCGTGAGGTGCGTATGGTGAGATTTAAGGCGTGATGTGACTATAATGAAGTTTATGCCCTTGCGGTCTTAAAGTTAGGAGGAGTCACCCTGGAGAAATGCAACTCAGTGATGGCCCTGTGCATGCAGGAGGGCGTGGCCACCTCAGTGGTTAGCCAGTGATGTAATGCAAGGTTCAGTTGTTTACCATTGCCCCATCACAGAACAGTCACTGGGAAACCAGCAATGGAAAACAACAGAAACCAAGTGGGGGTGAGAAAGAAAAGGAACATTACAACAGACAGGTTCTCCCTGAGTAAAGACAAAAGACTGTTTCAGAGTGTGGGGGGAGAGGCCCTTGGCGAGGCCAGGAGGCACATATCTCCTGGAACAGGGTGTTTCGATGAGTTTTCATTTCTGTGAAGCCAGCCAGCTCTGTTACAGCAGACTGAGCGTTGGGGGGGAAATCCTACATGATTAGCTAGGAAAGGGAACTATTGATAAAGTGTCAGCCCTAGTCTGGGTGCCCTGATTTGGTTTTGCATTGTAACCGTTTGTGCTGTGTGTTATGCAGGAGCAGTGGTTTAAGGTAAAACTGGGGTACCCTGCTCTTTGGGGGCAGAAGATCCGGGGTTTCTGTGGGTAGAGTCAGGGGCTGGATGTCGCAGGGGAACGCGTCTGTGTCGCTGCCTGGATTAGGGGGACCTTTTAGAGTATGATTTAATATCAATATTGCAAAATTGCAAGAATTCGTACAGGACAGGCCATGTCAGGTACCATTAGAAATGTTATAATGTGCTAAATAGGATGATATTGTTTATGTGTGTGTGTCATATTGGTATAGTAAATTATGGATACGTCCGATACAGCTGTATTTCAACTTGTTCTGTGTAACTTATCCCTTTGCTAGGCTGAGTGGGAGCCTGAGGCTGAATGCAATACGGGGGCTGTGTAGCTTCTTGTTTTTTGCTTCTTGATAACCAGCGTGGGGGATCAGAAGCCCTGTTTGTTGGCGAATTGGTGGGTTGGGGAATTTACGGCAGCATTCGCCCCCAGTGCTGGGAGAATCTGCTCTCCTTCTGCAGCCTGCCCTGACTATGGCATTTTCAGGTGGCCACCCTAGGCACGGGCGGGTCACAGCTTCAAAGGGGCTCGGGGACTGGGGTCAGGAAGGGCCTGGGCGTAGGGAGAGGGGCCCAGTGCAGAATGGAATAGGAAGAAGGGACTTCTGCTGTTGGTCCTTTCCCACTTTGGGTGAGGAAGGCTCCCCAGGGCAGGAGAGATTTCGGGTGCAGGAGGTGGAAGGAGCGGAGATCCTTTCCCTGTGCTTTAGTTATTAGAGAACCCAGCTGTCCCCTCCTCCTCCTTCTCTTCCTCCCTTGTGGTGCTGCTGCTGATGCAGAGGTTGCTCTGACTCGCCTCCAAATTTAGCAAGAGCCCCTGAACAAGAGATGCTTCCTGTCAATGAACTCTTCAAGCACAGTCGCTGAATCATAACATTAAAGAGAATCCCCGGGGCTGGAGCTCTCTCTCCTTCTCTCGTCCTCTGGAATCAGTGTTAAGCAGTAGCTGCCCAGGCCAGGTAAGCAATGCCATGCTCCTGGGGTCTCTCTTGCTCTTTTCTCTGCCTACTTTGCTCTCCTTCCTTCACCCTCTGCCTCTGTCTCCCTTTCCAAGTCCCCACTGAGAGCCTCTTCCCCTGGTGCTGTTACCTGCCTCTTGTCCAAACAGCTACAAAGCGGAGCAGGCTTGGAATATTCACCTGACACATTGATAGTTAGGGAAGCAAAGTTCAGTTCTGAATCAGAACTTTCCCCAAACCCAAGGGCTGCACAGATCCAGGTTTTGAACTGGCCAGTTAAAGGACCCAGATGCAAAGTTCAGACCTGGGCGGGAGCTGTCTCAAAGTTTGAGGATGTTATCATCCCTCCAGCTGTTCATTCAGACCTGTCTCCATCCAAAGCCAAAATACCTTTCTCCTGGAAACCAGCGAAGGTTGCTAAGAGACAATAGGGTGATTTCCTAGCACATCCCTTAAAAACTCAAGCTCATCAAAGCAAGGAAACAAATGGTTAAGGACATCATACATCTTAACACTTGCCTCATAATAGCTGAAGACATGATTTTATAATGTATATAGACATGCATATTTCATTGCAACACAACCAGTGAGTCTCTGACCTGTGAGTTGTTTGTGGTATTTAGATGTATTATTCTTGTACTTAGAGTTCAGTAAACAAGTGGGTTTTGTTTTTTTTAAAGATACTGTTAAATGGGAAGTATTGTCAACTAATAAGTGTGTCAGCTGACTGGAGAATGTTTTGGTAAATTCATCACTGATGTCTCTTGGAACTACACTTATTCAATAGATGCTTTTAAAAATGTTCATTCCAGTTCTAGAGATGTTACTGTTTCTATCTGGTTTCCCCATGTTCAGCAAAGGTGATATTGCTGGAACTGAGAATATAGTGAAACTCAGAATGAGTTTTTAAGTGCACTCATGGCATATGTAGGGTAACAGGAAAGTACAGAACATTATCCATTTTGCATATCTGTAGGCTTGCATCTGGGACTGATCAATATGTATCATTAATGTGTCCATATTGGGATGTCATTTTTATGTTTCATTTTCAGAAACGTTTTGTGTGGTGTGTCCTAGTTTGCGATTACGTGCGAAAGAGCCTATTTGTGGTGGGCCAGGGCTGACACTCTTGTGTTGTGATGCAATGCGCATTACTTTATATTTGTTAAAAATGATGTTTGCTTGTTACATGGGCAGGGTACGATTTCTTACACCTTTGAGCGCTCATTTCCTTTCCTTTTTAAAGGCTTGGATTTTGTAGATGTGCATTGATGTGACCGGTAGCTCCGTTACTGTCACTTGGCAACCTTGTATGGTTGGGGGCTGATTTTTTTTATGACATTTTTATACTGGCAAAAGCCCCAGTGTAGACACAGTTTCACCCAAAGAGTGATTTTGCCAGTATAAACTGTGTCTCCACTAGGAGGGTTTGCCATTACAATGGTATCGGCATAACTATACTGGCAAACCCTTTCTAGTGTAGACCAGGCCTTCGCGTTAGATGTGCTCACGGGTCCTGGCAAATTCAGCTCCAACTCAAGCCTAGACCCCATATGGCTTTACTCTGCAGCCTGCACCCAGCTCACTAAGCTTCAATGCTTCTTAGCAGGTTCAGCCAACCTCTCGGTGCCTAGGTGACCTCGGCCAAGAAGCGTGGCCATTAAGAAAGCCATGAACATCCCTAGTGCATTCACACGGCGCACGAGCAGATAACGTGAGGCTCTGCTGCCTGTAAGACCAAGGTTCTGCTCCCAGGTTTGCCGTCCGCTCCCTGCGTGACCTTCAGGAAGTTGCTTACTCTCTGTTAAGCAAACACGCCAAAGAGACTCGTGCTCATCCCCTCCCTAGGCCGCAGCATCGTGTCTCGTTTTCCGACAATGGCAATTCTGCAAACACGTTACCGTTCCTGCCATCCCCAAGTGCTGCCATGAGTCAGTGTCCAGCTCTCCTCATCTTCTGAGTGTGGTGGCTACCCGGCACCAAGGGACACGACACACCATCGGTCTCCGTAACACCTTCAACGAGGGGCCACTCCAAGTCATTTCGTCCAAAAATGATTAGTCAAACGCATCCACCGTTTCAGAAAACACTCTAGTTCCCATGAATCTCAGCCCTCAGTGTTTGCAAGTCGGACGGTATTTCTGGGTTTGGGGAACTAAAAGGATTCCCGGGTTCTAGTCCTGGATCTAATCTAATTTAATCCGTCTATCTAATCCTGGTACTTATTTGCTCATTATCACCAGGGCATCCCAATGACTCATTGTGTGGCCTTGGATATGTCACGTCACCACGCTGTGCCTCAGTTTACCCATCAGTTAAATGGCTCTGACGACCCTTTCCTAGCTTGCCAAGTTGATGTGAAACTTAATCAATTCATTTAGGTAAAGCGCTTTGGGACGCTTAGATGGGAGCAGCCCAGCGTTGCTTTTATTCACTGTAACAGCCACTGTGCTGGAGCCCTGGGCTGAGATCTGTCTGTGGCCCAGTTCCCCCCAGTCCATTTTCCATCTTCCCCAGGCATCTTCTGTATCTGTTTAATATCCAGGCTCCAATAACACAGCTGTAATGTAGCTCTGTGCGGCATGAACATCAGGGCATGTGATTGTGCCCCGTGGCCTCATCTGGGGCTGGTTTCCTTATCCCATATTCTGCCTTTGTGACCCACGAGGAACCAAGTCCAAAGAGAAGCAGAGCTGATAAACCAACCACCTCCAAAGAGCTTCTGAGGCCTCTTGCTACAGCCGGTAGCTCAGAGGAAACGGTTCTTTCAAAGTGATGCTCTAAAGCGACTGCCCTATGGCTGAGTGAGTTTCCTGTGCTGTAGCAGCAGCGGCGGGTGGCGTGGGGGAAGAAACACCTCTGCCAACCTGTGCAAAGGTGGGTGCTTAAACTGGGCACCAGTGGCTTGATCTGAACAGGTGCTGAGTGCCCACAACTCCCACTGACTTCACTGGAGTCAATTTGGATTTAGAGCCCTTGGATGCACCTCCTTGGATGCTGGCCCTGGTGGATTCCTCTCCTTCCTTGGCATTTAAACCCTTCAGATACACGTGGGCACATGGGCACCCTTAGCTGCCTTCTACCAGAGCTACATGTATTTAGCTCCTCTAATCTTCCCAGAGAAGGCAAACCTTCCAGCTCCCCAGTAACTTTCACTGGAGGCGCTGGAAGAGAAGAGGTAAGACTCCAAGGAAGCCCAACCCAGACTTCCCTGGGACAGTGAGGTCTGCCGGCTTGAGACTGCTGGTTGTGAAGAGAACGTTATCTGGCGGGCCGCTCCCCTGGCCCCAACGTGCTAGAGTTTTGCTCCTTCTTGACAAGAAGCTCCGAGTTCCATCAACTGGGGAAATATTTCCTCCCAGTCCCTCCCACACCAAGTCATAGGGAACCTCTCTGCGTGGGTGTCTAAAGGAGCCTAAGGAAGTTAGGCGCCTAACTCAATGCAAGCTGGGCGCATAACTCCCTTGATCATCCTTGAAAAATCCCACCCTTTAACTTAACCTGTGAACTTCTGGCTGGACAGATAAAGGGTTCCAAAACAGCCCCAGCTCCTTTCCCACCGACTTCTCTGGGCACCGGGGCATGCAGCACCTCAAAAAAGCGCTTAGCACGTTGCCGGCTCCAGCCCTTGCTCCCCAGGCATAGGGAACAAAAGGCCATCGGAGGAAATTCCACTGTGTACTTTGCATGACACAACGGCTCATTTATGCACGCAAGTAACTGGATGCTCCATCACAGCCAATGCTCCTGCACCCGACCCTTCAGTGACCCCTGCTGGCAGAGGCTGAGTTTGCAACGTTGTGAACTGCCCTATAACCGGTGCTCCTGTCCCATTCCCTGCAGCGATCTCTGCTGGCAGTGGCTAGAATTGCAGCACCTCTGAGCTTCCAATAGCCTGGCTCCTGCACCCCAGAGCCTCTGGGAGGAAGAGGTGTAAATCAGCGCAGAAGTCAAGCCAGAGCTCTGCTGACTTACGCCGCTGAGGGCCTAGCCTCTATTTTTAGCATTTGTTAAATGCACGAAAACAAATGCACCACCATAGTGACGGGAAAAGACTGAAAGTCTCTGAATTACATCGGTGCTACACAGTTCTCTGGTGTTCACCACATCAAAGGAGTGGGTCGCTGGCGGTTTGCTGAAGTCCTGGGGGTGAGGTCTTTCTTACACACACACAAGGGTGGTGTTGTACGTGTTGTTGCTTTTGCCTCAGGGAATGGATGTTTGCAGGGGTGTAAGTAACCTGCTCTCCTCGGTGAGTGTGCTCTGTGGGTGAGCTGGCTGTTTGTGTTTGGGGGAAGATCTGTGTCGCTGTGACAGGAAGTTAGCTGCCTGTCTTGTCCTTTGGTTGAACAAATCAGTGGAATTCCTTTCACTGTATTGACGTGACGGGCTCTTACAAACATGCATGGACATGCCTGCTGCTGGCGTCCACTGGCGAATGGCGGTGCGTGTACACTTCTGTACTCAAGTTCTGGATCTCTGTCTGCTGCTTTCTCTGGAGCTGTGTGCATGGTGGAATCCCCTGTTTCTAGATCTCTGTGGTCATATTGCTATGGAGGTGCATGCATACTGGGGTACCTGGATCTCTGAACCCTTAGCTTGTTATGGAGGTGTAGATATACTGGGGTAGCCCAGTTCTGGATCTCTGCACTTGGATTGCTACGGAGGGTCACACACACTGGGGTATCGAGATCTCTGCACCCAGCTCGCAATGGAGGTGCATGCATTCTGGGTTCTGTGGTGTTGCTGGGTTGCACTTTGGAAAATGTCACTGCAGAACTGAGCCTAGGTCATAAAAAGGGCCCATTCATTAAATCAAGCCAGCAAACCAAGAAAACCTGATAAACCCCAGCATGTCACTGTGGCAGCTGTGGCAGACGCCGCGGCTAGTGCCTTTCCCAACCAGACCAATTCTCTGCCTTCTGGGTTGGGTTTTGAATGCCACGTGCCTGCTCCCCCTTGATCCCATCAGCCGGTTCGGCTGGAAGAGGCAGGAGCCCTGGATAGCCTCTTGCTGGGCCTCTGCTCTCTGGAACCTTCAGAGCAAAGAGGAAATCGACAGGGAATCCTGCCTTCGGCCTCATGCGAAACACACACTCCCCTGAAAGTGACTCTCTCCTTTTTAGTAGCCGATGTGGGGATAGCTCCCTCACCCCATGAGCTATGCCATCCACATGGTCCAGTAGGGGCAGGGCCCAGCCGCCCTGCTTCTAGCAATGCAGACCTCTACCATGTGAGTTAGAGGAGAATGAATCATCAGCTGTCGCTAGTAATAGGGCTTTTATTTACTGTAAACCAGCCACTAGGGGTGGTGATGGCACAGTACATTACAACAGGTACCCATGTGGGGTACCCCATGTTGTGGGGCTGTGCTGTGGGGCTGTTATGGAGGCGCCTATGTCCTGCAGTACCCCTATTCTGCTGCGAGGCTGCTAAGTATCTATGCACAGCGGGGCACACCCAGCTCCAAGAGTCTATCATCAGATTGCATGGATTGTTTGCAGGGAATCAGCCGCTCGCTCTCTGCGGATGGATGGACCCGTGGGGAACCCTGGCTCAGGGCCCCATTCCCCCTCTGTGTTGTATGTCGAGGGAGATCCAGCCAGGTGCAGTCTCTTTTGCTGTGACAAAGGGGAATTGTGGAGACCTCCCCCACATCCACAAATGCACCCCTTTGGATTTCACTATGGCCCCGGGAAAAGCTTTGCATCTTTCCCAGCTCGGAGCCAGTTCATTGATGGGAAAGGCCACATCTGAGGTCCCACAAAGCAAGCCAGATGCTCCCCCCCCCAGCACAGATCTCTCCTGATCCCCTCCCTTGCTGCCCCACCCACTAACCGGGTTCATGCAGGGGTCAAGGCCACTTCACTCCCCCTCCCCCGGCCCCCCGTGGGATTCCTTCCGATACTTTTTGCATCCTAACAGGAGGGCTACCAAATCCTCCATCTGGACTCTCTTTTTCTGGCAGGACAGGGGTGAAACAGGGGCCATCTCCCTGCATGCCATTGGCTAATCCCCTGTAATCCCCCTCACGTGAGGTCCCGGGAGAACGCGTGTGCCGAAAACTGCCTGTCAGAATGAAGGCTGCTGTCAGTGAACCTGCTGGAGCCAGGAGCTGCTCACCCCAATGCTGGGGACCTGAGAGCAGAGTGCACCGCCCGGGGCCAGAGGGGATGGGGAAGGACCTCTGAGGTTGGGGGGGGGGCATGGCAGGGCCGGCGAGGGCTCCCCGCAGCTGTGCTGGGCGGAGGAGGAGGTGATACCAGGTAAGTGCCACTTTCCAGCCTGGGGCTGAGACTCGGAGTCAGGCATCCCAGCCAAGTGAGCAGCAGGACCGAGGCCCTGGGTTCCCACCTCTGCCTCCTGCTGAGATCCGCTGGGATGCTGGATCTGACAGCCCGTGGCCCTCTGGGGCCAGGGCATGCCCCGAGGAGGGCCGTTGGCTAGGCAGACCTCTTGGTTTGCTGCCAGGCAATTTGCTGGGGGCACGCGGCGCTGTGTGTGCACATCGGAGTGAGAGAGAGACAATCCTCGTGTTGATTTTGTTGTGAATCTGCCCAAGGCTGGCGACAGGCATGTGCTAGGAATGGATTAAACCCGGCTCTGCGGAGTGAGGGCCGGCGTTTCCTGAGGGCGCTCTCTGTCTGTTTGCCTTCAGCCCTCTAGTGCCAGCTCCACACACCCCCTTCCACTCTCCTCTAGGAGCCCCAGTTGTTGTGGTGTCCCAGCTGGCTACTGCACATCACCTCCTCCCTTCGACAGGATCCCCTCAGGTGCCAGCCAGCCTGGAGGCTCCCAGGGAGATGCTGGCACTGGCTGGGAAGTCAAAGCTGTATGTGCATCAAAGACGGCAATCTGAAAGGAGACCCGGCTAACCCTGTCCACACACCCTCATGTCCCGGGAGCCTGCAGGGGGAGAAGAGTTGGGATCCTTGCTGGCAAGAGGCAGACAAAAGAAATAAGCTTCGGAGAAGAGGTGCAAAAATGACAGCGGGGCTGGAGGGGTTAATTTATCTGGAAAGATGGAAAGAGCTAACGGCTCAGTTGTTCCGCCCCTGTTGCAGTCAATTGACTTTAGCGGCCATAGGGTTTGTTACTATGGGCTTGCGCCGAAGGTCTGGGTCGACGCTGCTTTGGTTAAGTTGGAGCAACTTTTCTTAGGCCTTAGCCCCCACCCGCCCCTTTTCCTGCGTACTCCACTTCGCACAGTGTAGCAAGTCTGGACACGCTTATTTGGGTATAGAAGTGGCTCACGTTGAGCTGGTTTAATGCAGTCCGTCACTTGGCATTACCTGAATTGACACGAGATGCTTTTACTCTGCAATAAGAGCGTCCGCTCCCAAAGTCACGCTGAAATAACGAAATCCGTTTCGTTCCCACCTTGGGTTATTTTGCTGGCCGTCGGCAGGCAGGCTCTGCACAGAAGGCAGGAGAGCGGTAGATTTCCTGGAAAGCGCCGGGCTGGAGTTCCAAGTGCTCCACACCGACATCTGGGCTCAAAAGAACCCGGCATCCGGGGCACCTTATTTTGGTGCCTAAATCTGCCCTTTCGTGTGCACGAGGGAGAGAGACAATCACTGTCCCTCCTTGGAGCAGAGACAACGAGGGGGTAGCGCTAGGAGAATTTAGGTGGACTATCAGGAAGGATTTCCCGATGGAGGGTGGAATAGACACTCAAGGGAAGGGGGGGAATCTGGAGACAACTATAACCAGATGAATACAGCAGAAGAAACATGGGCCAGTCCTGCCCTACATGGACCTGAGGAGTCATTTCCGGCTTTCATTTCTATGAGAAAATACTGCCCTCCGCCCCCTGCACCCAGGCAGAGCCTCCACTCCTCTGCCCTCCGCCCTTTTAAAAAGATATCGTCCTTATTCGCCCAGTGCATAGACGACAGTGATCAGCGCGCTTGGGGGACGCACCTGGCCGGCTGGAAAGGCAGAGGCGGCAGTTTTTGTCAGGCTGGCCCCGGGGTGGGTTCTGCTCCCATCGGCGGTTAAATGGTCATTGCTGCTCCCTGCCTGCATTCTGTTACCAGGAGCCCTTTCCATCTGCTCCCAGCTGCAGCTTTTGTTTTCAGACCCCTAGGCCCGGGGGCCAATGCTCCTGCTTGCATCACGTTGTGTGTAAGCCGCGCAGGCCGTCGGCTGCGGGACGTCATGGTGGGTCAGTGATCCACTGGCTCCGGGGTATTTTCAAGTGTCCTTTGCTGCCTTCTTAAGCCACGGCTTTTGCGAGTGCAAGGATAGACAGAGGGATGGAGGACGGACTGTGCCTACGTTCTGGCCCAGCAAGTTACAGATTCTCCATTTCCTCGTGGCCAGTGCAGTCACTCCCGCCAGGACCAAACGAGTGGCTGGACAAGGCCGCCAGGTCAGAGGGGGATCAGGCCTTTTGTGTTTTCTTCCCGCTGCATAGCACGAAGTGCCCCCTGGCAGCTCTGCTTTACGTTCCAGCGACTCCTGCAGACCGCCCTTAGCGGGCGCTAACAAGCCCCTGGCTGTAGCTGAGATGCACACAAGACATTGAGCTCCTTAGGGGCAGGGGTGTTAGAGGTGGGAAATCCATCCCGTGTTAGCCTAGATCCCTGAGCTGGTTTCTTTGGGGTGCATCTGAGATTAAACAGCCACGCTTGAGCTGAGCCACAAGGACCCCCTAAAATCAAGGGTCCATTTTAGTCCAGGAGCAGCAGTCCGTCCCTCTCTTCCCCCATTCTTTTCTGGTCATTTGTTAGCAGTGGGTGAGGACGCTGCATACCCCTGTCTGTCCATCGCCGCCTCTTGTGTGCGCCAGCGTGATCCCTGGGCTTGCTTCCTTGGAGGGGATGGAGTGGCAGGGCCGGGCAGGAACAAGCTGGGGCATTAACCCCCGGCGTGTAATCCCGATGGAGAATTTGCTTCTGATCTGACCTGTGCCGGATTTACCCCAGGTTAACTCATTTGCTGTCAGGGGAGTTGACACACACAGAGATTCAGGCTCCTTGCATTGGGTGCCAGACATCGGGTGTAAGCCCCCATCTAGATTCCTGATGAGTCTGAGCCGAGCCCCTGGGGACAGTGACCCCTCCTCCACCCCCGGCCAGTTATTGCCTGGCCCCAGCACCAGATCCTGGGGCTGAGCGTGAGCAGTTCGCTCTTGTCCTCTTTGTGCCAGGCTCCCCCTATGCTGTGGCCAGCCTGAGAGGGAAGAGAGCGAGCGGCCGTGAGAGGGGAGCTCAGAGCCATGCTGCTATGGCGGGAGGCGGATTTCCAGAAGCGCTGCACCTACCTCGTGAAGGACCAGCCGTGCGAAATGCTGACGTGCCCCGAGCTCCCTCGTGCACAAGCCTCTTTGCCCCGAAACCTGGCCTTCCAGTGCAACAGCAGCAATAAGGTGAGTCACAAGCACCAACAGTTTGGTTGTTGCTGGAAGCCCTCAGCAACGCAATAGCAAAGGGACAAGAAGAGGGGCTCGTATCCCGGGGGGGGGGCGCCAGACCATTGAACTAGGCAGATAAACTGTCCACGTGCAAGACACTTGTGCACATGCTCACGCACGTACAAAACCACACACACACTGGTGCTCACGTGCTTGTGAACATACACACGGGCACGCTAGCGAACATGCTAACAGGCAGACACGCACACTTGTGCTCACACGCCTGCACGTGAACATACTAACATGCACATGCACCCCTGCATACACACGCAAATATGCACACACACACACACACACACACACCTGTGTGCATACTCATGCATTCCTGCACAGGAGTGCACCCGCTCACGCAAAGACACCCCCTCCCACAGCACACACAAGTTCACAGCCACTTCTCCAGAACACACCTGGGGCAACCACACAAATGCTCCCAGCGTCTTTATGTACCCAGCCAGGCCCACGCTGCTATCACACACCATCGGCTGCGCACGCCTATCGCACGCCATCAGCGGGAGCGCACACACAGGCGTGCACACAGACGGGCCGGCGTTCACGCTCCCGTCGCTCTGCTTCCTGCGGGGAGAGATGAAAGCAGCAGGGGCTGGGCGGTGCGGTGAGAGCCAAAGGCGCCCGAGCCTCCTGGGTGCGACCGAACCAAAGGAAGCTCCCGGGCAGGCCTGCGATGCTTGTATCTGCGTGTGGTGTTCACCAAGTGACAGCCTCTGGGCTCAGCTTCCTCCCATCAAAGCATGAAACAAGTCACGCAGCCCCCGAAGGCATTAACCTTCCTCTCCCAGCCCTCTCCTCCCTGTAACCTGGCTTTTGTGGGGCAGGTGCCCAGCTGGGGGTGGGGGAGAAACGGGACACCTCATCCCCTCCGACAGCGAGGCCTGGCCGCAGCCTGTGCCTGTAGCCGCCGGCAGGGCGAATGAGAGCTGTGGTGGGCGGTCTGACTGACTCCCTGGTTCTGACTCTCAGGTATCAACCCTCCGCCTTCACCCAGGAAGTGCCCTGGGAACTTGCCACCTTGTCTTTCTCTGCCCCCACAAAGGGCTGGGGGCAGGCGGAGGCCCTGGTAGCTATCCAAGCCGGGGGGGAGAGGGGGGGAGGCCTGCTTGCCTTCTCCACCCGGGGGTGCGCCCTCAGCCCTGCTGCCCTTCCGAGGGAGTCAGAGGCGGCAGGCAAGCCTGGAGCCAGAGGCGGGGGCAGAGCAGGGGACGGGGGTGTGCGCGTGGGGGGGGGGCGTCTCCTGACTTGTGTGTTGGTGGGAACATGGGCCACGTGGCTGCTCTTGGGATGTGCGTGAGAACTGATGCGGTGCAGGGGGCAAACCCTCCCCTGGGATTCCCCCGCACGCCACCAGCCTTTCCACCCTCCCTTGGAAGAGCTGGTTTCTATTCCCATCTGCCAGCAGGAAATGATGTGTGGGGGGGCGGGCAGGGGGGCTGCTGCTGGGAAGGGTGGAAATGCAGAGGAGGAACACTGCGAGTCTGGGCGCGGGGGAGGAAGGGGGTTCCGAGGAGTTGGGCCGGGCCAGGCAGCGAGCAGAGGAAGTGACAAGGAGGGAGCAGGGAGATTCCCGGCCCTTGCTCCGGCAGGGGTTTTCCTGCTGTATCAGCCTTGTCCCAGGCGGAAGGGGTGAGCTAACCATGCCCACGCTGGGATGGATCCGGGAAAGGCTGGGGTTTTCCTGGGTTTCCCGCCAGAGAAAGGCCCCGGTTTACTGCAGCAGATTTGCTCAGGCAGCCGGGGCAGGAGGTGCATTGATGTGCCCGGCGGGAATAGGCTGGGGTGGGAGACTCTCCTGGGCTGGAGTTCCTCGGCCCCCCGGGGGTAGCCTTGGGCATGCCGCACCTGTGGGAGTCTCACGCAGGTAGGGCCCATCCCCCTCCAGCCCAAGTCAAAGGCAAAATTACCATGGACTGAACTGGGGCAGGACCAGGCAGCCCCTGATCCAGCCTCTTCCACGCCCCTGCCTCCTGCCTGGGCATGTGCCACTCCCTGCTTGCAAGCACGCTCACACAGCGGATCCTGGCGCAGATGAGCACGCGCTGCTGTCTCCCTGGCTAACTGGAGGTGACTAACCAAGCCTGGCCAGCCCCTTGTGTACCTGGTGGAGACTGGGGCGGGGAGCAGAGGGGTGTGTGGGGATAGAAGGGGCAATGAGCCATGGTGACGAGCGGGGAGCCTGCCACCCCTTCTCTCCTCCCACTAGCCATGCTCTGCTCAGCCTGCAGCTGGGAACCAGGCCCCACCAGGTCGTGCTCTGCTTAACACGCCTGCCTGCCTGCTGCTCTGGACGGGGGAGAAATGGGGGGTGAGGAAGCACAGCAGAGGACGGACTGCACTGCCGTACAAGCTCCCTGCAGCGTGGAGGAAATCCCCCGGTTTGGGACGGCTCCTGGCAGCTCTACGCACCCGGGGCAGCCCATGAGGGCGAAGGGAACAGACGGGGGGTAGGCCAGGAATGAGCGAGAGAGAGCGAAGGTGCTGTTTGCGAGGGGTGGCGGGACGGCTTTCCCGTGCAGGCTCCGCTCCCACGGACACTGAGTTTGCCAGCAGGGCGCTGAGGTGGTGAGCACCTGTCTTCGCCCAGCGGGAGGAGGGTGCATTCAGGCTATTAACCAGCCACGGGCACGAGCTGCCCCCTCCGGCTCCCACGCCAAACCCCTCCACAGTGTGGGCCTGCTGGGAGCTGGAAATCATCCTCCCCCCGCTGCGCAGGCAGTTTGCACCCGGACCTGGATGTCACCAGCCTTTGGACCAAGGGAGGCCAGGTCCGGCTTGTTCCAGCCCAGGCCATCTCTGGGCATGCAGGAAGAGACACCCTGCCCTGTGCAGCTCTCCTCCTGCTAGGCCTGAGCCCCGGCCGGCCGGCGTCTCTGGGTGTAGCAGAGCCAGAGTGCTTTGGGGTGGCTCGGACCCCAGGAAGGGGCAGCTGGGGCCAGTTCCGGGTATTCTGATGGGAATCAGAAGCACTTTTCTTTCGCAGTCTGACGTGGCTCCTCCATGCTGCTCGCCCTGCCCTGCTCTGCCAGGAAGCCTCGGCCTAATCTCCTTTAGTGATCAGCGTGTCAGGGGCCTGGGCTAATTAATGCCAGACCCATCCCACAGACTGAGCTGTCCAGCACACCTGGGCCCACGTCAGCCCTTTGCACGGCTGCCGAAATCTGGCCTCCCCAGCTGGGTGGTAGCGGAGGTGACGAGGAGGCCTGCGACGGGGGGCTTTGGCTAGCTGCACAGGCACTAGTGGGGAGGGTCCGTGGAGCGTATTGCACGTGGGAAGAGGGTAGTGGGGGGAACAGTTTTCGGGGTGTGTGTGTTGGGGGCAGTTTTAGGGGCTGTGTGTGTGTCAGGCGCTCTATAAAGATTAAGGATCCAAGGCGGTTGCTGGGCTGTTTCCTGGAGCCCGTTCCCCGGCTGTGTCTGGGGGGGTGAGAGGAGTCCTGCCCGGCGCTGACCGCACGCTGGTGCCCCTGCAGGTGGTGGCGGTGCTGAGCCGAGAGTACATCCCGCAAGGCACGCGCTTTGGGCCGCTGGCCGGGGAGGTGTATGCCAAAGAGAACGTGCCAAAGAACGCCGACCGGAAGCACTTCTGGCGAGTGAGTAACAATCCGCGAGCACGGCTCCCGCCGGGGCCGGCCGTGAGCGGGACAGGGCTGGTCTGTTCTCTCCAGCCCCGGGGGCCATCGATTCCCAAGGGCTTTCGCCCACTGCTCAGGGCTATCTGTGCAGCCAGCCAGAGCGGGCAGCTTCCTGGGGGGGTGGAAGACTGCTCTTGCAGCCAGATACCCAGGGTGCCCGGGGTGGAGACAGGCCAGCGCCAGCCTGCTTCTGTCCCCTCCAGCAGCAACTGCCCCGGCCCTCCGCTCTTCCCAAGTCCCACTCAGTTCCACAGGCCCCAACCTTCCCTCCTGACCCACGACTCCGGGCCTCCTGCCCGTCTCCTGCCAGCTTCTCTTGGGGCAGGCTGGCTCAGAGGGCACGGGCTCTTAGGGTGCCCATGACTGGGAGAGCGAGTCACTGGCATCTTTCTGGAGCTGGGCACAGTGTGGGCCTGCACCCAGCCTCTGACACAGTCTCTGGGAGACACTCGAATCAGGGGACCTCTTTGCGGGCAGGTTTTGCTATCACCGGAGCACTCTGCCTCCATTTGCCCCCCCGTCCCAGCGCCGTAGCTGGAGGTTTTGGGGGTTGTGCCTTCCGCTCACGTAGCTGAAGGTTAACGCTGACACCAGTATCTGACTGAGCTGCAGCCCTACCCTGGGCCCGCAGTACAGACACCCCGAATGAGGATTTGCTCTTTTATCGCACCTTCCAGCAAAGCGCTTTCCGCACATCGGTGAATTAAGCCTCTCAATCCCCTCTGCAAGATGGATCAGTATCGCTACCCCCTGCTTTGACAGATGGGGAAACTGAGGCACGGAGCAGGAAAGTGACGCAACTCCTCAGGGGCAGGCATAGCAGCAGAACTCAGGAAAGGAGCCCCCTGTCCGACCACTCTGTCCTAGGTTATTTACACAGAGTAACCCGGAGGTGGGGAGGGGGAACTTTAGCTGGTGAAACTGGAAGCAAAAGCCCCTTTTTGCGTTCCCTGTCCATGCTGGGGATTTCAGATTGCTGTAAACACACCCCAGCGCTTGCAGGGGGAGTGTTTTGTTTTTTGTGGTTTTGCTTTGGTTCGTTTTTCTCGTTTCTTAAAAGGAAATAATCCCATGGCTGCGTGCCAGCCAGTACTTAGCCCCTGGCTTTTTATCAGCTCTTCCTGCTCTTCAAAGCACCAGGTGGCTCTCAGCTGTTTGCTTCCCTGTGTGGGAAAAAAAGGGAAAGGACCAGCCCTTTCTGGGCCCCTGCCCCGTCCCTCCTGCTGGGAGGCAGAGCTGAGTTTGCTGCCAAAAAAGCCGCAGAGGCGAAGGGCGAGGCTGCTGTGTTTGAAACCAAAACTCTCCCTGCGAGGGGTGATGTCAGCAGGGGCTGGGATAAAACTCCTCCTGTCCCCAGTTCTCTGGCAGTGACTCAGGGAGAACTCCACCGGGTGAGTGCGATAGGTTGAGAGAGAGATCACAGACGGGCTGTGGCGTCTCCTGGACTTGGCACCGCGTCGCTCTCAGCAGCGGGTCATGTCACAGATGCTCCATGTGCTCAGAACATTGGTTCTTACCACCTGGGGAGAGTCAGGACTCCTGGGTTCTGGTCCTGAATCTGAGAGCGAGCTCACGTCCGCAGATTGAAGCTGCAGCTGGGAGCCAGGATTCCTGGGTTCTGTTCCATTTGGACCCGACATGGAGCATGTCACTTCCCTCCTCTCTACCTCCGCTTCCCCTGTTTGTTAAACGGGGATAATGAAACTGATCTCCTAGTGGGAGACCACCTGCCCTACAGCTCAAAGGGCCATCCCCATCAGCAGATCGCTGACAAATCTAGTGGGCCCAGGAACAGCGTACCTGGATGGATGCACTGGCAGGGGATGCTCGTTTCGCTAAGGCCCCCCCCCCCGCCCTGTGGCTCACTGGGCTGTCTTTTCTCTTCTGCCTCCTACAGATTTACGCCCCCGGGGGCGAGCTTCACCATTTCATCGACACCTGCGACCCGCGGCGCAGCAACTGGATGCGTTACGTTAACCCCGCCCCTGCCGCCCCGGCCCAGAACCTGGTGGCCTGCCAGAATGGCCTGGAGATTTACTTCTACACCCTGAAGCCCATCGTGGCCGGTGCCGAGCTGCTGGTGTGGTACAACCGCGAGTTTGCCGAGCGCTTGCAGTGCCCGCTTCCCGGGGAGCTGGCAGAGGAGCTCGGTGAGGAGTGTCGGGGGGGATTGGTGTGGCTGGCATGCCACCGTATCGGAGATGGGGGGGGGGAAATGTGTGACTCATGCAAGAGGACAGTTCCCCAAAAGAGGGGGGTGGCATATGGGGTTGGAGCATCTTAGAGAGAGGGGTGAGCCAGGAAACTTGGACTGAAATCCTGGGCAACTGGTTCAGCTCCATCTCTGCCCCAGAAGGATGGAGCAGAATGGCTTCTTCCCAGAACCCTTGGGCAGGAGAACTGGGCCGGATCTCCCGCTGTGGAGCTCTCCGGCCCTCTTTGCTCTCAACCTGGCATTCCTCTCCCTGCATTGCCACGGCTGCTTCCAGGGAACCGACAGCCTTCGCTGAACCGACGCAGTAAGGGACTCCGGGGTTCAGCGTTCAGCCTGGATCTAGGCCAGCTCAATCCTTATTTCATCCAAACCGCTCTAGTAAGCGGTCTGAGCCGCAATCTCCAAACCAGCTCCCAGGTAATGGGAGCACGGCAAGGGTTAAACACAGGGGGGATGTATAGGAGTATATTCATTCCGCTTTAGAGGAGGAATCTGGTGTTCTAGGCGCCCTCTCCCATCCTGTCTAATCCAGCTTTATCATGTAGCATATCTGTCTATTCATCCATCAGATCTCAGTCCTTGCTGTTGTAGTGACAGCCACACAGGTGTCCGCACGCCATGGTGCTGGTGCAGAGGTAGTGTTAGCCCAATGGGGGCCCTAAACAGGAATATTTGGGGGGGGGGCTGCGTGCTAATTGTATTATTCCCACAAAGCTAAAACATACCAGCCCAGCGCACCCTAGCCCACTTGTGAACTAAGATGAACGGTATTTGGGGGTAATGCTAAATCGGGGGCCCCTTGAGCTGCCAGGGGCCGTAAGCAGTAGCTTAGTCTGCTTATGTCTAGCTGAAGAGAGGAAATGGGACCAGAGGCCTTTCGCAAAGTGGGTGGCCTTAGCTGGGCTGAGGATCCCGCATGGCGTCTCGCAGCACCCCTCCTAGCACCCCCCCTTGGCGCCCTGGGTTCCACAGCCCTCTGCTCGCCAAGGGGCCGGGGGATCCTCAGCGGGTGTCATCAGCCTTGCTCCAGGCCAGCTGAGGAGCTGTCCCGACCTCTGAAAAGTGAATTTGGCACTGGTGAAAGCTGCAGGCCTGCGGCTGGTCCCCCGGGGGTGGAAACCTCACTGACAACCCAGGAGCTTGCGAGGTCCCCGTTCGAGATGGTGGGAATTTCCACCGGATGAACCCAGCCACATGGAAACAGGGGCCTCGATGGAAGCCCCAGCGGGTGTGTGCGTGTGTGTGTATCCCTGACAAAAAGGCTCACCCGCACGCACAGCCAGTACCAGGAACATGTGCAGTAACACACGTGCTTGCTTCTTTCTCTCCAGAGCACGATGGTATCAGGAAATCCACCGCAGAGGCCCCCACCGCGCCGCGGCCTAAACCGCCGCGAGGGGCCGCTGCTGACAACCCAAAGCTCACAGCTAAGTACACAAAGAACGAGGAGGAGGAGGAGGAGGAGGAAGACAGCGGCGAAGAGGAGAGCGTTGACGTCGAAGAGCTGGACGGAGACGCGCCGTCCAGCCCAACGGGAAACCAGTGTGCGGCTCTGAGCAGGCAGCTCCCCCAGGAAGTCAAGCAGTGGCCCCTGGGGCCGGGCCCTGGCCCCAGCACACCGGGCGAGGAAGGTGCAGCCAAGACGTCCAACCCTCCAAGCCAAAGAGCCGCGAGCCCCAGGAACCAGCCGGTCCTCAACTGCTGCCCGTACGGCCCGACTACCTCACTGCGCAAGGAGCTGCAGCGCTGCCTTAGCAGCCTCTACCCCTCCTGCCCTCTGTATTTGCCAACGGGCCACTTGCCCCAGCCGTATCTTTATGCCTGCAGCACCGTCCCCGCCCACTACCCCCGGTTTGTACCGCCCCCCCACGCCTCGCCCTTCCCGCCGGCGCTGCCCCTGTGCAGGGTAGGGGAAGTCACTCCCTGGGGTGTGCCGTCACAGGATCCCCAGGCGTACACCTGTGCCCTGGGGGACGGGGCATCTCCATACTCAGGCCTCTACGGGGCTGCCTTGTCTCCAATGCTGCCTCATAGGAAGCAGGAAGCCCACGAGCTCCAGAAGCCACCGGAGGCTTTAATCTCCGTCCATAGCGGCACCTTCTCCTTCCCGGGCTCTGGCTACAGAGCGAAGCAGCATTCCTCCCCTGCTGTGGGCACCTCACATACCCCTGAAGTTCAGCAGCAGAAACCTACCTCCCTGCTCGCCCAGCAGCTCCAGGCCATCAATCTCAGCATGCCAAAGACCTGCCGGCCGGCCGGCCGCGTGGGCCTCAGGCCCGTGCCCTACCCTCTGACGAAGCAGAACGGCAAGATCAAATACGAGTGCAACGTCTGCACCAAGAGCTTCGGGCAGCTCTCCAACCTCAAGGTACCAAAGAGCCACTCTCCCGCCCCCCTCCGTCAGCCGGCGCCTCGCCCCCTCCAGACCCACCCTCTCACCTCTGCAGAGGCAGCGTGATCTAGCGGATAGGGCACGGGACCGGGACTCCGGAGACCTGGGTTGCATGCCTAGTGCTACCTGCTTGGTGACTTTGGGCCGGTCACTGTCCCTGCTTTGTGCCTCTGTGGGGATAATGATGCTGACTTCTCTCTGCTGTGAGATAAGTCCCCCGGGCGGCAAGGGACCACGCTCCCCCATTCTCCCTCCACATCCACCCCCAGATGAGGACAGCCCAATTCAGAGGGAAAGTCCCCTCTCAGAGCAAGAGGCTCCATCACCTAATGGAAATTTCTCTCACTTCTCTCCTTCCGTCCCTCACTCCTCTCAAACCCCTGACTTTTCCCATGCTCTTACTCCTGCACTTTCCCACCGTTCCCTCTCCTCCCCTTCTGTTTATTTCCCCTTCCACATCTTTCTTTCTTTCTTTCCCTCCCCGCCCCTGCCCCGCCCGGCTCCCTGCCCGGCTCCCTGCAGGTCCATCTGAGGGTGCACAGCGGCGAGAGACCCTTCCAGTGCCACATCTGCAAGAAGTCCTTCACGCAGCTGGCTCACCTGCAGAAGCACCACCTGGTGCACACCGGCGAGAAGCCTCACGAATGCCTGGTAGGTGACGCTTCCTCCCTCCTGCGACCGGCCCCAGTGCTGGGGAAGGGGGCCCAGGGCCCATCTGGATCCACAAGGGCTCATGTGGTTGACTCCGAGGTCTGGGCAGGCGGGGCCACTGGCATCCAAGTGGGGAGCAGAGACCCACCTGGGCCTCGGTTTCTGGGCATTGGGAGGGTGGATAATGGTTGTGGGGGGACGAGTCCTCAGCTGGACCCCAATTTCTGGGGCAAGAGCCAAGGACAGCAGAAGCCCTGGGCGGACACAGGGACAAATTCTGCCTTGGCCTGAGTGAGCCCAGCTCCATTGTCTGGGTTTGAGTCGCTCCCACTGAGGCACTAGCCAGGTGGTGGGGCCAGGGGCTGAGCCCAGGGGCTGTGGCGGGCCGGCCGGCTGTGGGGCTGACACGACTCCCCCGCCGTAGGTCTGCCACAAGCGCTTCAGCAGCACCAGCAACCTCAAGACCCACCTGCGGCTGCACTCGGGCGAGAGGCCGTTCCAGTGCCGCCTGTGCCACTGCCGCTTCACCCAGTACGTCCACCTCAAGCTGCACAAGAAGCTGCACGAGCGCAAACGCCTGCACCGCTGCCCCAGCTGCCCCCGGGCCTACATCCACCCCTTCAGCCTGGCGCTGCACCGCCGCGGCTACTGCCCGCTGGCCCCGGGCCCCGCCGGCCCCCCTGCCCATCTCGGCTGCTTCAACAACATGATCGACCACTTCGACTTCAGCCTGGATGCCGAACGCCTGGAGGGGGAAGGGGCCGACCCTGCCTGGGTTGCCGGGCTCCTGGAGAACCTCATCCGGAGGGAACTGGAGACAGACAGGCACGGGCAGCTCCTCAGAGACAAGGGCCCCTGCTCCCCCGGCCCCCACAAACAGCTGCCGCTCCTGCCCCTGTCCCACTACGGTGTGTCTGTCAAGCAGGAAAACACCCCACTGCAGCCGGCCTGACCCGCACCCTTCACTGGGACTGGGCCCCATGGCCACTGGCTGGCTTTGGGGAGCTGTGGTTCCCCAGGCCAGGGCTCGGCGACGGACCGAGCCCCTGCCGATGAAAGCCAGGACTCCCATGGGCTCCGTATGTTCCCCTCCAGGTCCCACGAACCGGCCGTGGGGGCCAGAGGCTGGGTTAGGATTTCAATAGGGGCCACGGATGTGTCCGCCGGTGCCAGGGAGCTGTGGGTGGCGCCTCCCGCTCTGCAGGCTGTGCTAGAGAGGGGTTTGTGTCCCTCCACGCTGAGCGGGGGCTGATACCTGGGCTCCCGGCTGGGGAAGCTGAGGCTTTCAATGAGCTCCAGCCCTACAGCAGCGCCCTCAGCTTAGGGGTCTGTAGGGTGCTCTGCCAGGGATCCAGGGAAAGCCCGGACAGCCCAACCCTTCCCTGCGGTGCCTGGGATCTCTCTCCAGGCCACAGGTAAGGGGCAGGTCAAGGCTGTCTGTCCCAGCTCTGCGGGAGCTGCGCTGTCTGGGTTATCTCCGTGAATGGCCCAGACCTCCCCTTGAAAAGTGACACGCCAGGAGCCTTGGGCAGGGTGGCAGGAACCCCGGGCTGGCCGAGAAGCAGCCCCGAGCAGCTCTGCCGTCCCAGTGGGACTTGGTTTCCTTCAGCACTGCAGCGGCTTCCGGCCCCCAAAGCCCTGTACAGAGATACCAAAAACTGCCTGGGGTCCGCCAAGCCCCTCCCAGCTCCAAAGCAACCCCATTGCCCGCCGGCGGCTCCTGCAGGCTCTTCCCCCACCGCCAGTGCCACAGCCTGGGAATCTGCGATTAACCCTCTAAGTGCCACACGTCGGGTTGCGCCCACAGGCCCTCAGGGTGCAATTCGAGCAACAAGAAGGTGCAAAACCAAGGGACTCCTCTTAGGTCCCCCAGCCCTACCTGCCCATGGGGCGGGGGTGCATAGGAGCAAGCCTTCACCCCAGTCTATAGAAAGAGCTTTAATTGCTCCAGTCCCCCACCTTAGGGGGCAGGGAGCTGCACTCAGTACGAGCCAGGGACCCCCCCTGGTCTATGGAAAGAGCTTTAACTTCTCAGGTGCCCCCTCTGATCTCGGGCTGGGCCCCACTGCCTGGTCTATGACCGTCTCAGGAATCTCTGAAGGGGCCGCTGCCCTTGCATTTGACTGTGCCCTTGTTTTTATTTATTTCGCGGGTGGCTGCAGCCCTTTCTCTGTGTATGTCGTGGGCAGTTTGTTGCAGATTTAATGTTGGTGTCGCGTGGGCTGTCCTGGGAGCATTGACATGGAAGGAGTGAGAAAGTGGGGCCAGTTGGGGCCGGATCCCTGGGGAAGATGGGTCGGGGGAAGGGAAGATGGCAGCTTGGGGGTGAGAAGGGGGGGCCCCGTTTAGCCCAGGCACAATGTTCTACACCCGTTAGCTGCTAGATCTCTGTCTAGTGCGGAGCTCCTGGGACACCAGCCCAGCCCTGTGGAAACCCTTAGAAGGAGAACGGGCCCTCTGGGGCCCCCCATTGCTTTTCTGCTCCACACTCACCGGTCTGTCCGCTCGCCCCATAGCTCCTGCACGTCCTTTCTCCAGCACCCTCCATGGCCAGCAGCCTGCCTCCATGCTTCAGGATAGCCCCCCCTCTCTTGCCCGTTGCATGCCTTGCCTCGACACTCCTGCACCCCCCTCGCATTCTGCCCCCTGCCGCTGCACCCCCTCACGCCCTTCGGCTCTGTACCCTTCCTATCTGCAGGCTCGGCCCTCCATCCCCGGCACGCTGCGCGCCCTCCACACCCCGCAAGCCAGTGCGAGTCTCAGACGCCACATCAGAAGCTTCTGCTGATCGAGAACGTTAAGCCCTTTGCTTTAACAGATGCAGGCTCCAGTGCCCGGCCCTGCCACGCCTGGCACCATGGAGCGGGCTGGGGCTGGGGGTTGGCATTCCAATGTTTCGCGTCAATAAAACTTTCTGCCTTTGTAGTTTTACAAACTTCTCTGAGGAACAAACCTCTTTTCTGGGGCCTTTTGGTTTCCATGTGTCAGTTACCCAAGCACCGGGGAGCTGTATTCCATGGGGATGCTCTGAGTTCTCCTCCCGGACAGCAGTGCCCTCCGCTTGCGCCCCCAACCACGGACCAATAGATTCTTCACAGCCACGGGTGGCCAAGGCATTGCCCCCAGGATATAATACAGCCCATCAAGCTGTATATGGTCGGTGGGTATCCTTTCACCTTTAATACAGAGGTCTGGCCTGCATGGATGACAGCCTCCAGCATGCCACATTGCATGGCCGGCTAACAGCAACCAAACCTCATGCTTCAGGGTACCAGCTGTGTGCTGCAGGGGTCAGGAAGGAATCTGCTTTTACCAGACATACAGCATTCTGTGGTTACCAGGTGCATTCTGGTTTGTATTCCACCCCCTTCCACTAAAGAACTAGATTATGGCTTCTGCCAGGGGCAGGATATTGCATAAGATGGACTAATGTTCTGATCTGTCATAGCTAGTCCATGATGAAGGGCTGGAACAGAGACCTGGGCTGGGACCCAGATCTCTTGGGTTCCTTTCTTGATTCTGCACTGAGTGACTTTGGGCCAGTCACTTCATCTCTGTGCCTTGGTTTTTCCACCAGTAAGATGGGCATAATGTAATAGACTGGTTAGTGTCCCTGTGGACCACTGTGCTGTCCTGGCTGGGATAAAAACGGCTCTACTGTGTATCAGAGACCCTATACTGCTGACAGCTACTAGGGGTTCTTCTATAGCTCAAGCAACTGGGCCTGTGATTTTAGAGCAGGAGAACCTTGGTTCGGACCTCAAAGCTGGTTGCCCTTGGCTTAGTTACAATGCTCACCTGCAGCAAAGAGGTGCGGTGGGGGTTGATCAAGGGGGATATGTTTGTAAATGGCTTTTGGGGCTTCAGACGGGGGGGCCCTAGGAGCAGCTTTCAGAAGCGTTTCCCGAACTGTTGAGCAAACCCCGTAGGGAGCGGAGGGGTCTTGCGTGTGGTGTGTGATGAGGGAAGTAGCTGCTCAAGTCCAAGGGGAAGTGCTCCGCTTACGCCATGGCTTCGTGTTTCCTCTTCAAGCCTGGGAAACAGTAGGTTCCCCATCGCGGCCCAGGGATGGGAGCTCTGCCTGCCCGGCACCTCTCGATAGGGTCGAGGCATCAGCCACGTGACTGGCCCTCCTGGGCTGCGCAGGGAGCAGGCTTTGAACCCCAGCTACAAGCCTCGCGCTCACCCCGAGAGGCCGAAAGTGGGCCACAAGCTCCCAATACCTCGCCGAGTCCAGGGGGCACTGTAGGGAGCGGGGCAAAAGCTCTGCGTGTGTTGGGGGAGCATCCCAGCTGCTCCAGCCCCCGCCTCCAACCGGAGCAGGAGTTTCCTAGTGGAGGATGAAACCTTTTTCCGTGGCTCCCCCTGTGAAGTGGCGGCATCTCTCCGGCTCCCGGCGCTGTTTGCAGGCTGTGTCGCCTCTTAGTATAACCGCCCCCCCGCCCACACACCAGCATCTCACCCCCGGAGGCAGCTCTCGCCGTCCGGCAGCTGCTGCCTAAAGTCTTGTGGGCGCGTGACTCATGTCTGGCTGACTTCCCCCCGCGCCGCCCCAGCCCGGGCTGAGTGGGCAGATAGTGGGCTGGGCCCAGCCCCTCTGCCCGCCACTTCGACAGGAAGAGCTGAAGGAAGCAGCAGCCCTGAGCTTTCACCTTTGCTGCGCTCTGAGAATTCCCCTCACTTACCAGCAGGCCTGGTGACTAACGCGAGCGAGCGCGTGGTGCGCAGGGTGGGCAGGTACCCAGCTGGCTAATGACTGGGCCTTCCTAGAACTCACTGGCTGCAGGCTGGGGAGTGAATTAACCCGTCGTTCACCAGCCACACAGGACTGAGGGCTCAGGGGAGCCGGCACGTTATAGGCCCGATCCTGCCCTTTTGAAAGCCACGGGAGTTTTGTCATGGACGTTACTAGGTGCAGGAACAGGGCCTGGGTCCTCTCTTGTGGCCCAGTCGTGCGGGGTGCAGAGCCTCTTCCGGCAGGGGGCTGAGGTACCCTCAGATTTCCTTGGGAGCTGAGGGGTGCTAAGGAAGGCCAGAGGCCTCAGCGTCGGGACATTGGGACTTAGTTCCTGGCTCTGCTGCTGGCTTCCAGGGTTGCCTGGGGCAAGTCATGTCACTGCTCTGTGCCTCAGTTTCCTCATCTCTAAAATGGGGTTCATGATAGGTAGACCAGCCATTTATTTACCCTTGGTCTAGCCAGGGGCTGGTCTGGAGGGATTGGTCTGACTTCAGTGTCGGAGGACAGAGAGAGATCACTACCGGACCGGCAGAGTAAGACTTCCCCACCTGGAATCTCCCTCCCTATGTCACAGAGCTCGGGCTGGCGGTGCGGACTCCAGACCAGCGCTGTGGGACTGCATAACCCCTAGCTGAGTCACGGACGGGCTCATTAGGCTCTCCCAAGCTGCCGCTTCAGGGGAAAGGCCCCTGATTCCCCCTCCTTGCCCTGGGCGGTATCTTTCGGGTGCAGCGCTGAGAGCTCTGACTGTGCAGAGGGCTGCCTGCCAGCTTCCCATCTGAAAGCTCTGCAGCGAGCTGAGCCGCCTGCTTCAAGGAGCAAGCTTCCTCCTGCGATGGAGACGAAACCAGGGAGGCTGGGAGAAGGGAAAGGCACCTGCCCTGTCTCCACACCTCCTCAGCTCAGCTCAGGAATCCTCCTCCGGCCTCAGCAGCCGCTGGGTGTGCCTGCCCGGGAGAGTTAGCCAAACAACGGGGGTTTGCCTGCTAAAAACTGCAGCTAGAAGGGAAGGCTGGGGCTGAAACGGAAGCCGTATTTACTGCTTCACATGTCAAAGGCTTTACCTGTTTGTCCTTCTTTTCTGTACCTTCAGGCAAAGGTTAAAGGGCTGGTTAATGCTGTGTTTGCCGGGGGGTTGAGGGCTCTGTATACCAACCCCCGGCCCTTGTTTCACTGGGTGGTGTTGGATAGTGACTGGGTTAGGTGGCCACTTTTAGCCCGTTTATTTCATCAAACTGAACACACGATCCTGTAACTCCCCTTGCTTCGGCCCGCAGCTGCAGTGCCACCTGGTGGGTGAATCTCAGACACATCTCAGACGTGATCTCGTGAAGCCGAGGGCCGGTCCGAGTTCCCAGGCCCCCTGGGTTAGTCAGGGGGCAACATGGGGATTGAAGCCGCGGGCCCACAGCCAGCACATATCTCACTGCTTAGCGTTTCATTACAAGACGGGAGCAGCCTGGACTTGAAGTACAGTCCCCTGGTGCCTCCATGTGGGTCACACAGAACTGCTGAGTCCAGCCTTTCGGGTGTACCCGCAACACTTGTGACTGGGAGGCAGTATGGGTCAGAGCCAGCGCAGAAGGGAGCGTGGAGGAGAGGGCGGCAGAGCGAATCCTACAAACATCAATGCTGGGCGTGTCACTGGGGCGCTAGAGGCTCCCAGCACCGGGGCAGACACAGGCCAACAGGGAAGCCCAGGGCAGCGAACGGGCCGTGGAGAAGGTCATCGTCTCTGAGCTTGGCACCTGCTTCGTCTCCTACCTCTGTCACAAGGAGGGAGGATCTGCGGTGGCCGGCCTGGCTCTGATGCGGTACAGATCTCCCAGCTCTGGTCTGGAGAGAGAGGCTGCCAGCCTCCAGGTGAGACCACAAGACAAAGCTGACTTCAGAGACCAACCCGCAGTGGTGACCCCTCCTGGCAATGTGCTCAAGCAGTCCTCACGGGGTTAACTGGGTTACTCGACCTGTTATGGGCTGGAGCCAGGCTCCACCTCTCCCCAAGTCACTTCCTGTTTAGTTGGGGAGGGTGCAGGCCAGCGCAGCAGCGAGTTCCCAGCCTGCAGTCCATGCTGGGCCCAGTGGGAGTCACAGCCGCGCCCCATGTGCCGGGCCTGGAGCTAAAGGGGTTTCACAGCCGCCCACCCGTCGTTCGCTGAGGCTGGCTGCTGCGGGGCTCACCTGCACGCCATGCTTTGATCCTGCGGGATGCTGCAGCTGGCCCCCCACATCTCCAGGGCCTTCTGGTGCCTTACCTTCCCGGGCTTGGGGGGAAGGCGACCCCCAGCTGGTCATTTGCTCTCAACCTCAGCCCAGCTCTGAGAGCTTCCAGCTGGCACTGCCTTGGGGCAAGCTGGCACTCGGCCCCCCGGCCTGGGCTGGCGTTGGGGAGGGTTTTCTAAAGCACCCGTGGTCACTTTGTCGCTGAAGCCCGGGGGATTTTCAGTGGGATTTCGGTGATTAAGAAAACGCCGCCCGTCATGCTGGTCTCCTGTGGCTGAGCGACCCGACGGCAGATGCTCAATGCCTTTGTACCGCCTGCCCCGTACAGCAGAGCCGTGGGGTGATCCGGCTCCGTGGGGCAGGAAGCAGCCTGTTTTTTAAAGTCCCAAGTGTAAGGGGTCTATTAGCCTCTTACTGAAACTTAGTGGGTCTTTTTGGTTGGCCATCTCTTGAGGAAGCAGGACCCTGAAACAGACACAGCCCCCAGGGCCAGTGGAGAGAGGAATCCTCCATCTTTAGGGCAGACCCCAGCCTGCACGCATGCAGGGAGTGCAGGGGTGGGAAAGCCCAACCTGGCCACCAGGGAGGAGTAAACTCCCCACCAGCTCGGCCGATGGCTCGTGTGTGAGGTGTCCCTGGCCCATGGGGGGCCCATGTGACAGAGCTCAAGGTAATAGCCCCGGTAACCGGTCCCCCAGACTTCCTAGGGCCTTGCTCCCACTCTAACTGGGGTGGAGCTACAGCAAAGGGGTGGGGTCATGGTGTAGCGGGGGGGGGGGGGCCATTAGAGAGGCCCCAGGGAGCGGGAGCCTGCTTATTAGAGATGAGCCTGATCCCGCCCTGCTTTGGAGAGGCCTGAAAGGTGTCGTTGGGGGCTGCGTCGACGGCGAAGCTACGGGCCGGGCTGCAGTTCCCCGGGGACCCTCAGTCCCGCCCCACGCTCTGTCCCGTCGCCCCGGGACGCTCCTGCTGCCTCGCTGCTTGTTGTTGGCCGAGTCGGTGCCTAGCGGAGCCTTTCCCCCAGGACCCAAGCTGCCGCGACCTGCCCTGTTCGTTCCCCAAACAAACACGCAGCAGGTTGGATCCTTTCCCGGAGCCACCGAGTCTCAGATCCCAGCCCCACACCTGGGGCCCCCCCCCCCCCCCTCCCGGGCCTTTGCTCGGCGCCTACGCTGCACACCTGTCTCCAGGCTGCGGTCACGCTCATGTGACAGGACTCGGGTTCCACCCAAACGCCAGGGAACGGCCCTGGTAACCAGGCCCTCTGCCTGGGCCCCGCAGTCCTCCAGGGCCGCTCTGGCTGCGTGCCCAGCTCGGCACGGCTGCATCTGTCCGTGCTGCTGCAGCAGCTGCAGCTCCCTCCTCCCGTGCGCACACACACCCGGATTCTCCCAGGCGGGTCAGGTGCAGGTGCCAAAGGGGAACCGCTCCGGGCTAAAAAGAAGGCAGCCAGGGGAGGCTTGTCTGTCTCTGCCGGCAGGGCGAGTGGAGCGGTGCCCTCCGGTTGCTAATGTCTCGCAGAGCCCAGAGCCAGGTGGACTCCTCCCAGCGGGACCCCCGCCCAGCCAAGAAAGGGGGCATCAGGAAGCGGCTCTCCCAGCTCTTCTCCAGAAGCGAGATCAGCCTGACGGAGCTGCAGAGGAAGGAGGGCAGCAGGGACGGGTCTGGCGCCCCAGGAGCTGCAGCCCAGCAGGATGGGAAAGGGAAGGGCAGGAGGAAAGAGAAGAGGAGCAAGGAGCAGGGGTCCTTGGAGAGGTGAGACCTGGGAGGTGGGCAGCGGGTGAGGTGAAGCTGCTGGCTGGTGGAGAAGGGGGCTGGAGAACGTCGGCCGGTGTCCGCACACCTGCCAGGTGGGTGGGTGCGTTTGCACGGTGGCGTGACGGGTGTGTTTGTGCCTGCACCGGAGCGACCGTGGCAGGCACGTGTGTTGGTGTGCTAGGTGTGTTTTCACATGTGCCTGACGAGGCGAGGTGTATGTGGTGGGCGTGTTTGTCCAGGCGCATGTGTGATTGCGAGCACACGTGTGTGTTTGTGCTCGGGGCATGTTCCACGTTCAGCTATGGATGTTTATCGCCCCCGCCCACACTCCCCACCTGCCGATGGACTGAGCTGCGGCCATGCGGCCAGCCTGGCCTTTTCTCCTGGTGTGTTACAAGAGCCCTTTCAGGAAGCTGTCCCACTGCTGAGTCAGCCAGGGAGGCCAATAGGAATGGCCGTGTGATAGGATACTCAGCTCTGGGTCTGGTTTCCATTCCCAGCCCAGGAGGAGGCGGGAGGAAGGGTCTGAATTCTCGCCTATATCACCTTTGTGTGGACAGGTCGCTATCTGGACTGCCTGGCCCTTTCCTGATGGGTCCAAGCTTGCAGTGGCCGTGTCCAGACCATATACACTTGGTGGTCTCAGAATCTGATCGATGCTTAGTGTAACCACACCCAGTCACTACACGCCCAGCAGTCCATCCAGCCCGGCCACATCACAGTCACAGTGTCTGGTCCATACACAATGGACACAGTCCCACTGCCTGGTCCAGATCCTCCTAACATGCAGCATGATCTGTGTTTGCAGCCCCGGTATCCGGTCTATACAGAGCTTGGCTCCATGGTGCCCAGTCCTTATGGACCTCAACATGGGAAGCAAAGTCCCTGCGAGATAGAGTCGAGGGACCCATGGGCAGTCTATGCTCATGGACTGGAAGTTTCTGCCTTCTGAGGGAAACGTTGGTTCTTCTCTTGATGGGCTATGACCTTTGGGAGACAACCGGAAAGCCCAGACCCTCCCCTCCTTCCGCCTGGAGATGGGTGTGAGCCAGGCAGTTCGGATTCAGATCCAGATCTGAGCTTTCCCCAAGGTCGGGCACGTCAGGCTCTGAGGCCCTGCTCTGAGCCCGGCGCTAGCCCCAGTGTCTCCCCCTTGACTTTGTGCTTCACTCTAGGATGGCCGAGGAGTATGAGCCCTCAGGCGGGGGAAGACGGAGCGCAGAGCCCCTCCCTCCCAGCAGGCCCCAGAAGTCATCGTTGAAGGTGAGGCCTCCTTGGCGTGAATGGCTGTCGGAAGGACCCGTCTCTGGCTTGGGGTGGTTAGAAAGGACCTTGCTCATCTCCTGGGGCGCAAGGAGCTGCAGACGGCCTGTGAGCTTCCCCTGTGAGGGGCCGGCAGGTCGGTTGCTGCAGGCTCTCTTCCCTCTGGTAACTAATATTCACAGGCCAACAAGTAACCACGGGATCACTCAGCCCTTCGTGCTGCTGGCAGCAGGGGCCCCGGGCACTGGGCATCTCAGAGCGCAAGGCCATGGCCAGGCTGCTCTACTGCACGTGCCGGAGGCTGGCCCCGCTGTTGGTGCCGGCAGCCCTGGCACATGTAAGGTTTAAGGAGACAGGTTCCCCAGCTGGGCTGGAGTGTGGCCTAGTGGTTAAAGGAGGGACCTGGAGACTTGGGTTTTCTTCCTGGCTCTGCCGCTCACCTGCTCTGTGACGTTGGACAAGTCGCCGAACCATTGTGTGCCTCAGTTTCCCCACCTGTAAATGGATAATAGTACTCGCCTTCCTGGTGGTGGTGGTGGGGGTTTACTGTGAGATCCCCATGGGGCAGGACCCTGCTTTCAGAACTGCAGCCTTCTGTGCCTCTCCTGTCAGAGGCCTCCTCCATCGCGGGATGGGAGTATCCCAGAGGTTTGCCTGGTTGCTTTCCAGTAGGTCTGGGGGCGAGGGTCAGTGCTGGGTGCAGTGATGCTTGTGGGCGTGGCGTGTCACTTCAAGAGCAGCAGATGCTCCAGGCTCTCAACGTGCATCACAAAAGTTAGTAAATGATGCCCCAGGCCCGGCCCCTTGGAGGTGGGGCAGTCTCATTATCCCTGGTTACAGATGGGGAAACTGAGGCACGGGGAAGGGAAATGACTTGAAGGGTCAGTGACCCTGTAGGCCAGATTCTCCCCAGCCTTGTGCTGTGTGGTGGCATTTACACCGTTGTTACTGGGTTGTGTTTTCCGCTCGCTCTCCACCGGGGTATATTGGTGACACAAAGTGCAAGGCAGGGGAGAATCAGAGTCAGGAACAGAACCCGGGAGTCCTGGCTCCCCATCCATCCCTTACTCTAATTAGCAGACCACCCTGGAATTCATGTCGCTTTGCTCTCGGGGGGCCTTTGTCCTCCAGCCTCCCCCCACCCCCCCCCCAGTGATCTCCCTGACTTCTGCAGCTGCAGCAGCATGACCAGGGCCATTTCCCATGGCGCAAGGGTGCCCTCTCTTGGGAGTTCAGGAGCACGACGGGACAATAAGTGCAATGCCTTGTAATCTCCTGTTTCCAATGTAATTTTGTCTGCACTTCGACCTGGCCAGCGTTTGAAAGCCATAAACAGGGATGTCCGGGGAGAAAGACATGGGCCCACCACAATCCATTGGGCTGGGACAGCTTTGTGGAGGGACAAACTCTCCACACTAGGGAAAGTGTTTGCGCATCGCTGTCTTTTCTCCAGCTCTCTGTCTGTGTTTCCCTCTGTCTCTCACCTGTCTGTCCATCATGCTGAATAATCTACTTTCTGTCTGCAAGACACCTAGCCCGGTGCTGTGGCAGGAGCTGAGCGTGTGTGATCTAGTCTGTGCTTTGCAGGGCTACGGCCCGGTCTTTAGGAGGAAGGGATTTTTCCCACCATTGAATGTGGCCCCAAATTCCACACCACGATGTTCCTTCTGCCCGTGTTTACAACGCCAGTGCCGGCAAATGAGCAGGAACAATCAGGCAGCTGGCTCTGAGCCTCCCAGCTGAGTGGAATGGATCTGTGCTGGGCCCAGAAACTCACTCTGGTATCCAGAGGCAGAGTCGCCAGCTGGGCAAACCACCGGAGCAGCAGCAGAAGCAGCACGGTGCTAAGCAGCGGGTCGTGCAAGGCACTGCTTGTACAACACATTTCACAGTTGCAGAGAAGGAAATGAGCCAGTGCAAGCCTCCCCTCTGAATGTGCTGCTCCATTCCCAGAATCAGGGGCAGCTAGTTCATTCCAGGACAGGGGTCGCAAGCCCCCTAACTATTGGGAGGAGGAGATTTGAACAGGAGGTAGTTTGGCAGCTGCAGTTAATTTGGAGCAGAGTTAGGGCGTGGAGCCGCTAATGCTAATTGCAAGTAGCCAAAAATCATGTCAGCCCCCCAGAATCATGAGATAGGCTTAAAAAAACCATAACATTTTAAAAAACCAATTAATGGTGGGTTCTTTATATGGGGGGCTCTGGCTTTTCTCTGCCATCCTGAGGGCTAGGACCTTACTTTCGTTTTAATGGAAGCCGAGGGTCCCATTTGATTACCTGACTCCAGGAGCTGGGGCTTTATGAGAACCACCAACTATCACAAGCTTCATGATAAAATCGTGAGCGTGGGCAATGCTCCATGGCAGTCGTTGAGTGTCTCTAGAACCCGATCTGTTCCCAGGGCAAACAGTCTGAGGCCTCTGCTAGACCTGCTCTGAGGTTCCTGCATGTCTCTCCTCCAGTCCCTGCTTTCCCTCGGAGCAGGGGGCTGAGACTCCAGAGAAGAATTTGCCCCGGGACAGTGTAGGGGTGCCTAGATTTCAGCAGAGACACTGCTAGGCTGTTCAGCCGTGCTGAGGAGCCTTGGTAGGAACTGGCTATAGCCAATCAAGCCAATGAACGCCTAGGAATGTCACAGGACAGAAAACAACCCAGTATTTATTAAAGGAGAGAAACCTGCCCCCTAGTGCCTGCTCTGGGCTGCATGAGTCACACCCCATCCTGTTATTAGCACAGTTGTCTTTGGAAGCCGCCCATCAGGTGGGGTCAGGGGACACGTGAAGGTGGCGGATCTAATCTGTCCAGGGTGTCTCTGGAATACGTGCGCTCCACCGACCTAAGTCTCCTTGGCAGGTAGTGAATCGTTCCAGCTCCTTGCTGCTGCCCCAGTGACTCCTGTGGGTGGAGCCCCTCTGGCTGTTTGCACGGAAGCCAGAGCTTTGCCCTTGGGAAAGGCTGGAGCCACGTTCTCGCATGACTCAGCTGGCTCCAGGGGAACCACTAGCTGCCTGGGACGGTGCAGGGGCCAGCGGGGATTATGTAAAGCTGTGATCGCTCTGCTGCCACACGTCAGATCCACGTCGCTGCCAGCCTGCACACCCCAGAGACTGGGCCCTATGCCAGGGAGTGACACAGGGGCCACCTCCTATCTGCTGGGTCAGGAGCTAAGGTCTCCCCCATTGGCCCAGGACAGGGATCTCCTCTAGTGACCAGGAGTTACTGCAGTCCAGTGACACAGGACTTGGACCTGATCCAGGGACCAGCACCTAAGTGGCTGCGTCAGAGGTTAGACCCTTCCCTGAGAGTTGGGGTGGGCTCTCCTTCCGTGGCTAGGAGCTACCATAGCCCCAAGGGACATGGAGTCCCAGACCTAACCCAGTGGGACAGGGGACAGGCCTTACTGAGTGACAGACGCACCAGGATTTCCTAGCGCGTGGGGTCTCCTCCACTCCCCCAGCAGCTGGGGGAGGGGCTTTCTCTGTTGACCCCAGAACCAGGACTTCCCTCCTCCTACTGCAGTGATGCAGCACAGCTGATCTGCACGGCCACTGCCGTTCCTGGGGCAGTTTGCGTGAAACGGACAGTCAGAGACAAAGTGTTGGGCACTGGCCAGTCTCCTGGATCCCCTCCCCTGCCAGTCCTGAGCCCGCATTCTTTTCTTGGTGTTGCCCTGTAGCTGCGGGAGCCAGGGAAGGACACTCTGACCCTGCCATTGCTGTCCCAGTTGTCTCCTGGGCTCACACTTTCCTCTTCCCTCTTTCACCAGCAGGAGACTCTGGCTGAGACCCAGAGCTGTCCACTTGCCCCTGTTAACAGAGAGATCCCCATGTGGGAGCCATCTCAGCACAGAGATCAAGGATGCACATATAAAGCAGACCCACAGACAGGCACTGGCAAGCCCCATGCAAGGTGGAAATGCAGTCGTCAGGGCGCAGGTGGCTTGGAAGATGGGCTATGGATCCTTTCCTCACTCACGTGCCAGTTCCAATCCAGCCAGAAACCAACTCTGACCACCATATGTGTGAAGCAAACCAGGGTGGAGGGGAAGGGGTGGTTCAGGCCAGTGCTCTGTGAGAAAACGACGTCACACTGGAGCTCTTGTTGCAGACTCAGCAGAGGCTAAGGGTTGGACGAGCCGTGGAGCCGGGCCAGGCCTCCCTAGGTCAGCGCTGAGGTGCACAAGCGGAACAGGGCGAGGGTGGCTTGCCCTGCCGATGCCCGTGCTGTCCCTATCCGGCGGATACGCGCTCTGCCAGGCTGGTATGCCAGCACTAGGAGGCTGAGGGTATCTGGACTGTCCCGTACTGCTCGGATCTAATCCGGCAGCGTGGACGTGTCAGTTGTAAAACCAGGGAGGGGGTGACACCGAGTGTTGGGCGGAGGAGGGACACTGAATTCCAGCTTCTAGGACAGTGGATCCTGCCCTAGTGAGCCGTGGGTCTCAGGTTGGAGGCTCTCGCTGATGCTCTTGCGGCTCCTGCTAGCCAGGGCTGTTTGGGGAGGGCTGTTTGGGGATGGCTGTTTGGAGCGGGCGTGCTTTAGGATGCTTGCCCCTCTCCGCTGCCTCCTGCCTGGTGCACCCTCTCATGACCCCCTCTCCTTCCCCCCACAGCCCCATGCTCTCAGCTACTCAGAGTCCGACCTCTGGAGGAACGGCCTCCTGCGGACGTTTGGAAGCCTCCCCTGGCGGAGGCGGCAAAGCAGCCAGCTGGAGCTCTCGGGCACCGGCGCTGGCAGAAGAGGACATCAGGGGAGCTCCCTGGGCCAGCCCTGGCCTTTCGGGCGGCTTCAGAGACCCGCTGTCGGCAGTGATTTGGATATGGGAGGCCGGCCTGACTTGTGCTCTGCTGGGAACCTGGCCGGAGAGTGGGAGACTCCAGAGCCAGCTGCTCGGCCCATGGACACAGAGGACTCCAAGCCAGCCAGACCCAGCGAAGAGGAAATCTGCACATCCTTTGACTCTCTGCTGTGCAAAGAAGATGGGAGCTCCTGGGGAGAGTCTGTCTCCATCAGCAGCACCTCTCTGTACTTCCCCACCAGCCCCGAGACACAGGTGGAAGACCTCAAGCTTCCAGCTGCCCAGGAGGAACCCAGCAGAGCCCCGGGGTCTCTGTCGGAGTGGGCTGAAAGCATTTTCCAAGAGCTTTTAGACTCAGGGACTTTGTGCCCTAAGGCAGTGGGACAGCCAGACCACGTGAGCCGTGGCTGCAGGGAATCCATCTCTGAACCGGAGACCTGTGCATTCACCAGCCCTGCGTATAATCGCATCAGCAGGACGGAGGAACCTGCAGTAGCCAGGGAGAGCCCTGTTCTGGGGTGCCCTCAGGAGACTATCTGTGGTGTTGACCCTGCTCCTTCCAAGAGGCCTGCGAAGATCCGCTACGAGGTAATGATCACTTTGGCCAAGGAAGAGGAAAAGGGTGTGAAGAGCGAAGCAGAGGACCTGGCGAGGGTACGTGAGAATGGACCAGGATCCCACGGAGCCACGCAATCAGCTGGGGAGGCAGGCGTTTCTCAGCAGGTTGCTGAGTCGCAGAAAATGAATGAGCAAAGTCCCGGGGAACCAGCCAGACCGGCTCCCCAGCTGTCAACAGGCACGGAATTCCAAAACTTCACACTGCAAAGGGAGGGTCCTGCTGGGGAGACTGGGCAGATCCGCCCAGTCACAGGGTGCCTGGTGACACCGCTGCATGGATCAGAGCCCAGCCCCAGGCAGAGACAGGACTGGCAGGAACAGAGCCTGGCACGCCGCAGGGACGTCTGGGCAGCGGAGGGGAGAGGGGAGAGCTGTCAACCCAGCAGGTACGTGAGGAAAGAGGTTTCAGAAGGAACCCGCGGTTGGTGCACTGGCTGGGCCGATTGGCAAGAATTCGGGAGGGAGGCATGTCTCAGCACAGACCGGAGCCAGCCTGTCTCTGCTCCCCACACTGGGAGCTATTTCCAGCCTGACACCTGAGTGTTCACTCTCTGTGAGCAGCTGGGAAGTGACCCGAGAAGGGGAACCTCTGGCCTGATTCGCAGAGGGCCTGCGGGCCCACTGATGTCATGGGGGACGGCGGGGGTGGGGCGGGCTCAGAACCAAGCCACTCATTCATAAAAACAGTGAAAGGGGCTCCCGAGTTCTGGCCTGGTATAAATTCTGGCAGGCCAGGGGTTGGATCTGGGGGTCTCAGCTCTAAAAATGCAGGGCCAGATTCAGCTCTCAGTTCCATGGGTGTCAATGCAGAGTGGAGTTACTCCGGATTTGCTCCTGGGACCTGACAGCAGAATTCAACCTGCTAGGGGCATAAAGAAACAACCTGGATCGGGGGGAAGGGAGCTACTTTCCAACCCGTGTATTCAACCCCCTTTCAGCTGCTATTCCCTCCTGTCTCAGTCGTGCTCCTTGGGATGAGTGGCTTTCCCCTGGGTTTTGAAAGCCTGTTCACCCCAAATGCTTTTAACAGCCCGGAGGGTTTGAGGCAATCTGGGTAACGCTGGAGGAGGGTTTAGTTCTGATTCTCCTTTTATTCGATCTTGGCTATTTTAAATATTTTAGTGACTTTGTGCCTGAGATGGAATCAGTCAGCCAACTGAGCAGGAGGGGGGAAAATCAGTCCCAGTTATCTAGGCTAACCTGCCTTGTCCTAATCATTAACCCAATCTATCTGACAGTAAACACACCGGCCAAACTCCTCCCAGGCAGCAGGGATCATGACCTCTTTATTTTCAGTAAAGACCACAGGGCGCTGGCTGCAGACAGGATTTCCATTAGGCCCCACTGGGTAGCCAGCCCTTCCTTGTGTGTTCAGATGCCTGGTGCTGTTATATGGGCAGCTCAGTCTTTGTGCGTGCAGATGTGTCTTTTGTAGGAGCAGGGTACTCGCTGATTTTGTTGTTGAAAATGTGGCTCCACCTATGCGATGTAGGCGTCCAGGGCAGAGGAAGCAGCCTTATGTAGACACCAACATCATGAAATGTCAGCTGAGAAGAAACAGGCAGAAGACAGCCGGGGCTCTTTCCTCAAGGTCACTGGTTCAAAGCCACTGCCCGTAAGTGGTGGCTAGAACTTGTTACCATCTGATGCCTACCTATCCAGGGGCCTGGGTGACGTGAGTCTGGTGGTCTCCATCTAGTTCCTAATGCGGATGTGTCCACGTCACGAAAGCCTCCGTTGCAAGTGACGCTGATCGGCACAGCTGACGTTGCGATTTCTTGTTGTGTGGGGCCAGTGATGTTGGAACAATGTTTATAACGGAGGGGTGCTGAGCGCCATTGAACAAAACTCTAAACCCTGTATGTGATGGAAACCACCCCCAGCACCCCTAGTTCTAGCACCCCTGTGTGTGACTGCAGGGGGCAGGGTACTTGGGGGCCCTTAACACAGTTTGGATTAGGAGCATTAAACTATCCACATTGGGAATCATAATAATAATAGCAATACTCATAGACTTTAAGGCCAGAAGGGACCATCGTGATCAGCTAGTCTGATCTCCTGCACATCGCAGGCCACCGAGCCTTGCCCGCCCACTCTTGTAACAGACTCCTACCCTTGGGCTGAGTTACTGAAGTCCTCAAATCCTGATTTAAAGACTTCACTACCTAGCTCTTACGGAGAACTTTTCATCAGGAAACCTCAAAGCACTTCCCGAAGGCGGTCAGTACATGCAGCTCTTGGTACTGCAGCTTTAAAGGACAGACACAGAGAAACTCAGTCAGTAGGTGAAATGCCAAGGCTCTCAGTTGTCCAATAAAAGATGTTACCTCACCCACCAGGGCTTTTAGCATTTGCAGTTAGAGGGAAGGTTGGACACCAAGATGCACCTTGCCACATATTCTAAAGGTCACCAGGTCTGGGCTGAGCCATCATTCTGGCGGGAATGAATTCCAGAAGCCAGCGGCTGCTTCTGAGGATTCCCAGCTTCTGACTCCTTCCTGGGAGCATCGCCCATGGGACAGACAGCCCGAGTCTCCCGATGAATGCAGATGGTGGTGTGAGTCAGGGGGGGAGAGTCTGCTTCTTAGGTAACTTGGACTTATGTCATTTCGGGCCTTCACTTTCCCCAGGAGGTGGAGCAGAGCACCGCTGTGAGGTGCTCCCGCCAGCCCATTTTGCTCGGCAGGTGGCCAGAGACGTTTTCTGCAGAAGCCAAAGCTTCCAGGTGGCCTTTGGAGTCGAGCGGGTGAATGAGGCCTGCATCCCAAAGGAAGCAATATCAGCCCTTGACCAGCTGTGGGGGGAAGAAATTGTTTCTGGCCCCTGAAGCAATCTGGGCATCTAAAAGTAGCGAGAGGAGCCTGCCAACCCCCCAAGATTGTGAATCACCAGCAGTCGACAGGGAGATGCCCACAACCGAGGGAGCGGTCACAGACTGAACCAGCCTCTCAGTGCTTCCTTTGCCAGCCTGCATCAGCTCCATCTTGTCTGACTGATTTGCAGCCAGCTGGCTTGCATCCAGACACCCATCTCTGCCAGACACTGGGAGAGCCCAGAGAGAGAGAGCGCTCTGGGGCCAGATGGAGATCGGCGTGCCATCAGCGCTGTGATGGCTCTGTAGCCCAATGAGGAGGCGCGGCGTCTGTCGGAAGGGGGGCGGGGGCAGGCACATACTGAGTCTCAGAAGGTAGGACTTTGCCGTACGGCCCCCTGCCCCGAGCCGCTTGCAATCTAGGTTCATTATGATGAGCTGTGATGCAGGCCAGGATGATGACGGGCGAGGCGGAAGGAGGGTTACACTAAAAACAGGCGTGGGGCTGTTTGTCCCTCCCCAGGTGCTCCTCACGGTGTTTCCCTGGTTATTAACGCAGGTGGGACTTGCGCTTCTAAAGCATTGAGCCAGTTCTGAAGATCCCACCGGTCGCATGAAGGGAGTGGGACTTCTGCAGAGTGACCTGAATGACGAAAGGGGCTGAATGGCCTTCAGGGGTAGGGAGTTCATCCGATCCAAGGCATGGAGGGCTGGGGACAGCCTGGCAGACCGCACCTGGGCAGGGATTATATCCTCTGCCCATTTGATTCTGTCCGTGAAATTGAAGAATCCCTGGCTGCTGCTTTGGGGGAAGGGCCGAGAGCTGCTCTTGGAGAGGAGGAATGTACCCAGGGATGTAGGTAGAGAGGGAGGGAGCTGTCTGGGCTCTCAGGCAAAGGCGGCAGGGCACGGGAAAAAGTGGTGCCAGGATGCTGGCTGTGATCAGTTGGCGTACAGAGGGTGACGGGCGCAGGGGACCAGTAGACACAGGGTTGACTCAAACACTCAGAACCAAGGGCCTTCCAGCACGGGGGCAGCCACCCTTTGTCTTACCCTGGGGAAAACTGCACCAGGGCAAATTGTGTCTACACAAGGGATCTTCTCTGGTGCTGCTACACAGGCTGAAAAGCCTGCGTAGACAGCGCCTCAGCCCCATAACCTGCTAACTTCAGGGTAGTGCTCTTCTTTTGCTGCAGGGGGTTTGAAGGGCCGTCTTCCTGCTGGCTTTCTTGGTTCAAAGGTTTCCTCTGAGCAGCATGCCCTTCTCCTCTCTCTGCTTCCGGCTCCCCTGGCTCCATTGCTGTACAGCTGAGGAAGTCGCAGGGCAGCTCCGACACCCAGGCTTTGACCAAGTGACATTGAACAAACTTCTTAGGTAGAGACACTGTGAGAAGCCAAGGATGTTAAATGCTTCCGGCTCAGTCACGTGGGGGGTGCCGGGTAGGGAGAATCCAGCTGGAAGTGGTGCCTGGTTGGGATGCACTGTCAGCTGCCTATTCGTAAACTGAAGCGTGTAATAAAACTATTCTGGGATAGGCACGCCGCATAATTACAGAGTCTCCCCAACACAAGCCAGCGCTTAGCTAGCAGGACGTTGTCTTTGCAAAGGGTAGGCGGGAGGGACGTCCTGTCCTGTCATTTATTCTTCCTGCACGTCCGTAAAATGCCATGGACTTAACAGGGCCAAGACCTTAGCAAGGTTCAGAGTGGGAATGGACATTTATAATGCTGTCCAGCGACAGCAACCATTTTGGAAGAGATGGGTTCACACCAATCTCTGAGTATTAGAGAACAGGGTTAGAAAGAATGTGGGGGACAAATTACCCCACATCTGTTATTGTGGGGTTCTTCTGACACCCGTCTGTGAAGCATCTGGTGCCACCACGGTCAGACAGGGCAGTGGGCTAGACGGACCTCGGGTCTGATTCTGTCTGGCGATCCCTGTGTAAAGAGCCGGGGGCACCCCTGCTGCCACAGAAATAACAACAAAGGGACACATCTGTTGACTTCCGTGGGAGTTTTGCATGAGGAAAAGGCGAGTTTGGCCCAATATTAATTAAAATGTTTCCCGTCTGCTTGAGGAATCTACAGCTGAAACTCCCTGTGGGCAGGCTGCGAGTCAGTCCTTTCGCAAGAGAGGTGAGAGGACGGAGGAAAGGCAGCTCCACTCCTGCTTCCTCAGAGGGAGGGAGGTTCCTGGGCTGGTTGGTTTCTGGCTCGTTTGTTTGCAGTGTTGCTGGCATGGTTTGGCCCAGGCACCCAAGTGACTCATCCTGAAGATTCTGGGCCCTTTGCCCTTTGTAAGTAGGGCAGGCGGGGCTGGCACTGTTCCAGCCGCCCACAGGAAATGCCGGTTGAACGTTTTCCAGCTGGTTTTCACAGGTGCCACTCAGCACCTTCACTTTGGACTAGAACAACTGGTCTAATGTTTGACTGGTTCCTAGGGCGACGGCTCCTCCAGGGAGGAGGCAGCTGCGGCTAATGGGACTCCACCGGAATTTTTCTCTGCGTAACAGGCCTGTGACCCAGGTGCTGGGGTGTGAGCCATCCCTCCTCGCCGTGAGGGGCAGCAGCTGCAATTGCCTCTACGGCCACAGGCCCATGCTACCCTCTAGAGCAGTTTCTAGGTGGTGCTCACCATTAAGCCAAGACTGCCTTTCGCTGTCACCACCTCCTACCAGGACTCCCAAGAAAATGCTGAGCAACAAGTGCATGCCAGGCAGAAAGTCCGGGCCGCGTAAAAGAGGAGGCTACCTGGGGGAGGGCGGGTGTGGTGTGTGGATTTGAGGTTAGTGGGAGGACCTTGGACCAGGCTGCCACCCTGAGGAGGAAGTTCCACAAGAAGGTAGCTGCTCCATGAGGGTGTCTGAAGGGCTCTCGGTGCTGGTGAGTGAGAACAGAGCCAAAGCAGAGAGCTCTGGGCCTTTCCCAAGCTGCCCCAGCACTGACCGCTTCTTGCGTCTCTTCTTTTCTCCCCCTGCAGCTCGCCCAGCTCCTCTGAGTCGTGCCGAGATTTCCCGGGGGCGGAAGGCAAGGAGGCCCAGTCAGAGAGACCACGGGACGCCGGGACAGGGCTAGACCCCGGCCGGTGTGAGATGAAGAAGGTTGGCAGTGGCGCACGCTCCCATCAAGCCAAGCCAGGAGAGTCAGCTCGGAGCACCTGGTTCAGCTGGAAGAAAGCGCCTCCTGATCAGCCCAAGGAAGAGGCCAAGCCCTGCCTCGGCAAGGTCTCCCTGTCGTCACAGAAGTTAGAGGCCGCCACCAACCCTCGAGCCAGGGCCAAGAGCCCCGGCCGAGTGTCAGTCCTGCTGGAGGCCTGGGAGAAGGGGACAATAGGCAGGGAATCTGCAGACTTGCCTTCTCCAACAGACAGCAGATGCTCCCATCCTCCCAGCCGGCAGACGGATTTCTCTGCGCATTCACCAGTATTCTCACAAATCTATTCTCCCGTTCCAAAGGAGACTAGGCCGACTGAAAGGGGGAAGCAGGCTGCTGACAGCACTACGGTCACCGAATCGCAGACAGACGGCCGCCTGCCCGGCGCTGTCAGCACCACGGCGTCCACTGGATCCCCAAGAGAGAGCCACGAGCCCGGTGCAACTGGCACCACTCCGCCCAGTGGGTCCCCAGGAGAAAGCCACGAGCCCAGTGCCGATGGCATCTCTCCCGCAACCAGTTCCCAAAGGCAATGGCCCGTCCCGCACGCTGGCAGCGCTATTGTGTTTAGATCCGAAAGAGAACTCGTCCTGTCGCAAGCCGGAAGCGCGGTTGTGTTTCGTTCAGGAACAGAAGTCGTTATACCGGCCGTTGAGAGCACCAGTGTGTGCGAATCCCCACAAGGGAGGCCCTGCCCGCCCAACGCAGCGAGCAGCACATCTATGGCTGGATCCCAAGGCGAAAGCTGCTGGCACCGTGCTGGTGGAAGCCTGATGGCTGTCGGGGAAGCTGCCAGTGGCTCTGTAGCCGGATCACCGGGAGAAAGCTGCATGATGCAGGCTGAAAGCACTGATGTGAGTGAATCCCAAAGGGACAGGGGCACGCCAGGGCCCATTAGCACCAGCGTCACTGCAGCCCAGTGGCAGAACGGCCCCTTCGCTGTAAACGGAGCCGAAAAAGACGGCAGCCTGGAAGATCTGGGTGGCGCTGTCACAGCTGGGTCAGAAATGGAAAGCGGCATGCCAAGCACTGTGGGTGCCATTTTCACTGCCCCGCTTAGGACAAAGTGCACATCTAATGCTGGCGGTACACCAGAGTATAGCTCCCAAGGAGAAAACGGCAATTCAGAGCCTTTAACTGGAGTACAGCTGTCGCCAATGGACCAGAAAACTGCCTCCCATGCTAAGGTCAGAGGAGAGGGGGATGAACCAGCACAAAATGCCAAGGGATTTGGACAAGAGCCAGACGTTTCATCTGAAGACACCAAGGCCTCCCCTGAAGCCGTGGGCCATGCCCCGCCAACGGGGAGTCACCAGGAGACAGCAGAAGAGGAACCCGACCTGTGTGTGGACATGGAACTTTTGGTGGACACCCTCCGTAACATGCACCCCTCCGAAACCCGGAAGCCTCCCAAGATCTCCCGGCCGTCGCGTTCTTCCTCGCGTGGAAAATACGCCGCCCTGCCGCCGATTGATGAGTATCACGTCGCTCCCAAGTCCCTAGTTCCCCTCCCAGAGTCCCTCAGCGGGCTCTTTGGTCTGACAGAGCAGAAGCCCCTGGAGGAGGAAGGGCCGAAAGGGGAGAACGTGGATCCCACCGAGGAGGTGGAGATAGAGAACCCGTATCTCAGTAAGGATGAGAAGCTGCAGCCCAAAGAGGAGCCTAGGAAAGTTTACCCCTGGGAAAACATGTCAACCGAAACAGGGGAGAAGACGCTGTCCTTCCTGGGGAAGTTGAGGCAGCACTCAGGGGATGAGAAGGCCACGGGCTCTGCTTCCAGGGTGCACCTCAATCAAAGCATCCTTTTCAGTGCTAACACCCTCAAAGGTGCCTCGCTGCTGACAAATTTCCAGGAGCAGAAGGCAGTACCCACAGAAGAAAAGCCCTACTCCCGCTTGGACAACAGCATCCTCTACGGACGGTACATGTCCTCCGTGCTGTCCCCGCTCAAAGCTCTGGAGAAGGAGCGAGAAGGAAGGAGCTCACCCACGCCAATCGACCCAGCTCTGCTAAACGCCAGCGGACAGAGCTGGACACCACCCAATGGACCACAGTCGCAACCCTGCGAGCCTCTGACCTCTGAGCCTTCCCCAGCTGGAGTCCAAGAGATGACCAGAGGCATCCCTCGGGACCCTCGGAAGGCTCTAGGCATAAACCAAAGCACTGGCCAGATTCCTCTGCTCTTCAGGGAGGCTGAGCAGAGATGCGCTCCTCCCCTGTCTCTGGGTCACGCTGCAGCTGGGGTGAGTAAATCCACACTACCCAGACAGGTGAGTCTCAAGAGCTCTGAGCAGGAAGCTGGCTCAGCTTCTCCTCGCCTTTCTTGTGTAGGCAGCAGTCCCAGTAATGCCACGCCACTGAAAGCCTCGTCGAGAGGTAGGGGATTCAGTACTCTCTTCCCAGGTTCTGCCAGGCCCGTGCTGGGAGCTGGTCCAGCACAGCATGTGCGGCAGCGGTTCTAAGCCCTAGCCGCTCCCCGGCCCCATTGCACTGCTCGGACCCATCAGCGTGGGTTCCACAGCTGATGGGGAGAAGTGTGGAGGAAGCTGATGGCACTGGTGGCACCTGGATTCCCAAAACAAAGGGTCGATAATCACAATGCACAGTAATAATAACGTAATTCATAATGGGTCAGCCCAGGCAAAACTCCCTGTGCAGTGGCTGGTTTGGCCTTTGTTATATTTTTCATGGTTGCTGTAAAGTCAGCTGTGCTGAAACCACCGCCAGAGGGAGGCGGGAAGCTTGGCGGTGTTGGCAGTGCGGGGCAGAAGCTGACATGAGCTGCGTGGAGGAGGGCGTTCCACTTTGGCCAGCCTGCACAGTGAAAGCCCCATGGCCTGCCCCTTCCAGGAGCCCTGGGGAGAACGCTGAGCAGTGGGGAGAATGGGCGGCGGGAGCTCAGGCATCCATCAGGCCGAGGCGCTCGGGTGTAGCCACGACTGACGCTAGCCGAGGCGTTACAAATGAATAACATCTCTGGAAGCACACGGGAAAGAATCAGCGTCCTCCCCCACACAGGGTGACCCAGCTGGGAACGGGCAGTGGAGCAGCTCTGGGACAGGCAGAAGGGCCAATTCTGACACTCCTCCCTCAAACTGTGCAGCAGCTTACTCCACAGGTAGCTCCATGGCCTTCTGCTCGTGGAGTAAAGTGCGTAACAGAATCTGGCCCCCAGAGAGACACTGAGCAGCAGGCACGAGAGGGAGGGAGAGATGAGCTGATATGATTGCATACGCTAGAGAGCTGGATTACACCGGATGAGAGATCAAGAGATGTGCTTGGGATTAGATAGACTAGATAGATGGCTACGTACAGGGAATGGATGTGTATGGGGCTACATAGATCGATGTGTCTGCGGATGGATCGATAGAGGGCTGTGTATGATCGATAGATAGAGAGAAGGCTATGTAGTACAGGGGATGGATGGATAAAGGTTCAGAGAGATAGATAGACGAGGTAATTTATAAACAAAGAAGATGGGATTCCAGGTGTGTGTGTGTGTGTGTGTGTGTGAGGAAGGAAGGACTCTTGGGGCAGAAGAGAGAAGACAAGATGGGAGTGAGGGAGCCTTCTCAAAGTGCCGGGCTCTTTCCAGAGGATGTGACATTTCCTTCCATTTCTTATACAATTTTCCTTTTCTTTTTTTGCAGCAAGAGGCAAAGAAACCCCCCACGAAGCTCAACGTGCGACCTGGGAAGGTACCGACACTGGAGGAAGGGCTGGGGTTGGGTTATCTGCCATGCGGGGGGCAGGGACAGGCAGGTGCAGGCAGGTGAGGCTAGCTGTGGTATCGTTTCTCTCCAGATCATTCTGTTCTCCGAGTCGGGCTTTGTGGGCCAGAAGAGAGAGATCTGGGGCGACGTCGCCGACGCCACATCCTGGGAGCTCTCCCAGACCGTCTCCGTCCGGGTGGTTCGAGGAGTGTAAGTGTGTTGTTGGCTGCTCTGCTCATGCAGACACAAGGGTTAAGGTGGAAGCTGCAGAGGGCGTCACTGCACCGAAAAGGGAGCAGTGGGGGCAAAAAAACCTGACTTGTTTTAAGAGTGAACTTGATAAGTTTATGGAGGGGATGGTACAATGAGATTGTCTGCAATGGCACATGGCCCATCCGTGATTGCTATTGGCAAATATCTCCAATGACCAGAGAAGGGACACTAGATGGGGAGGGCTCCGAGTTACTACAGAGAATTCTTTCCCAGCTGTCTGGCTGGGGGGTCTGACCCACATGCTCAGGGTTTAGCTGATCACCAAATTTGGGGTCAGGAAGGAATTTTCCCCCAGGTCAGATTGGCAGAGGTTCTGGGGGGGTTTTGCCTTCCTCTGCAGCATGGGGCACGGGGCACTTGCTGGTTTGAACTAGTGTAAACGGTGGATTCTCTGTAACTTAAAGTCTTTACATCAAGATCTGAGGACTTCAGTAACTCAGCCAGCAGTTAGGGGCCTACTAAAGGAGTGGGTGGGGGAGGTTCTGTGGCCTGTGATGTGCAGATCAGACCAGGTGATCCTGCTGGTGCCTTCTGGCCTTAGAGCAGGGGTGTCAAACATCCAGCCCGCGGGCCGGATACGGCCCACCAACCTTTTCGGTCCGGCCCCTGGTGGCAGCGCGTGCTGCCGCGAGATCTCACGGTGTCACGCGTTGCTGCCGGAGAGTACAAGGCCATGAGATCTCACGGCGTCGCGCGCTGCCACGACATCCGTGTACTCTGGCGGCAGCGCGTGGAGCGCTGTGTGCACGGGACCCAGCGCTCCAAAAGTGCCTAGTCTTTCGATGTATGGTGCGTCTGGCCCACTGGACGTACATTTAATTCAAATCTGGCCCGTCAGAGCGAATGAGTTTGACACCCCTGCCTGAGCGTCTATGAATCTATGACCCGCAGGAAGCTGCACAGCTCCGCTCGCACTAGAACCCAAATCCCCACGTTCTGGTGACTCTCCGGAGCTGGGGAGGAAGGTGAAGGCACTGAGCTGGGATTCAGGAGATGTGGGCTCAGTTCCCTGCTCCATCACTGACACCCGGTGAGATCTTGGGCAAGAAATCTCGGTGCCTCGTTATACCGGAGGGGCAAAGAGTCTTTCCTTTCTCCTACCACTGTCTGCCGGGTCTATTTAGATTGTAGGCTCCTTCGGGCAGGGAGCACACAGCACCTAATGCAACAGGGCCCCAGATCTTGTTGGGGGCCTCTAGGTTAGAAACCAGTGCCCTGGTCACCGGTAAAATGCCCTAGCAGCCAAAGTCTGAATCCAGGGCTCGGGTCCCTCTCTTGAGGCCCCAGGACAGGGGCTTTAGAGAGTTGTCCAAGGTGGCTCTGCTTGTGCCTGACCAGCTGGGCTGCACTCATTCCTCCGACTCATGCATCTGACGAAGCGGGTTGCAGCCCACGAAAGCTTATGCCCGCAGAAATGTGTTAGTCTTTAAGGTGCTGCAGGACTCCCGTTGTTTTTACTCATTCCTCTGGTTATCATCCAGGCTCTACCCCTCTCCTGGGAATGTAACACAGTCTCTTGGTTATCAGTTTGGTTCATCAGGTCTCCCTGATTATTCCCCTGGTTCGTTACCAGCTGCGTGTTGAACCCAGACCCTGGGTTACTGGCCGAGGCCCTGATGCTGCAAAGACGGACCCTTTAGCCCGGTGCTGCAAAGACGGACCCTCATGGACGGACCCGTTAGCCCGGTGTTTCTCAATCTTTTTGATACCAGGGACCGGCTTGCTGCCTTCCTAAACTGCGTCAGGGAGATCTAGGGACTGGCACCGGTCCACGGACCCGTAGCTGAGAGACACTGCTTTATCCTACACAGTCCCACTGACACCACGGGGGCGCCACGTGAGCATGAGGGTTCCCTTTGCCCGGTCGGGGTCCCAGTGGGCAGGCAAGCTGTGCTGGACTCCCAAGATGGGCAGAGGGTCGGAGGCTTTGCTGGCAGGCAGCAGGGTTACCGTGCAGTGCTCTCAATGCAAGACCCCCTGCCCAGCATGTGCTTTGCTCTCTGCAGCTGGGTGATGTACGAGAAGCCGCGGTTCCATGGGCGGAAGTGTGTGCTGGCCGAGGGGGATGTGGAGATCAACAGTCCATGGACAGCCTATCGGAAAGAAAGAGAGGAGCCTGAAAACACGCCCTTCCGCATCGGCTCCTTCAAGAGGGTGGTGAGGGTGAGTGTGGGACCTCTTTGAGGCTGGTCTCTGTTCTCATCCAAGTGGGTTTGAAAACCCTTTGCCTCCTCCAAAGCAATGGGATGTTCAGTCGAGATAGGCCCCAGCCCAAGCCTTCACCAAGCGTCCCTGAACTTTGTGGTGCAGCCCCCCCGTGTCTTTCAGAAGAACAGCACGATGCGGGAGCAGAGGGGCAGCGTCAAAGGAAGGTATGAAGTGGAGTGATGAGATGGTTGTCCCTGGAAGCGGTTGTTGTAGGGAGGGAGGCAGGAGGTGAGGGAGATCCACATAGTCAGCGATGAGGCTGGTAATAGGAGTCATGTCGGGTGGAGCTGTGGATTTTGTTTTGTTTTTTACAAAGCAAATTCTCGGAATCTCTGGGGCTTTCAGGTTCAGTTGAAGGAGAACCTAATATTTCCTTCAACTCCTCAGCAACCTGAGAAAAAGGCCGTTGATGGAAGATGATCTTAACTTGTCCTTTGAGATGTAAATTGGAGAGGGAAGCAGATAATGGGCTGGAGGCTGGCATCTGATTGGAGGCCAGGTGGGCTTCCCTGAGCTGGTTCTTAGCACAAGCTTGGGGAAGGTGAAGGGTTCTTTAATCTCTGCTGGCTAGCAGGCGACTGTCTCCTGTTTCAGGATTACCGGATCCCCGAGATCAGTTTGTTTACTGAGGAGAATGGAGAAGGCACAAAAGTGAGGTTCACGGATTCCTCAGAAGACACCCAGATCCGTGGCAAGCCCTTGAAGGTCTCTTCCATCATTGTCCACTCCGGCCTGTAAGACAATCACACAGTGGCCCTGGGATCTGGGCGGGGTTCCTTCTGCCCCTGATAATTCCTCTCCTCCTGCTTTGTCTTCCCAGCGCGACACAGGGAATTCCAGGGGAGACAAAAACCAAACAAGGAGCCCCATCCAGTGCCCTTTGAAGTCAGTGCAAAGACTCACACTGAGTTCAGAGAGCAACGGATCAGGCCCGAGGCTTGTCTGTATATAATTGTTCTCCCCATGTCCTCCAGGTGGCTGATTTACTCCAAACCTTTCTTTGATGACGACCCCTATGTTTTGGAACCTGGCGGGTATCCCAGTTTAAAAGCCTGGGGTGGCAAGGACCCTTCCGTCTGCTCTTTGCATCCTATTAAACTGGTGAGTGCTCTGTGCTATCAAAGATAGAATGGTGCCAAAATAGCGACTGTTTTCTCACTAAATTTCACTGCCCCGATATGGTCACAAAACGGTGGTTTTCCCATGGAAACAGGCTGCGAAACTTAGACGTTTCTGTATGAAAATGTTTTCTAAAACAAATAGGAAAATGCTGAAGGCTACCCTGGAAAACAGGCTCTTTTTAAAGGACCCATTGATAACACAAACGGGCTAGGAGCCAGACTTTAGAAAAGAGCAGATTCCCCAGTAGTGGCGTAGAGAAATAAAGTATGGAAAATCCTTCCAATGGAACAAATGATCGACAGCCTTATATCGGGGTCAAATAAAGCTTATCATGTTTGGGTACCACCACTGGAATTTGAACAAAATAAGTACACAGTGATAATAAGAGGTGGACCCAACACAAATGGGTCTATTAAAGGGAAAAACATCGGGGTCAATGCAGGGGGACTGGATGGGGTTTAGTAGCTCGTGCTATAGAGGAGGTCGGACTAGAGTAGACAATCTGATGGGGCTTCTGGCCTTGAGCTCTCTGACTCAATGCAGGTTAGGAATAAGATTTATTAATAGGTGGGTGGAAAGTTCACGTGTGTTGCGGCTGATAAAGTAGAAAGCCTTTTTAAAAGAATACAACAGGATTTTTGCTTGAAGGCCTGTGGCCCCAGAAACCACTCCAGAAATGATCCTGCTTCTGAGACAGCAAATGTAAAATATCACGTAGTTTCTTCCCCCTCAAAATGGCACCCACTGAGAGGCCGTGAAACGGAAACGTGGACTTTGCAGACGTGCGTGTGGCAAGTATCTTAGACTAGGCTCTGCCGGCTGTCTCCAGAACGGTAGGCGAATCCCTACCTCAGGGTGCCCGTTCTGTGAGCCACTGGCTGGACTTTGCAGGGGAAGAGAAAGCTAGAGTTGGAGCTAGAGAAGATGCTGCCAACATACGGCCCCGTCTGCGCTCCTGAAGGCGAGTCCACTCTGCAAAGGCTTTGCCAGTGTAGCGCTATTGGTAGAGCGATCCCAGCAAATGCCCTCTACTGGAGACGCAGCTTACACCAGCAAACCCCTTTTGCCAGCATCATTAAACCGCCTCCCTGAGCAGACTTAGCTGCATACACACTGGGTGATGTGCCAGCATAACTCTGTCTGTTGGGGGCGTGATGTGTTCACATTCCTAACTGACATAGCTAAGCTGGCAAAACTTTCTAGTGTAGACCTGGCTCAGTCCCTACCGGGTTGTGGCATCTGCTTACAAGACTGACCCCCACCCAACCCCCCGCCATGGTTAATTCCCAGTCGCACCACAAGATCGAACCATGTTTTAACCACACCAGGGACTATCGTGTCGTAATCAGGATTCCCCAGCTCAGCAGGAATGGCAACGTAGGCAGGACCTAAGACTCTCCTGCCCTGTCCTCAGTGGGATCCCATTTGTGCCAGCACCGGACGTATTTGACTATGGTTGTTTAAAGCGTGGCCCAATGTGCACAGGGATATTTTGCCTAAGCCCCAGCCTGAACTGTGCCCTGGAGGCCGTGAAGAAGTGGGCTGGATTCCCGGCCTTCACCTGCCTTCTCCCCGCTCAGCGGGAGTGGAACCGTTCCCTGCCCCCGACGGAGAGGTTTGTCCGGAACTGTGTTTTTGAAAAGGTGTCTGGGACCTAGTGGAATGGCCAGTGCACTGCGGAGCCTGGAACGGGGCAGGAACACTCTGAATACCCAGGGTTGCATGTGGCAGGGGTCTCTTCAGGCCAGAAGACAAGCTGACAAGCCCCCTCCTTCCTGACAAGACAATAAATCAGCCTGGTTTCACATCAGTAGCTTTTAACCCCCAAGCCCTTAGCTTTGGCTGGTCCTAGCCGTACAGCCATGCCCTGCTTCACTCGCTCTCTCTGCCAGGCAATTCTCTGAGCGCTCATTTTGGTTTACTCTCGTTTCAGGGCTCTCCTGCTGTAGAGAAGCCTGGGGAGCCCAAGGTAAGAGAGGAAGGGACTTGCTGAGTCTGGAAAGGGTCCGAGCCCAAAGGGAAGGGTGTGCAGAACTCTCACAGCTGCTACCGAACTGGCCACGCCCACCAGGAGGTGCTGGTGGGGATCATGCCGAGAGATGGGCTGGGGGGACTGCTTACATCCCACTCCCGCCTGTTGCTAGGAGTGACTATAGAGAATAGTGTCAGAACATTGGCTATGGCAGTGCCCCTGCTTCTCCCACCTCTACCAGCTGGGGGCGCTGTAAGGAATGGGGCAGGGACACTGGCTGTGCGGGAGCATCCCAGCTACACCAGCCCCAGCCTCTCCCAGGAGGAGTCACTGGCTCTGGATCCGAGGTTCCTCGATCTCCATGTGTTTCTGGCATCTCTCCAGGCAGTGATCTACGAGAAGGCATGTTTCCAGGGCCACAGCTGTGAAGTGAACCGAGACATCTATGACCTGAAGAAGCAGGAGAACAGCCAGGGTCCTGTGATGTCCACTGTGGGGTCTCTGCGCATCCTGGGGGGCTGGTGAGTGTGTGGAGGAACTGTGGGGACCGGGATTGCCAAGCGGCCTGATGGCCGAAGTCCAAGGTGAAGAAGGAGCCCAGGGGTCTCCGAGCCCAGGAGCTGTTCTGGGGGAGGTGCCCCCTACCCACCAAGGGGAAAGGGGTCCCCTGGCAATAGGAAAAGCACCTTAATCACCTGGGTGTGAGTGTGGGTCCAGAAGATGCATGCTGGAACTTACTGCTTGTCTGTCTGTCCATCCCTCAGCTGGATTGGCTACGAGAAAGAGGGGTTCCGGGGCCACCAGTATCTGCTGGAGGAAGGCGAATACCACGACTGGACGCAGTGGGGAGGCTACAACAACGAGCTGGTGTCATTGCGGCTGATCCGGACGGTGAGAACAGCTAGCTGTGGGGCCGGCAGGGTTTGTGACAACAGCCGGCTGGATTGCCACCTCCTTTCCCCACACCCGCCTGGGCTGGGCAGGCTCTCCCCCACTGCCTGCCCACATCAGAGCTTTTGTGATGGGGACACCTGTCCCGCTGGGACTCAGATGAAGACCAGCCAAACTCATTACACACAGGGCACCAGCTGGTCACAGCTGTTCACCACCTGCTCAGGCTGGATTTGAACCGGTGACCTAGAAGTTATCCCCTTCTCCATCACCTGCAGCATCCAGCACCACTAGGGACCCAGGCTGTGTTTGTGGAGGGAGCCCACCGTGACCCTATGGCACCCATCACCAAGCAGTGACCCACCAGGGAGGGAGCCAGGCAGACAGATGAACTGAGAGAGGGTTCTCCTCTTCCCACAGGACTTCTCGGACCCAGCGCTGGTGCTTTTCGAGGCCATAGACTTCCAAGACGGGGCCAGCGTGGAACTGAGTGAAGCACTGCCTGATGTGGAGCTGGCCAACTATGGAACCACAACCCAGTCCATCCACGTGCTGAGTGGAGTGTGAGCGCCCTGGGGAAGGGTGCGGCGAGGCTGGACTGTGTGGGGACGGTGCTGTAACAGGGAAAGAGGGAGATGGCTGCAGTATAGAAGAGTGGAAAGGAGTTTAGGGTCTTGGCTAATCCAGTGCTGGATAACTCAGTTACCAGCAGGAATATTTGTGCTAAAGACTGGGGGTAGGAATCCACATGCTTCAGGGCTGGTCATCACTGGGGTCAGGAAGTAATACTCCCCCAGGGGCAACAATGCACAATTGGCTGGATGCATTGGGAGCTGGATGGATGCCTTGGTAACCCTGTTCCATTTCTCTGGCCAGGTGGGTGGCCTATGAAAACTCGAACTTCTCAGGTGAACAGTACATCCTGGAGAAAGGAGTGTATCGGAACTGTGAGGACTGGGGAGCCAATGACTGCCGGATCTGCTCAGTGCAACCTGTCCTTCAGGTGAGGGAGCCCTGCGTCACCCCATTCACCTGCCTCTTGGCGTGGGAGCCCCACATCACCCCACTAGGCTGTCCCTCTGGGTGAGAGAGTCCCACCCCACCTTGGCCGAGGGGTGTTAAAGAAGGAAGTCCTTCAATCTGTATTCTTTGGGCTTGATTCTCCGTTGCCATCCACCTTTCTGCTGTACAGGGACAGTCAGCTGGGGAAGATGGCCCTGGGGCAATACTCCCAGGGCAGGGAGCACGGAGCCAATGAAAAGGCTCCACCCCAGCTCTCCTCCCAGCCCCCGTGGTGGGTGGGTGTGGGCTGGGAACTGGAAAGGTGTTCTGAGGAGCATGGCCGGAGGTCACTGCCCTGCGTCTCAGGCTTCTCTGCTTCCCACGGCTGACAGGAGGCCATGAGAAGCAAGGGGGAAATTAGAGCAGCCTCAGCAGTGCTGGTTCTGAGGGCTGGGCAGGCCCCGGACCCTGAGCCAGAACACGGCGAGCACAAAGGTGGCTTCACGTTCTCTGTGCTCCTCCCGTGCTCAGTGCAGGGACAGAGCTGCTCTGAACCTGGCCCTTTGCTCCGCTGCCTGTCATGGGAAGCCCCCGGGGCACGAAGGGAGCTGGTGTGGGGCGTGTGTCCCTGGCACAGGCGGGGTGAGACAGTAACCGGTGTGGCTTGTTTTCTTCCAGGTCGGGGAGCACAGTCTGCACTTTGTCTCCCGGGTAAGAAGTGGGATCCTTGGGGGGAGTAGTGGGGAGGTGTGATCCGTCGCTCTCCAGTCTAGGCCTTTCTGATGTGCCCATCCCCCTGGGGTCTGGGTGCCTTTGGTATTGGGATGACAATGGTGGCGTGTGCTGAGATCACAGTGGCGCTGCCAGCTCTGTGTTGGGCTGAACGCAGGAGCTTGAGCTGCTGGAGGATGCCTGCTGGAGGAGTCACATATGCCCTCCCTGGGTCCCAGCTCCATTAACCCTCCCCTGCCTCTGCTCCGTGCCCTGTTGGCCCAGGCCCCCCTTCATTCAGTTTTGCTCCTTGGGTTCTCCAGATCCAGCTCTTCTCAGATCCTGATTTCCTTGGGGATCACATCTCCTTCGAGGACGACCAGGTGTCCCTGCCGGAGGCCTTCGCTCCCCAGTCCTGCAGGGTCCATGGAGGCAGGTAACGCATGCTCCAGCCCAGCCGGCGCTGCCGCATGTGCACTGAGCCATGCTCTGCATTGACTCAGCCGGGGCTGCGGAGCTGGTGTTGAAACGCTAGCGGTTGCAAGAACCACGCAGAGCCCTGACAGGATGGCTGGGAACGCGGGAGATGCATGCCAGGAACCCTGGCGTGCTCCGCCCCAGCGGGTCCTTCAGGGGTCGAGAGTTGAAGAGCAGGGTCTTGAGTTCTGGATTTGGGGTTTAGGGCCTGTGTGTTGGGGTAAGGGGGCTGAGAAACACACGGGCTTATGAGGGTTGGAGTGGGAGGGCCTGGATGGGAATTGCAGGGGACGGCAGGATGCAAGCAGGGAAGGAGCTGGGGGCTGGTACGTTCAGGAGCAATGTGGGCGTCTTGCAGGTTTGATTGAGGCATGGCAGGGCTGGGCAAGGCGGGGGCAAGGTTCCCTGTGTCGGGAGGAGGCCGCAGGGGGTTCCACTCACTGGCACATGACGAGTGTGGCACTGGAGGAGGGTTTGGGAAGGGCCTGGCACCTACACCTGGGGGCAGAGTCATCCCCGTGGGTGCATCTCACTTCCAGCTGGATTCTCTACGACGGCCAGGAGTTTGAGGGGGAACAGCACATTCTGTCTGACGGCGAGTATCCGACGCTCACTGCCATGGGCTGTGTCTCCTCCACGGCCATCCGGTCACTGAAGAAGGTCCCAATCGTAAGTATTTCAACCCCCAGTGCTGCGTCCTCCCCCTATGGCTGAGATCCCCGTGTCCCGGGAAAACTCCTGCGTGGTGGGGGAAGAGGCTGTCCCCCCGACTCCAGCTGCCACCCAGAGCTCCCGCTGCACCACACTGGGTCGGACAGGCCCCATCCCCTATCCCCAGAGCTCCCTTTGCCCACGCTGGGTGTGCAGTGCACCTTTCTCCACCCCTCTGCACGGGAAGAGCCCATGCCCCATAGCAGCCTGGATGCTGGTCAGTTTCCTGGCTTTGCCCCCAGCCTGGGTGTGTGTGTATCGCCATGTGTGTTCTCCCTGCCTGCCTCCATCCCTTTCCCTTTCTCCTGCAGTTTTTCTCGGAGCCCTCCATCTTCCTGCATGGGCTGGAGTGCTTCGAAGGGAAGGAGATAGAGCTGAATGGCGAGGTGCGGAGCCTCCAGGCCGAGGGCTTCAATAACCACGTGCTGTCCGTGCGCGTGAAAGGCGGGATGTAAGTGAACGAACTCTCCAGGACATACACCAAGAATAGGGACCAGTGACCTCCCGGGGCCCCTTCTGACACACCAGAAAGCGTGACCCACCTGGATGAATCAGGAAGAGTGGCCAACAGAGACCTTCCACCGGGTGCACTTCTGTAGCGACCACCACACGCCTTGGGTACAACTCAGCCATGACCCATCTCGGATCCCCGTCCCCCCCTAGAATAGGGAATAGTAGCCACCCTTCCGTGATGCCAGGACAGGGAACGATAGTGATTCTCTTGGGACCCGTGTCACGCAGAGGGAAGTGTCCAGACACCGAGGGAGCCTCTCCACACCGTGCTCAGAGCCGCGGGAAAGCCCTGCTTCCCTGCTGACGGCTGCAAACAGCTCTCGAGCCCAGGAGAGTCGGACACAACCAGTTCCAGCGCCCAGAGCCATCCAGTTGCAGCTCCCCACTGCTGACACAGCTGATCCAGGCCAGCCAGGCTGGGGAAGCCTCTCTTACTCCCTGGTTCCTCCAGCACAATGTGCTGTGCGATTTGGGAGAGGACTCAGTGCCCCCCCCCCTTTGGCACCTCCCCAGAGATGGGCGTTTCCAAGGAACCGCCAGCCAAGCCAGAATCCAGACAGACCCGTCCTGTTTGCTTCTCCCCCTCTGACCCTGAGTCCCACCCCATTGGGATGCCAGCCAATCAGATTGTCCGTTGCGCAGGCGTGTTTTGGCTCCGCCCCAGTGCTGGCGAGAAGCCGGGTGGTGCAGCTTCAAGCCCAAACAACAATAGCTTGACAAACATGCCCAGAGAAGTGGGTCCCGCCTAAGTGGCTGAGCCCTGTCCCAGTTGTGGAAGAACATGAGGGTTAAAGAAGATCCTGAAACACATGCTCCTGGGATTTCCCCAGCTGAGAGAAATTTAAATTCCAGCCCTTTAGGAGTAGCACATTATGTGCCCCGCTGGGGCCCCGGAGGAGAGGAAGAGCATGCTGGAGCGGAGGAGCTCTGCGTGTGTTCTCCCCGCCGAGACCCCAATTACTGGGCGGGCCAGTGCCTCTGCTTGCCCCTCCTTGTGCGTGCCCTTGCAAGTTGGCCTTAGATTAAAGGGGGGATGAAATGTTCTTGGAGACCCCTTGGTAGATGGGCTTTGCTCCTCGGAGGCAGGGTGCTGAGAGCAGAGTTCGCGGGCGTTAATCCGTGCATTTAGACGTAGACAAATAGCACCTAATAGGGAAGTGAAGCTCCTTGCCCCAGGTTACGCACCAATCTCGCCACTGAACCCAGGAGCCCTGATTGCCAAGCCCCTCCTGTCGCCACTAGACCATGCTCCCGCTGAGAGCTGGGGAGAGAAACCAGGAGTCCTGACTCCCAGTTCCTTGCTCTAACCCTATCCATGCTGCTACCCAATCAAGCACGTCACTACTACAGAGCTTGGGGGTGTCAGTAGGGCTAGACACCCCCCCGCCTGTGCACTCTTTGGAGCATGTTTCCGCAGGGGGAAGATGAGAGCGTGAGTGAAAATGTCTTTGCTTGCTTCTCTCCACACATCCCTTCCCCTCCTCCTCCCCCCCCCCAGATGGGTGCTGTGTGAACACAGCGACTTCCGCGGCCGCCAGTGGCTGCTGGACTGCACGGAGATCACCAACTGGCTGACCTACAGTGGGCTTCAGCACATAGGCGCTCTCTACCCCATCAGGCAGGTGAGTGCTGGGCCCTGGTGCGTGTGCTGGAGGCAGGGAAGAACTGGTGGGGAGTTCCCTGCTCTTCCCTAGCCCAGAGTCATAGAAGAGATGCTAGCAGCCATGCTACCAGCACAACCCACTCTGTTCCTACTGTGCTGACACTTTGCCAGCGGGCTGTTCCCTCTCTGTCCGGGCCAGGAGCCGAGGGGACTGGGAAAACATGCTGAGATTACCGGGTGTGCATGAGGATGTCCTGGGATTTACTGGGGATTAACTGGGACGCACTGGGAAGTCACTCGGGTTTGCTGGAGATTTCTAGTTACGCTCCGTGGATGGAGCTGGTATCGGAAGGTTTGGCACAGGGTACGTCTACACTCGAGTGGGGGGTGTAATCTCCAGCTCAAGATGTGCATTAGCTTTGATCTAGCTAGTGCGCTAAAAATAGAAGCGTAGCGTGGGTGGGAAGACGGGCTGGCCACCCTGAGTATGCACCTAAGGCCTTGGGCCGAACTGCACTCGGGGCAGCTAGCCTGTCCCACCTCCCACACCACGGTGGCGGCTACCCTTCAGTTTTTAGTGCATTAGCTGGATCAAAAGGCAATGTATCAGAATCATGATTATTACTGTAGTCTTGTTAACTGGGGGAGTCTGGGGTTTGCTCAGCTGGTGCTGAGGGTCATTAGGACATCCGGAGCTGCACGAGGAAGGGACAGGGCGATACACCTGTTCTACATGCTGTATGCCATGGTCAGAACGTCATTGCAACTGCAGGAATAAAACTCAGAGCTTCCTACTCCTAAAGCCCAGCACTTTTCCCCTGGAGTTAGAGGAGGATCTCCATTAGCGGTTAGGAGTATAGTGCTGATGACACATTTCAGAGCTGTTCTGATTCAATCCAGCAGGGGGCAGAGGTGCACAGGGACACTGGCTAACACTTTGCACTGCCTTATGAATGGACCCAAGCCATATAACTGCTGCTCTGTCCCAGAGCGAGGGTGGCCAGGGTGAGCGATGCTGTGAAATGGGGCAGCAGAGGCTGATGGCCTGTCTCCTTCCAGAGACGGATCTACTTCCGGATAAAGAACGCGGAGCTGCAGTTCTTCCTCTCCGTCCCGGACGACGCTGAGGACATGAAAGCCGGACGCGTGGTGGTCTCGGACCTGAGTGACCAGAGCAGCTCCATCTGGTACTACGAGGAGGGGCTCATCAAAAACCAGGTTAGGGCTGGCCCCTGTGTGTGGGTGACTAGAGACTCAGAGGTTGGCTCATGGAGGTGCAGCCAGCCCTGGATTGCATGGGACGTAGGCTGCTTGAGACGGGCCCAATGTAGAACCCCAGATCCAAGTCCCAGGTTCAGTCCCTGCTGATGGCTGCGATGTCTGTATGCGCATGCAGCTAGGAGTTGTTACTATGGGCAACCTCGTTAATCTCTCGCTTGTCCCCACCCACTCCGAGCAGGAGGGATTGTTTGGGGGTGGTTCCCTGCTCCCCAATGGATCCATGGCTCTCCTCATGCCAGGCAGGACGTCACACCCGTGGGTGAGAATCGGGCTCAGTTTTGGGGGGTTACTCACCAGCCCATTACAGTGGGGGCAGCCAGCAGAGAGCAGTGTGTGCCACTGGAAAAAGGTTTTCCCCGGCACCAGGTCCTTTTCTCAGAGCTGCTGCCCAGCTCGTCGGTCCCCAGTCTATAGCTGTGCATGGGATTCTTCCTTCCTAAGTGGAGGACTCTGCACTTGTCCTTGTTGAACCTCATTAGATTTCTTTTGGCCCAATCCTCAGTTTGTTTAGGTCACTCTGTATCCTATCCCTACCTTGCAGGGTATCTGCACTCTCTCCAAACTTGCTGAGGGTGACCTTCCCCTTCGTTGGTTCCACGCTGGGTCCAGCTTCTACTTCCACATCCCTGTTTGTCCAGGGTATCGCAGGCAGGAATGTCCCTGGCACTTTGCACAAGACTGAGCCCGTCTCTTACTGGAGGGCTTGGAAGCCCTGAGCTGGGCGTGGGAGGTAGCAGAGGAGCTGACTGGTCTGGCCATTGTTGGTTGCAGGTTGCCCCCAGCATGAGCCTGCAGGTGATCGGTCCGGGCGGGAGAGGCGCCAAGGTGGTGCTGTGGGCTGAGACTCGAGTTCCCCGCCAGACCTGGAGTGTTGATTCTTTCGGGCGGATCTGTAGCCAGATGTTCGAGGACATGATCCTGGATGTGAAAGGTGAGGCCTTGGCCTGCCCATCTTCTGAATTCGGCAGGAAGGGAGGGCAATTTCTTAGGTCCTCAGATCCACTCCCAAAATCTCCAGGCTTCATCTATGGCAGAGACAGCTCTGCCCTGATGGTATTTGAGTCCCCACATTGTCCGGATCCCCTCCCACTGTGGATGGATCATTTGATGGCTATGAATGTTTTTGGGTGGAAAATTATTTCCCCAAAAGGTGGAAGCAAGGGCTGGAGGTGGTTAGCCGAGGGGGAAACCTGCGGCTTTTTACTTCCCCATTGGAGACTGGCCAGAGGAGAGGCTTCATGGCTGAGTGGCAGAGCCCAGTTGGCCAAACAAGGACACTAAGCTACCAGAGAGGCGATTACCGAGCTGCTATTAATAGTGACCAAAAGCACTGGGAGATTGGCAGGTCTATGGGGAGAAAGAGGCGGAGGAGAGGGAGGGAGAGAGAGAGAAAAAATACCTCCTTTCTTTTCCCTGTCAAACTCTCCGCTCTCTCTGTGCAGGGGGCAGATCGTACGACCGAGACCATGCCATCCTCTGGAACATGGCTGAGGAAAGATCCACACAGATCTGGGACATACAAGTGCTTTAAGGACTTGCCTTCAGCCCTGGTTCCTGTAGGAGGTGCCACCAAGTTCCTAAGTGCTACCAGCTCTTCCCATGGTCTTTCTGGGTTATCAGGGTTCACTGCAAAGCGGTGCGGGGGTGCTCTTCCCAGAAAGTGTCCTCTGCCCTGAAATGGAGCCAGGATGGGTCTGTCTCTCTACAACCTCTCCTCTGCCTGATAGCCATTCTGGGGCTGCGACTGGACCAGTTCAACCCTTCGTCAATTCCAGGGATTGTCTTTGAGTGGAGGGGGGGGCTGGACTGTCCTGTTTCACCCATCAGGGGCTCATCAGGACCCAATTCCCTCCCACCAAAAGGACCAAGATAAATTGAGAGTCCCCAGATGTGAACTATAGTAAGTCACCCGTGAAGTGTCATGCAGTACCCATGTGCACACACGTGAGTGCCGGGCAACGGGCCACCTGGAGTCCTCTCTGAGCCAGTTCTGGTGCGGCTGATTTGAGTTGTGCTGAAAGACTGAATGCAGACCCCTGCTCTGTCACTGCTTCCTAAGGGGATGGTCCCATGAACTGTATTTATGTATGTGTGTGTGTATGTGTTACGATCCTCTTTATACCACCAGCTCTCTGACTGGGTGCTCAATTCATATTGCCAGCCACACGTTAACACACTCATTGAGGTGGTCTCTGAGATGCTGCTCAATGGGTGGACGTGAGACCCTGGGGCCTTTCACACAAGGGAGGGATTCTTGCACATATCCTGATTCCTTGAGAACATGGGAGCAGCCACTGCATGCTCCAGTAGCAATCATCATTGGTTGCAGTGCAGGCTAGCATCCATTGCTGGGTAGTCCCAGGTGAGGATCTCAAAGCACTTTATAAGCGTGAATCAGTTAAGCCTACCACCCCCACCGGGGTTAGTATCTCCCAGTTTACATTTGGGGAAACTGAGCTGAACAGAGGTGAAATGTCTTCCCCAAGGCCCCACAACAGACAGAGCTAGGAATAAACATCCACTCTCCTGCTCCTGGGCTGAGCCAGTGCTTCCAGTGTGCTGCTTGCTGTGGGGCAGCCCACAGACATCCTGCCCAGCTCCAGCATCGAGGTTCACCCGCTAACAGCTGAGCAGCAGAGGGCTTGGTGGAACCTCAAGAGACTGAGCCGCAGAGGTCGTAGCGGAGAAGCAGGTGGTAGCAGAAGGGGACGGTGAGGTGGGCAGCTGAGTGGGTGGCTGGCCAGCTGGATCGTAGCGGCTGGATAGTGGAGCGAGCAAGGTGCCTTTTACTGCCCAGTGTAATCCTGCTTGCGGCGTTTTCCCAAGTTAACGCCGGGTTACTTTCCCCCTTTTTATTAAAAGTCTCTTTTCTACACTCAGTCTCTGTGCTTGCGAGAGGGGAAGTGTTGCCTTGAGAGGCACCCAAGGGGTGGTGTGTGATTGTCTTAGGTTACCAGGTGGGGGCTTGAGCTGGTTTTGTGTTGTATTGTTAAAAGGAACCCCTAGATATTGAAATCCAGCCCTTGTTGCTGCCGACTCTGACTGGCGGAAGGGTTAGAGATGCTTGTTGACTTCATAAATAAATGCTCGTTCTTGGGTCAGAAGAACACTGAAAAAAAAGCAGCCGCTTTTAAGACTATGTGTAGGTCTACAGAAGGATTGGCTGTACTGTTGAATAATCCAGAATTCTCAGCTCAATCTTTAGCATCATTCCCATCAGAGGTGAGTCAAATCCACCTCTCTTGCGTCCTGTTGCAGCTAGCGCTCTGGGCTCTTCCACATCTGGACTCAGATCTGAATTTTGGGATGGAATTCTTCTCAAGCTACTACCATACAGTTCCTGATTGCTCTCCAAGCTCATCTCTTTCAAGACTTCTCTATATGCAGAGTTGCACCAGTTTAACTAAAGGTGTAATTTTTAAACCGACGTAGTTCAAAGGCTGCGTGGATTCTCATTTCGTTTTAACCAGGCTTATTTTGGTTTATCGTAAATCAGTTAGGATGAGATCAAAATAAGCCACTTTTGAACCAGCATAACTGTATTGGTTTAACATCTCGTCTTAAGTTAAGGCACCTTTCTCACGGAGACAAGGCTTGATGTGTAGTGATTTTATGGCTGCTGTATTCCCTTTTGACCCCTAGAGGCCACTCTTTATTCACTAAGCATGTTGTGCAGTGTTGCTGTTGATATGGTGAGTGAAAGGAAGGGGATGTGTACAGCACAATGTGGATGCTGTGGGCTGGGAAGGGTGTTTCATTTGTTAGCTGCAATATTGCCTGTGCCGGAGGCCATAGAGTCAAACACTCAAAGGGGTTGGATAATTTTGTGGCCAATGTTAGCATTTTAGTTCTGTGAGCTCAGCTAGAGACAAGCAAACTTCATGCTCCAGGGCATGAGATGTTTGCTGCTGAGGTCAGGAAGGAATTTCTCCCCCACTGCAGAAACTGGATTGGTGCATTATTTGTTTATTTTACTTTCCACTGAAACATCAGTTCTTAGCCACTGCTGGAGTCTGGATCACGAGACCAAAGCCATGTCTGATGTGCAGTCCCAACAAGCCAGACCCTCAGCTGGTGTGAACCAACATAGCTCAGTGGAGTTGTGCTGAGTTACATCAGTTCTAGGTCTGGCTTTAAAGTCTGAGGCATGTGAGTGGATTTGAGTGTGCAGCCCAGCAGCAAGCTGAACTGTGGAATTGATTTAAATCCCTGAGATGATTATGAGCTAACAGGTTCCTAGATGCCTGCTTCAGGCCCCATCTTGCAAGGTGCTGGGATCCTCAACTGTCAGTGAGGTTAATAAGAATGGAGGGTGCCTAATACATTACCTGCTCAGACCCAAGGCACTTGGACCAAGTTTCTGGTGAGCTGGGAATTGATTTTAATGGTTTGGAAACTCAAAAGATCATCAAGCTTCTGTCTGGTGTGCAGGGCCCAGCCTATCCTCTGCAAGTGCAAACACAGTGCCCCAGCCACCTGCTGGATGGTGGGGCCCTCTCCTAACCACACGCCACATGTAGCTACCAGAGGAATGAGCATGATAGGAGGACCTAGGTAGATATACCATCAGCCCAAATGCGACATTAGGGGCTCTTAGGGGCAGGGATCCTGGCCTTCTTGTGCACCCAAACGCTCAGCAACTAAATCAGGGGGGGAAATACTTTTACGAAGTCCATGGTTGGGTTGGGGTAAAGTTGGCTTTGATTAATAGCTTCAGAACATCACCCGTTACGCTTCCACCACCCCACTCCACCCCCCACCATGCTGGGCCCATGGATGAGAGAGCCATTGTCACACTTTGCAACAGGAAAACCCCAATCTACTTGTGTGGTATGAGGCCGCAGAGCTGCAGCTTTTCACACATGCCATATGAACTCGTTACATAGGAAATGGTATATTTAGGAGGGCGGTGGGTGTCAGCAGCATCCTGTTTCACGCTCAAGATGAGACAATGCTGCAGATGTGTGATCGAAAGCCAAGTCTGAACGGAACCCACCGTCAAGTTGTTTGGAGCTAGGGTTGTTTCGGGCCCGCCTGTAATGCAGGCAGCGTTCCATTCCATGACTCTGTATTCCAAGCCAGGATTTAGGGCTGTTCTACACACAAAACTTGTACTGCTTTACCAAAACCACTTTGAAAATTTCTCTTTTGGCCTGTCTATGGGGAGCAAGTTGTACTGGTTTCACTAAAGATATGGGTTTAAACCAATTTGCGGAACTGGGATGGCCCCTGGGTGGACACGCTTCTTTCACTGAAAGAGTGGCTTGTTCTGGCTTAGTGTACATCGATTAGGAATCAATTTTAAGTTAAACCAAAATAAGTTATCCTTAAACCAATTTAACAAGGTACACACAGGGATGGATGGAACCAGTTAAACTAAACATTAGACAGGATTGCCTAATAGCTAAAGTACAGGTCTGAGATATAAGATCTAGGGAGTATTAACTTGGTGCAAATTGTGTGTACACAAGCTTTGAATGTTTCATTAGCCTGCCTGTCTAACATCCCTTTTTCCTCTCATCTGACCTTCAGTTTAAAAGTTGCTTTTTCAGTGTTCTCTATTCCAAGGGGCTGGGAGAGGAGCAACAACGTGTTTGCGCCTAGGTTTTGTCTACACACAAAGCCACACAAGTTTAACTAAAGGTGTGATTTTAAACCAATGTACTGAAATGGGTACAACCCCCCTATGGATAATTCATTTAAGGCTGGCTTGTATTGCTCTAGCTTGCATCAAGAAAGGTACAGGTGTAAGTAATCTGCTGAATCAGCTTTACTTTGATACAAATGTGGCTATATAAGAGGTTGCCTGTGTTTAGCCAGCTTGGTTTTTTTAACTGATTTTAATTAGATTGGTGCAAAGTTATGTGTAGATAAGGTTGTAATCTCTTTTTTGTGGGTCTGCATCGTCACCATGTCCAGAAGGTTCTTATGTGAGGATGCAACAGGCAACTGAAGAACACTCTCAGGCCAAATTAATACCTGCTGTAATTTCACTGAATTCAAAGTGACCTCAGCTACATCTCTGGCCCTGCGTGTCTAGAGGATGACACACACTCGCCAGTAAGAAAGTTTGTCTCTCATTTTATTAAGTCAAGCTGGCAGCCACTTAGAAAGACCCCAAAGCATTTACAGTCATGTTAATTTCTCAAAGCATCAGAACACATTTTCATGGAATGCTCTTGCTGCCCACTGCTGGGTGGGATGGCTCAGCACCAGGAGCTGATCTTTGTCTTGCAATGGCTGGGCCTGGGGAACTTCGGATGCATGCAACACACAACCATTCTGCACAGGAACTGGTCAGTCAATGGCGAGGCTCCTCAAGTGTTGCAGTGAGATTGCATCTCCCTATCCAATGTGATTCTAATGAGAATCCATAATAGGCATCAGAGGAAGCGGTACTCTGCTGGAGTTTGCTAGGGTTCCATTGCAGTTGGTGAAATGAATGGCTCTGATGGGAAGCAAGGAAAGAAGCCTATGACTGAGAAGGGAAGTGCACAATGGGTGTGCTGTGGGAAGACTTCAACTAGAGCGATTACTCTGGCTGTTGTGCGGATTGGCAGGCTGCAGCAGGGTTCCCAGGAGAGGCTGAGAAGACAGCAGGCAGAAGGCATCGTGGCATCTCTTTGGGGAATGAAGTGTGGGAGCTCATTTTGCTCGGAAGAAGTAAACTGCTGCCAACGCAAACATCAGCAAAAGAGAAACTGGGACACAACAGGGTGTGCCCAGGTTGTGGTGGGAGGAGTTAGTTGCTTTTATCACTTCCTTTGTGTCCTATAAGAGCAATCAGAAAGGTTACTACAGTAAGGCTTTGTGTCATTCCCAGGCAGCCCCATGCTGAGCAGCTGTGTGGATGTTTGGACCTTCCTCATTCAGATGAAGATATAAGTGTGGGATTTGCCATAATGGCTCTAACTGATTGGTCCATATAACCCAGTATCCTGCCGGATACTTCAGAGGAAGGGACCAAGATCCTTAATGTACCTGCGCAATTGTGCCACATTGGGCAATCAGCTTATGTCTTGAAGCATGAGGCTTGTTTATCCTGATCTCAGCTTGCACATGTTGTTAATGGTCATAACAGCGTCCATCCCATTCTAAAACCCAGCCCCAGGTTTTGACTCTGTGACCCTCTAGGGCAGAGAACCCTACCCAGCCAACTGGGACAAGAATTTTAAATGTCATGTAGCAGAAACATGCACCCCTGGTGGGGACGTAGTCTGAGACTGCAGGCAGAGTGCCACCATTCTCAGCTCCAACCCAGTTCTCAGGGACAGTGTGAAAGAATCCTCAGTGAGCCGCTCCCTCTCCCCACTCTGCTGCTTTACAAACTGTAACCAATCAGTCCTCACAACACCCCTCTGTAGTAGGTACATCAGTGTCATTATCCCTGTTTCACAGATGAGGGAATTAAAGCACAGAGGGGAAGCAACTTTCTCAATGCTACGAAGTGGCCGTAAGGGGCTCAGAACGCAGGAGTTCTTCTCCTAGCCATGTGCTCACTCTACTAATCCGTGCTGCCAAACCCCACCCTGTTCTCTCTTTGCAGCTAGCACTTGTCTCAGCAGAGTTTTCTAGTTGGGCCAGTTTGGCTCCAGAAGGGTCTCTGCTCCAACCAGTGGAGCAGAAGTCATGTGAGCACCTGCAAGCCTCCCCCTCTTTGCTGCTGAGTCCTCAAGGCTGCAGTTTCCAGGGAGTGCCCGTGTGTGAACAAAACAAGTCCAGCCCTAAAACCAGCTTCCTGTTGTGTAGCAGCTCTCGTTTTGCACCGATGCTCAGAACAGAACAGTGCACTGACTGAGGAGGAAATCCAGAGAAAAGCAAGAGAGGTTCTTGTCAGACAGAGAAAAGAGAACTATAGAAATGAGAAACAGACTCTGCAGTGACTCAGTTGTAGGAACTTCTATCACTTCCCTGTCAGACGATCCCACTGTATAGGAGCTTGGCCTACCTTTTCTAAGCAGTTTCTCCTTTCTGTTATGTTGGTGTAAAGCTGGAGCAAGTCAGTGAACATCATCACTAGAGCCACTCTAGATTTTCACCAGTGTTAGTGAGCAGAATTTAGTTCTTTCTTAATTTTGTCCCATGATTTTTATTTATTATTCTCTGTAGGTTCTTATTCCACACCTGAGAGCCTTCCAGTAGTACATTAAGTGACATGATTAACACCTGCCATGAGTTGTTTGTTCTCGTATCTCTTCTAGCTAAATCCTCTTGGAAAGTTAGGGGTGGATGAGGACCAATTTATCTGCCACCCAGAAGCTGTTCAGTGGGGACTCTGCAACAGCAGTAGCTGTGGAACTAGACCATGAGATGGGAGGAGACCCAGTGATCATAGAAATGCAGGGCTGGAAGAGACCTTAAGAGGTCACCTAGTTAAGCCTCCCTATCCCCACCCCACTGAGGCAGGTTGAGAATGCTGAGCTCAGCTGTAGAGAAAAATGGTTGGTACAACAAATCACACCTAGCAGAACCGAGCACTGGGAAAACATTGGAAAAGGAAGACCTGCTTTTTCAAAAGAGGAACATCAGAACTATCTGACTGTAGCAGATGAGGGGCAATTTAGCCCAGTATCCTGTCTCTGACAGTGGTCAGTCCCACCTGCTTCAGAGGAAGGTGCAGGAAACCCTGTAGTAGGCAGCTATAGAATGACCTGCCCATAGGAAAAGTTTCTTCTGAACCCCCCATTAGTTAATGGTTGACTTATGCCCTTAAGCATGAATTCTATCTATCTTAGGTACTCATCTGGCCCCATTTAAATGTGTTTATCCTCACAATACCCCTGGGAGTTAGGGAGTGCTATCACCTCATTTTACAGATGAAGAAATGAGGCCCAGAGAGACGAAGTGACTTTCCCAAAAAAATCCATGGCAGAGCAGGAAATTGAATACAGGTCTCAAGTCCCAGGCCTTTCTGGACCTTTCTGCCTCTCTAAGAGGTGTATAGCCCTTTCCGTTTTTAAAAACACCTTTACACATGCAGCACTGTATAATATCATTCTCCAGATAAGTGTTCAGTCCTTTCTGGAATCCTGGTAGACTCTTGGTTCTTAACTCTATCAAGTGGCAATGAGTTCCAGAGGCTAACTGTGTATGAAAAAGTATTTCACTTTATCTGTTTATATTTACTGCCTTTCAGTTGGGGAAGGGAATCCCATATTCACCTACATGCATAGGCACTAAGTCCCCAATCCTGCAATTTACAATGGCTGGATGGAGGCCTGCACCCGCGCTGAGTACCAGAGTAGTTGGCGGGGCTCTCTGCAGCTGCAGGGATCTGTCAACATGTAAATTTACTGGATTGGGGCCCTAGACGAAATGAGCAGCTGTGCCTGAGTCCTTATTATTATTTCTGATGAGTCGCTGTCTACACATGCAAATAAAGGGACTTGCACTTGCAGCCTGTTGATTTATTCAGTTTATCCACTGCCTAGTCATCTCTCTACGCACCTCTCAGCATTTTAAGCTCCTTGTTAAACATCTCACATGGAGCCATACAGTATTTGATGTGAAATTTCCAATAATTCAAATACCATTGATAGATTCTCCCACCAAGGAAAAACACCAATCCCTTTATTCAGCCGTAACATGAGATCCTGCTCAGCCCCTCTGCCTATAAGCCCCCAACCTCACTAGCGGCCTGTAAGAAGAAGACTTTGCTTGAAAAATTAATAGATCCGGGCTCTGGCAGGCTAAGGTTTAACTAATGATCTGGAAAAGGGGTTGGGCAAGAGGGTGGCAAAATGGGGGAGTGACACCACATTATTTAGGTGACCCTAGAGAAATCTGTGTGGAATGCCAGGGGACTAGCCAAGCCATAGGAACGGGCAGCAGTAGAGCAGATAAAATTCAACTCTGACAAATGCAAGGTAGCACACATTGGAAGGAACAACTTCAGACACTGCATTCCACATAACCATACAGGAAAAGAACCTGAGCCTGGCTGGGGACAGCTCAATTGAAACAGCTGCTATGCACACGCAGCATCAAAAAACCCCAAACAAAGCCCAGAATGTTTAAAGAACGAAGTAGACACTCTCTAATACTCAACATGATAACAGACTTGAAATATTCAGTGGTACCCTCAGCTGGAGAGCACTCCTAGCATGTCAGCTTGGTCACCCTATCTCTAGAAAGATATATGAACAGAGTGGATCGAGAGACAGGAGCCAAAAAAGAATTAGATGGCTGGAAAGACCTCTCTGCATCTGAGGAGAGATTGAAAGGACTGGGATTGTTTAGTTTACAGATGCAGGAGAACTGCAAAGGGGGAGACGGGATAACTGTGGGGATGATAGCACTTCCCTCCCTCACAGGAATATTGTGAGGATAAATACATCAAAGATGATGAGATGCTCAGATATTACAGTAATGAGGGACAGAGAAGACCCAGAGATAGATGATTATTTGTACTGGGCCAACCACAATGGGCATAGCGCTAAGCACTGTGGTAAGATAAATAATATCTATGTGTGGGTTTGGAGGGAGAGAAATTAAGATATATACAATATGGGTAAATAAAATGTATTTTTAAAACTCTTGTGATGCTCACATACTATGAGGGTGAGCACGGTATAAAAAACAGATTGAATTAGATTAAGATAAAATGGAGATTAGAAAGGTACAATAAAATACAATGACATAGACAGAGAACTGAATCAGCTGCCCCAGAACCCAGTCCCATTTAACTGACTTTGGTTCAGCTGACCTAAACATGATTTCGGTGAAATTTGGTCTCCACCTGAACCATTTGGGCTGCTCGTCTTACCTTGCCGGTGACAGCCATCAAATTCATCAGAAGAAGAGCAGTAACAAGCAGGACAGTCTTCATGTTAAACCTCTGTGAATCAGATGCAACTTGTGCAAGGAAGTGACTGCTTCTGCTCTGCTAGAACAAAAGCAGAAGCTTTAATTTTGCCTGTTAAGAAGCAGAGAGCTCTCACCAATCAAATGCTCATGCCACGCCTTGACAGACTAGCTATTGAGAGGGCATTGGGCTGCTGTTCAGAGTGGATTTACTGTCACAGTGAAGTGACCCTAAAAAAATATTCATTCTGATTCTGACCATCCCACACAAAAAAAACCCAAACCAAACCCAGGACAGCAGCACTGATAAAATCACAGCTTGGGCAATTCACCAAGCACAACCAAAACTAGCCATGGGGCTCATGGGCCAGGGGCTCAGGCAGACATTCCTAACTTGCACATCTGGATTTGGAGTAGCTAGTTGGATTTGTTCCTGGGGAACATAGTGGTGCTTACTGGGGGGGAGGAGGAGGGTTTATGAGGCTTTTGGCATCTGGAGAGCTTGAGTTAACTCTCGACACTGCGAGGAGCAGGAGAGTTTGACATCTGGGATGAGGGTTCTGCAGGGATCCCATATCACAAGGCTTTTCAGCCTAGTTTGTCAGTCTTCTCTTGTCCCTACATTCCAGGAAGTGTGCAGCCCCCAAAAGCCCGGGGCCACATGGGGTTGACAACTCAGCCATTATGGCTTGGAGAGGATGGGGTGAATCTATACTTAGTGTCGGTTCCCCCACTCTCATGATCGAGTTTTTCTAGAAACCTCAAAACATTCAAAACTGCCACGTATCTCCTAAGCTTCGGGTGACAAAATCAGCGTTTTGCAGTTTTCATCCCAAACTATGTATCAACCCAGGCTCACTGCGACTTTTGCAAACATCAGTCAAACTTTCAGCTAAGATGGCCTGACTTTTGGGTTTGTTACCTAGCCCTCTTATTTTGCAACTGAAAGCTAGAGATAGATTCAGCTGCAAAATTCAGATCAAGATTATGAGTCCACAAAGTTCGGTGGTTCTTTGAACTGGGGTCAGGACTAGTTCAGGCCCATCTCTATTACAAACATTTTAATATATATTTCGAAGCTTGCTCACAATGAAAAGTATTTCCTACCTCATGAATTTGGACTGTTGTACTGAGGAACAGATACCACCAGAAAGGGCATCATATCTAAACAGACGATAGATTAGATTAGACAGAGCATAGTAACATTTCCCTTTAAACTTCAGTAGCAGTTATTCAAAGCCAATGGGCTTCAGCCTGAGTTTACACCAGTTTCACCAAAGTAACTCCACTGACTTCCATGGAATTACTCCCGATTCACACCAATGTCAGTGAAAGAAGAATTAGGCCCTGCATATTTTGTGCTTTTGAAGGCACCTTGAAAAAAGTAATTGACCAAAATATTCCAAACAAATAAAATGGATCCATTTCTTTGTGCTTACAAAATGTATCAGATTCTAGAAAGTGAAAGATTTAACACACAATATCTGAAAGAAACAGAAATTTCTGAAACTTTTTCTTTAGCTATTTTAGATCCTTTTTGAGGATATCAGTAAGCAGAAGTGTAGAAATGAAAGTCTGTTGGTGGAGGCTACCAGACCATGAAAAGAGCGAGTGTGGTAATTTTCAGCACACATCTCAAATTCAGCAGGCCAAATCTATAGCTGTTTGTCAATTGGTATAGCTCCAACGGAAGATCTTTGCCCAAAAAATACATAGGAGAAGGGCTCCCCAGAAACAGCATGATGACAATCAAACATCTATCTTGGATATTTCAAACATTTTGTTTATAGAGTTTTTCAAATGTTACACAGACAAAATGAGCTGTGTAGTACCTGAGATCAGCAAAAGAACATAGGAAGAAACAATACAAAATGCAACACAATGCAAAAAACAAAATGCAGAGAGAGGGGAAAAAAGCATGAGAATGCAAATAAAAAGTCCTCTTCATGACACTCTTGGATCTGTTTGTGCATAAGGGAGGGAGTGCAAATCCATTGACAGAAACCTTGAATGATCAGTTCATAAAGTTGAAAATCGAAAGTGGTGGAATTTTTTTTAACAGATTCTAAAAAAGAATAATTTCTTAGCTCATGCACAAAATCTGACTCTTACTGGTGAAAGATGTGGGGAAATGGAACAATAGTAACCCTTAAATAGTAACAGAAAAGCACTGTTAACACCTACATTCATAAATCATGAATCGGGCCCCCAGAATCATGAGACTGGCTTAAAAAGTATGGGAGTTTTAGAACAATGAATTTTGCATCCTTTTTATTTGCATTCTGCTTTGGTTTTGGTTTTTTTTAGCTTTTTAGGGTTCACCACAATCACGAGGGCTGCAATCTTTATATTTTGTTTAAACGAATGCTGAAATTTTCACGTTATAACATCTCTGGGAGCAGATGCTTTAAAAAATAGCAAGACTGTGAGACCCCCAAGAACACTGCAAGAGCTGACGATTCTGAATCTGGTGGTTTAAGTACAGAACTAGACCAGAGGTGATCTGGGTTCTGACATGCAGCGGCACCTTACGCAAGTTACTTCCCCTCTCAGTGCCTCAGTTTCGCCATCCTTACAGTGGGGACAGTATTGCTTCCCTGCCTCAGGGAGAGTTGTGAAGATTAACCCTCTGACATACATGAGGCTCAGGTGCTCTGCGCCCAGGCAAAGCCGATACACAGAACGGCATGCAGCTGTCCCAGGGGCCATCCGTGTGGGCACCGGGTCAGTGTGGGGATGGGAAGGAACACATGTGTCCCGGGCTAGCACATGCTACACGCTGCAGCACACAGGGCAAGGAGGGCCTTGCCCAGGAGCCCGGGACAGGCTGGGGGGAGTGACAGCAGGCACAGAAGTGGGGCCCACGCTGAGTGCTTCCAGGTGGGGACTCTCCCGCAGCCTGTGGGGATGGGGTCCCCCTGGGCTTGGCCCCCTTAACATGGGGGGCTAATGCCTCATGCACCCCCCTGTATCACATCGGGGGGGGGATCCTTCAGGCGTTGCTCCTTTAAGGGGGGGTCCCTCAGGCCTCATCCCTTTAGGGGATTAAGACCCCCCAGCCCCTCCTCTCCCCTACTGGGGTTGGGGGGGTCCCTCAGCTATTGCCCTTGGGGGAGGGCAAGCCCCTGTCTTGTCCCACGGGACTGAGCCCTCCACGGTTGTGAGGAGTCAATTCCCTGCCCCCCCCTCAACGCGAAGAGGGGAATCGCCCCTACAGCGGTGCATGCTGGGACTAATAGTCTTCTCTGAGCCAATCATCTCGCCCGGCCGTTACCCAGGCAACCGCTGCAAACAAGATGGCGTCGCCTGGGTCGAGCCCGACGGGGGGTGGGTGAGTCCTGTACAAGCTGGCCCTTAGCCCCTCTCCCCTGCGGTGGCTGGCAGCCCAGCGGCAGGCTCGCAGGGCCGGGCTGGGCCCTACCACAGGCAGCTCCGCGGGGCCCTCGGTGCTGGGGGGTGGAGACGCCGCCCCGGGGGCCGCGAGTTGGGGTCTGTTGTGGGAACGTCGCCCGGTGATATCGTCGCCTTGGCCTCGCACAGGGACGCGGAAAAGCTGTTGCATTGCGTGGTGATGTCATTGGGGTCCCCTGGTGACGGCGCGTGAGGTCATCATGTTGCATGGCGGTGCCTGATGAGGTCACCGCACTGCACACGGGGGCTCTGTGATGTCGCCGTGCGCACAGGGTGGCGCGGTGCGAGGTCCGCGTGTTGCACCGGGGTGCCTCGTGCTGTCATTGCATTATGCGGTGACGGTTTGCGATGCCACTGTGCTTCCGCAGCGATGTAGCGTGGCCTCATAGCGTTGCATGATGTGATGTCATCACGGTGATGCTTCATGACATCATCACTTTCCGTTATGACGTGAGGATGGCTTGACACGGTGACTTTTTGAGGTGAAGTCAGCATGTCGCCTTGTGGTGCACTGACAGAAGCTAATGATGCATTAGTTTGTCCTATCAGAGCAACCCAAAGAAAGTGGCAGCCTTTGTCTGAGTGCTGCACCTAACTGGCATGAAATGGAGCAGATTCGGGTCACATCTTTCACTTGGAGGCTGCAGCCTACATGGAGACCACAAGACCCAGAATGAAGTGCTTGAGCATCATTTCTATGTGTATATCTCCACAGCAAAGAAAAACCCGTGTCTGGTCTGTGCCGACTTGGTCTTGTGGGGCTTTGGCTGTGAGGCTGTTTAATTGCTGTATATACTTGGAAGTCTACACAGCAGTAAAAAAGCCTCACAGCCAGAGCTCCACGAGTCCAAGTTGGCTGGCATGGGCTTTTCTTTGTTGTGGAGACATACCCTATGACACCCCACAGGCGGAAGAGATCCCAGCATGAAATGCACCCTCTGCTCCAAGCGGCATGGCTGGACCTGAATTATCTGCAAGGTTCCCTGCTCTGTATGAAAGATGAAGGGTCATAGTTTTAGCTCCATGGTCTGTCCTGAGACCAACCTGCTCTGAAGGAATCCTCCACCCTGTGTGATGATAAAATAATCCTGGAGCCATCAACTGTTTCACAATGCCCCTCAGTCTCATGTTCTGAGGCATTTCAGTCTGTTTCATGCTGCAGCCGGGAATTGTAACACTGTCTTTGTTCCCTAGGATCTAGAGTTGTCTGAGATATAAACCATGAGTTCTCCTCTTTCCTCCCTGAGAAAGCACCGCAGAGTCCCACTGCAGCTACAGAGTCCTGGGTAAATGAGGCATAAGGGCTCTTCCTTGTTTTTTTGAGTCTTGTTGTCATCTTTGCTTATTTGTGCAATTTTGATACCAGCTGCTTGTCCTAACACTAAAGGCATAAATGACAAATTCCTGAAGACCAGCAGACTCTCACCCCACACGACAGTATATACTTCACAGCTGTGCATGCTGCAGGGTGTAAACTGGTAGTGCCCTTCTCTGAGCCCTTCTTTGGCTTTGATCTTTCAGGATGCTGGGTCCCCTCAGCTCCCATTAAAGTGAGTAGGAGTTAAGGGTGATCAGAACAACTCAGGAATCACTCAGCACCTTGCAGAACAGAGCCCTAAAATTCAGTATTGTGCCCTCCCAATTATAGTTGTGAGCCACCATTTCACGGTGGGATCCTATATGAATCAGAATAGTCTCTGCAGTTATACTAGCAAGGATAAAATTCCCCTGGGCTCGGTTTTATGGCCTCACTACACAAGCTGATTCTCAGCTGGGACCAGGAGGAGTATTGCACAATTCTGTACTGCATGGTTGGCCAGGTTGTTGTTTGTCTTTCTTTCGCTTTTCCCGAGTGTGAAGCAGCTAACATTAGTTGTGGCTTACGGGGATCTTAACTGCTCCTAAACTAGTCTGATTTTGTTGTTTGTGTATGAGCTGACTCAGAACAGAAAGAAAATGGGGGCTTGTTTGATTTATATCTGTCTTGTGAACTGGTGAGAAAACATAAATGCTTGTATTTGAATAATATTTTTGATGGACTTTACAAGTCTATTACTCCTAAAACAAATTACCCAGCTGATAATTCATCTGTCTGCTGTTGTTTTCTGTTCTCCATATTCTTATGTGCAGGAAAAGGACAGTGCCGTTTAAACTCAGTGCCTGCAGTGGTGAGTAAGGCCTTTCTCTTCACCTTATAGGTTTTGCACTGAAGTGTCATGTGCTTAGCTCTTTTCCTGTCCTTGGTTTCTCTCTCCTTCCCACGTGTCTGATATCAGACTAGTAGGAAGTGTTTTCCCTATCCCCAGGAATCATTAGAACATGTTAACCTCTCTCAAATGATTTACAGTTCCAAATACAGGTTGCTTCCCTCATTCTTCCATACTGTCATCTATGCTAGGGACACTCTTCCTATCCCAGTGCAAATTGCTTCTTCCAAATCCCTCTTTGAAACTCCCTTCTTCTGTGAGGCCCATAGACACTAACCTTGGGCGATATAATGCAGTCATCACCTTTTTCTAAAACAAACTCAGGCCCACCATTCACCTCCTTCACCGCCAGCAAAAGATATTGTTAGCACCCTGTTCTCTGTCTCCCAGTACAGTTTCTTGTCTGATTTTTTGATTGTAAGCTCCACTATGGACTGTGTCGTCCTTTGAGTATTGTACTTTGCTGAGCACATTCTTGGTGCTTAACAATCATTACTTTTGGAGCCTTTGGGTGGGTGAGTAGGACTGTGTCACATCTCTTTCCCCAACCCTCTCTTTCCCTGATACACCCCAGCATGTTTTTCACATGATTTTGGTGAGGCCTCATCTAAAAATCGGACCTGACCCTGCCTCTCATGCTTTCTTTGCCTCTTCAATTCACAGATGATGAGGCTGTGCTGCTGAATAACATCCTGTCTTCTAGAACAAAGATTCTGGCGCAAGACAGTTCCCCTTCCTGCTCAAAGGAAACAGCAACAAAAATAAGTATACATGGTAATGTCTCTGAAAGGACATGAGCTGCTGAGCCAGACACAGCGCTTGCATCAGGGACACCCATACCTATGACAGCCACTTGGACTCAGCACCCATGCATATAAGCTGCATGATCCATAGATGGTGCTTGATTGGCAAATCCAGCCACAGAGAATGCTCATTTCACATTCCTGAACACTTACACAGTGTGCCTATTGGTGATCCAGGGATGCATATACATGCAGTGTCTCCTGCAGAGTCCATATTTACCCCAGTCACTTCTGCCAGGGACCTGAGGGGTTTATACACAGTGCCCGCAGGGCATCCATTCATGCTGTCTGTGATGGCTAATCCAGGATTCCTGCACTATGCCTACAGCCCATGTAATATGGCACTGTATGATCATAAAGATTTCCCTTGGTCAAATTAAACTTGTAATTCTCAATGTGCTTTTTGGGGAGGGGGGTGATGTGTTGTACTTGTGTTTGTAGGGGCAGCGCCGACTGACATGGAGCTCATGTCCTCCATGATGCAGAAAATTGCTTTGTTGGAACAAAAAGTAAAGAGCCAAGCACAAGAAATCCAGCTGAAGGTAAAAATGCCAGCCTCTGTGGAGCCTCATTTGGGCCCTGTCTTAACAGTTCTGGCCACATTAGCCAGAACCATGTTTACACCTAGTCTGGGGTTTAGACAATGTAATTGTTCTGTAGACGAGGCCTGTATCTTAGTAATTACAGAAACCACCCACTCTAGAGGCCCAACTGCTGTCATCACACTGCAGTAAGGGATGGTGTGGGTGGGAATAGTCCCTGCAGTGATCCTAGGAAAAAATAAGCCCTAACACCTAATCTCATTGACTCTTCTGCTTTGGATGTTTCTTTTCTTCCTTCCATTTTCTAATGTTTGAGTTGATCAGAAGGCAAAGGGTCTCCCTGAAGCAGACACGTCTGATAGAAATGGGGATGGATAGTACCCTATTAGTGTTATTGACACTTCAGGGTAGGTAGTGATTAGTGTCTAGAAGATCAGGACTCCTGAGTTCTATTCCCAGATTTGCCATGTACTCAGTAGGGGCTCAACTGTGAGCCACACCCTCACGGAGGGCAACCTGCATAAATGGACTGTGTGCAAGAGGGGGAACAGCCATCATGGGATCGCTACTCCCCATCTCACGCAGGTGAGCAAGGGGTAAGCAATTAGGGTGATTTTGTCTTTGGCCTACTCCTTGGACAGTGCATTTATGTGCTACTCCCTTACTTAGGACATATGGTAACTCCACAATTTAGCCCTATGTGATCTTGGGCAAGTAACACCCTTTCTAGACCTTTCTTTGCCCATCAATATAATGGGTGTAGTAGTTAACCTACCTAGCTCCTGGGAGCTGAATCAGTTGGTATGTGGAAAGTGCTTTGAGATCCTCAGAGGAAAGGAGCTAAGTGGGATCACTATTTTTCTTTTTTCGTGGATATGCAGGCTAGGAAGGTTGCTGAACTAGAGAAGCAGGTGAAAATCCTTCAGAAAGGAAAAGGTAAGTTGTTCTGTCTTTGGCACCCTTCTGCTTGCTGCATGTGCTTAGCTTCTCTATGGCTCAGACTGTGCTGTATTCCAGCATTCGGAGGTGCTGTTGGGGACCTCTGTACAGGCCTTTCCTTGGGGAAGCCCAGTTCCAATACTGCCCCAAGGAGAACTGTGAATTTCACACTTTCTTACTGCTTCACTTGACAGCAGGTTTTCAGTTCGTGCATGCACCTGCTGCTGACTTTTAAGCTGCTGGTTTCTGGTGCAGCACTCAGATGTCACACTGTGACCTGCTTTCACTGTGGTGAAGTGTTCCCACAAGACCGAGAACCTGAGCAGAAGATGGCCACATAACCATCTGGTGTTTAGGAGTGGTCAGAAAAAACAAGGCTGGGAGGAGAACAAACAAACCAGGGTTCAGATTTAAGATGACAAGAAACAGGCCTTTCCCCAGCTAAATACAGCAAAAGGGCCTCTCACAGCCAAGATTTCCCCTTGTCACATGTGTGATCTAGCTCCAAATTTAATCCAGCCCTGACTGACTCTCTCCTTACAGCTGACTCCCCTCACTGTCCTTTGGAATTCAGTAATTCCCTCTAGCTGAGCCCAGACACTTTGGGTGGGGGATCCACAGAGTTGCACGGGTGCCTATGTTGTGGTTTAGGCACCTAAGTCCCAGTTTTGGCTCCACTGCAATTCACAACATTCCTGCTGAACCTATAGGTGCCTAAACTCACTTGGCACCTAAGTTTTTCAGAGTAAAAGTTCCCTAGCTGCCTATGTTCCTGCTCTAGGCATGTGCACTGCTGCCTCCCCCTGGATACAGGGGGGAGATTGAACTGGGGTCTCCCACATTGCAGGTGAGTACTCTAACCACTGGGCTAAAAGTTGTAAGATGAGCACCACCAGCATCTCCTCCTCCTGTTTGTGTGGAGAGAGGCAGGCACCTAACTCATTCCCTCCCACAGCAGCTTAGACACCTAGGCCACTTGACTCCCGGCAGGGGTTCCTGTTTGTGGATCCCATTCTTAGGCACCTGTCTCTTCCCATTCATTGTATAGGGAGCCTAGCCACCTGACTCAGGTTTGTGGTTGTCTCCGTGTTGTTCCTGTGATTCTCTAGGCACCCTGATGCTCAGCATTGCAACGCCTAAGGCCTTTTCTGGATCCCACACATTCTGCTGTCCTGGAAGGCTCCTTGGAAAGCCTGCACTGAAAGCATGTAACTGGTGATTTCTCTGCTCAAGGGGTAGAGAACATCCTCCTTGGCAATCACAGCACAGGTTTATATGCCCATCATGTATTGTTCAATCTACCCAGCACAGCAGAGTGGATCCAAATTCAGTGGATGAGCTGCTGACTTTTCTATAGATTCATAGAACCACCCCCACTGTATCACTGCAAACAGCACCATTTACACAGCAGCTCATTCAGTGCAGCATAGAAATTCACCAATGTTGTCCATAAATACCTGCCAGATTTGTCTTTTAATCTATCCACATCTTTTTGGACGTGATCCCCAGTTGAATAGTCGGGACAGCAGTCAAAGAGTTGTGTTCAGCTTCTGTGCCTTCCAGATTCGAGTGCCGCTATTTATATGCAAGGTGCTGCGGATCCCTGCATTACCTGACATTGGTTGTCTCAGCTCTTGTCTGAAGCTTTTTATAGCAAAAATAAAACACCTCAAGTCTCTGTCTTTCCTCAGCAGATTCCCCTGAGTCAAGCAGAAGAGAGGAACTGGAGGTGATGTGCCTTCAGCTGCAGAATCAGGTCTGGGAAATGGAGGTGAGATTCATGGCTGGACCCCTGGCCTCACCCCACCCTCCCCTAGAATTTGGGCTTCCTCTTCATTCAATCCATAAATGTTTGGTTCTTACTAAGCTGCCAGTTTCAATATCGCTACCTATTATTAAAGCCTCTGTACAAAAGGAACAGGTTAAATGGAAGAGGAGGGACATTCCTTAACCCCCTTCCTGCTTCTTTTCCTTTCTCCCCTTTTAAATCAGTTTTGATATATGATGTAACACTCGATAATAATTAGCACCTTCTAAGCATCATAGCACCTCTCATTCTGAAGAAGCTCAGGGAATTTTACAGGATATTGTACATAGATTCTTAGGCTATGTCTACACTACCATTTATGTTGGTCTAACTTATGTCGCTCAGGGGTGTGAATAAGCCACCCCTGAGCAACATACTTACACCGACCTAAGCGCCGGTATGGACAGCGCTATGTCAGCGGGAGAGCTTCCTCCGCTGACATAGCTACCACTGCTCATTGGAGGTGAATTAATTATGTCGACGGGAGAGAGCTCTCCCTTCGGCATAGAGCAGCTACACTAGAGATTTTACAGCAGCACAGCTGCATTGGTACAGCTGCGCCGCTGTAAGCTCTCTAGTGTAGACATGGTAGATTGTAAGGCCAGAAGGGATCATTATATCATCTAGTCTGACCTCCTGTATACCATCGGCCATTAAATTTTACGCAGTTATTTCTGTACTGGGCCCAATAACTTGTTTGGCTAAAGCATATCTTCCAGAAAAGTATCCAGTCTTGATCTGAAGACCTCAAGAGTTGGAGAATATATCACTCTGGGGAGTACTTCACCCACCTGTGATATGCAGTCATCTCTAGGGTGGAACACAGTGGCCTTTGAACAGCTCACAGCAATACTACACAAGACTGTAAGATAGGAAGTGAAGAAGAATTATGTATCCAAATGGCCATGTGGGGAACATTTATTAATACTACTCCTACTTTGCATTTTAATTCCTTTCATCCAAGGATTCCAAAGCATCTCAATATTATTATCCCCATTATACAGACGGAAAAGCTGTGTCACAGAGAGGTGAAGTGACCTGCCCAAGCCCAGAGTTAATGTCTCTTGATACCTGTTCATCTGTTTTATATGATACCTCAACACTTCCCTCTATAATACAAAATCGATGTCTGACTGAAACTTTAACCTAGCGATTAGAGCAGGGAAGCGGGAGTCAGGACTTCTGGATTCTCCTCCAAGTTCTGCCACTGATTTCACTGTGTGGCCTTGAACAAGTTTCCCAACCTCTTTGTAATTCTGTTTCCCAGTGTGTAAAATGTGGGTAGTAGTCCTGACTTACCTCACATTGAGTGTGGGGCTTATTATGGTTGCATTGTACTTTGAGATCCTTGGGAGAAAGATGTTAAGTAAATACAGCACATAATTATTATTGACACCTAACTATATTGCATGCATTTTTAATAGCTTTTATACACAAACACATATACTCCTCCTTTTAATCTTTATGGCTATATTTTTGTTTCAATCCCTCCATGTTAACTGACTGACTCAGTAGAAGAGAAGTCTTTGGAGTGATCAAAGACTTGGTAGACTGAGTACTAAATGATTGATCACTGTGGATAGATTCATACAACTTTTGGAGTCCATCACATGCTACTCTTCCTGCTCAGTGAGTTTTCTCACACCAACACCCTATAACAAGGTCAAATTTGTTCCAGGCCACACGTGTTTTCCAGCTCCCATTCCTGGCCTTTTATAGTCCCATGCTCCTCAGGCTAGTTCATCCTCTTCTCCCCTTCCCCATGCAGCGGTTTCTGAATGATTATGGATTGATTTGGGTTGGAGAGAGGAATGAACAGCTGGAAGAGTTGAAATCATTGAAGAAGCAGGAAAACCAATCATCAAGGGGTCTCTGGAAACCAGGTAAAGCAGCAGGGCTCTTTGCTGAGGCAGACGGCCTTCCCCTCATGGGGTATTTTAAAAAGGCATAATATTCTACAGATTGGAAAAATAGATATATAGGGATTTATTAACCAGTTGGATTTATGGCATGGAATGAATTGTGACTCTTCTTGAACAGCTCTGTTCTGCCAAGGCTGGTGTAGAGAGATCTTAGCCTGAATGTCATTAATTCAGTTCTTATTATTTATATAACACCTTGGCTGGGTGTGACCCTGGAAAGATGCACCTGAAATGCCTGATCTAAAACCTGTTTGATTAAAGTGTTTGGCTTTTTCGTTGGTTTTTAGAGGTGAATTTTAGGGGCCTTTAAATCATTTTTTTTACATTTCTGGACACAACAGAGGAGATTTTCAAAGGTGTTGATGGGAGATAGGCACCTAACACCCTTTGACTTCAAATAAGACTCAGTCACCTAATTGCCCTTTGAAAACCTCCTCCCTACTATCTGTAGAAGAGGTAAAGCATGGGCAGGAGTACCCCATACTGCCCTCTGAATGTGCTACAATTCTGACCTGGAGAGACTTCCTCTAGGGCTAAGAGGGGAGCTTGGTGGCAATGACATCCAGCCCTTGGCTTCTCTGCTGCGATTGTCAAGAAGGGGGCCTGTTAGGAATGGTGGCTTATGGCATCTGAACCCCCCAAATCAACTTCTGCTTTAGGGAAAGACAAAAAACTGTACTGTGGGATTTTCGAAAGCTCATAAATGTTGTATGTGCACAGGCTAATCTATAGGACTGGAAAATCCTATCCTTAGATGATAGAAAATGTAGTGAGGGGAAGTTACTACATTTCCTCTGTTGTTTTGTTTCCTTTTCAATCTCCTTTTAAGGCTGGGTGGCTATTACAATATCTCAGAACTAAGTTTACAAACCCCAAATAACTGCCACTTTTAAATAAAAGCAACATTGCACACACTGAAATCTACAGGCTGTGTTTAACCACCCATTGCAAGAGCTCATGTACGTTTAAGATGTGTGGTTACTGTAACTGATACCCTGTGGCAGTTTTTAAACAGAAGAATTTTGTATGGTCAGAGCACAGCGTGGAAGCAGCTTACAGCAGGGGTAAAGATACCCAATGAAAATTAGTACAACTTGATACGGGGATGAAAGAGACTTATGTTTTATAGATGGTTCTGGATGCGGATTGGATAGGATAGGTCCTGCAGACTTTCCTAGGCTAACGTCCTTCCCTGTTGTTTGATTTCCTCATTGTGATCCTGGGGTCACATCCTAACCCATTTCAGTAGAAAGGAGACTGAGCAACGAAACACAAGCGGTTCCAGGAACATAGTTTAGTAACTCCATGTATTTTATAAATTTCATGGACCAGCTTTCAGGAGGAAGGTCTTCAAAGCTGACCCCAGACCTTGAATGTTTGGAGCCTGATTCTGATCTCAGGTGGTGTAAAATGGGTGTGAGATCAGAATCAGGCCCTGTTGGTATGTATTAGATGTATTGACTTGCCCCTATTGTCTGGCCCCATCAAAACACATTATTGTTCCCTTCCTCCAGCTGCCACAGGAGTGGTTTTATTGGGAGCCAGTTGCATTGTGTTTGTTTAGTGATGGCCTCTTGATAAGTGGTAAGAGTGAATGAGAATATACTTGGGACCTGTGGCAGCCATCCCCTTCAAAGTGCTGTGAAAAACACCAGCTAATTAATTCTCACAACCCCTTGAAGTAGGCAAGGGAGATGATATCTGAATAGCAGTGGGTATAAGGCACAGAGCACTGCCGGCTAGTGTGTTGGTTCACTTCGCCTTATTTGCAGATTGATGCGTTTACAGAAATTGTTTCCTTTTATTGATGCTATTTTTTAACTTTAGAGGATCTATCAAAAGCAGAATTGAAAGTATCAAAGGCCTTTTTCCAGCCCACATCTTTGCACTCACTTCCTCTCCTCATATACTTCTTGCGCTGTTGTTTGCACACGTCTCCTGCTGTACCTCCTAAGCCTGGCACCCTCTTCTCAAGCACTCAAATGACCTCCCTCTCGCCAATAATCCACAAGCAGGAGAAGGGGTTGTTTAGAAAGAGCAATCTGCACATCTCTGAGCTCAGTCAGTCAGTTGGTGTCCCATCTCTGTTCCCTCCAGGAGTCTATGCTGTACAGCACCAAGCGAGGAGTGATACGAAGTACATTATAACCATACAAATAATCAGGGTTTCCAGCAGTCTCCAAGGAGTGCAGGCTGTGGTGCTGGCTGATGATGCAGTTTCATAAGTTGGTAACAAGGGGCTGATTATCCACTGTGGTGTTGTATATGCTTGTGCAGTGTGGATGCAAAACATTGCCATTCTGACGTGGGAGCATTTCACCCTCACTTCACAAAGGAGTAAATGACCACACAAGGTGGAGGCAGGCAAGAGCCAGGCCCAGATTGGTAGGGTTTGGGCAGCACCATTAAACATGCCCACGCAGAGAGACGTGCATTCAAAGCTCCTGGCTGGAGACTCTCCCCTGTCGATAACTCTGCTTTCCTTGCTGCAGGTGACTCAACTGTTTCAAAATACCAGATCGATTTTGATTTAATTTTGGAAAACCTGAAAGATTTAAATGTGCTGGCTGGGGAAGGCGTGTCTCAAATCGAGCACACAGCAGGAGGTGCTAGGCTGAGGCAACCCGAATCGGTATCCCTCACTTTTTATCAGAATGGGATAGTCATGTTCAATGGGCCCTTCCGGTCGTATGAGGAACCATCTACGCAGGTATGGACCAATTCCTGGAGGAAGTCAAGTTACTGCCAGCCAACTGTTCACTCAGCAAATGCTGAGGGTGGGAATGGAGTGAGGCTGAGGCTTGTGGGGTCGCTGTAGTCCCATCTCCCCCCCACAGGGGGTTGGTGAGGAACAATGGCTGTTAGAGGATCTCCCAGTCTCTTGCAAGCAAGGATCCTTTGTTGCCTTTGTAGGACTCCAGATCTGGTGCAGGTGGAATGTATCAGCAGCGAGGTAACTATGACGTCTGAGGCCTGGTTTTTAAGCCCTTGTGCTTTGTTTCAGCAATGCCTTCAGGACATCATGGATGGCTATTTTCCCTCAGAGCTACAGAAGCGCTACCCAGATGGCATTCCTTTTCAGGTAAGCAATGTAATGCCCCTGCCATCTTCCTTTTAGGAGAAATCCCTCTCTCCATGCAAAGGGCTTCCAGCTTGAGATGTCTCATCTTTGCACCATTATGCAGGCCTTTCTCAACAGCAAATGTAGTTTGATGTTTCTAAACCCAGCCCACGTGCAGCTGAGCTTAATGGGAACACACCTGCTACAGCCGTTACTGGAAATGGCCAGGCTTTTGTGCACTACAACTGAACAGTTTGTCTGCTTCAATTAATCTTGGGTTAGGAAGAGACTGCTAGGGCAAAACTTCTGAGCCAGTAGAAGGCAGTCAAAGAGAGGCAGCTGCAGAGGATATTATAACCCAGATCTTCAAATATAGGTGCCTAAAATTAGGCACACAAATCCAATGGAGCTGTATGTGCTCACCCCCTCTTGGAAATCAGGCCGCTTCCGGGGAGGGAGTCTTACTTTAGGCACCCAAATTTGAAAAGGTGGGGCCTATTGCTGTGGGGGTTAGAAAGTCCTGGGGGGAATGGAAGGCACCCAGTGAGGACTTAGGGTACATCTACACTGCAGTAAAACACCTGCGGCTGGTCTGTGTCCGCTCACTTGGGCTTGCAGACCTCAGGATGTGGGGCTATCAAATTGCGGTGCAGACGTTTGGGCTGAGGTTGAACATCTGCACAGCAATTTGATATCCCCGTAGCCTGAGGGTCGTGAGCCCGAGTGAGCTAACACAGATCAGCCACAGGGGTTTTATTACAGTGTACATGTACCCAAAGTGGCCTTGCGCTTCTGACAGCTGTGTTTTACTGAGCTTGGTGGGACTGGGAACGGGGGGGGGTGGGGGGGGGGGGCCTGAATATGGTGCTTTTGCTTCTTTGGTATCAGAGAGCCATCTGGTGGTCCTGGCTGCTTGTAGATCCCTTCTTCTGTTAGCACAGGTCAAGGCAAAGCCCTAGGTGAGCCTAAAACAATACTTGGCAATGTCACGTCACCTTTCAGCTGAGGATCACTTTTCATAGATGGGGAAGCTGAGGCACAGAGCAGGTTCAAAGCAACATGCTAATACGTGCAAGGCTGGAGTGATCATCTGTCTTATCTTAGCATCTGGATGTGCCATTGACCTGCTAACTAGAAGAGTTTTAGACTTGAAGGGACACAGATGTGGGTTTATTTTACTGGAGGGTCTAAAAGGATCTGCAGACAGCTTCCTTTTTGGGGGTTGGTATGTTAGAACCACCCTCAGGAGGAACTAGCTTTCTCTATTCATTGTTACTGTTTTGTTCTTGTTGCTTACCCTTCTGTTGTGCTATGATGCAGTGAGAGCTGGGTCCTGGAGGCAGACATGTTTGCTAATGGCAGTTAGTATTAATTTAACAGGTCACTGACAGGAGAGATGTTTTCTTTCGGGAGAGGCAACTACCAGAGAACTTTCCTGGCCAAGGGCAGGTAGTTGGCCATTCGAGATCAAGTAAGGTAAAGGAAACCAGTGAGATCCCAGGTGAGTCTTTTGCCATTCCCACTAATCCCTGGAGATCCCCTACTTAGCCCCAAAAGAGCGGATAAATAAAGCCTAGTGAAACCTGGCAACAGCTACTAAGGAGTTAATTCTGAGAGTTGACATTTCTGAGTTGAGAGCATTATGTATGTACTTCATATGCCGCTACAGTTGCTGAGAGCCAGCTGCCACAATAGTCAGATTTCCCAGAGCATGCATGAAACCCACACATTTCTCACATGAAACCCAGAGCTCATTCTCAATAGAGGTCTTTCAAAATCACCCACGTGAGCCATGCAGAAGAATGGTTTGGTTGATGGCACTCGGGGACTGGGCCTTCAAACAAACATTTGTTCTACTGCAAGTTACTTATGTAGGTGGACATCTTCATCCCCGATATGCCACAGCACATGTCCAAACCATGGGGGAGAGACATGTCATTTAGGACCAGCTCACAGGTTCCTTGTTTTCCTTCTGAATTTCAGAAATCTGCTCCAATAGTTGCCAAAAATTACCCTCATTGACTGCAAATTAAACTGTTCTGGCTAGTTTGAAAGGTCTGATCACATATGTTTTGACATAGTCATTTTCATGTAGTTGTATAGTGGGAGTAGTCATATATGGTTATGTATGTTCCTGGACAGCCATATATGGCAATATATAATCATCTGTGCATATGCATTTCCCATCAGCAATTGTATATTGCCTTGTTACTTAGCTGTAAAGAGCTGCTCATATGCTATGGAATTTGGATGACATATCTTATGGGTGATTCTAATAACCCGTTCCCAAAAGGGAACTACCTGAAGTGTCATTCTGATGAGCCTAAGAAGTGGAAAATTCTAGTTTTATGGTAATAGCTTGGTGTGATGTGACAAGTATAGGATTCTTCCTTCCCCTCCCTATCCCTGTTCCTCCCCCAACCCTGTAACTGTCTCTCTCTCGTGGCAGGTCCCAAGCTCTCACTGGAGCAGTTTCTGAACAAACTTCCTAAATCCTTAATCCGAGAGGGACAAGTGCTTGATATCCGAGGGCCAATCAAAGAAATTTTGCAAGTATGATAGAGCCCCAGCACACACACATAGCTTAAGGGCTGGGCTACACTTAAAATTTAGATCAATCTAGCTACATCTCTCGGGGGTGTGAAAAGCTCACACCTCTTAGCTCAGTAGTTGAGCTGATCTAACCCTCAGTGTAGACGCAGCAAGGTCGATGAAAGAACATGGCTCAGGGAGGTGGATTACCTACAGTGATGGGAAAACCCTTACTGTTGCTGTAGGAAGCATCTACACTATGATGCTACAGCAGAATACAGTGCTGAAGCTGAGCTGCTCATAATGTAGACATTTTCAGAGTCTGCAGTTATGCTGGTGTGAATCAGTGGTAACTCTATGGAAGCCAACAAGCTTTTGAGGGTGCAAATAAAATCACATTGGGCCCTTTCTCTCCAAAAATCTTTAACCTCCTGGATTCAGAAAAGACTCCAGCAGAAAGCATTTAGATGTATTTTCACCAGGCCCTTTCATCCCTTTCTGGAACTGCATCATCTCTCCCTGGAGAAAAAAAGTCATTATTAACACATCTCCTGATTGAGTAAATATTTAAGTTACTGTCTCAGGTATTAGATCTCAAGAATGGGTCATTTTGCTTGAAGGAGAGCCAAGTATGTTCCTCAGATAGCTTTAATTATGATGATTAAACTCTCTGTGCCCATACAGAACATTCAGAAGTAAATAGACCAATCTAGTGTGCTTGGGCATGTTTTATTCGCTTAAAACTACTACTAATTGATCAGTTGATGTGGCAGTTAGTTGTTAGATTAGAAGAAGCCCCAGCCAACACGAGTACCAGTCCAAGCAGATTTTTAAAAATAAATATTTTAACTAGGTGCAAAGTTTAAAAGCCAAAATTACCATTTGCTGGAGAAACCTGCCTTCCTGGCACTGTGCCAAGCCTGCTACATCCTGCTGGGAACAGCAGGTGAGAGGTTTTGTGATTCTGCATGGGAACGAGAGAGAGGCCAGTCCAGTGGTTTGGGGGCTAGCCTGGGACTTGAGAGCCCTGGCTTCAGTCTCCTGCTCAGACTTCCTGTGAGAGCTTGGACCAGTCACTCAGGGCCAGATATTTAAAGGTATTCAGATACCTGAAGATGTGGCTAAGCACCTAAACACTTCTGGAAATCCCAGTAAGCACCCATCTGCATCTTTAGGTGCCTGAATACATTTCAAAATCATCCTTTAGCCTCTCTGTGCCTTGGTTCCCCACCTGTAATAGGGATAATAGACCTGCCCTACCTCACAGGGGTGTGGATAAACAGGAGGTGCTCAGGTACTACGGTAATGGGCCCAGATAATACCTTAGATAGATAGGCTGGAGAAGCCATTGGCCTTGTAGATGGTGGGCTCAGAAGGAAAGCAGTTCGTAGAATCATAGAAGATGAGGGTTGGAAGGGACCTCACGAGGTATCTAGTCCAACCCCCTGCTCAAAGCAGGACCAACTTCAACTAAACTATCCCAGCCAGGGCTTCATCAACCTGCATCTTAAAAACCTCTAAAGATGGAGATTCCACCACCTCCCTAGGTAACCCATTCCAGTGCTTCACCACCTTCCTAGTAGCTGATATTTGCCATCTGGTTTCAGGGCTCTGATGGGACACGTAGCAATGAAGTGATCCTGGTGGGGACACCCAGCCTTGCAGCAATGAAGGAGAGGTAAAGGGCAGTGGCCTGGCCCCTCAGTCAGTCTCTTCTGTCTGCCCACCAGCCATAGTTCAGGGGCAACCTGTAAAGAATTTTTTTAAATGGTTTTGTCCATTTTTGCTTCTTTCTGATGGATAAAGAGGACCTGGAAAGGGAGGGTTTGTTTGTGTGTTTTAAATCAAAAACTGAGGAGCTTTTTTTCTGGTTGTTTTTTACCTTAGAAATAGCAGGAAGGCCAGGTTTGATCTTTCCTAGTTTTGGAAGGCCTCTGAGATGTTTATGGTGAATCCTGACATGGGAAAGTGCCTCCAGGAAGGAGATGAGCAAATGGGAAGTCACTATTACACTAGTTCTCCACTAGTCAGAGAGTCTTCCAGGCTAGACAAGACCTGAATTTCTAATGTCACTATAAACCAAGCAGAATTTTGTATTTAAAAAAGCAAATAAAAACCCTACCAGGTACCTTTAATCCATAACAAAGAACAAAAAAAAGAGGCACCAGCTGATCTCAGCAAGCAAAAGAGCAGCCTTGCATGATAATTAGATAGGCTACACCCTCTCCCTCACTTCAGGGGGTAGGAGGGTGGGGTTGTTGTCTTGCCAGATTCAACTAGTTCAAAACCAAGTAGCACTTTGTAGCACATTTTGGCCTATTTGCCCACAGTCATGTCAGTCACTCAGGGAACTGCTAAGATTTTTAAGCTACTGTCCTCTCTTCTAGCACTTCCCTTTTCCCTTTGGATCTCTCCTGATGCTCTGCCCAGCCTAGCCCACTTAACACTGATTGGTCAGTGTAAACTGTGTAAACAGTGACTCTTTGTAAAATTGCTGTTCCTTGTCTAACTGGCTTTTATGGATTTCAGGTTGAAGGCAGATGAACAGGACCAGCCTCCAGTCCCCGACATCTCCACTCTCCGGATAAAATCAGAGAATGGGGAGCAGACATACATTGTAAAAATGCTCTTCACAGAGACCATAGGAGACCTGCGCCGGCACCTTGCCCAGAGCAGGTAAGTACAGGGACATTCCAGCAGAGAGGTAGGAGGGGTTTCTGTAAGGCAGTTTAACTCCTCCACCCCACAGTGAAAACTGGGCCGGTGCCATTTCCAAATCCCACTTGAGCCCTGGAATTGAGCCACCTGAAGAATACTGTACAATGCAAGCCCGACAGGCACAGGATCACAGAGCCTGAACCTGCCCGGTGCTGAGCCCCTCAGCATCCACTGATGTCAGGGGGGGTTGAAGGTGCTCATCTCCTCTCTGGAGGTGCTGAGGGTACATGGTACATGGTTTGGGGATTGTGTGAAGATTTAAAATCCGCCCTCTTGCAGGGAGCTGGCTGTCCAGAGTCTGCCACGTTCCCATCTCCTCCTTACCTCCTGCAGTGTTACCTGGGCTTGTCATTGCCTCTGCTCCCCACGCCCATTCCTCAGCAGCCCTCACCTTGATTATTGTCATGCCCTTCTCTCAATCCACTTCAGAACTGCCCTTGTTCTTAACATCCTCGAAGCAGCTCTGGGCTGGCCTACCACAGGCACCATCCCTCTCTCCCGTCCTTGCTCCCTTTACAGGATGTAGCCCAGGCCTAAGCTCTGTCATGCCTGGTGATCTCACCACTATTGACATGTAAGACCTTCCCCACTGGAGCTGCTGCTGTCTGGAACAGCCTCCCAGGGGCTGGGCTTTCCAGCTCAGCTGGAAACCGCTCACTTCTGCTTAGCCTGTTCCACTTAACTGCTCTTGTGTACCTCAGCAACTGGATTATTTACATCATCTCTGTGGAACCTTTTGGAATATAGCTCACAGGAAAGATTGGACTGTTCTTTCCTAGGGGTGGAGAATCACAGCCGTATGAGATCATCAGCACCTTTCCCCAGAGAGTGTACGCTGACAACTCCATGACCCTACAGGAGTGTGGACTGATTCCCAACGCCTCCCTTCTGCTGCGGGAAAAGATCCCTTCTGCCAAGGAGGGACAGGGCCACGGATAGTTTATCAGCTTCTGATGAGTCAGTTGTTTTCAACCACTACTGCACATGAAGCAATTTGCTTTCCTCTCCGTCCTTCCCCTTCTCAGGGGCTATACTGTTAAGGCAAGAGGAAGGAGCAGCCTTGCACCATCAAATAAGATGCAATCTACTCAAGGGGGAAGGAGGGCGAGGTTGTCTTTCCGGATTCACTTGAACTGCATTAACTGGGCCTCCCATCTCCTGTAGGCAAAGCAAGGGGGAGAAATAGTCCTGGAGATCTAGCTCCTCCCTGCACTATGGGAGAGAGCTGTGATGACACAAGGCCCCACCCTGCCCTTCTGGATCTTACTCAGCCTCTGGGGATCCCTTCCCAGTCAGAGGCCTTCCCCTGAGACTGGCAAGTGCCTATGGCCTCATCACATGTGTAATTATTATCCAGGAGGATTTATATCCAAACTGGGTCTCCCTCCACCTTTGCTGAAGGTCACATGATCTTTTTACCCCTCAGAGGCTGCAGTGAGTTCAATTCAGCAACACCTGAGCCCTCACCAGCAGCGGTCTGGGCTGGAGCCAGGTCATTGCTCAGCAAGACCTGTTCCTTACACAAGCCAAAAATCCCTTAGGTCTCTACAATGCAATAAAAAAAAAACCTGGCACCCATCTGAGCCCCCATCAACTGAGTTGGGCATGCCGGGGTCAGGCTGTGTGGTTACAAATAGCAGCACAGAGGTTCAAGTGCGGGCTGGAGCCTGTCCCCCTGGGTGAGGTTTCAGAGCCCAGGTTCCAGCCTGAGCTTGAATGTCTACGCTGCAATTTCTAGTCCTTGAGCCTGCACCCTGTGAGCCAGTCAACTGCCCCAGGCCAGACATGGCCATGATGTGGGTCTTTGATGGCAGTGTAGACCGAGCCTTAGTGAAAACAGTTATATACAGCACCCCAGCTAGCTTACAGTCCAGGTTCCTTAGGCATCTGCTCCCTGTGTTAGGGCTGGTTCTGATCTCGCACAGGTGTATGAACTGGCTTACCTCTATTATGGTCAATAGGGTTAAACTGGAATGAGTGGAATCAGGCTCTGAGCCATTTGCAGTGCTGAGACAGCCGGAGCCACTCCAGCGAGGATGTGCCAATACTTTATTTCCTGTACATTAAACATTTTTTCCTTTAAACAGACCTCAAGTGTCCAGTGTTAACAGCCTGCAGTCTGTATGTCTGAACCTGCTCTCTATAGCACCAAACTCTGTTTGCCTTCCCCACAATCATCAGCCCTGCTGCAATGAAACAAAAGAGAAAGGGCCATAAGCTTTCACATGAGAGACATACTACCCCCATTTCTGTCCTATGCTAGGGCCCAGTTCTCTCAAGCCTTGTACCTTCTGTTGTCATTTATCCCCTGGGCAAAGTACTGTCAAATCAGATTAGCAGCACTTTTCTCCACTTTGTACACATGGAAATGACATGCAAGGTAGACAATGGGAGACTTCCAGGCTTGGAGAGTTGACGCAAGCGCCTTTCTGTGCCCCTGAAGGAACGAATACAATCTCTCTGTTTGGTGTGACTGGCTTATGCAGCGTACATAACACAAGAACACACCCCACCGTGTCCTATGAAGGGGAGCCTTAACCCATGTTCATATTCTAGCCTCATTTCCTCTGTTTCAAAGGGAGAACATGATAAATCTGCAGCCGATGTCTGGCCGCAGACATCCTTGCCCCATGGGCTGTGCAGAGCCCTTTGTCAGCTTCCTTTTTTACTAGGCTCTCCTGTCCTGAGCGCTCAGCATGCTCCAAGCTGCTCACTCTCATGCCATGCAGTTATTTAACTGCACAGTTTCTCATCTATCACCTTTCAGTTGGGTGCTTAGGAAAGTGCTAAGCCTTGTTTACACAGAGAAGCATCAAACCCCCTCCTCTCAGATGCACCCATCACAGCTCACCAGGTGACTTCCTGCAGAGTCCTGAACTCCAGCAATTTCAGTGAGTGGATGGAAACAGGTCTTCTCCACCTAGCAAAGATCCCATGGTAACTTTTGTTTAAGGCCTTTGCTCATCTAGTTGGCCAAGTGTTTTCTTCCCTAGCAGATTTCCACGTACATTTCAGGGGTTGGGAGCATGAGCAGGAATAGATTCCAGAATTATAAAGGCAGTCATATAAGTACATTCTTTAAGCCAATGCCAGCATTCGAGAGTTGATATCTTTGTGCCACGCTGTAGCAATGAGCACAACTGCCTTAAGCGCCTCTGAGCTGGGAGTCACTCACAATTGTTAAGTCAGATGATGCCCAATCTATCACCAAAATAAAGAAACCACACAGAAGCCAGCAAAAAAGGCTTAGTAACATTTAATAGCATCTCAGAAGACAAGAGTGGTTATAAAGTTGCTTTTTGGCAGGAAAACAAAATGCTCTTGGTCCAAGTTGCAGAAAGCCAGCTCAAAAAGGAAAGATAGGAAGGCTGGAGCAACAGCAATTATAGAACAGTTCCTGAGCCCTTCCCAAGTGAGTTTTCACATCATCAGCACAGGAATGTGTTTATGTGACCTCACCACCCACTGAGAGCATCTTTCCTACAGCAAGCTCTGCATTCTGCTGAAGTAGTTTGAGACACACACAAGTAACCCTCCCTCACTCTGGATGAGAGAAAAACCCTACCCTTGTACAGTGCTTCTGCATTGAGTTTAAACAACAAACAGCCCTCAGCTGCCAGCAATTCTGTGGTCGGAATGAAAGAGGACGTGCAAGCAGCAGTGTTCACGTGGAACCGCAACTGGTGATAGAACGCAAGAGGGAGCACACAACGCCACGCCCTTCCCTTCTAAAGCACAAGCCTCGTTCAGAGAAGAGGAACTCGGGCATAATCATGGTTTCCAACGGCCTTACTTCAGATGATTTTTCTTTCTATAGAGGCACTGGAAGCTGCATTGCAAACAAGGCCGTTCGAAGGAACGTGCAATGATATCAGAGCTGTTTTGGAGCCCTATCAGACAGTACAGGGGTTAGGCAGGAAGAAATGACAGGCAGCTGCAAAGGAGAGGTTTTTGGTCATGGGTTTCCCTGTGGCAGAAGATAAATCATGATGCCGGGATGGCACTGAGCGCCTGGGAGTTAAGGTGATGAGTGAGGAGGTTGGTTGGGAATGCAGAGTTAAAGTCCAGGATGGGAAAGGAATAATCAGGCTAACTTCAGGAACTCCTGCAGGGTATTCTGTTCCACAGCTTCCACAAACAACTCATAGTCCTGCAGGCAGAAAATGTAACAAAAAGAGCTCAGAACAGGGAAGGGAACAAAACTAGGGGCACGCAGCTCAGCCTTGGATCCCTGCTCCACAGGAGCCAGGTACACAGACAGAACCAGTGCTGAGAGGGAGAAAGTCACAGCACAGTTGCCTTTCCCTTCAGGTTCAGGGCAAGCAAATATAGTGGTCTCAACTCAGTACCCAGTGGAATCAGTTTCACCTCACAAACTCATGTGTAATTTGTTGCCCAAAACAAATGCACTGGCAGTTTTCAGGCATGAGCATTGCAAACAGAGGTTCAATGACCGAGTGGTATGCAAAAGGCTTCCACAAAGCAACGTAAGATTTAGCAACATCTCCCACATTACGCCAGGTCCCCCTGTGAGGGCCTCACAATGCGGTTTGTTAGCCTTCACTCATGCTCCATGTGCACTTTAAAGACAAGGTCTTGTAGCGCCCTGTCCATACACCTCTTTCCAGAGAAAGCCTCTTGAACAACATCTGGATTTAAATGCACTTCATTTGCACACCTCAGGCTGGGAGATCAAGGTCAGTATCAACCCCCGGGGTTCTGAGGTCCCTCGCCCATCCACCTGGATTCTGAGCCTTACCCCACAGTAATGGTCGCCGTTGAATATCTGGGGTGGAATGGCTTTGGGATTGCCTGACCTGGCCCTCATTTCCTCCCGCAGGGCATTATCCTGAGAGATATCCACCAGTTCATACTTGATATTTTTCCCATCCAGGATCCTGGTCACTTCACCCTGCTGGGACTTGATCTGAAACACAGAGTGGGGGGGCAGGTTACACTTTTCCCTGTGTTTGAATTTAGGATTCAGCCACTGTCAGGCTAAAGGGCTGGAGATTTTATAAGTTTACACAAACCAGGTGTGTGCAGAAGAGTGAGGCAGGGCAGGACTTGCTAAGCAGCCACTCCTTACAGGCAAAGGACTGAATCACAACTGGCTATGGACCAAGCCCCACAGGGAATAGGGTGTGTAGGGAAGAAATCAATCAGGGCTGGATAGGGATAGGGAAGACTGAATCCCCTGGGGAGGGGAAAGGATCCCACCGGGATCTAGACACACCCGCCCATGGCGGATTAGTGCATGAGTTTGGGAGAAGACGACAATCACGCTTGTATCTGGGAGATGGACCCAGCCCCACAGGGAGTTCGGGTGTACAATGGGGAGCGCGGCGATCACAGCAGGATGTGGGAGGGGGAGTTAAGGTGTATCATGGGGGGTGGGCGGGTGCAGGATCTGGGAGATGGACCCAGCCACTGGATTTACAATTGGGGGGCGGTGCAGAGATCACAGCAGGATCGAAGAGGGGGGCTGGGTGTGCAATGGGGGGTGCGGAGATCACAGGGAAGGGGGTTAGGGTGTATAAGTAGGGAGGTGCGGAGATCACGGGGGTGGGGGGAGGGTGTATAACTGGGGGGGGGTGCGGAGGGGGGGGGGTGTCTAAGGGGGGCGGTCAGGGCGGGATGAGGGTCCCGGCCCCACAGAACAAAAGCCAGAAGCTGCCGCAGCCCCGCCCCGCGGTGCGAGCCCGTCTGCGGCGGGGTGGGGCGGGGTCGGGTCGGGGGAGGCGGTGCCGGGCCGGGCCGCCCGCTGCTGCCGGCCTCGCTCACCTCCCTGGAGCCGGTCACCGAGGTGCTGTAGACCTTGAGGCCGGACATGGTGCTGGACTCGCGGCCGCTCCCTGCCCGAGGTTCCGCTCCGCTCCGCTCCGCCGCCGGAAGCTGCCGCCCCGCCCCGCGCCCCGCCCCGCATGTGACCGCGGGGACCAATGGGGCCGGCGCGGGAGGCGGAGCCGCGGGGGCCCGGGGCCGAGCTGCTCCGGCGGGCGGGCGGCCCCGGCACTGGCCGGGCTCCCGGTGCACGCACGGACCGGCCCCGCGGGGCCCGTCTCCAGGCGAGCAAAGGGGCGGCCGCGGCTCCCCGCTTCCCCGGGCCACCTGGCCTGCCGCAGAGCAGCCCGGCCGGGCAGCGGCTCCGGGGCTGAGGTCGGCTCCATGCGCCTGGTTCCCGGGGCCACAGCCACGGGCCCTCCTGCTCCGTAAACAGCCGCGCGAGGGGAGGTTTAAACACGTGCGCGAACGGAGGGGCTGCAGCGTGCTCGGCCCCTGCCGGCCGCCTTCGGGCTGGACTCAGTGCAGCAGGAGCTGGCTCCGACTGGCTGCAGGGGACAAAGCAAGCCCTGGGTCATCCCGTGCGACCGACCCTTTCCTGAGACATGGACTCCTAGAAATGAGGGGCTGGCAGAGGTCATCCAGCCTGATCCATCCCCCGCCGCCAGGACCAGGCCTGCCTAGACCCTCCCTGCCAGGCGTCTGTGCCCCTGTTCTTCAAAACCTCCAGTGATGGGCATCCCCCAGCCCGCACGGGTGATAACCTGGCCCAGTCCTTAACTAGCCCGTTGAGAGATTTTCTAATATTTAATCTCAATCTCCCTTGGTGACGATTAACCTGATTCCTTGTCCTGTCTTCATAGGGAGCCATTGATCACCCTCCTCTTTGTAACAGCCCCTAACATATTTGAAGACTTACCAGGTTGCTCTTGAGTCTTCTTTGCTCATGACTAAACAGGCCCAGTTTTTTTTAACCTGGCCTCATCAATCAGGTGCCTTTTATAATTTTTGTTGCTCTCCTCTGGACTTCCTCCTGTTTGTCCCCATCTCTCTTAAAGTGCAGCAGGACAGCTAACTCCCCTGTCTAACATACAACACTCCTCTTACTACACCCCAGAATGATATTTGCCCTTTTTGTAACAGTAACATAGTATTAGCTCATTCAGAACCACCAGCTAGTCACTTATTCCCCATTTCTGGTTGTGGGGTTGATTTTTCCTTTCTAAGCAACATGCTCTGCACTTCCTTGAATTTTATCTTGTTGAATCCAGACCAATTCTCCAATATGCCAAGGTCATTTTGAATTCCTGTCCTCCAAAAGTGCTTGCAACTTGGCATCATCCACAAATTGTGTAAATATATTCTCTACTCCATTATCCACATCATTACTGAAGTGGACAAGCACCTGAACATGAGCTCCCAGGGCTAATGTAATTCTTGGGTGCGTAAACAAGAAATGAATAAGGGCAGGGAGGTGATGTTGCCTCTGTTTAGAGCCATCGTGAGGTAGATACTAAAATACTGCATCTAGGTCCGGTGTCCCTGGTTTAGAAAGGATGTTGAAAAATTGGAGAGGGCACAGAGAAGAGCCACAAAAATGATTCAAGGGCTGACAAAAATGCCTTCTACTTGACACAAGGTCAAGCTGTTTCGCTTCACAGTGAGATGGGGCTTGATTATGATGTGTAAGTACCTTTAAGGGGAGAAAATAGCGGTATCCAAGGGTTCTTTAATCTGTCAGGGAAAGGCAGACCAAGAACCAATGATTGTAAACTGAAGCTAGAAAATTCAAATTAGAAATTAGGCACAATTTTTTTTAACTGTGAAGTTGATTAACCATTGGAACAAACTCCCCCAGGAAAGGATGGATGCTCCTTCTCTTGAATTCTTCAGATCCAGAGTGGATGCCATTCTAGAAGATATTTTAGTCAAACACATTGTTACTGGGCTCCCTACCAAGGTAACTGGATGAAATTCTATAGTGTGTTATAGAAGAAAGCAGACTACATGATCTAGTGTTTCCTTCTGAAGGTATGAAACCCTTTTACCAGCACCTACACCTTTCTCAAGGTTTCCCCTCCAGGTGAGTATTTGGTGCAGTAGTTGCTTACATCAAGATTAACTGACCGTAAAAGCCTCCTTATAGAGAGGCAGACAGCACCAAATTATGCAGCAAGTCTATGCAGAATTTCATGAAAAAACTTCTTTTCTGTGCAAAATCAATACAAATCCTTAGAGCTGCTTAAATATAGATGGCCCCAGTGATCAGCACACTAAACACAACAGCAGCAATTGCTCAATGACTTCATCTTTTTGTTATAATAGTTACTCATTTTACAATTTTGCAGTCAAAGTGAACAAGTGCAAAGGATTACGTCAGTTCAGTACACGTCATTTCATTAATGGTGACTTACTCATCACTCTGGTAGTTAAGTCTGACCACAGAAAGGTTAAAAAAATTGACCTTCAACTATTTTCGTCAGCTTTCTGTGAACAAGTCATTTGTAAGAAAACAAGGTGCATTTTGGGGGAAGCATATCAAAGTAGTGATCTGCGTCTTTTCAAATACCATTCACAGACTATTCAGACAATTAAATACCCCATGCCCCAGAAAAATCATTCAGCAGTCTTCTCTATAGCACCTCTCCATGTAAATTGAGTATATCATTAATATTTAAAATGTTTCAAATATTGATCAGTTCAATAGAAGTCATCAAAATTATCTGCATAAACAGCAGAGTTTATTAAAGCAAATGTGTTGTCATTCTAGATCCAAAGCTGCTGGGATAACATACAACACCAGGAACCATTTTATAGGTTTCCATAAACTTGGTCAAACAGAGAGCTGGCATTCTGTGATGGAAGTTGGGAAATAAAAAAAGAAAGGAGGTGGAGCTATTCTAGCCCCAGATAAGAGTTCTCCAGATTCCATTAAAGTGCACCAAGCCATATTGCTGCTGTATGAATGTAGAGTAACACTAGAGACACTAGCTGCTTTAACTAAGGCTTGGTCTACACGACTGAACTCCGGTTTAGACAGTGCAGTGTTGATGGGAGGGCTTGTCTGCTCAACAGAGCTCTCTCCTCTCAGGAAGGTGAAGTACCTACGCCGATGGGAAAAGCTCTCCCTTCGGCGTATGCAGCGTCTTCGCTAAGCGCTACAGTGGCACAGCTGCACTGTAACTGTAGTATTCTTTCAAGTAGTTGATAAGCACTCTAGTAACGTGCACCTTTACTGCTCTTTAGAAAGCCATAAAGCCACTCAGAGCAGCACAGCTAGGCCTTGTATGTTTGCATACAGCTAATAAACATGGTTATTTGGGAGCCAGTTGTTCCCAAGTAGTGTCTTCCTAATAGTTTTTGTTGTGCAATGAGTAAAGGACACAACTCTAATCAGAACACATTTTTATAGCCAACAAATTTAGCCATTTTTTCCTGTTCTTAATTCATCTAACACCACAAAGTTCCTATAGATTTCTTCGTGTGAAGCTATTGTATAATTTCTGTGGAAACATTGCAGTTGGATTTGCAACAACTTGGCTGAATATTGCTTTGTGTTTTTTACATGCAATGTTGTATGTTTTCTAACGAGGAAAACAGAATAAAAATTGGTGTAATATATGTCAGACCAGAAACAAAGGGTCACACCTCTGTGAGTGGCGTTATCTTCATAAAACAAGTCACAGGATGAGTCACTTCGGGTGAACTTCTCACCTACAGCCAGTCACAACCCAGCTCTTTATCAAAGCACCAATTACACCTCCACCCCACTTCCACAATGCAACAGCAGCATATTGCGCAAAAAGGAAGCTGTTTGGCCATTGTGGGCACGGGTCACTTGGTGACCCGAGACTTATTTGGTCACATACAGTCAGTCAAAATCCAGCTCGTTGATTACTTAAAGCAATTACTAATTTAAATTTGTATCACATCAAAACATTAGTCTGATGCAATTTCAAAAAAATTAATCTCACCCTGATGTATTTTTAAGTAATTTTGTCCTTCAAATATGCAGCTGGGAGCCTCAGGGAACCTGGAATAAGGAACCAACTTGTGCCTTGTGCCGAGATCACCACTCTCCCCAAATCCCTGTAACCTCCTCTGCTATCAGCCATCCCCAATGCTTGTCAAGGAAAAGTATCCCAGAGAGCAACAATGCATGACCTAGCCCATGGGAGGCAGAGGCCCCAAGTGTCAGCTTCCTGTTGTGATCGTTCAACCATGCTCCTTTTAAATTGTACACTGTTCTGGCCTCATGCCTCACCCCACATGAAGGCAGTAGGTATCCTGCTATCACCTTGCAGGAAAGCTACTGGCGCACACATCTGAGCACTCTCAGATATGCCATTGCCTAGCTCAGAGTGCCAGAGAAAGGAGGTAGCAAGAGCTGCAGTACTTTAAAGGAAAAACACTAGCAGTTGCAATCAAACGCAGCCCTCCTGGAGGCATGTAATTAAAAGAGGCACAGTTCTGTGCTCAGTCTGAGCTGCTATTTGAATCTTAAATACTGCCTGGTCAGTTTGTACTTTCCCTATACAGACAGAGTGAGAACTGCTGAATAGTCTTCTGCAATTCCTGATTACAGTGGATGTGTTACATTAGATCATGGTTAGACTTTTAATTCTGCTTTCCATTGCCCTCAACTTTCTTCATAGCCCCACATCCAAGGCTTTATTGTAAACTGTAGCTTGAATTTGTAACTGTGCATTGAAGAGTCCTTAGTCTGGAGTCACCATTGATTGGCAGTGAACCTCCAGCTGATGTCAGTAGAGCACCTGTAGCTGCAAATGGAGTAACACACTGATGAAGCAGAATATGGGGCTTGACTGAAGTCACAGTTTATGGCAGTGAAGGAAGTGCTTTCCATCTGACAAAGCACAAGTCTAATTAGGAACATTGCAGTGTTGTAAAATCCTATCAAATTCCTTGTCCCCCTGCCACTCATTCGAGAAGATAAGCCATGAACTGAATTGCTCTGCACAACTGGAGCTTTATTTTATAATCAAAATACTCAGTACAAACAATTGCGTAAGACAAATATGCATATAAATATACCTGTGCTTAACTGTACAAGGAAACACCAGACATAGCAGAAGTCAACTGTTTAAACACATACTGCATAAGCAATGAGAAACAAAGATACATGGTTATTTTGGATAATAAATGTGTCTTGGGCGCTCTGTGAAGAGCCACCAAAGCTGGTGGATACCTGCTACAACCACAGTTATTAAAGGAACAATGTATCTTAAGAATTTCTTTTTAATACAAACCTTTGCAAAAGAATTAAAATAAACATTCGTCTCTCACAGGCACAGGAATATGTTACCTGAGTGCCATGCCATGTAGGAGTCTATCACCTCTTTCCGCAAGGACAGAAATGCAGCACCGTGCTCCTTATCAGCTTAAATTCATGAGGATTTGATTTCTTAAGACCTAGACTTTGTTTTTGTACCCTCTGGGGGTGCAGCTGGGGCCATGCAGATATCTACCTCATTGCAAATCACATTTCCCCTCTTTCTCCCTGCATGTTTTTTGTGGATATAAATGGAAAGGTGGGTTGCGGTTGCTTTAAAATTCAGGCTCTAAATGCAGGTTCCCCAGCCGGTTAAACAACATGGTCAAGCAGTTTCCAGTTGCCCAGCAACTTTCACATTTGGTGCTGCTGGCCCTGTCATGCTGATGGCAGCTCCCAATAGTCAGGGCAATTGACTTCAAGAACTTGTCTTGGCCCACCATCTAAGTAACTCAGCAAAGGAGCAAGCTGGAGGCAACCCTAGTGAAGGGATAGAGATGAGGTGAATAAAAGCAATGACCCAAGTTACACAAGCAGGCATCACACCAGATTCTCCAGAAGAGAGAGTAGCTAGGTGACAGGGAATACACCAGCTCATAAGCCAACCATCAGATACTTCTTGTGGTGGCGAAGTTTCAAAAACAGATTGTATATGGTCTTAATGAAGCCTGACAAAATAGCACTAAGAACAGCATGTTCACTGACTGTGAATCATCCCCAAAAGAAGGATGCAAACCTTCAACAGCCTAATGTTAACACGTTTCAGCAGGGTTTTCCTTACCAAATTAACTTCTTAGCATCTGAACCAAGGGTAAAATGACAGTCAGCAGGTTTCATTATTAGCCCCATGGTTGCTTTTCTAACTAAGCAGATATTTAGTACTTCAGAGTCAACCATAAGATTGAGAGCTGACAAAATGGAAAAGAATTTTCATTTGCTTATTTTGGCATCAGATTAAGGATGTATCTTCACTGCAATCACAGGGTGTGGTTGCAGTTTGCATACATGTCTCCGAGCAAGCTTTAATCGAGCTAGTTCAGGAACTGGAGCAGTAAAGCTGCGGTAGTGCAGGCTGTACAAGTGCACCCAGAATCCTGGATAATTACTTGCAGGTCGAGCGCACTCTGCTGCAAGTTCAATGCTTTGGTACTGAGCTAGCTTTAATCTAGCAATTATGTCTACATGAGCTGCAATTGCACCGTGACTGCATTGTAGACATAAGGGGGCCACCACCCTGCAGGACTTTGGGGGAAAACCCTGTTCGGTTCCCAGACAGCACCTACACTGATGATACCCCATGTAATGATTGTGAATGTAGTGTAACTTCTCCCACTGAACATCTAGAGGGAGGCACCAAGGGTTTTGTGCAAAAACACCGTTGCAGGCATACAAAGGCTCTCTGCTGCATCCAGTGAGCTGTCCTTCCAGGCAGAGTATGTATATCCCAGCTGGATTGGCTTACGGCTTAAAAGACAGCTAGGAGAAAGACCAGTTCCCCACCCCACCAGCAGATGCATTAGAGATGAAGTTGAGTAGGCATGACATTTCTATAGAGGATTAAGGCACTTTGGTGGCAATGCACTGGCTGCTCTAAAGTCTGAATCAGTACCACATTCAGAATATTGTTAAAGGGGATAAAATCCTAAGGCACCCAGGGGTAAAGTCATCAAGACTAGCAGTTTCCGAACCCTATTTTAGCATCACCATTTTGTTTCCAGCCTTTTGGCTACTGAAAGACTTCAGTTGCCTATACCGGAGCAATACAGACCTGGTTACCTGATGACTGCACACTTTCCAAGCCAGAACCATGCGCATGGATGTTGCAGATAAGCCTGTAACACTGTACTTCTAGGTACAATTAAACAGTGCTACTGATGTAGCAGCTTGTCCATGAACTCCACAGATTTCCTCTGAACATTTTTGTGCAATTAGTAAGGCCAGAATATTCAGCAGGAATCTGCTTGGTTTATTACCAGAAAGGAGGGAGGCCATGGCACCCGCTTCCTTTTCATGTCAGTTTGATCCTTGTGTTTCCATGTTCAGTATTTGACATGCCTGGACGATAATTAGTAACTCACCCACAACACGGAATCAGAGACTACACCATATCCAGCGTAACACCTTCCAAAGGATCAAAGCTGCTGCAGAATCTGATGAACACCAAAGACCTTGAATAGTCAATTAGCATCTAAAGGATCTTGGCATCAGAATCCCTGATTTCCTCTTGAGGATAAGCAACTGCATTGCATTCCCAAGCATGGAGATGGTAAGGTGCTTGATAGTTTTTTCCATTACAGGGGCTCTTGAGTTTTAGAGTGTTCATTTCCAGTTGTTCCTATGCTATCCCGAGGAGAGCTTATCCATCATTGTGTGATGCAGTTGTCCCCCATATCCTGTGCATATCTGTCAGATATTGCAGTCCGTAAGTCCTCAACCTCTTTGTGAAGCTGCTTCACCTCCATCAGTTTCTTTGCAAGCACATCTGCATTCAGCAAGTCATCCTTCTCCTTAGCTGAAGATTGCACAGCTGTATAGTTAGAGAATGAAATCACATCAGAAATACAGTTCTGAATGCGAGTCACACATCAGTGAATGATTATCCACAGTACATAGCATTATTTAACAACCAACAGACATTTACAGCGAATTTGAATCCTTAAAGCCTGTAAACCAGAGGTCTGAACAGAACAGCAGAGGACAGAGAAAGGCAGGCTGGGCCCCTTTTCAGTATTCTGAAATGCAGGAGAACATTCTATCGACAGTAAAAATGAACTATTCCATTCCACCCAGTTCATGAACAAAAGGTCCCCCCACACACTCTGAGATCCCATCACTTTAGTTCCTTGTATACGTACAGTGAATGCCCAGGAGCAGGGAAAGGTTGGGATCCTTGCCCTGTGCTCTTTGAGTCACAATGCTGTAGACAGACTGCAAGTCCTGTAGGCAGCTGGCCAGTTCATTGTGTAACTCATGGATGAGATGGACTGTCTCAGAAGGAAGTGGTTGGTTCATCTCTACCTGCCGCAGGTACTCCTGTAGTGTTAAATTCTTCTCAATCAGATCCTGGTTTTGCAGTGAAAGCTGAGCAAACAAAAGTAATGTTAGCTAAGTCTTAACTATGTAATTTCAATGTCAGAGAAGACATCTGACTCTCTAATGGCCCCTCAGCATGGAGCAAGTGTTAGACTGTTGCTTTATTTATATGTTTGGGTATCGTACAGACACTGTTCACTGATTCAGTGATGTTTTATTTCACAGGATTGTTCATAGGATTGTTCATAGTTATATGTTCATAGGATTGCTCATAGTTATATGTCTTCTGGATTCTAACCCAATCAGAACAGTTTAAAGGTCAAATTTTGGGCCTGAACAACACTTGGTTTATTAAATAGGAGCCAGTTTCTCTCAAAAGTGGAGAATATAAAATCAACAGGACAGGAAGTGCTTCATCTCACTATCTCCCTGGCCTCAGCAAGCTGGATAACAATGCAGAGGCTTCCAAGGGATGCCTGAGCTCTCTTTCCCCCTTCTGTTGCCCCAACTTGATGCAGCCTCAATTATCTCTTAGGAGACATACTCAGTACTTGGGTCCCTTTAAGGCAGGGGTGGGGAACGTCCGGCCCGCGGCAGGCCGTATAAGGCCCGCAAAATCATTTGTTCTGGACCTGGCAGCGGCAGCGGGGGGAATTTGGTGGCGGCGTGGTTTCACGGTGGCGGGGTTCCATGGGGGGGGGGGGGGGGGGGCAGTGCCCGCCGCTGAAAACCCTGCTGCCGTTTGTCCCTTTTCGGCGGAAGGGGGACTTCGGCAGCGGGCACTGCCCCCCCCCCCACGGAACCCCGCCGCCTCCGTGAAACCGCACTGCCGCCGAATTCTCCCCCGCCGCCAGGGCCACCATCAGGCCCTTGACATAAAAAAGGTTCCTCACCCCCGCTTTAAGGTATCAGGTGGAATTCAACCTTTTGGCTTATGAAGCTCTGGTATGTAGCTGTGGTGAATCAGACTTCTTTACTGCACCCTGCTGGGCAAGTCAGAAACTACCATCACAATCCACACAATTGGGAGTTAGTGAGACAAGCTGCTTCACAGGCACCACGCAGCCAGATCTTAAGCATTATAAAAGCAACAAGTGGGTGAAGAGATGGATGAAAAAGAAAAATGATGGTTCCAGAACAGAGACAAGGGAACCCCTTTTTAGTGCACTGTCAAGGCTGCTAGCAGATTCTGACGAGATGCAGTGAAGGAGGAACCAGCAACTGCACATTAAAACCCTGCTACAAGACAGTTCATTGTTCATTCAGCCACTGTGTTCCTACCCAATCTCCAATTCTGACCTCTTTCATGGCAGTGCGTAGCTGCTGCAGTGAGTTTTCTCTCCGCATTGCCTCCTCCCTCAGAGCCTGACTTGTTCCCTCTTCCTGAGCCACCTGTTCTTCGAGGCTCTGGAACAGACCATGGAAGAGAAGTTAGTCCAACATATCTTATAATTGATGCTCCAGAGTTTCCAGTCCTTCAGCATTCAGACCTCTCACCTTTATCTGTAACGACAACTGCTCCATCTTCTTCTGCTGTTTGTCCACAATCTGAAATCAAAAGCAGACACATCTAAGAGCTGAACAGGCCCAAACTCACTCAGTAATAGCACTTGGGATTCTTCCTTAGATCTAACAGCTACAAATCTGTTTTCATCACTTTAAATTATAGCCTGGTTGTTTCTAAAGTGCTTTGAAATCCCCAGTTGGAAAATACCATTAGGAATAGCAATTATGTACTGAGACTGGACAGGTTGCATTCTTGTGGTTTTCCCCCTCTCGTACCTGCTTCCTTGCCTGGATTCTTCAGTTTCTTCTCACTATGAAGTTGAAGTGATTACTACAGAATGGTATAGTTGCCATACCAAGAACAGATATCAAGCCTTCAAGGCTTGGCATGCTGAGAACTGCTGGCTTAGGGCATTGTATAAGTGCATGATAAGAGTTAGGGGAAGAAATTTAACATTTAGTTTTAATGCCTGATGTGGGACAGTGGAAGGAAAGGAAAGAATTCGAGTTAGCGTGGGGTAATTTCACCCATGTCCAAGTTGTATATTCAGAGTTACCTTCCTGAGGCAATCACAGTCTTTCTGCAGAGAATCATTTTCTGGTTTCTGTTTCTCCACCTCCTGGACAGGTGACCCTCTGCCTGCACTCTTCACACACTGCTGCATCCTATCCTGCAAGCTGAGATAAACGGTTCATCAAATGAACTGGCAGATATAAGAAATTTCAACATAATTTGGCAGTATTCTCTTTTAAAAGCGACAATAAGAGAAACTGAAATCCTCTGCCATAGAACAGATACAGAAGGGAAAAGCTTTTCCTTACACTGCCCTATCAATGTTCCTCCATGTGACTTGGAGGGCTACCTCTAAGGAATAGAGGGGGGAGTTCAGCCCCCATAACCTATCCAACCCCTGCGCTCTTTGCAGAGGCTGTCACAATGAGTCATTAAATTGTAGCATGTGTGATATAGACACATATCCAAAAGGATCTGGTCCAAGTCCAGAAGCTCCAGTAGCCTACGTTAAATATGAACAAAGGGACCTGGAGCAGAAAGGCTTCATGCATTTCCCTGAGCCATCCCTCCATTTTGGAACCACCACAAGTTACATTTGAGCACAATATCCAGAGACTCAATACAAGTCCAGTTTTTAACTACACTGCAATGGAAAGATGCACTCTAGTCTATCCCACTTTTCTGTTCTCAGTATTCAGTAGTAGGCAGAGGTCAGGCTCACCTCCATCTTTGGGGATTTACCTGTGTACAGTGGAAAGCAGCTCCAATTCTTTGCATTTTTGTGTGTCTAGCTGCATCTTCTGCTCCCTGCAGGCAGCACGGACATCTCCAAGTTCTCTTTCTAGCACCGTCACTGTTTCCTGCAGAGCAGAACTCTTCAGTTCTGATTCCTTTAACTGGAACAGAGGACATCAGTCAGCACTAACAAGTCTAGAGATTCTTTGCCATATGCCACACTAGGGCTACATTAGTAATTGACAGGGATTTTTACTATCAATGTGCCAATTTACAGCAGTATCTCAGAACATTTCTCTGTCAGAAGGACAGATTGCAATTCTACTCAGCCCAGTGTCGGTAGAATTATTGGCAGCAGTAAATTGTGGCATCCAAGCCAATGCCTCAAAGTCAACAGTAACCAGGAGATGTCATTTTACCTGCTGACTTTGCTTCTGATGATCCTCTAGTGTTGGCAGATCAGCCAGGTAGCGCTCCAGGGTCTCAATTCTCTGCTGTCTCTCCCGGTTTTGCTCAGACTCCTTTTGGCATTTCTTTTTCAGACTATTAATGTGTTTGTCTCTTCCCTTTATCTGCACACAGAGACATTTGAAGGATTGGTTTTGCTTATTTTATATTTTCCATGTGTGTGTGTGTGTGTCTCTCTCTCTCCAGCTTATCTATTTAAGAATTTATGCACCAACCATCACCAAGATATCAAATTGCCTCATCTCAGTAGCTTTTCTTTTCACTGTTATCTGAAAGTGAACTTCATCCATTTGAAGTTATATGCTAGTTATCTGGTCAGCATATGAGGTCCTAAGCCACCTTCTCTGTAACTGCAGGTTTTATTGCTGGTGAACTCAAGCAAGGAGCAATTTCTGTACTCTAACAAAGAAAAGACGAGCAAATACTTTTGGAATTTAAAAGTCATCAAGTGCCGCACACAACACACAAGCCCTCAGACTCTTAGCAAGTTACCAATAAGGTTCTTAGTGTGTGGGTGCTCCTGTTTTATAACTGAGCTCTCTTCAAATCATCATCAGAACATGAGAAAATGCCGCTTTGTCTGAACAAACCTCTAATGCACAGCTTAGGAAAGCTTACCACCTTAGGCCAGCCCAATAGTTTTCCTAAACCCCTTCTTCATGAATTGCAGATTTACATACCATTTGTTTTTAGAACTGTAAAAATAGGATCACTGCATTTACAGGGAACAAGGACAAACAAGACTGAGAGCAAGAGAAGAGAGCCTCCAAATGGAGTGCTCTTGCCAGTACAAGGCAAGAATGGAACAGGCACTTCTATGAAGCATGTGATATTTATACTCCAGAATGCACAAGAAAAGCAAGTAACAATTTAACCTTAAGACACAACATTTTATTAATTAAGCCAAGAATCACTCCTCATTGAATAAATATTTCAGCATGTTTAAGTGCCATGAGTATAATCCATATGATACTGAAGTGTGGATCCATAAGTCAGACATTACCTCAAGCAGGGGAAAGAATTTTATGCCAAGAGAGGAAGTCCAAACTATTTCTTGTACTAACCCTTAAATTCTCCTTCACAATGAAGCCTTAAATGTAATTGATTACTAATGATGAACTGCTAATTATAATTGAGTGGGTCCATGCAGGTCACTTAGCCTTTCTTTGCCTCAGTTCTCTGCCTCCCCACAGCCCACACACACCAATCAGTAAAGTAGTATCTATTTTACATAGCAGATTGTAAGGGTTAATTGATTAGTGTTTGTACAGTGCATGAAAATCTTTGGACACAAGGTACTACAGAAGTGCCAAGTATTTTAGGAGAACATGACAAGCATAGAAAAGTGATGATACAGTGATACATATTGAAGAGAATTAAGGGGCAAAAGAAAGGCCATTTCAGATATTTTACTTTGCTTCTTTTCGAAAGGAAGTTGCCCACAACTACAGCCTGATAGTGGCTGAGGTTTCTCTATGGTTGGGGGCTGCAAGAGAAGAAAGCTGCCCCAATGGCTCCACACAACAGGTGGTGGTATCAGGAATGACAGCTTTGGCTAATGCCAGTCACTGTACCCATTCTCCCCTTGTAAAAAAAATAAGGCATCACCACAGTTCTAAAGCAGCAACAGGCATACCCTCTCTTCTTGTCGCTTCAATTCCTCTACATGCTTCTGCACTGTTTCCTTCATCGTCTCCCGAATCAGCTTCGCATCTACCTCGGAAGCAGCTAGCTTCTTCTCCAATTCAATCTTTTCCTTACTGAGGGATTCAGTCTTCTCAGTAAACTGTGCTCGCAGGAACGTGTTCTCCCGCTGCAGTTCCTGCCAACAAAGACACCCAGGCAAACAGCATAAAGGCTCCTATTGTCCACTAAACCCACCTGTTCAACACAGCAGACACTATTCTCCAGAACAGCAGTTCTAACTCTGATGTATTATCCACCCTACACAGTTCCCAAATATTGTTACGGTACCTCTTATGTACCTGCAATATCAGGTGGCACACTGCCTGGCTGGTGCTGTTAGCCACCTGCATCAATAGCATGACCACTGCAGTTTGTTCAGAAATCTAAAGCACTAAATTTTAAGAGCCACAGAAAAACCCATAGCTACCAGCAGACACACCAGAAATGGACTTTTACCTTGCTCACCCCTCCTATGAAGAAAGACCTGGCTGAAACAAGCACATAGTATGCACTAAACCCACTGGATGCAATCATCAACTGATTTCTTGCTATTCCTACTTACCTGCATTCTCAACATGCAAATATCTCCATACGGGGCAGAACAGCTAAGAAGAGCACTGTGAACTTGCAGCTCACTTTCACGCACCTTCTGCTCCAACTGGGAGATGTGCTGCCTCTGTCTGCAAAAAATCAGATCAGACAATACATGCTTCTCAAACCTCTCTCTTATTTGTTGCTCTAGCTGAGAGGACAATGTACTCTGCCAGCTATGTAAACCCAGTACAGTCAAATCACACAACTTCTCAGTCAGTGCCCTAAATCATGATGAAAAAAAGACAACTACATATCTTAAAAATGCCCTGCAAAGGATTGGTAATCGGGATTGTGTCTGTCTTTGCTTTTTTAAAGACGACTTGAGAGCGTTTCTGTAAAAAACATACTTGTTTTTCGCATTAAAAATTCAAGTCTCATCTGTCTTGGAAGTCTCTATGGTGACCGAGAATTTACTGGTGAAATTGCAGATGTCAGAAGAGTCAAGTTGAGAAAATGACCCCAGGGGGTAGAAATTTTTAGTCTAAACGTTTAATACTTCATTTTTGTTAACACCTAGCATCAATAGTCAATAAGCACTTTGGAGAAAAGATAGATTTGTTAAAGACTCACCAGCCCAAAATAAACATCCCTGAGATCCCAAAGACATTCTCCAGCAAAACTAGGAACAGCAGACTTGACATTCCAAATGTGTCTCATGTAAACAAACAGGAGAATACATTTTAAAAGCTCTTAGCTCTTTTTTCTCCATCACAAAGCAGGAAAAAAGCACAAACCCAGTTTTAAAAACTCCTTTGCAAGTCTTCTAAATTAGCCAAGACTGCTAAGGAATCACCTGTCTGACTTTCTCATTATTTGCTTCCATGGGAATCACTCTGAAATCTCATGGAAGAAAAGGACATTTCTGCAAATGTTTTCTTACAATTATACGTTATTTGTTAGTTTCAATAAAAACCCACAGGATACAACACATTTGGGTTTTTTTCTTATTGCTTTATCCTGAAATACCTCCTACCTGTCAATGAGGATCTCTTTGTCCTTAAGTAGTTTCTCGTTGGTGTTCAGAATACTGATCCATTGGGCTGGATCAGTTGAGTGCAGTGACGTAGCGTACATTGAAGGTTGGTGGCAAGCAGCTCCATTTTGTAACTGAAAAAGAGAAAGTAAGGAGGAGAGGGTTAGGTTTCACAGAAGGTAACTGCAACATTGCTGGGGCTATTTTGCACATAGTGTGCTCATCTGCATGCCAGTACACAGAAGGTTCATCTAGTACAGAGCTATTTCAGCCCATGTCTGGCTCTGGGAAAGAGTAATTTTGGCTGAGCTTAGGCAGTGAGTTTATTGAATAATTTTAGACCACCGTGCTGTGTCACTGGAAGCCATTAATTTCTAGTATTGCTATCCACTAAACAAACCTGCTCCCCTCCAGTGAGCGATTGATATTTTCATAAAAATCCACCTAAAATTGTTTCATAAGTCTATGAAGTGAGGTTAATCTGCTAGTTGAAATACTGATTACCGTCATTCTGTCTGCATACATTTCCCCTCTGGTTCCACTGGATAGGGTAAATCCCACCTGATTTCAACTATTGTGTCACATTGTGTGTAATGGTACATGGCTGCTGCACTTCAGTGATGTGAGGAATGACACGTCTATGTAGTACGTAGATAGTTTTGGGATCATTTGTATAAAAAGGGACAATAGAAGCACAAAACATTCCCACCTCACTACATTGGTCAGAAACTGTGGTTACATTATGTTTAACTCCAAGAGAGAGGTGGAGAAGAAAGGAGAAAGCAATTTCAAATAGTTAAAAAAAAAAAAAAAAAAAAAAAAGATCTTTTTCTACCTGCATCTGTTCTACTTGCAACCGTATGTTGTCCAGCTGCTGCCTCCAAGCACTGAGTTCACAGACCCTCTGATTTGGATGCAAAGCACAAGGTTCCTGCCTCCATCCCTGAGACTGAGGCGGCACTGGTTTTGAAAAGACGTTATTATGCTGAAATCCTAATGGCATCTGTCTGCTCCCAGTGGACCAAGTCCCATTTTGTGGCTCACAGGCTCCAGTTGCTCCTGTTGCTGGTTTAGTCTCTGGCAGCACTTTGTAAGGCTCCTTTCCTCTGTAAGTGGCAACCAAGTTTGGATCTTGGACCTTGTGGTGAGGGTCAGTATACAACGTATCCAGCAAAACAGATTGATTAAGAGTGGGCTCAATGGCAGGAGTGTCAAATTTTCGAGTGTCTTCTGCTCTCATAGGATCAGAAATGGGAAACCAGGACTGCTCAAAACCATTTTCCCCAGAAGTCCCGTAGAGATGTAAGAGATCCATGGACAGTATTTGAGATGATTTCACAGCATTAAGATCTCCATTTCTTGTCAGCCCTACATTTTCAGTGGAAGATCCTGGTACAGCTGGTTTTGATGAAAGTGGTGCATTCTGCAGACAGCTTGGCTCACCTGTTGAGTAGAGCTTGGAGGGTGAGGTACCCAATGTAGAAGGCATAACATGGGCTGTAGGGATGGTCACCTGAGTTTTGATGGGCTGAAACGAGGAACTGCTACTGGAATTGCAAAATTCTAGGGAAAGAATTTCTGAGAGTTAGAATTAAAGCACCATTTTTCAACTACCAGACAATCACTATCTTTTCCTATGCTACTAGGAACATTTCTTACAGTCGAGGGGAGATCATATACAGTAGCAGTACAAGGGCAAACTGGCACATTTGCTCTTTCCTTTATTAAAAGTTCCATGAGCCCCATGATATTTGCCTGCCACAGTAAACTGCAAAAGGGCAACATCTGCTGTCATTCATCCTAGATCATTAACCCTTTGTTTTGACATTAAAATTATTTAATAAAAACTTACTGATAAACTTATCTTTTTAGTCAGTTATAAATGAATCCTGAAATTGAGTAAAAAGGTTGAAATTTACCCAAGAATTGAAAATTGAGACCTTGATTACATTCTGCTCATCCCACAGCACAGTGACTCTGCACTGTAACCAAAGCAATAGTAGCCTCTGCTAAGCCTATGATAAGCTGCAAGCGTAGCTGAACACACACCACACAGCAACTGACCTTAGAACTCCCCTGGAACACAGCAACAAAACTAGTCTTTCCTAGAAATAAAAGTAATGGCTCTGTCCCACAGCCACAGGAAATGCGACAGAGCAGAGCACACAAGAGCATGGATCTGTTCTGTCGCACGGCCACCAAACCTGAGTACATGGAAGTCTGAAGTTATTCTTAGTAACTCTCAGGTTTCAATGCAGCAACAACAGGAGCACAACTGGGCAACACTGAAGAGGCTTCTGTTCTAATGTATTGATTTTCCCTCTTTCCCATTATTCGGTCACCAATTTCAGGTTTCCTCAGGCTAGCCTGTTTTCTCAATGCATTGTCTTAAGCCCATCCCCATGTGCTATTTCCCCAATCCAGTTTTAGGACAGTGAGCTCACATTCCCACATGTTTTTAACATCAAAGTTTCTATGAGAAGAAATGAAGGTCACAACTTTAAAGTAACTGGAATGAGGAACTATGCAGGACCATGTCAAATGTCTCAAGCTACATAAAAAGTGTTAATATGAAGGAACATCACCTCTCAAAATTAATGAATAGTGTGGGGAGGTGAGGAAATCTCTGCAGATATCAGCTCAGTCTAGGATCCCTCAAAGAGGAAACACCCCTCCAAATAGAAAAGAATACACTTTTTAAACAGACTGAGGGGAGTCAGTGCTGATTTCTTCTCTCAAATCCCCTAAATTTATATTCCAGCATCATGATCAGGAGCTATTGAATTCTATTCACTAGCAATGGAATCCACTAGCAATGAATCAGTCCCTTAAAAAGCATCGGAATGGCCACCACACAGTTAGTGGCGTTTATAAGAAGTGCACTGATTTTAAAAGTCAAAACATGATTCTAATAACTATGAGCATTGCAAGCTCAATTTGAGCTCTCTGGAGCAGGGACATTGCCTTGATGGATGGATGTGGTGCTACCTACCCAAAACAATACCCCACTCTGAGTGCAACTGGAAATTTCTGTGCACTGAGAAAAACTAGATGGGGAATCTCAAGGTGCAGGCAAACAACACTTTGAAAAAATTCTTTAAGAACACCTTGATTTTGAATCTTGGGTTAGAAAATATGGTACGTTTCAAATGGTACAAGACACCTGGGAAAGAATGGGAAAGCAAACAAAAAGTATTCCTTCTAAAGAGCAATACAAGTAAACCCTCCTCATTTGTGACTGAAAGGAGCTTCTAGTTAATGAGCAGTGTCCTATGCAATCCTCACTACTGCCTCAGACCATGCAAACACAAGAGTTTGTCTCATCTAGCACAAGTAGGGTGCAGTTTCCTACATTGATGTAGGGTGCATTAAATGCATACAACTAAAAGAGCCAAAATGATGCTGTGGAAGTGTAGAAGCCTGAATTCAAACAGAAGAACAAGTAATGGATCCAAACATAGTTCTAAGTCAATGACAACGGTTTCTCTCTCTTGCTGAAAAGCAAATACATGATTACTGCCTTGTTTGATATTAGTGTCAGTTCCCTATGCTCTTGAAGTCATGGCCTTCCTGGGAAGCCTTGTGCTGCAACTTAAAATTAACAATCCTGTGATTAGGACTGAATGCAATATAAAAATGACCCTGTAGAATGCATATCACTACACAATTAAAATGGCCAAGTCTAGATATCATTGGGAACTATTACACAAAAATTTTCTTGTTCTGTTTGCAGCTCAAGTCAATTCAGATAGCTAAGAGCCAAAATATACCAAGCTATATCCATTTTAATAAACTGACCATAATTCAGACAAAATACAGATAATGAGGAATATCCAGACAAATAGTTCTATTTGGCATATTGTGAAGAGTGAGATCCTCGAACACTCACCACTGGAAAGTATATTAATATGAAGCAGAGGCTGAAGGTCAACAGCTCAAGGTGCTCAGAATCCTTGTGCATCTTTAAGATTCTTATATATCTACCTCTTTCAAAAGTCATTTTAATTGACAAACTTGTAACTACAGCTGAAGTTAGAAATTATAATGTGTTTTGGCTAATCACCTTTGAAGCTTTAGATAAGACAAGTGTCTTAACCAATATGTATTTGTTTACATTTTAGATTATAAAACTAATGGATAAGTATGAAAGTGTAAAATATTCTCACAATATTATCACTACAGAATCTGTCCTCTTCCTCTCAGTTTCATATGCTAGGGATGTTTCTGTATTGGGGGGTTCTTGAGGCTTGGTTTATATTGTAAAAAGAACTAGAAAAAATTCTGCAGTTTTACTGTAAGGGATCAGACATTCAGACTCACCCTCTGTGCTGTCTGAGCAGGAGGTCCTGATTGCTGTATCCCCACTGTCAGCCATACCTGTACAATGACCAAAGCGACTCTGGAACTTTACAGACAGAGTTGGGGTTTTCCAGTCGGTCTCTGAAGAATAATTCTTTCGACCTGTATTGGAGTCTGAAAAAGGGTCACACTGTGGGTATTTATATTCTTCAGAGTACTACCTACCACTATTATACAGAGAAAACTGTAGAACCTATACTGAGGGGAAAATATCCCCAGCTTGTTCCACCTGCTCAGAGATATTTGCCAGTGAAGAAAGAAGACAAAGGTAATAAATGAACAAGATCACTTCACAGCTGATTGCAAAGAAATAAGGTTTCAGATTCATTTATAGAACACAAGAGACTTATTAAACCCATCCTTGCCCTGCTGGGGCGAAAGGAGGAAGTATTAGAAATTAGTTTTACCAAAATGACCAAGAAGCCAATTTAATTTATCAAATGAAATTTGAACTTTTGGTTACAAAATCATTTTTCCACTTTGATTCAAACTCATTTAAAAATAAAATAAAAATGACTCTCTTCAGAATCATTAGCAAGTCAATTTCTTGAGAATCAGCATTAAGCTGTATTCACACATTTCTGTACTGTGTGAATTGTTCTTTGTTTGATTCCTCTGAAAAACTGCTGCTTGAGAAATCTTTTCCCTTATGAAAAGTGTTCTAGCAGCAGGCACAGAGGACCTAAACCAAGTCAGAAAGAGATGGAAGGACATTGCTATGGAAGATAAGAGTGCAATGCACATCTCGCTGGTATCACTAAGCATGTGATCTGACAGCAGAGTTTGCCTACAGAAGTACAGAGATAACAATGGTGATGGTATAGATGCATTGCAATATTATCCTGTTATGAACTCCCCTTCCGCTGGATTTCAAGAGGTTGGTATATGTGTAAATGATGATCTGTCCCTGGACACTCATGCAATTGTTTTGCAGGCACAGGATATTAACAGATCATATAAATGTTTTCAGATTTTATTTTTCATAACAAGGCTTTTAGTAAATAAGCCACCTCGTGGGTTTCATAAGGAATCTCCTAACAGGATATGGCAGGAGTGTGGGCTTTTAAGAAAAAACAATTCAAACCTGTTGGACTGGTCTGCTGGAACCTCAGGTCTGGGCATTTCTCAAGGGTGGCCATCACAGATATTCCAGTCAACTATAAGATTAAAGAAATAGAACCATAATTTAAACCAGTATAAGCCAATCCATTTTTGCCACTGGCCAAGCAAGAAGCATACCAAGCCTGCACTGAAATAAATATACTACAACTACTCTTCATTAAAAGAAACATTTCTCTTTAATACCACATTTCACATTTAATTAGCATCTCCCTCCCAGGGCAGCTCTACTTTTCCACTATAGAACAGCAGTTAACACTTCAAGAAGTGCAGTTATTCTGGATTACCCTCATTTCTCAGAAATTGAAAACATTCTGGTTTATAACACTCTTAAAGTGATCAGCATAAAACCTGGCCACATTATACCATCTTAGTTATTTATAGGGCATCAGTCACCATAGTATCTAGGCATTCACTCTACATCTATAATTATTCAAAGTTTCCTTTTACTTGGCCAGTTTATTCCTGCCCTCTGAAGATTGACTGACTGGGTTTCTGGGTGTAAAGTAATCATAAGTGATGTTACACCATCAGCTATGATCATAGCTCTACCCAAAGGCTTGGTTAACTTTATTGTATATGAGACCATCTCAAAACACATGAATTTCCTGCCCCAAAGATATGACTATAATATCTAGCACTTGCAATCTTCTCCACTGTCAAGTTCAAGCTCTCACTTCCTTCAATCCCATGAAACACTATTATCAGTCCTTGCAGGCCCCAGTTTAATGAAGTAAAGGTTGCCATCCAAAGTCCTCATGGAAAGTATTTCTATTTTGAAACCAAAGAGCTAAGGATTTGGCACCAGTCACATGGTCAGACAGTAGGGAATGCAATGAGATATGCGGCAAAGGAAAGAGAAGTGGAGTTCCATTCTGAGCACAGAGAAACAAAACTGTTTAGCTCAGGTTAATGGACTTCCTGTTTTGATGATGGTTGTTTTTTTTAACTACAGCCCAGTTTAAACAGAAAGATACGCAACTGATTGAAATTAGATGCCTGCAGCAGCAGTCAGGCATAGCAGCAACTAGCCAAAGCAGAGCAGGCCACGCATAATGCTGCTGCAGAGTGCAGGAGACATGAAGTGATGGAAATAGGCTTAAAATCCCTAAAAATGTCTCGTCCCGTCCCCTCCCCTCCACTGGGACAGCATGGCTGCTGCTGCTGCTGCTTTAAACCACCAGCCCCTGTATCTCCCAATGAGAGCTATTGCTTCGCACGGGCAAGAATCAAGCTAAGCAGATTCAGACCAGGGCTTCAGCGCAACCCATGGTTCACATGAGAGAGGAACTGGGGAGGGATGGGCAGAGCTGGGAGTGCAGGGAACCGGCAGGAGGGAGCCGCTGCGGGGAAGGGCTGGCGGGGGGTGCCCCGGTACGCGAAGGCAGGGCGGGTGTTATGAACTCACCGGAGGGGCAGGGGGTCCCGGGAAGGGTGTCTGGAGGGACAGGACCCGAGGGGCCTGTGCGCACGTGGGGGAGGGGAGGGATGGGTCGGAGGGTTGGGGGGGGGAGGGGTATGTAGCCCGTGTCGAGGGAGGGGTTAATCGCTGGAGGCGGCGGCTGGGATCGGGGCTCCAGCAGCCGGGGGTATATCTAGGTCAGCGCCAGGCGGCGGGTGAGGGCGGTCCCCGTGTCGGGCTGTGCCCCCAGGGCGAGGAATGGCGGCAGGGCCCGCGGGAGGCCAGTAGCGGGGGACCGGGTAAGGACGGAGAGGGGGAGGGGAGTTACCCGGAGGGTGGGGGGAGGGTGAGACACGGTTTACACACCCCCCCCCTCACCTGGCGCCAGTCCGGCTCGAGCTCCTCCTCCGAGTCGTTAGTGCCTCGCGCACTAGTCGGCGCCGTGACCGTTACAGCCGGGGGGCGGGGCGGTGCCACGATAGCTAGCCACGCCCCCACGCCGACGAGCCAATCCGGAGCGTCGAGTCCGCCCCGTGCCCCTCCGCCATTGGCCCGCAGGAACCACTCGCCGCCCGAGACACGGAGCGTCTCCCGCCCCGCCGGGGGGCGCTGAACAACGGCAGCGCATCGGGGAAGAACTGTCTACCGCAGCGACCCGTCAGAGAAGGAGGCGGGGCCTAGGGCTGCCGCCCCAGTGCCCCTCCCCCTTTCCAACCCTAGCCCCTCCCCCTTTACCCCTGCAGTAGCCCCCGCCCCATTGCCCGGCCTCGCTCAGGCCCCTGGCACCGCGGTCCCAGCACCGTGCTCAGCTGCGGGCACGGCTGCAGCTTCCCCTCCCCCCCTTTCCCTGCCCCTCCCGCCGTAAAACACCTGCACGGCCCGGCCCGGCCCGGCCCTGCGAGCCCGGCGCCCCCAAAGGCCCCCGAGTTCCCTGGCGGACACGTGTCGCCCTGCAACCGAGGGCTCGTCTACACCCGAAACGCTGCCGCCGTGTAAACGCCACCCCCCAGCACCGGATCCGTGGCCATCTTCCTGCGAGGCGGGAGCTTCTTCCCCTGACCTGCTGCAGCGGCGCTGGGGGTGTGGTTGGCTCCGGGCTGGGGACTTTTCACCCTCCTGAACTACAGCTGCGTTGACCGGGCCTGGGTGGGCGCCCTCCATCGCCTGCTGCAGTTAACGGGAGTCTTCCATGGCCCTGAATTCAGACCAATCCTCCCGTGCGTCAACCTCCCTTTGAATTCTCACCCTGCCCTCCAAAGTGCTTGCAACCCCTCCCAGCTTAGTTTGCAGATGGCACCGCCCTTGGAGGGGTTGCAAGCGCTTTGGAGGGCAGGGTGAGAAGTCAAAGGGACGCTGACGCACCGGAGGATGGGTCTGCATTCAATGAGATGAAATTCGAGAAAGACAAGAGCAAAGTATGTCACTGAGGAAGGAAAAAATCAAAAGCCCAGCTACCGAATGGGGAGTAACTGGCTAGGAGGTAGGCCTGCTGAAAGGGAGCTGGGGGTTGTAGTGGATAAATTGAATTTGAGTCAACAACAGGATGCACTTGCAAAAAAGGCTAATATGGGCTGATCCTCACAGGAAACATTCACACTGATGTTTCTCTGAAGGATTCCCTCACTGTGTCCAGCAGCCTGAGTTTCACTGTAAAGCTAGTTTTAGGGTTAGTAGCTTTCAAAACGGTCTCCAGTTGGCAGCTGGGCAGCCTCACCTTCATCGGGCATGCACTGGATGGTGGGATGCAGATCTCAGACCAGAGAGGCATAAAGGATCTAAGACTGACTTCCGTTGGGTGAAGCATCATGAGGAAAGATCACAAATGTTCCCCTATCAAGCGCAGAAAGAGAAAGTGGTTCAGACTAGAAACTCAGGAAACAGGTTTCCATGATGTAACATTAGTCAGGTTGGGAGTGACAGAGCCAGGAAGAACCACAAGGTCTCCATCCTGTGTACAGAGTCACTCTTGCATTCACTACAATGGAGTCCTGCCTCTTCTGTACCATGTGAGAACTCTGTGAGCCAATTCATCCCTGCTGTGACTCCTTTGACATCCATGGGCTTGCACCATTGATAGATTCGGTCCACCATGTGCATTACAAATACTCTGCTTGCAAGGTCATTCCTTTGCCAGGTTGTTTAAATGCCTTCTTCTGAGAAAGTGCTGTTGGGTGCAGAAAAGTGTATACAAAAACACTTATTTGTTTGGTTGATCTGTGCCCTGGGTGTCTATGGATCATACTTACTAACCTGAGGGATAAAATCAAGTTTCTGCTCAACCTAGCTGTGCAGAGCCAACCCAGCCATTGCAAATGGAAGCTGGATTCTACGCTGCACACCACGTCCCGCTAGCTAGCTTGTTTCGCAGGTGGGGTTTTAGATCCTGGGTTAGAGGGTGAAGCACCAGCTGCTAGAAAAATAATCTCTTGATTTGTAGATTGAACCAGCTTGATCTGGAATCACAGCTCCTGACCCATACCTCACTGCAGTCAGTCTCCCAGCCCCTTTTCCACACACCCCTTCTCCCCGTCCCAGGCTCCACCCTCTTGCAAAACGCCAGTGCCGGTGTTCAGCACCCCTCCATATTTCTCTCTCCCACCCCTCCCTCAACCCAGTCCGCCGACCTCTTTGCCCTTCATGAAGCCAGTGGGCCAAGTTCATCCCTGGTGCAGGCAGAGGCGTCACACTGGGGCTGATGTGAGCCAAGCAACAGAAATGTTCGAACTGACGGGCCTCTCTGTGCACTTAGCTCTGGTGGGAGGGTCAATGGAGCATTGCTCACTGGGGCCCTACCTGTTGCATATTAATGGTTAGAGCCTTTCATTATGTCTGGCCATGCGCTAGGCCCAGAATAGAACGAGGGGCAGGGTTAATGTGTAAGCGGGGGTGAGGATGGAAGCCGGGTGGGGGGTTACTTCATATTTAATCAACAGGCTTGAAATGTTGGGAAGGAAACGTGTTTGGGATGGAGGATTTACAAAGTCAAGGTGAGGCGGACAATAAAACTGTAACCAGCAGCTTCACCTGGACTCCAGCAGCCTCCGGCCCAGCCCGAGAGCACCCTGGAGACGAGCAAGAGAGACGGGCGGTTCCTTTCTCCCTTCCGCTCCAGGCTGTCTGCATTCCAGAGATCAGCCTTCTCTGTTGCACAGTGTCTCCACCCGACCCTTCATCCCAGCCCGACGGAGCTCCCTTGAAGAGGCTGAGAGACCTGGGCCCTTTCTCCTCGGACCATGGCGACTGGCTCCATGGTGCTGGGACTGGTGGTTGCTCCCATGGGATGGGTCTTGATGCTGGCAGCCACGGTGACCCCGCAGTGGAGAGAATTCCCTGGGCGGCCCGGCTTCCCGCGGGACGTTTCCTTCAGTGATGGGCTGTGGGAAAGCTGCGTGGAGGTGGTCAGCGTGCCGGGCAGGGTGTGCCAAGCCATCTCCCAGGAGACTGCCATCGCCTGGCCCATGCAGATGCTGAGAGCGCTCACGGTCGTCTCAGTGCTTACGGGGGTCCTGAGCTACTCTCTAGCCCATGCAGGGGTGCGCTGGTGGACAGACCATCCCAGCCCCCGTCTTACAGGCACTGCTGGACTCCTGCTGGTTCTCGCTGGAGCCATGTATCTGTGCGCCACCTCCTACATGGCGTACAGAGTCCTAGAGAACATGGCCAGCCCCCAGACGCCTGCGGAGGACAAGTTCCAGCTCGGGACCTGTCTCTACCTTGGCTGGAGCGGCGGAGTAGCAGAGATTTTGGCTGGGATCTGCCTGGCCATCAATTTCCGAAGGAAGGAGGACAGCAGCCGAGGGACTGCGGCCGTTCCTTACGAGGTGGATTATTGAGGAGGGGCTAACAGGCCAGCGCAGGGAGAGGAAACTGGTAACGGGGACACACGGGCAGGCCAGGGAGGGAAGCGTGGGCACTGGGGCTGTTTAAGGAAAATCAGCAACCTGAATTGAGCCAGTTTTAAAGATGGGTCGATGCTCATCTCCCTGGGAGGTGGCTCAGGGCCCTGCCAGCTCTGGGGGTTTTACCAGCCCATGGGTTTGTCTCGCTGCTGGAGCTTGAAAGGTGCCCCCCCAACGGGAAAGGGCTGAGGAAGGGTGCAGCAGAAGGGGCACGTCCCCTTCCAGCTATGGCACAACTGGAAGGGGCGAGGGCTGCATGGTGAGGGCAGTCCTGGGAGGAGCTGGGGTGAAGTGGAAGTGGGGGCTGACCCACCGGTGATCGAGCTGAGGCACATCTGGAAGGGAGAAGCACAGCTGGCAGTGGAGATGGGACTCTTCCAGCACAGATTTGAGGGGGTGGGATGGTGGGAAGGGGACATGCAAACCCCTCTGCCCCACAGGCAAAGGCCAGTAAGGCTCAGCTGCTGTCCCTGGACTATACCCAAGCTGGGCTCTGCTCTCCAGGCTAGGGCAGTTCTCACAGTCCCGCTCTTTGAGGTCATCTTATTGCCTCAGGGGAGGGGCTGACTAGCCCTCAGGGCAGGAGACGCCAGCCCCAGCAGCTTGGGCAGAGAAGGGGTAGAGAGGAAAGCAAGGGAAGAGGGATGGAGAAAGATTATTGCAGAGGGGTCAGGCAAGACTCAGCCAGGGCATGAGGAGGGGAGGAGGGTCGCGGAGGGGGCCTGTCTCTTTGGCGGCAGCTGCTCCCTGCGTTTTAGAGACGGGCTGCTCTTCTGAAACCTCAAATCCAAGAAAATGAGGCAAAGCTGGATCTGTCATCAACAGTTTTATTCACGCTCTACGAAAGGCAACCTTGCCTGGTTCAAACCACCCCTGTCTGTGCCGGCTACTAGCTACAAGCGTCCAGCTGGAGAGAGATGGAGGCTGGAACAGAGAAGGGGTTTGATCATTCATCAAACCTCATCCTCTCCTGTGTACAAACACGGCAGGGGAGAGGGCGTAGAAAAATAAAACAGCGTTGACCCTAGAAAAACATAACAAGGGCTGCTTTCCTTTTCTGAAAGCGTGTAAGGGATGGAAGGATCTTCCCCATCCCACCCCGAACAAGCCACCCTGCGGAGATTGGAGGTCCTGAATTACTGGGATGGGGGGAGCCAGTTGTGTTCGTTGATAGCTGGCTGCCTGCAGGACAAAGCGGCTGGAGTGTGGGGGGGTAACGGCAGGTCAGCATGTAGCCACAGGCCAGGTCATGCACCAAAGGACACAGAGCCATGGAAGACTGCCCCATAGTTTTGACTAGGATCCTAGTCCTGGCCCCTGCTGCAGACAGTGGGCCGCAGGGGAGCTCTGAACCTTCAAGAGCTCACGCCCTCAGCAGCCAAGGAAAGGCCCTGGTGATTGCCATTAAACAGAGGAAGCGTCTGGTTCAGGGGTAGGGGGACGGAGCGGGTGCATTTCATTTGAGCACACCTTGGCAGCTCGGAGAGCCGAGGTTACACAGCACAGGCACGGCACTGATGCATCCGCAAAGGAAGGGGACTTGGGATCAGGCACTTGCATAAGCCAAGAAAGGAAAGTTAAAATGTTAAAATGCTGTGAGACAGCTGGACCTTTTACTTAAAATGACTGGCAGGGCTGCAGCTGGGCAAGCTGGTGTCAGCCCATCTACACTGCACCTGGAAGCCAGCCGCCCGGCACACCTCCCCGGACCATACTAGTGCTCTAAGAACAGCCCTGTAGACACGACAGCTGGGGCTGGAGCTTTGGCTCTGACAGCTGGGGGGCAGGAGAGGTGGGCACAAGCACCCAGCTCATGTTAAAGCACCATCTCCACAGCTGTTGCGTGAGCCCTGACAGCCCTGGCTGGGGTGGGGGGTTGGGAGGCTTGTTCACCAACGCAGTGTAGACAGGCCCTGGATATTTAACCAGAACGAGGCAGAGCTCACTCCAGCAAGACATCCATCGCCTTCACGGGGAGCTAGATCAGATCTTTATTCTGGCTAAAACAGACTGGCAGCCTGCTTGTGTACCGGTGCCTTGCAGCAGAGGATTTCAAAGCACTCTGGAGGCAGGAATTAATTAAACTACAAAGCAGCTTTGTGAGGCAGATCAGTCTTATCCCCTTCTACAGATAAGGAAGCTAAGGCAATCGCCCAAGGGCATACTTGGTGTCAGTGGCAGAGCAGAGAATGGCACTTAAGAATCTGACTCCCTGTCCACTAGCAAATACTGTTACAAAGAATTCTGTGTATATGTATGAAACCCAGCCTTTTTCTTTAGCAGATGAATACTTAACTCCCAGGCAGAGCCAGAGGGGGCCATGCAGCACTTCTCTGATCCTTTTATCCAGAAGAACTTCCACCAAACAGGTTTTGGGTTCCGACTGGGCTCAATGTATGTTCAGTGAAGAGAGATGCCGAGGAATCAATCTGTTGAATGTCCCAGTCTCAGAATTATATCCAGAGGGACCGTTCTGGCATCACAGGGTTTAGTTTCCCAGTGAAGTATGTGGATGCATATTAATGATGCATCACTGGGAAACAGAAACAGCCGTTTTTAAAAACAAGCAATTCTATTTAGACCCAACCAAGGATCCATTCTGAGAATTCCTCCCACTGTCCGCAGAATTACAAGGCTTTGTAAAAGTGGTTCTCTACATAAAATCCTGTTCTCAGAGGAGAACCTTAAACTGTGCCTTTAAAATGCATCCCGCGTTCCAGTTAAATTGACACACTGCATGATGTGAGCGAGTCCCCGTTCCTCTTTGCTGTCGGAGCACGGAGTTTCTTCCTGGGACAGAGCCAACAGTAATCTCTCTCTGGAGCGAGTGAGGGATGTGTTGTTCCCTGCACTGAGGTTTATGAAGGGAATCTCATTCCCCAGGATCTGCCCTGTTTCCATGTGTTACGGCGTTGCAGCAGCAGCTTCCTGTGGGCTGGATTCAGCCCCGAGTTCTGCATCTAGACCTTCAGCCTGGCCCAGCCTATGCACCCACCACTGGTGGATTTCCTGGTATAACTCCTGGTGCTCTTCTTTCCAGCGTCTGAATTTCTCCGCGGTCAGTTCCGAGTCATTCAGGAGCTGATCGAGTATCTGGAGCTCGGCAACCTTCGCCTGCAAAAGGAAAAGAACGTGTCCCGCTGCTCAGTGCTTGTGCATAGGAGGGTGATCCAAGGCCAGAGGGGGGGAAGGGGCTTTAATGTTTCACCTACTTTGAGCGTGCTTTGCAGGGTCCGGAGCAGGTGAACTCGCTCATTGATCTGGGGGTTCTTGTTGCGCTTGATGAAGGAGTTGCGGTACTGCTCGTGGGTCAGGAGCTGGCGCTTGCCGATGAGAGACACCCTGCCTTGCTTCAGACACTGAATCAGGGACTCCAGCTCTTCGCCAGGGGAGCCTGTGTAAGGCGCCACAGCAGATGGAGTCAGAGTGGGGCTGGAACGGCCTCTGCACGGGGGTGATGGGCTCGTGGAGAGTAGGTGATGCCCGCTGCCAGGATAGCTCCTAGCAGATAAGGCACCAGCACTACAGCCAGTGCAAGAGGCTGGCTCTCTGTGGCCAAGAGGGTCATGACAACTTCCACAGAGGGCGCTGAAAAAAACGACAGGCCCCAGAAACAGCAGCTAGCTCACGGAGTGGCATGTTGGTGCCACGGCCCTTCGGACAATCTTATACCAGCGGTACTGGGACAGACCAGACCAGATCCCCAGGGGGGAGGGGGCACGGGTCCTAGGATATTCTTCAGAACAAAAGAGAAGCCCCGACACGGCCCCTCTCCCCACCCAACATGCACTGGCCCCAGGAAGCACCTGCTTGCGTGCCACGGCTCCCCTGAGCGGCAGGAGCCCCCTGAGCGAAAGAACCAAGTTGCTGAGCTGAGTCTGCTGGGGATTCATTAGCTGCTATACCTGGATCAGTCACCAGAGGGGGACAGAGCCACACTGAGCCCAGGCAAGGCACCGCAGCCCTAAATCCATGGCTGATCTCAGGGCAGCAGAGCCGCGGCAGAAGCGCTTACCTATGGGGGATCGGGGCCCGACGTGGCTCCCCAGGGGGCCCGTAGAGTCAGGGCTCCCCATTGCAGCACTGGGCTGGGCTCTCTCCAAAGCAGCGAGCAGCTCCCTTCTCTTTGGCAGCTGCGGAAGGGACATGACAGGTCACAGACCCACCCCGCACAGCAAGGAATCCCGGCCCGAGGCAGCTAGGAAGAGCCGCAATCCTCTCACCCTTTGCTGAGCTCTGTTCAACAGCCGTGACGCAGCACCGCCTGCCAACGTCCGCAAAGGGCAGCCCAGGAGCTGATCCCATCTCATAGGGCCCGGGCCGTCCCCAGCCGGATCCACCCTCCCCCGAGGTGATACTCACCGGATCAGAGCCATGCCTGGGAGAGTCGTCGTCAGGATCCTCCGCTTCCGTCTCACTGTAGCAATCTGGCAGGAGAAGCACCGGGGGGGATCATCAGTGGGAAACCCCAGCCCAGCCCCAGCCCTTTGCTCTTGTGTAGCCCACAGCAAGTTGCCCTTCTCCAGCTCCTTCTATCCAAGGATCTCACAGCGCTTCAGAGAGAACAAGAGGCCCAGGCTGCCAGCTGGGGAGGATCCCCACAGAGTGGGGGAGGCGGGGCAGGGCCTCTAGCTTCCCAGTCTGGTACTCTAACCATTAGACCTAACTGCTTCTCGTCACCCACCGTCCCGCCAGCTGCAGCCCTTCGGAACCGTTCAGCCCTGCAGCTGCTTGTGGACTGGAGGATTCATGGATCAGCAGTAGATTCTCATCTCCACCCCCTCCCCGACTTACAGTCCAGGAAGCTGCCCCAGGCTTGGAAAGGAAAAACTGGCGAGCCAGGGTCAGTTCTAGCTCCCGGCTCGCTCACGTCTTTGGGGTCTTGGTCTTAAGGGGAGTGCCAGCAGTCAGAGCAGAGTAGAATCTTTTCCCCTTGTCCCCGCTACCCCAAAACCACCACCCACCTCTGAAATGGATCTCCTTTTTCAGGGGTGTCCCTCGTTTAGTCTCAAAGTCCCTATGCTGCACACAAAGTCGGGGTCCCCTCGCTTTTGTCCAAGGCCACACGCATCAGAAATCACTGCACCGAGGTTACAAGCGTCCCAATGCCAGCGGGATGGATCCCGCCGCATTTCGGGTCTCCCATGTCAACCGTTTGTGCGTGCCCCTCATTTCAGATCTCGGTCAAGCACCGCATGGTGCATTAGGGCCTAGCCAGGCCAAGGACAGGGTATGTGTGTGTGGGGGGGGGGGGGGGGGGGCCGGGCCTCTGGGGAAAAGACGCTCTATGCCACAGGGCCCAGACTTCTGACACTCTCCCCCCCCCCCCCCCCCCACCGCCCAACCAGAGACAAAAACTTTCCTCTTCCTCTCATGAAGGCTGCTGGGTCTCCAAGATCCAAGAGCTTTGGTCCCCCCCCAGTACTTAAAATGTCTGTGTGCATCTATATGCATGTGGGTGGGAAACGGGGCGGGGGGCCAGGGGAGTCACAGACCCAGCCAATTGAAGACACAGCAGTGTCCCTGAGGGGTGCACTTTAAGCATCATTTTCCCGAAGCAGCTGCTCCCCAATTATGAGAGCCCCGCCCTTTCCAGACCACCTGCAGCACTGGCCCCCACTACTCCCTTTGGAATGAAGCCCCCTACTTATCTATCCCTCCCCAGTTCCCGTAGCTGTGGGACTGGAGTCCACGGGAGACAGGATGCTGGAAGGGGCTCAATCAGGCAGCCTGTAAGGACATGGTGGGGGATAGCTGGGTCGCCCACGGGGTTCCCGTCCTGTTCAGCGAGGTGCCTGGTTCCTACCTTCTTCTCTGTGTGGGAGAGACTCCTGGGCCAGCTTGTATTTGGTTTTTGCAGCAATCAAAGCACTCACCCACCTGGGGAGACAGCCAGATCACACGCAGTCACCAAAGAGAGAACCTCACAGGTTTCCAGGCATTTTCCCCTTCTAACACACGAACCACCTCACGCATGGGGAAAACCGTCTCAAACCAATGCATCTCCAGCCTTTCCCATCCGCAGCCGTTTGGAATCAGAGATCCAGCCCCCTTCTCCAGCCCCCTTCCTTCCCAGCAGCCCAAACCCTGCACAGCACGGACCTCGCAACATTTTATTCTGTGGCTTGTCAGGGAGAGGATCACAGTCCAAGAACCACTGCCTTCACCGAATCAGCACTGGCTTTTGGGGACAGCCTCCCGTGACCACAGGCGTGGAACTGTAGATTCATGCTAGGTCAACCTCAGACCATGTTCAGCTCCAACCTAGGAAGCTGGACCTTAATTGCACCCAGGTACTTGAGCAAACAAGGAGAGAGTTTTGTGGCCAATCATGGATCACCACAGGGTATGTCCTTAGCAATGTCAAAGCTGTGCCCAGCCCGGCCACTTACATGCTCAGGTCAGCCAGAGTCTCTGCTGCGAAGATGAAGGGCTTGTACTTCTCATGGGAGAGCTGGAAGACACTGAAAGAAGAAGACAGATGTGGCTGCATTTTCCACAATTCCTCCCCTATCAGTGGGCAGCTGTAACCACCCCGTAGTTAAGAGTCAAGGGAGTGTCCCATTCTTAGCCCCATTTCCAGCCTCCCCCGGGTGCTAGCTGGGCTCTGCTGAAACACACGTTCACCGTTGAGTTTGAAATGGAGCCTTTTGTTTGTGATTTTTAAATTGAAACCCCCCCCCCCCCCCCCCAGCCCCGACATTCATCAAACCCAAACCCATCAGCAACAGGAGATGGCCTTGATTTTCCAGGTTCCAGCTGTCCGATGGCTCTCCTGCACCACGCCCTGCAGCGCCTCCTGCTGGAGAGGCTGGGACTGGAGCAGCCGGGAGCATCTCCCCACACAGAACTTCTGCCCCCTTGCACACGGCTACTCCGCTGGGCACCAAGCGCTCCGACATATGGAGAACACTCCTACGCCGTCCCCAGCAGCTCATGGGTGAGTCAGATTCATCATCTCGCAGGTTAAATTCGCCCTCGCCGGCCTCTCACGCACTCACTATTTCTTCTTCTGCTCCCGGCTGCTTTCCAGGTTGTAGGTCGAGACGTTGATCAGGCCTACGGCCTTTTCGTCCTGGGAGGGAGGGGGTGAAACAAGGCGCATGTCACACACAGAGCTTTGCTGCCGTTTAGAAGCAAGATTCATTTGACTTTGGGGCATCACGCGGGACTCTGTGGCCAGGAGAGCAACTGTACCAAGCAGGTAAACCAACAACGAGTGGCTTACTCAGGGAACGTCAGTGTGTCCTTGGGTATTCCACCAACCCCCGCAGCTCTTCGTTAGCCTCCCCGTACGTAGATGGGAACGCGCTTTACAGAGATCAGGGGTCTCATTAGAAATGGGGCGGGTAGAGTCTGAGGGGTGGGGAGTGGGCAGAAAACACACAAAGCTGGTGCAGAGTCCACCTTCTTCCCGCCTCTCCTTGGGGCTGTGACACCCACCTACGCCTCTTACACATCACCTCCGAACTTGGCCCACTGACTTATCCCAGGGCTCTCATTTGGGGACATGCACCAGCTGGGCCAGGAGAGCAGGTGCAGCGAGGACGGCTGCTAACGTAGCGCGAGAGTCACACAAATCTCCACCCCGAAATCGGAACCTCCTATGCTGACCTCCCCCGTTATCCCAGCAAAGACTCCTGTCTCCATCAGCAGCTGGACTGACACAGGCCTGTGGGAGTCCAATGGATCACGCCACACGTTCCCTGGAGATTTGTCCCAGGATCTCTACAGTCCAGCAGCCACCGTCCCCCCGCCATTCCCTGCCCCAAATCCACAGCACCCGTGCTTCCCCCCCTACCCGCCCCTTTCCCCTGATCCCCGGCCTTCGCTCGTGGGAGGCACTCACACTGGGCTGGCTGTACCAGTAGAGAACGTGGCCCTTCAGCACAAACCAGAACCGTTTCCATTTCTGGGACATGAATCCCACATGGTCCTTCTTCTTCAGGAGCCAGCCATCACAGTCCACCTTGCCCAGCTCCCGACAGGAGACCCGCCGGCGGCTCAGCCTGGTAGCCACTCCTGCAAGAAGGGAAGAGCAGGGGAAGGGGGAGTGATGCACGGCGAGGGAAGCTCTCCCCGAAAGAGGAACCACCAGCATCTAACTGAATCCTGCTCCAGCAATGCCCCGTCAGCACTGACAGCTGCTCCCCGGAAAGGCTCCCCTGTCCCCGAGGGGAACTCCCACTCCTTTGTGTCTTTTCACTGCCATGAGACAAGCCGTTACATGGAAAGATCCCCGTAGGCATATGGGAAAGTCTCACTATTTTGCTGCAGGATCATGGTTAGGCTGGGGCCTAGGTGCCCCCCACTGCGTTAATGCACAAGCCGTTCATCACAGTCTGTCTCTGGTCACAAAGGAAATAAGATTGGTAGTTCTCAGCCTAGTTCCTGGAGGGACTCTGGCCGGACCCCAAAACCACCACAGACTGGCATGGCTGGCACCCGGCAGCAAGAAGACGGAGAAGGAGCAGCACTGATGGGGAAGGAGGACTAGAACGGCACGGCCTGCTTGCACTGAGCCTGGCTTGGCCCAGTGCTGGGAGCCCCTGACTTTCACGGCACAAGCTCAGTGAAGAGCAGAGGAGGGAGGAAGGGTGGGGAGGGGAAGAGAAAGAGAATCCAGGACCGGGTCGCTGAGCTGCAAAGCTCCGTCTCCACCACAGTTCCGAGAGGTTCTTCCAGCCACAAGCTCAGAACAGAAACGCACGCAGCAAAGAGAAGCAGCGTCAGAGCCAGGGTTGCCTGGGCCGTGCTCTGCTCCCCAGCACGCATGCACAGCTTCTGCCGACGTCACTGTTTCTGAGCCCCACACGCAGCCCTAAGCCCCACATCCGGCCCTTGGTGCTGGGTCTGGGCAGCCTGAGTGCATTCTGCATGGAGGGACCAAGCTGCAAAGAGGAACACTGGGTCACCACATCCCAGGGGATCCCTCTTCCCTCCCGGCTGTGTAGCCAAGTTAACATGCACCCTGAGAACGTGTAGGGAAAAAAACCAAACTCTCCGATCCCCTGGCTAACAGGGAGCCCATGATTATTGAACCCAAAGGGGGACAGAAGGAGGCCACTCACCTTTCTGCCTGGAGCCACTCTTGGTGCTGCTCTGAAAGGGACGAAGAGGAGACAGATACACACGATTAGAAAGATACAAGCAGCAACTCAAAGCTTTTGGGAGGCCGCTAATAAAAGGAAGGCGACACCGTTATCCATGGCACTGGCCTCTCAGTGGAGAGAAGACAAGACACTCGCTGGCTGGTTGTTATAAGCAGGAAGTGGCTGGGCAATCACAGCTCTCGTTTGGAGCACTCCAGGGCTAGTTCAGCATGCAGCTGCCTGCCCACCAGGGGACGTTACCTGCAGGGTGGGATATAATCCCAATGACTTTGTTGGGAGCAGAGTTAGGCCAGCGCTGAGCGCATTTGAAAATTCCATCGTTAAATGTCTACTCATTTTTAAGATGACAGTCCCAGTAAGTTTTTTGCCACAGACATCCTGCAGCAGCCAGTTCCACAGGTTAACCACACCCCACATTAGACTTTTTCCCTCTCATCTCAGTTTTACATCTGTTGCCTTTTAATTTCTAATGCAGTTCCTTCTTGGTCTTGCAGGGCAGGGGCAATAGGAGCCGAGGGGGCCTTCCATGTTTATATTAGTCCCGTGCGCTGCATTAGCGCCTAGAGGCCTCAGCCACCTCAGGCCCAGTGGGCTGGTCACCGTATGGATATACAGGAAGAGACCGGCCTAGGCTCAGTCTCTCTCCTCTCACCTTGTTTGGAAGCGCGGGAGATTCTTGTCCCCGACTCCTGCTCCCAGTTCCGTTCTCTGGGGATTCCTTAGATCCGAGTTCCAAGGTGCTGGGTCTGGCTAGAGGGACAGCAACTGGGGAGCTGCACCCTTCAAATCCTGCCCCAAGAGCTTGGCTCTCCAACGTCGGGGCCGCTGACGCGCCTGCAAAGATCAAACCCGGCAGGGTGACTCCAGGCGCTCTGAGTCACGGAGCGATTTGTATTTCACTTGCACTGAGGTCAGAGAGCTGGTTAAAAATGTAGGGCCGGATCCTCAGCTGGTGTTAAACTCTGGCCCCACTAAAGCCTTGTTTCTGGAACACGAGCACCATGCCAAGTGCTCAAACCTAGAGGTCTGCAGGGGGCCTGAACTTTAAGGCTTGAAGGAGAGTATTGTCCATGCCACACCTTTCCAGATTACTGTAGCCTCAACACGTCCCCACCCCACGTCCATGCACAACAAACCAGCTCTGAGGGGAAACTGGCGCTCCAGAACCAACGTCACCATATACTCTGCATGTGCCCGACATGGAGAGCCTTCGCACACACCGCACAGTGGATAATCTCGCAGGAGAGCTCCAAGTACTTTGGGAACCATAGTCAATTCAAGTTTCAGAAGAGCCCGGCAAGGAAGGCACTATCATCACCATTTTACACAGGGGGAAACCGAGGCAAAGGTTTGTTAAGTGACTTGCCTAAAGACACAGTGAGTCGGCAGCCAAGCCAGGAAGACGCCAGATATCCAGGCCTCTGATCTAAGCAGAAGGCAGATCTAGAGAATGCTGCCATGACACCAGTCAGCTTGGTTCCTTGACAGACTGACTTATATTACAGCAGCCCCAAGAAGATCAGATCAGGCCTCAAATGTGCACGGGGCTGTACAAACCCAGAGGTAAATGAAACTGTCTGCAACAGGTATCCCAGTGTTGCCCTGCACAGGGCACAGTATTGTCAGCCAAGTATCTGCCCACAATCCAGTCCCACTAGCCAGCAACAAGCAGAGCTCACAGCAGGTGGAAAGCATTTCAGCAGAGCACTTGCTGCTTTCCATAGGATGCAGAGAGCATCTGCTCTCTCTTACCCTCAGTGGGGAGTCCTTGTCGGAGGTCTCTGGTCTCCTCTCTGGGGTGGCTCGAGTCAAACTCCTCCTCTTCTTCAGTGGTGAGATCCAACGCAGAGTCCAGCCCCGATTCCAACACCGCAGTCACGCTTCAGGGGAGGAGAAACCTTTAACTAGCACCGACGGCTAAACTACCCCTTGTGGCATGTTTGCTATTAACCAGGATCACGCCATCCAGCAAGCTCCAACAGCACGGACACGGTGCGTGGGTGGGGGCATTTCGTCAGAGTGCAGTTCAGCCAAGAAATGCCTGTCAGTGCTGGTCACATGGGCCGTTTTTACCTTTGGCACCACACGTGCTATCTAGGAGCTGATTCTGCAATGTTTTCCTCTCCCACACAAAATATTATTTACTGGAAACGTCAGTGAGGCAAGACAAGTGTAAGGCTCCAGATAAAATAAATAATAGTAGTAATACCACCTAGATCTTATATGGTGCTTTTCAGCCAGAGATCTCAAAGCACTTCATAAATTATCCCCATTTTACAGATGGACAACTCAGTTTAAAGCTCTGTGCCTCAGTTTCCCCAAGGTCACCCAGCAGGCCAGTAGCCAAGCCAGAACTAAAATTCAAGTCTCCTGAGTTGCACTCCAGGGCTCTATCCATTGGGAAGCACTGCCTACCAAGGCCACAGCAGCACTGAGAGGAAGGGAAATTCCCGGTCTGGAAAAGGAGGATAAATGAGGCGTGGAGGTGATGTGACTTGCCCCGGGTCATACAGCACATTTATGACAGAACTGGGAATGGAACCCAGAATCCCAACTCCCAGTGTCTGATCCAAGAGCTAGGCCACATTTCCTCCCTGGAAACATGAACCATTGCCTCTGGGGAAGGGCGGGGTGAGGAGTAGAGAAGAGGGCTGTTTTTAGCCATTTCTACTCCCCTCCCCCCCATCCTTAAAGAAACAAAGGGTTTTGCTTTTATAATTAATTTACAACCACATTAAAAGGCTAGTTCCCCACTGGAACAGGCGACCTAGGGAGGTTGTGGAATCCCCAGCACGGGAGGTTTTTAATACCAGGTTAGACAAACACGTCAAGAATAGTCTAGGTTGACTTAATTCTGCCTCAGCACCGGGGGCTGGACTAGGTGACCTCTGCTGTCCCTTCCTATGACGAACAGACACTGACTGGTCACTCCTACCCATACAGCTGCATGCCAGGGCCACTCAAAATGCCTAGGAGAAAAGAAAAAAACCAAACCAAACCCAGCACGAATAAAAGGGCTGTTACCTGGAGAGCAGGGAGACCACGCTTACTGGAGAGTGATTGTTTTTCAAGCCAGCAGATTCTGCAGCCTCCGAGAAGCTTCCAGGTGTCTGCAAAAGAGTCAGTGACTTTCCATCCTGTGCACTAGAGCTCGCTAGACACACAGCAGGGCAGGGTCACCTTACTACCTCCCTTCTAGGCTGCTGGGATGATGCCCTCAGTATTGAGTCCGATGAGACTCCAGGCATGTCAGGAAAGCGTTGACACGAGAGAGGGGCTGGATTGAAATGGCAGCTGCAGAACTGCTAAGCTCCAGAGAGGAGCCTCCGGTCAGCACAGCGAGGATTTGGGGGCACACTGGGTGGGGACGGGAGCTGGTGCCCATGCCAGAAGACACCAACACCCCTACAGCTAGCCCTGGGGACCAGGCAAAGAGAGCCTTATGCACCATCTCTGAATGCATGGATTAAGCCCAGGGCGACTGGGTTCCTAGCCAGTCACTGCCGATTCAGCACAGCAAATGACAGCTCAGTTCTCATGCTGTGGGCGTGGTGTCCCAGGTCCCGCTTACCTGATGCCACAGGGACCTGGGGGAGCACGGGGACCTTGCAGAGGTTAGTGGAATCTTCTTTAGCACCAGTGTCACATGGCTTGGCTTTTCGAGTATTTTCTTCACCAGATTCACTCGAGTCCAGCCCACCTATGCATGGGATTCGCAGGTCAGTGCTCATCCCCAGCACAGGCTGAATCACACTGAACGGGTTGTTTGAAACAGGCAATTCGCCAGCTCATTCTACTCCGTTACGTGGGCTCTGCAAGTGAAACCATCTCGGTCCCTTTGCACACAGATGGTTAGTCCAGCAGTTTGACCATGTGTCTGGTAACTATTGCTCTGGACTGCAAGCTCCACTAGACACAGATTTCAGACAGGAATTGCTTCTCTCCCTAGGCACGGGTACAATCAGTGGTCAGGGTTCAGGCTCCTGCTTTGCTTACAGCTCCATGATGCACAAGGAAATCTATAGTCAGCAGAACCACAGGATTCAGCAACCACCCACTTCACAAGACAAGCAGATAGCCCAGCTGAAATCGCACCACACCCCTTCATTACACTGCACCCAACCAACCATCGGGGATTCCAAACAATACTACAAACCAGTCAGACACGTGGCCATCAAAGCAGTTTCCTGAGCTAGTCAGACACACCCTTCTCATTTCACGATCCATTTCTGCAGTACAACCGGCCAGCCAGAGTCACTCAGCTAATAGCCTGCAGCCATCCTCCCTGGCCGAGGGTCAGCAGGAGGGCTGGTTCCACAGAGACTTTTCAAACAGTTTTTCAGTGGAACAGTTTTTTCACACTGAGTATCTGATTTCTGCAGAAATTGATTTGATTGTTGTTGCTGCAAGACTGAATGCCCATCACGTGTTCAGATTCTGTTCAACTACTGAAATATTTCAATGTGGATAGACTGTTCTGGTGCCTCCTGGGAGTGGTAGTCCAGCTGCTTCAGGTCCCCATTCTCCTCTATAAGCTATGCTTTCCAGCCAGACTACATATCCCATGCTGCATCACAGCCAGGGATGCGCATCAGGCACCAGCTGCTCTCACCAAGAGGTGAGACTGGTGCATCATGGGAGATATGGTCTAACTAGGGAGCACAGTTACACAGGAGAGGGGGAGCATGGGGCACCCAAAACTACAACTCCCATGAGGTACCAGTTATTTCAGGTTTTGGTATTTTGCTGAAAAGCCAACATTTCTTCCCACAGGAAAAGACCCATTCGCTGACCAGCTCAAGCAAACAGTCGCCTACCCACCACCTAACCAGACGCTTCACTGTAAAACAGGGATAAAGGATCCTGACCCCACTCGGGTGGGGCAGGAAGGATTTACGAGGTTAAATCAATGGATGTTTGTAAGTGTGTGGCGAGCTCAGCCGAGCGCTGGGTGTTCGCCTCTTCCATGAAAGAGCCCGAAACCCTCCTTTGCTCCTCCCTCTCCTCTGGTTGCAGTCTGTTGATCATGTGCATAGACCGAGGGTCAGGGCAGGAACACCCAGGCCTCCCTCCAGCAATGCGACCTGTTGTTTCAGAGGCATGCGCTTGTGTGTAGCATGGAGCGGGGCACGGAAACCAGGCTTTGGTGGAGTTTGCTTCTCCTCCACGCAGCGTGGGAGTCGGAGAGCAAAGAGGGGACAGAGAAAAGAAAAAGAGCTAGCACCAGCCTTTCTAATAAGGGACACTAGCTGTTCTAGGGTCCCAGTGACATCTGGGTGCTACAGATTCCTGCAGCCAAGAGGGTCCAGAACAATTAAGTGGGAGCCAGCCAGTCCTTTAGTAACCAAGTGATACATTGCATTTTCAGCCAAGGACCTCAAAGCCCTTTATAAAGGGGGAGTCCCAGAGTTAAAATGAGTTTTAAGCTGATCCCCTTTGACCTTCTGTTTTGAAAGCGCCCAGCACCCGGTGAGCCCAAGAGAGAGAACGAAAGGGACTCGCCAAAGGCGACACCGTGAGTCAGGACTAGAACCCAGAGCCCCCGCGCTAACTAGAGGCTATGCCGCCCCCTCTACTGAGCACGAAGTTCTTCACGGCTTTGAGACAGTGAAGGATCTGCCAGGGCAGACCACACACAGCAGACATGATCACGGCTCCCCTGCAGGGCTGCATCACCAGAGCCCCCCTCCCCATTTGGGTTTTGGCTGTCTCAAGAGACCAGCAGGCTAGCGAAGCGAGGAGGGGGCCGTACTTACCACCACTTGGTCGTTGACTTGAACTATCTCATCCCCTGGCAGGACCTGGCTGCCGTGGTCAGCGAGAGGCTAGAGGGAGAGGTGAGGGAAAGCGACTGTGTCAGGAACGTGCTGGTTGGGAGGCAGAGAAAGGCTCTAAAGCCACTTGCACGGCAGCCTAATCCGCGTTAAGAAGCTCGCTGGCTGATGTAAGTCAGAGGGGCTCAGGAAAGGGGGTTTAACCATTAACTTGCAGTCCTGGTCTTGTGAGTGATTCCAGTTACATCACGGGAGCGTGGAGAGGAGACGACTGGACCAGGGTACCCACAGCAGCCGTGGCCAAGATGAGCGTGACACTCGGACGCAAGTCAGCTGAGTTGGAAGGACTCAGTCAAGGGCGGGCTGCTTCAGAAAGGGGGTTTAGGGCCTTGAGCCCACAGAGTTCGATTCCCAGGGGGGGCAGCTGGACTTTGCTCGTTATGGGCCAGTGTAGGAAGGTTGAAGGCGGCAGCTATACTGGGGAGACAGTTTTGAGCTACCGCCCCTCTCCGTGCGCCTGCAGGCTGGAAAGACCAAATCAGAAGCAAGCCCCCCTCTCCTGGCCCCCAGAAACGTCTCACCTCAGCAGCGGTTCCCGCGATGAAGTGGAGGCAGGAGTTGGTGGATTTGATCTCCAGGCCCTGCAGAGAAGGACAGACATAGTTTGGAGACGTCAGACGAGCCACGGTGCAAGCCAGAGGGGGGGACTGGGGCCAAGGAGCAGACTCACCAGACTGTCCTCTGGCACCGTCGGCACAAGGTCGACGCTCTCCAAGGTGGCGGTTTGGTGCAGCAGGGCGGCCGGGCTGCACCTCCAGATGTTCTCACAAAGCCCCAAGATGTGCCTGCACTGAGAACAGCAGGAGGGACGGTTCTTTAGGAAACCTGCCCGGTCACGGCGGATTCCACTGAAAGGCAGCAGTGGCCCCCAGGGAAATCCTGCAAACCCCAGTATCTGCTCTGCACTGAATCCACACTCCCACGCGGCAGAACCCCCGATACATACAGTGCGTGCAGTGGTACTTACGATCAGCAGAATCTGGCTCTCTCTCTCAGACACTCTGCAGTCCTAGAAGAACGAGAGACACACGAAAAGTTAGGCTGACCTACTGTTTTGTGCTGTAACTCCCCGAGATGCTTCCAAGCCAGGAGCAGATCATGATGGTCCTGCCTGGCTGGGGATCACGCAGATCCTCCAGGCACTGCAGAAGTGGTGCGGGTGGCTCCTTTCCCCATGCCCCCGCACTGTGCTAGAGGGTGCCGTGCCGCCATCCACCAGGTGAGACGCAAGATTGAGGCTGTGTAGTCATGAAAGACGTCTCAGCACGGGGTTTTTTTAAGAGCGGGAAGATTAACCCCAGCATCCTGGCCAGTTTCCAGTGCAGATTGTTAATTTCCACCAGCCTCAACTCCTCCAGCAGTTTCCAATGGAGATGCCATTCTTCACTCATTCCCTTTAGCGTCGCTGCATGGCCTGGCTCCTCCCAGAGAGTGGCTGCATGTTTGGGGGAGGGAAGGCCTGGGGGATCACAGCTAGGCTAGGAAAGCACTTTGGGATCCTGGACAACAGGCGCCATAGAGAGGCACTACCACCGCTTCCCCTACGGAGAGAAGCACAGGCCCCTGTAGTCGGCTCATGATGCTCACAGCCCCAGGGACACGCACTCTGCTGAGAGGTCATTTTAATCTCGGCCATTTACCCCAGATGGGGGCAGATGCAGCACAAGCGTCCCAGGTAGCTCACGCCTCCCCGACATCATCTGCGTGCGGAGTCACGGGGCGGTCACGCTGAGCTCGCCCGTGTCTCCACACAGCAATCAACACAGGACCCAGGATCAGAGGAGCTGTCAGAGGTGTTCCTCTCTCTCTCTTGAAGAAGAAGAAGAGGCCTTTGAGAGACTCCTTTTCATTTCCACGGGGTTTGGATCAGGCCCCGGGGCCAAGACTCCACCCTCTTCCTGTGAATTTTACTAGAAAAATCAGAGTGAATCCAACAAGAGGAGAAGCTGGGAGATGGGAGCAGGGGGGAAAAAAACCACCCTGGAGATGGGAAATGAATGAACTTGTCAACCGAGGCGGCGCACACAGCTGGAATGTGGGGCCGCGACTGGGTTGGACGCAGAGGGCAGTCAGCATCTGGAAGGCTCTGCCCCCCACCCCACCCAAAGGAGAAGAATCCATTGTTATGGGACGCGGGGGGGGGGGGGGGGATGTAATTTCCACCTCCCAGGACACAGTGCAGGGATCCCTTTGCTTAGCGTTGCAGAGGAAGGTGTGAACCAGAGCAGGTTAGCACAGCCTCGGGACTGATCTCCCTTCTGTGGCAGGGCTGGCACTGGTGGATCTTGGTCCTATTTCTAGGTTACTGGTAGGGTCAGTTTCTTCCTGCTCCCCCCTCTAAACCCACCACCCCCTGCTCACCCCAGCCCCGGCCCCTTGCCCTCTAGCCCCCCTCCCGCCCCTCATTTGCAGGCCATGAAGGTCGCCCTGAGTCTCCTTTTCTCTCTCTCGCCATGTCACAATCTCCCCCGCCCCCGCCTCACAGCTCCCCTTCCACGCTTCCCGACCCTATGTCCAGAGCCGGAGAAGCCTCCCCCAGACGCTCCGGGTGACCCGGACTCTGCCTCCCCCCTGAGCACGCCAGGCTCTTCGGAAGAGTTATTAGCACCCAGTACCTGTGGCTGGGCAGAGCAGCCCCCTCCCCGAATCTCCGGCTCAGCGCCTTAGCCTCTCTCCTTCCTTTCACCCAGCTGAGCCTCACCGACAACTGAGCTCCCAACCCCCAGCCTGGCCCGGAACCCGATCCCAACGGATGAATCACTGGGTTATATAAAGAACAGCTCCCCACCCCCCATTTGGATGTTGTTTACCTCCTCGTCCCTTCCCCTCGTCTCAGCTGACTGACCTGTGCCACGCCAAGGGTCCGACCCCACTACACCCACGGCTCTCCCGTCCCCTATTGCTCACGTCCCCCCGGGCAGCGCCTCAAAGGCGCAGAGCTTTCCTCCACGTGCCTCTTCATCCGGCCTTCAAGCAGTGCCGTAATCTTCCTGTAAAGCGAGGCCGTTCCCCAGATAGACACCCACGAGGGCTTAGGTGAGCAGACCACACACGCCCCAGGCAAAGCGTGGTCTCTGCGTTTGGCACGGATGCGCCACGCCCAGTCCTCTTTCCAGGCAAACACGCTGTGAAGGCTTCAACACCGAAACCCCCAGACCCTTCCTGGACGGGCTCCCCAGCTTCCCCAGGGACTTGCTCGTCAACTAGGTCCTGGAAGGCCAGGAGCAGGCTGAGGATTCGAACTGGCAGCACTGGGTTCTCCTTGCTGGTAACCTTCTACTCTAGATGGGGTCCGAGGAGCTGCTGGAGGATCAGAACATCCCTGGGATAACACTGGGCCATGTGGACCACACAGCGCTGCTGGCTGGGAGGCATGCTAAGACCTTAGTCTGCTCTTGCCAACTCCACGCCTGGAAATCCAACAGGCCGGAGCACTGCAGAAGACGAGTGAACAGAGGAGAACGGGAGGACGGAGGTAGTTAACAGCACTCCTTCCCCTTGCCCCCATACCACCGCTCTGATGCGTACTCGTCTAGCGGCGACTTGCTTATAGACATGAGTCGAGCGGTTAGAGCAGGAAAACAGGAGCCAGGATTCAGACGTTTTAGCCCTAACACGTTGTGCGAGTCGGTTCAGCTCCATGCCTCAGTTTCCCCATCTATACGTGTGGATGACCCTGACTTATTGAACGGGGTGTTGGGAGGTTTAATTAATTAGTGTTTGGGAAGCACTTTGAGACCTGGAGGGGAAAGGTGCTATTGAAAGGCAGGGTATTGTTATCTCTTCCAGCAGCTCTGCACCCTGACAGTTTATAATCTCCAGTCCTCCCTCGCACTGGGCCCATCACCACGGTATCTGGACAGCTCTCCTTTTTGCCCCTCCAACTCTCACTTCCTGGGTCATGAGGAGACACCCCAGCACGACATTAGTACTGAAAAGACATTGCCCTTATCCACATTCCCCCTGCACATCTCAGCCGTAACACACGCAAACACACATGCACACACAAACACACGCGCGCGCACGCCAACCCTGCCACAGTCTGGCTTTGGTTTACTGGGATTTTTAAACCCTCGTTACTGACCTTCTGCACGATCTCGGCCAATTCTCCGCAGAGCAAGACGATGTCCTGGCTGGCGGAGTAATCGTTCGGATGAGAGAAGAGATACCTGCGAGGGGTAGGAGTGAGATGGAGCAGTCAGGTCAAACGAAGAGTTAACGGAGGCATGGTTCTCCCATGGGTCCTGGGGCTTGAACCACAAGGGAGGAATCTTCCAGGGTGTTACGGGGCTTTCTGAAGGGGCCCCACGTGGTCCAAGCAGCTGGCGATAGAATGCAGAGCTCGTCGCCTGGAGCTAGCCGCTGCTGGGGGTTCAGTGGCCTGCCTGGAACCAGCTGAGAGTCTGTCTCGTTTCTACTGCACAGGTATCCACCTCCCAAAGAGCCACTTCTGCTGGGGAGAGGCTCAGGAAAGGAGTGAGCAGGCTGTGGAGACGGAACTCCCCTCTGGCCGCAAGAGGAGATCCCTCTAGGCCAGGACAGAGGCACGCGGGCAGGGGTAGGGGATCCTTGTCCTGCCACTGCCCATGCTGTGCCTGGTCTCTGCCCAGAGGGCTCCAGGCTGGCATGCTGCAGTTTTCACCATCACCAAGAATGCTGCGGCCACAGTGCTGCCAACCCCTCCCCAGTGGCTGAACGGCGCCTCCTCCCTCTGTGCTACCAGAGCATCCTCCTCTGGCCAGGGAGACGCTGGCTGCCACGCACCCAGTCCTGGCAGCACCACTTCCGCCTCTGGAAAGAGGGTGCGCCCCGCAGAAAGCCTGTATCTTGGGCCCTTCCGCGTCCCCTTCCTTGTCACATGGGATCCTCCTCGTGTGGCCCCGGCCTTCCAGCCTCCCCAGGCATTTCCCTGGCCCCTGCAGACTGGGGGAGCAAGTACCTGTTGAGCCAGGAGAAGAGCCTCTTGGCTGCGGTGATCAGCTCAGCGATGCAGGCCAGGAGGTCCGGGGAGGGCATTTCGATGGCCTCTCCATCGTAAGCCGTCACCTTCCTGTGGCTCCGGATGAGGGTCTGGATGGTCCAAGCGACTCCCTGCAGCTTCTCCGTCAGCGTCCCCAGACTGGTGGTCTCCAGCTCATAGTTCTTGGGGGGGGGAACAAGCTGAACGAGCTCAGCAAAGGAGAGCGGCGCCGGCCCAGGATGAAGGCCGAGGGTGACAGACGCCCAACCACGCCATGCTGCTGCTCCCCAAAATGGCCAGGCTCTCCCTGCCTGCAAAGGGGGGAGGGGGCAGGATCCCCAACCCACCCACCCCCCCCCCGAATCCCGGAGGTCTCTCAGTCGGGGGAACCAGGCTGCAGGTCAGACGCTGGGAGGGAATCTCAGCCGGAATCGCTCAGCCATCAGGAGCAGGCCCCGCTCCAGCCTCCCACTCACCAGCGCGCACAGCTGCTCCACGGCTTCCAGAACGAGCTCCTGATGGCCAAGGCGCCTGAGGCCCAGCTCCTCCAAGTGCCGATGGGACAGCTGCAGCAAGTCCTGCCCCGTCAGGGCCCACGTCTCAAAGGGATACTGCTGCAGCGCCTCGTCCAGGCCTCAAAAGGGGGGGGGAAAAAAACCCACAGTTACTGGCCACCTGCTCCCAGATTGCCCGGGTCTGCACATCTGCCACTGCCGCCTCAGCAACACCAGCCGGGTGTGGGCCACAGCCTCGATTCCCCCAGGTGCTGACAACGCTGCCAGGCCTTCCTGTCCTCCTGCCTTCACCACCACCCCTCCCAGCACGGGAGCTGCCAGACTAGATCAGACTCAGGGCCCTCCTAGGCCAACAGCTGACAGAAACCAGCACCAGCATCAGCACCCTCCGAACCCCTCCCAGTCAGAGACTAGCTTACCCCCTGACACAGGAGGTTTAACAGCCCTTGGAGAACAGCATTAACTCCCCTAACGCCAGGGTCGCTGGTTAGCCATACAACGCATCCCCAGCCCCCTTGGCGTCTGGCCTCAGCCACGTCCTGTGGCAATGAGTTCCACCGGCTAGCCACGCACGGGACCAAAAAAGCATTTCCCGACCTGGCTGGTGAGTTTGTCCCCTTTCATCGATCACCCCCGGCGCTTCGTGCCAGGAAGACAGACCCCCCACCCCCCCCACCTTCTGCGCTGTCTCCCGGCCCCGACACCTTCCCAGGGTGCCGGGTCTCCTTCCTCCTCACTGGCAGGTCCCCGGGGGGCTGTACGTCCTTCCGCCCCCACCAGCCTGGGCATCTCCCTGCGTCGGGCTGCATTCCCCTCCCCCCCGTGTGCAGATCTCCCTGCACCGGGCTGCATGCATCCCTCCCCCCCCCCCGCAGGAATGTGCCCCTCCCCAGGACAGGGAGCCGGGCCGGGCCGGGCCATGTCAGCACGAGGAATCCAACCCGCCTGTGCCGGAGCCCCCGGCGATCGGGGGCCCGGGCAGCGCCCCCCTGGCCAGCCCCGGCACCCACCTCTCAGCCACTGCGCCACCCCCGCCGGGCTCCAGGCCCCGATGGGCTCCATGGCCCGCGCTGCTTCCCAGCTGAGCTGGGACTTTCCTCTTCCCGGGCCCGGAAAGTCCTTCCAGCGTCAGTAGGGGGGGCAGGACTCCGGTCCGGCCACACCTGAGCCGGGACCGCCCCGCCAGGTAACTCCCAGCCCGGGGCGGCTCTTCGGTTGGTGCAGCCGCCCATCGCTCAGCAAAGAGGGGCCGCCCCCTCTGCAGTCGGACCCTGCTCTGAGTGCTCCCCCAGGCTCAGGCGGGGTCCCCTGCCGCCCTCCCCAGCAGGTGATCTGGGAATCCAAAGCTCTCGGCTGCTTTAACCTCCCCCCACGTCCTGCCTCAGGGCCTCTGATCTCACAGGGTCACACACCCACTTCCCAGGCTGCCTCCTAACTCTGAGAAAGGCACAGGCCCACCCCCACCATGTTTACCTCCACCCTAGCCCGCCAGAGAGTGCGACCTAGTGGGCAGAGGGCAGGACTGGGCCCCGGGAACTGCGAGTGCCCCCCTCAGATTCCTCAGGTGAGCGTGGGCAAGTCACTTATGGGACACCCGCGACCTCGGCTGACACGCCTGGGACTGAAACAAGGACTCCGGAGCAAAAAAAGCAAGAGCTGCAACAGCTGAGTTAAAGAAGCAAGCCCACCTAGCAGTGGCTGTAGCCGACTCGTGGCCTCTTCAGATCGGGCACCTGGCACCCATACTCATCACTGACATTCTGTGCCTCGGTTTCCCCCACATGTAAAATGGGAATAAGGACGACTGACCTACCAGCTCACTGCAGGGGGATCATGAGAGTTTAAATCTGTAAAAGTGCTTTGAGATCCGTAGGTGGAAGGTTTTGTAAAAGTACAGAGTGTTATTACTAAGAGAGAGTGTGGCTAAACATCACTGATGTGACAGCAGCTACACATCACATCCTCACTCTATTAAAGCAAACACCATCCTGGCGGATCTGGGAGTGCATCCTAGTGGTTAACGCAGAGGCTGGCAATCTGAAACGCCTGCATTTTATACCCAGCCACTGTCTCAGGGCATGACCTTGGGCAAATCACTTAGCCTCAGTTCCCCATCTGTAAAATGGATTCACCGTGGTAAGTACTTTGAGATCCCAGAATCTTAGAAACGCTGGATTGGAAGGGACCTCGATGGGTGACCTCGTTCAGTCCCCTGCACCCAGGCAGCACTAAGTATCTTCTAGACCACTGGCTCTCAACCTTTCCAGATGACTGCACCTCTTTCAGGAGTCTGATTTGTTTTGCATACCTCGAAGTTTCACCTCGCTTAAAAACTATTTGTTTACAAAAGCGGACATGAAAATACAGAAGTGTCACAGCACACTCAGTGACTGAAAAATAGTTTACTTCCTCATTTTTACCATCTCATTACAAAATAATTCAACTGGAATGTAAATATTGTACTGACTTTTCAGGGTATAGAGCAGTACAAACAAGTCATTGTGTGAAATTTGAGTTTGTGCTGACTTCCCTAGTGCTTTTCATGTAGCCTGTTGTAAAACCAGGCAAATATCTAGATGAGTTGATGTGCCCCCTGGAAGACCTCTGCATATCCCCCTCAGGGGTACATGTACCCCTGGTTGAGAAGCACTGAGCTAGACCATCTCTGACAGGTGTTCGTCTAACCCACTGATATTCAGACCGAGACCCACCAGCCACAAGTGGCTTTTTAATGTGTCTCCTCTGACGGCTTTTTGCAGCACACGATATTACAACACGGTGTGATTTAATTATTAACCAGCCTCAGTTATTGACTAATCAGGATGCTTTTACTATGTTATCACCCAATTGTAGTTGATAAAATAATAATACTTGGTCAGTCATTTTGTTGTGAGAATAAAATACCTATAAATAGTAAATGAAACAATGAATTCACACAACTGTGACTCTTTTGGGTCGCTAATTTGATTCCTACACCACTGAGGTCTGAATATCACTGATCTAATCTGTTCTTAAAAACCGCCAGTTTCAGAGATTCCACAACCTCCGTAGGTCATTTATTCCAGTGCTTAACTATCCTGAAGTTTTTCCTAATGTCCAACCTAAATCTCTCTTGCTGTAATTTAAGCCCATTGCTTCTTGCCCTGGCCTCAGTGGATAAGGAGAAAAAAAGATCACCCTCCTCTTTATAACAATCATTTACATACATGGAGGCTGTTATCATGTCCCCTCTCCGTCTTCTCTTTTCCAGGCTAAACAAACCCAATTCTTTCAATATTTCCATGTAGGTCGTGTTTTCTAGACCTTTAATCATTTTTGTTGCTCTCCTCTGGACTTTCTCCAATTTGTGCATATCTTTCCCAACATGTGGAGACCAGAACTAGACACACTACTCCAGCTGAGGCCTTATCAGTGCTGAGTAGAGTGGAAGAATTACTTCTCGTGTGTTGCTTGCAACACTCCTCACTGATATATCCCGGAATGATGTTTGCTTTTTTTGCAACAGTGTTACATTGTAGACTCATATTTAGTTTGTGATCCACTATAATCCCCAGATCCTCCCTTCTGCATTACTCCTTCCTAGACAGTCACTTCCCATTCTGTATTTGTGCAATTGATTATTCCGTCCCAAGTGTAGTGCCTTGCATTTGTCCTTAGTGAATTTCATCCTATTTGTTTCAGACCATTTCTCTAATTTGTCAAAATCATTTTGATTTCTAATCCTGTCCTCCAAAGCACTTGCAACCCTCCCAGCTTGGTATTGTCCGCAAACGTTCTGAGTGCACTCTCTATGCCGTTATCCAATCATTTATAAAGATATTCAATAGAACAGGACCCAGGACAGATCTCTGTAGGACTCCACTCAATATGCCTTTCCAGCTTGACTGTGAACTATTGATAACTACTCTCTCAGTATGGTTTTTCCAACCAGTTGGGCACCCACCTTGTAGGTTTGTCTAGACTATATTTCCCTAGTTGGCTTATAAGGTCATGTGAGACTATCAACAGCCTTGTTAAAGCTGAGCTATATCACACCTACTGCTTTCCCCCATCTGTCTGATGAAAGGGGAAAGAATGATCAGTCCATGATTTTAGCTCAACTGCTCTTCCATCTCAGTCCATCAAAGCACCTGTCAGAGAAGTTAACACTGCACATCCCGGATTTGGCAGACTCCGTGTCCTTGTTTGCAGATCCCATTGCATCACTGCGTGTCAAGGGGGTGTTGTTAATATCCACAGCTATTTCCTGGACATACCTTACTGTTGCCACCATCATAGTATCTGAGCCTCTTCCATGTAAAATCAATAGCAACAGTGAACTCTGGAATTTCTCCCTCTTTGGGGTCTAAACTCTGCTTGGGTTAGGGCTTGGGTTTTTTTTGGGGGGTGGGATGGGAGGAGTTGGTAGGTGATAGGGAACGAAAGGGGTGTCTGATTTGTAAGAGTCATTTGTGATGGAATGACTTCCTGAAAGAGGAGGGCTTCACAACACCTCCTAAATATATGTCCCTAACTATGATCAGGCTCCGGAGTCACCTGATCTCCTTTGGAAGGCTGGACCCTACCCGGATCCCCTCTCACTAACAACAAATCTTACTCTATTGTTTACTCTGCACTACAGTCAGCTACAATAAAGGACTCCCGTCTAATGCAGAACTGCCCCCTCCACACCAGCTCAGTGCAGTTAACCAGGTAACAAGGTCTTGAATACTCCGTGCAGATCTGGTCACCCCATCTCCAAAAAGATATATTGGAATTGGAAAAGATACAGAAAAGGGCAACAAAAATGATTAGGAGTATGGACCAGCTTCCCTATGAGCAGAGATTAATAAGATGGGGACTTCTCAGTTTGGAAATGAGACAACTAAGGGGGGATATGATAGAGGTCTATAAAATCATGACTGTTATGGAAAAAGTAAATAAGGAAGTGTTATTTACTCCTTCCCATAACGCAAGAACTAGGGGTCACCAAATGAAATTAATAGGCAGCAAGTTTAAAGAAAACAAAAGGAAATATTTCTTCACACAATGCACAGTCAACCTGTGGAACTCTTTGCCAGAGGATGTTGTGAAGGCCAAAACTATAACAGGGTTCAAAAAAGAACTAGATACGTTCACGCAGGATAGGTCCATCAGTGGCTATTAGCCAGGATGGGCAGGGATGCAAAACCATCCTCTGAAGTATCCTTAGTCTCTGTCTGCCAGAAGCTGGGAATGGGCGACGGGATGGATCACTTGATGATTACCTGTTTTGTTCATTCCCTCTGAAGCACCTGGCATTGGCCACTGTTGAAAGACAGGACACTGGGCTAGATGGACCAATGGTCTGACCCAGTCTGGCCGTTCTTATGTTTTTAAGGTCCCAGACCCGCTACGGTTACTCATGACATCCCCTTCTCCCTAGAGTCAGCCATGCAATAGATTACATTCCCTCTCCGGGTGCTGCTCTCAGCCGCCACTGCTGAGTGCCAGGCTGCACAATTCCTACCACACTGAGCACCCACAACTCCAACTGAAGGTGATGGGAGCTAAGGGAGCATCAGGCCTGAAGCGTCTCATGCTGGGCGTCCAAAATCAGAGGCTACTTCAGAGAACTTTGGTTCAAATCTTCCTGTCACAAAAAAGAAACACATCGCTTAATGGACAAAAGGCCAATGAAATTCTGTCTCTAACACAAAGCTGCCATGGGGCGGCTGGTGAGAAAAGCAGGTTTGAGTTGGGCAATCCCAAAGACACCCCAGACCCAAGGATTCTGGCATCAGTTTGCTCAGATTTGGCGTGACCGTTCAGGATTCCCCTTTGCAGCTGTGTAGAGCCAGATCTGATGGGCCAGCTTATGCCCCGGCTCGCAGACTCATTGCTCACACTTCCAGCTCAAACCCTTGCTGATCTAAAGGAAACAAATTTCACCTGTTTGCTGCTGCTGTCTCCTGCCCAGGAGCATGGGGGGGGAGGGGGGGCTAGTGCCAGGATCTTGGGGCCATTGCATTTTAAAACATAAGGTTATCTAAAAACAAAAACACCAAAGAAGAAAGGGGAGGTAGCCTGGGCTAGTGGTTAGGGCACTAGGACTGGGCGGGCAGCTGGGAGAGATGGATTCTGTTCCTGGCACCAATATGAATTTGGCCAAATCACCGCTCTGTGCCTCAGTTTCCCCATCTATTCAACATGGATAATGATACTTGCCCACCTCAGGTGGCGTTGTGAGAATATGTTCGTATCTGCTGGGAAAGTGTTTTGCAGCCCCAGTGAAGCCTGATAGTGAAGGACAAGTAAAATATTCAAGCCAGTCTCTATCTGAAGTATTGGGAAAGACCTGAATAATTTCTGTGGACATTATTTGGTTCTGTGGGAGCGGCGCCCCCTGGAGTCCAAGCCTCCTAATTGCATTGGGAGATCCAAGGTTCTCTTCCCCAGAGCCTCACTGGGTTGTTGGCGCTACAGCCCCCTCCGAGGCAGGATCTCCACGCAGGGAAGAGGTGTGAGCTGAGCACAGGACTGGGTGCCAGGAACGCTAATCCCGGCGCTGACAACCATGTCCTCTTTGACTCCGGGACAATCACTCACTCGCTCTGTGCCTCCGTTTCCCCATCCATAAAACAGAGATAATACTTGCCTATTTCCCAGGCCGACAGGCCTCATCCAGGGTAGGCCTGGCTGTGCTAGGCTCTGCACATACACACAGTCAATGACAGTCCCTAGATACTGTCTGCAAAATCCTCAACACCGTTCTCCAGCCCCTCCTCACCCACATTACTTTAGTTTCTCCCATGCAAATACACCCCTCCCCCATTCGGTCTTGTCACGTCCTCTCCCACAAGCACACACACCGTCCCAGTGAGTTCCCTGTCCCACCCCCACCCACCCACACACTCACTCTGCTCTTTGCCCTGGCGGTCTCCAACCTCTTAGTTACACAGGGCTGGAAGGGGGAGCTTTTCCCCTTAGCAGCTCCACAGCTCAAGGCTCTGCAGGCCAACCTGGGGGGTCCCACAGAGGAAGGTAGAGCTGCAAACTTTTTCTGTTCTTTTTCCCTTTGGAAAATATTGCTGCTCTGGTGAGAGGAGGGGAGTGGGGGGGGGGGGTCAACCTGGGAGATGCACCAATGGCTTAACACAAGAATGAACCTGGCACCTGACCCTGAAAGCCTCTCCTAGGCGAAGCGACCCTCCCCACCTGAGCAGGCCCCACTGACGTCAGCTCAGCTCCCCAGAGGTTTTGCAGGATCAAGATGTTGCAGCCAGCTCCAGTCACTGGATCCAGGCTGGGAGAGCCACCTGGCTCCTCTCGGAAATCATCTACCGGCCCCGTGAGCCTATTGCAGGTCCGGCACTTTCCCAGCAGTATCTTCCCTCCATCCCTGTGGTTGAGAGCGTGGGCACCCTGCAGGGAAGAGGGCAGGCTGTTTGTAGCATGCACGCACTCAGCGTATTTCATGTCTGAGATCCAACCGCAGGGGGGAGGAGGGGAGGTTCGTTTGTTGTCAGGTGTGGAACCAGGGAGAGGCTCAAGTCGCTGTGAATACCCTCCTGTGGTGGGGGTTCCTCACGTGGGGAAAGGGGGATCAGTTCCCCAGAACAGAAGGATGGTCTGGCAGGTAAAGCCCCAGGTTGGGATTCCGGTTCCCAGCTCTGCCACAGACACGCCTGTGTAACGAAGGGCGACTTGCATGACCTTGTCACCTCATCGCTCGGTTCCCACCTGTCAACGCCCTTTGTCTGCTTCAACTGCGAGCTCTTCGGAGCAGGATTGTCTCTTCCTCCAGGTTGTCGCACAAAGAAGTCCTGATCTCAGGCGAGGCCTCTAGGCTCAGCTAATACAAACAATGGTAAAGGGGGCTGGTTCCAGAGACGCGTTAGAACTGCAGCTCTTAGTCGCCTAGGGCCAGATCTTTACGCACCTTTAACAGTCGAGCTCCCTAGGAACTAGCCCCGGGACAGAAAACCCTGACATCCCACCATTACGGGGCATGGCACCCTGGGAGCCTCATCTCAGGGAAAGGAGCCTACTCGGGACATGCCCAGAGACGATTTGCTTTCAGCCACTTTAGCTGGCAAAGTCCTTGCCTTGTTAGAGGCAGACACCTGCACTTCTCGCCGCGCTGACTACAGCAGGGAGCCGTGCCCCACCCACTTCTCTGCGGGCTGGGAGCCCAGGCTGAGAACTGGCCAAGAGCAATTGTTCTGAGCGCAGGTTTTGCATCTCTAGGCGCTTTTTCTGCTTTGGTACAGACAAAGGGAGGCTCAGCCATAGCCAGAAGGGGCTGGGCGTCTGGCTGATCGTGCGGTATCTGCAGGGGTTTTGTCCAAACCTTCCTAGTTAGAAAGAAGGCTTTGGCCATATTCGTAAAGTTTCTCTTCAGAGTAGCAGCCTGGCCTAGTGACTAAAACACTGGAGAGGGACTCAGGTGAGTTCTGCTCCCAGCTCTGCTACTGGGTGACCGTGGGCATCTTTCTGGGCTTCATTTTCTCCGTCAGTAAAATGGGGCTAATGACGGTGACCTCCTCTGACGAGAAGGGCTCGATTCTCTGGTTCAAAATTGTCCTGCTGAGCCAAGGCTGCGTCTGAATGAAACGCCATCGCAGGGATGGTTATTTATGCAACACCCTCACCACAGAGGCTCTAGAATAAGTCGGGACACATTATGCCTGTGTCTTGTGTCATGGCTCTCTGTGCTAGGAAGGCTCGTGGCATAACCATGCCAGTGACTCGCCCATGGTCACACAAGAAGTCTGTGTCTGAGCTGGGAACTAGGTGGGGCCCCGTCTGGTGCCCAGTCCATTAGACCACGCTTCCTTCCATCATCACGGCTCCTACGATCCTCCCCGCCCTTTCTCAGAGCCCGGGGAGCCTTCTGATAGTTTCTCCTTCACACCCCATGTTCTTTCAATCCTGGGCTTCTGACAGCTCCTCTCTCGGAAGCCATCCCCCAACAGGAAGGACCCAGCTGTCATGGGCTGGACAAGGAATTCAGCTCCTTCCCTCTCCCCACTGACAAATGCTAACCCTGAGCTGGAGGGCCTGCTCCCTCAACTTGAAAGGGGAATTCATTCTAGATGCTCATCCAGTTCTGGACATGCATCTCCCACCCCAACGCATCACCAATGAACTCTCACCGTGACCTGGCGGCTCCATCCTCTCTTGGGCCTGGCGTGGAAGATGCTCTCTCTCTGCACCTTCCTTCAATCCGGGGCTTCCATGCACAGCAAATCCTGTCCTGCAGCGACTGTCTGTCCCTCTTCCCCAGGGAGGGAGGCCGGATTATCAGCATCTGTCACTCTGCTTCCGGATCTCCCATGCTGACTCAGATTAATGCTGCTGCTGCTGTGAATGTGATCCCAGTCTACTGCAGGGATTGGTTTCATGAGATAATCTCCAGCTGTCTGAACTGATCGGGAAAGCAGCTGGGGGCGGGGCGGAGAAAGAGAGTTTCATCTTTGGTGGCACGATTAGAAAGTTTCCATGCACTGGGGCCTGCATGGACATTCCCCATCCCAGCCACTCACCGTGAGGTCCAGACTCCATGCCAGCCCCGTTCCCAAGTCCCAGCCTGGGGCTCTAGCCACACCACCAGTCCATCCTGCATCTCACACCTGCCCTTAAATAGGCTCCTTTCCCACAATGCAGCTGGATCCCAGCCAGGTGAGGGCACCCCCTGTTGGTAAGTGTAAGATGTTTCCATCCTAACCTTCAAGTGATGCCCCCAACCGTTCTCTCGTGCCCTGTGTGAGTTTTTGCTTCCCCCCTGCGTGGAGCCTTGGCCTCTCTTCAGCGGGCGCTGGAGGAGATTCCAGAATGATACAGACAGTATGAAATGCTTTCTGCCCCAGCAGATGCCTGTCCCGCTCAGTGTCTCTCTTGCAGGCACTTGGTCAAGCAACGTGCGCTGATCTCTTGTGACAGCTGCCTGCCGGGGCTGGCTGTGGTTGGGATCGTCATCAGGGCGGTGTGTGTGTGTGTGCGGTGGAGGGGCGGGGAGGGATAATATTTAAAAGCTCCACAACACAGCTGCCCAGCAGTTCTGCTGCCTGGCACGAAGGGACGGGGGGGTCCAGCACAGGTAAGCGATCGACGAGTTAAATCCATCCCCATTGCACTGAAAGGAAACTGCTTCTACTGGGGGAAGCGGCAGGCTGGGTTCCGGGAACTGGTGCGGAGTGAAGGGGCATTTAGATGGGGATTCCTATCACAAAGTGCGGGCGGGGGGGGGGACACACATGCTCCCCTCACCCCCAGCCTGGGTAAAAGCCATTAGCTGGAGCCTGGGGTGTCAGTGCCAGAGCTGGTGACTGGGAAGGAGCATCTAAGGGGAAACGCTAATTGCACGGTTTTAATCCTGGCCTAACGATGGCGCGCCCAGTCCTGGGGCTGGGGGTGCATTCTGAAAACACTGGTTTGGAGCGGGTGGGGGGGATTGAGTGGGGCAGATTGTTTCCCAGTGATTTTTGCAGGCCAAAGAACATGTCTTTACAGCTGTTCATCTGGGTGGAGCCTGTTCTCTGCTACCCCTGGTTCCTGAATACCCTCCCCGGTTTTCAGTTCTCTTCTTCTTCCTATAGCCGGAGGCAGTCAAGGCAATTCGGTGAAGCTGCCAGAGCGCAAGCAGAGGGAGGCACCTGACATCCCCCCCTCATCCTCCTGGGAGCGATGATCATCCGCCTCAGGCACTTAACCCCTGGGTACTTCCGCCTGCTGCAGGTAACCCCTGACCCCACCAGAGCTATTGGTTCGCGGGGATGCTCCAGCCAGTCCATGCTCCTCTATTGATGCATCTCTTCCCCTCATTCCGCACTGATTCACTTATCTTCCTGGGATCCAGGTCCAGGTCTGCATCCTCTCATGTGCAGTGAGCAGAGCAATCTCGGGGCCGGGGGCGCTTTGGGAATCGTCGCTCTGATGAGCTCGATCTCTTTGCTTCTCTCCTCCTGGCTGTCTTGGTGTGTTAGAAAAGAAGCTGCGAGTTACTGCCCATCGAGTGCACCAGTCCTCCCTGTCCTGTCTGGCCGCTCCGTAGCCCCTGCCTGTCCCTCAGTGCTTGGAGGAGTCCCTGGAACCGCTTCTGGAGGGGGAAAGGAGGCACCAATTGCCACAGAGCAGTTAGGAGAGAGGAAATGGTAATCAAAGATGTTGGAGCAACTCCCCACTCCTGAACAGAGCCTAGGGCGCGTTAATGTCCACATGGAATAGCTGCAATGAGGAATTGAGCTGCTGTGAGTGGGCATGGGGGGTCCCGGGAGTTTTGCCTCTCCTGTTTAGGCTGCTCAGCCATCCCCAGCTCAGCGCTAGGAACCACGGTACTTACATGGATGGGGATGCACAGCTGTGCGGGGGCAGCTTTGCTTCAATCATCCAGAGCCAGTGGAAATCGCTGCCCAGCGCTGACAGATCTGAATTCTAGATGCTAATATCCCGTCCCCTCTCTGCCCCGGGGGCTGCCCTTCCCCTGCCTTATCAGCGCCTCATGGGCCAGGCCTGGGAACATGCAGCCTGTCCGTGCTGGGTCCATGTGTGCCGGGCCGGCTCTGTGCTGCCTGAGGAGCGTTGCCCTACATAGCACACTTCGTGTAGGTCCACGTGAGCGGAGAGCGAATGTCCCTGCAGCACTGATCATACAGCATCACGCAGGAGAGGGAACTGCTGTCTGCTGTCCATAGCAGTGGCTGAGAAAAGGTCAATTTGCTAATTCCGCCTTCCATCCAGCCCATGCACACAGCCCTATGTAGACAGGCAGGCACAGTCACTGTCCTGTCCTAGTTAGCCACTGCTTCGCCAAGAGAAAAAGACTCTGAGAACAGCTCAAGAAATGTGGGCTAGTGGTTAGAGCAGGGGCCTGGGCGTCAGGATTTCTGGGCTCATTCCCAGTTCAGCCAGCAACTGGGAGTATGATGCAGTGACAATCACACTCACCCTCTCTATGGATGAAGCGAATATCTCAGAGTGGAGTGGCAACCGAACTCTCAGCTTCCTAGAACCAATGCGTCTAATGGTGACATAGTGGGACTAAGGGCGCTATCGGCCGGGCTGAGATCTAACTGCCCCTGCTGTCTGCGGGTACATTGTGTATAATGGCAAGCCCTGCCGTGGGAGGTTATGAGCATGCAGTGGGGAGGAGAGCGGGCAATCACCCACCACGGGTCTGCAGGTTGCAGATTGCTAGCTACAGGCCCAGGCTAGGAGCTCTTAAAGGCTCACTTCCCCTGGGACAGCGAGGGATGGCACAGCACCTATTAGGCTAGTGCCCAGGGGCTCCCCAACTCACAACAATTCTTTAAGAACCAACCAAGTTCGGGCGCCAACAGGCTAGACCAGGGGTTCACAACCTTTTTGGCTTGAGGGCCACAGATATAATTTTTACTACCCTGAAGAGCCACCAGTCTCTGCCAGCAGTCCCCCTTCCCCTCCCCCCGCTGTGCCCAGATGGAAGGAGTTCAGTGAGGAGGCTCTCCCGTCCCCCGGGCTGCAGCAGTGAAACCGCCTGCGTCCTGTAGCCCCGTGCTCTCCACCTGGGTCCCTAGGCAGTGGCTCCCTTCTGCAGCCAGGGGCACGGGAGATCAATGCACCCCTCCCTCTGGCTCCAGCAGGGACCCCAGCACCTAGGGAGCCAGGCAGAGTGCTTTGCTCTCTGCAGGAGCCAGAGGAGGGGAGTACCGCTCTCTCCTCCCTCTGGCTCCCATGTGGGACAGACACCAATAAGTGGTGTAAGTAACCCAGCGTCTACACGGACACTGCGCCGCCCTAACTGCACCGACATCAGCCCCATGCCTCTTGTGGAGGTGGAGTTATCATCCATGTGGTGGGTGACTTGCATCGGTGGGAGCGACATTTTAGTGCAGACACTAACAGAGCAGGCGGACGTACGCTGCCTCACATTTACCTCACGCTGTAGTGCAGAGCAGGCCTCAGCGTTACGCCGGCCCCTGCAGGGGCAGCTGGGATGCTGTGCTCACAGGAGCTGGATGGAAGGGTATTTGCCTAACTGCAGTGCTGACTCCTGTGATAATTCAGCCGGTAAAGTGCAAGGTAACGCCTTCCCCCCAGGGCATTGTGATGGTTCATCAGCACTGCCCGCAGAGTAGCCGGTTAGTGTTCCTGTCATCCCAGATCTGAAAGGGACAGACCCACGCCTGTGAAAACGGTTGTAGGCTTTGTCTGTCTGTTCGCCGCACCCTTCGCACGTAGGACGCTGCACCACAGAAAGTGTCTGTTTCGGAAAAGCCGTCTGTCAAAACATGCAGGCTGCGTTTCAGACCCAGCCTCTGTTCTCAGGGCCAGGGGGGCCTGGATTCCCCATTCCAAACTAGAACACAGCCAAGCCTTTGCCTGGGGAAACAGCCCCACCCCATAGCGCAAGAGAAACCATGATCTGCTGCTAACTCAGGGCACAGTCACTAGGGAGGGCTGAAAAAACTCGTTCCCCAGAAGGGCAGTGATGCCTAGATATGTTCAGCAACGGGGTTCATGCTGCTAGAACACAGAGAGCTGAAGAATTTGCAGCCTCTTGGTCAGAAGTGACAGCACCTGCTGCTCACATACCAAATCCAGTCATTCAAGGAGCCCTGCATGGAGAACAATTTCTAAGGTTTCCTGGGGTGGCTTTGAATGGACATAACTGGAAGTTAGCCAGGAATGATCAGCTGGCGTTTCCTGCTGTCTGCCTACCTGCTCTGGGGCAGGCCCCTAGCTAAGGGAGTGCGTGCACTGCAGATATAACTTGAGCCATTTCTAATTGGGGCCGATCACTGGATGTAGATTCCTGCCATCCACATGGAATATGGGGTTTCTTCAAGTTCACAATCCACAGGGGTCGAGGGGATACACACTTCCCCTGTACTTCAAGCACTGAGACAATCAAGTTCCCCTCCCCTCAGGCTGTGTACCCCCGGCTTGCTGGGACTGTCTGCCTTGGATGTTCTAAAAAAAGCTGCCTTTTCTCCTCTCATAGATGCAGCTGGCTGGGGGGCTGGAGTCTGAACCTAAAGACCGCCTGGTGAATCACTTGGCTCTATTCCTGGCCATGATGGGACTAGGTCTGTCATACTACAGCGTCCGCCAAATGACTGACCCGGTTAAAGCCCCACCAGAAGAGTGAGGCTCAGTGACATGGTGATACAGAGCTAAGGCGATCCCAGCAGGACAGTGATGGTTGTGGGGACCAGGTCTTGGACTCTGGCACATGGGGCATCCATTAGGTAACTGGCATCTGGCTCCAGCCTTGCGCTCTCATACTATAATCAGCTACATCCTCCTTTCCTGGTCTGTAGTGAAAGGTTAGTCACAGGCTCCCCTCACGCAGCTCTCCTGGACCCATGCAAAAAGGGTAGCTAGAAGCATCTCCTAACTTGCTTTGTGCTGGCTTGAAAGGGACTGCTCGGTACATGCTGTCTCTGGCCTAACTCGCTTTTCCCAGCCTCTCACTGTTGTTGCCATCCTGGGAGCCTGAGTAGTGTGAAGCAAACACACCTGCTTCACCCCTTCCAGGCGCTTCTCATAGAATTACCCCAGTTTGGGTTAATGGATTTTACTTGTAAAGTCCTATCCCAGTCACTGACCACCCCAGCACTGTCCATTCCACTACGTGCAATGATCCAGCCTTTCATTTAGCAGCTTCATCTCCCTGCAGCTCCACCAGAGTTCATGACCGGGTGTGGGGGGCGGGGAGGAGAACCTACTTCCATACAGTGGGCCAGTTTCTAAATGTGAGCGGGCTGGCTTCCACTTTACACTGACGCGAGATCAGACTGAGGTCATGTGAGACAGAAGGCAAGACTCTTTCCCACAAGCTGGATAGATACATAAAAAGTAGGATCAGCAGGCACTGAGGATGAATGGGTAGAAGGTACCCTCCCAGGCCAGGGGTAGAGTCCACCTTGCCATCTTTCTAGTTACCCTGGTTTATGAGATTCCCAATGAGAGGTTCCCAGATAGTGATTTCCACCTCACTGGATGCACTTGTGTATCCCTCTGTAAACTAACACGATGGTGTATGACAGGCGGAATGCACTGCATTGACAGCAAGAGAGAATGTTACACATGCTTGGCTGAGTCCTTTTACCATCATCTCCTCCCCTGCCCAGCTCAGCCCGGAGGGGTGCAGCATAGGATAGCAAAGCAAGCTGGAACGAGGTCATTGGCGATTGCTGTTATATAACTGAGCGCACAATGAGACAGCTGGGACCTAAATCATGCTTTTAAACTTCAGATTAGAAAGGGGATTTTCAAGAAGTCCAGACTGGCCTATGTTAACAATTTAATTGCAGCAATTGTGTGAGGACACTTGAATGGAGAGATTAGTACATGTCCCTTCCCCCTACCAGGGACAAGTACACTTCACCTTCTCACACAGCAGCAGGATAATCTTCACATCTATCATCTCTCTACAAAATTCTACAGCTGCAGCCTCCTGCTAGGTTTAAGCTGCTAACCAGGAAGGCTAGATGTTAACACAAGACATTTCTAGATTTTAATCATCTAACACCCCCTCCCTTATCTCTCAGGAGAGGGTGGGTGGAATCGAGGAAATCATTTGGTCTGTGTCAAATAAATCTCTTTATATTCAGTGACCTGCCTTATTGCATCCTTTTGTCACCCCAGCTCCATTTGGCCAGTAGAGTATACAGCACCAGGTGATAAAAATGTTACCAAGGCCTGGGGAGGAGGAGATGGGCTCCCCATCCCTCAAAAAAAGGATTGAAGATGTTTAATCTCCACGGCAGCGGCCAGCATTAGCTCAACTTGCTGTGCAGGGATTTACAGCAGACAGCGGCATTCTCCACACTGCACCCTGCAGACCCAGAGACTAATCTAACCCCGCTGTGTGTTTTCTAGAAAGCACATTGAGGGGCTCAGTAAAAACACAGCACAGATGCTCAAGCCTAGGACTCTACTACACCATGGCAGCATATTGGCATGTGCCAGGCCAGATCTCTAAGTAGCAGGTGAGGCAGCCGACATGTGTAGGGCAGAAAGGAAACGGTCTGAGATGTCAGAACACCTGCCAAAGAAAATATATTAAGAATAAATCTAGTGGGAATGTGGTAGTGACCAAGCTGGAGGGTGCTCAAATTTCTATTCTAGACGCCACACAAACGACAAGGGTCGGATACGTCAATCAACTACATTCAAATAGTCAGAATGAAAGATCAAGCTGGTGGGATTACTGCAGTCCAGGCAGCTAGATGGTGCAAGGGCTGGTTTTGCTAACAATTCAGCTCAGCTCATTTTCCAAACTGATTCCCTACGACTCAATCTGCAGCAAACTAGAAAGGAATGTTCTACGGCTCGTTCAGCAGCTGCCAGCTTGTTTATTAAAATAGTTTGATGGGTGATTACAGAGGTCACACGCTGAGCCAAGAGCTGCATCCACTGCTTAAAATACCAACACAAAGCGAAAAGACTGTAACAATCAGGTCACTATCACAGCAGAATATTGCTCGTCCTTTCCCGTGACCTCTGGCTGTACTGTATGTGCATGTTGCCAATGAGAACATAATACACAGTATCTTCCAAAGCAAGAGGGTCCAAGGGTGTCCACTGGTCAGCGCTCTACTCCTTGCTGAAGAATTAATGAGAACAGCTGAGTCCGTTTTTATGCCTTGCTGCAGGGGGAGTGTTTTTAAAGACACTTGTTGAACTCAGAGAAGAAGCTGCCACAAAGTGGGGCTTTAATCACGGGCACTTTCAAACTGATCAGAGGACAGCCTCTGGGCCTCCCTCCCTATTCAGCCAGATTCCTCCATCTCAAGCGGTTGAGTCTGTACTTCTATCTTCTTTGGAGGAATGTAGGATCCCATCCCAGCTGCTCTCTCTGCCTCCTCCTGGGTATATGGCTCCTCACTCAGCTGCTTCAGTCTACATGAGAAAGAAGAAACTCAAGAGAGGCACATGGGTTGTGATCTTTAACGTTCCTCCTGTAAGTTGAGCACTTTAAAAACCATCACACCCCCAAACCAGTTAAAACTGCGCTTGACATTGCCAGGTACATCCAGACTAAGTCTCAGGGGCAGCATGTGCCAATAAGAGCTGCAAAGGTTGACAGGATGACTCAAAGGATAGGTCATGAGAGGGGAACCCATTCACCTGTAGGTCACGAGTTCAGCTCAGATCCAAATTGGCTGCAACCAACTTACATAATAAGCTGCTTGGCTATCAGCGTGAAATGAGCTGTTCGCAGTCATGTTCCAAGCACAGCAGTGTCCACATCACAAAAACCATCCCTATCTAGGGACTCAGCTCAGCAGAGGGGCCAGGAACTGAACAGGCCACAAAGCCTGAACTCCACCTTTCAGAGTGGGATTGAAGCACAGCGGTGGTAAAAGCTATCACTGCTGCACTGTTCTGTGACTAAATGGACACTTTCAGCCACTGGCTGAACTAACTTTAGAAGAATGAAGGAGCAACAAAAACCAATGAGGTGAGGAGAAGAGGCAGGAAAATAGATTCTTCAAGTAACCTTTTGAAGGGAAAAGAGTGGGGGATTTCTCATTCATAAGAAACCCAAATAAGTCAGAAATCTTTTCATGCTAATGGGCTTCTAAGAAAAATATGCCCTTGTAACAGAATTTACATTACCTTCTTTTGTGAACTTTAGATTTGAAATGTTCCTTCATGCTATTCAAATCTACAAAGTATCGCCTGTTGGGAGAGAAGAAAGAAGTTCAGGCAGTTGAAAATAATCCTGCGCCCTTTTCATGCAAGAGTTAAGTTAAGAACAAAACAGGAGGCTCTGGAGAGTGAAATTGGTATCCTAAGCCTTCAAAGGTCATTACTGATTAAATATTATTTCTATCAGAAGGTGAGGAAAGGGGCCTGTGTAAAGTTAAGTATTCTGACAGTCCAGTTCCCTATGAAAGGTGTTGACATCACTAGTGTATGTAGCAGCCTCACACAAGAGGTCTAGGATCCAATGAGTTTTGATACAACTTTTAGCCCTAGAAAGTCCCTGCAGGTCAAGGTTGAGGCACAATGTGTCTAAGGAAAGCTTGCACTGCCCATGGGATACCTGTTGTGGAGGACAGAAAACATCAGCCCATGGGGCCCAACCCCTTCCATGGAAGGGAGAGAGGGAAGATAGGATCTTGAAGATGGAGAAGCAGCCTCATAGGCTATGAATGGCAGACAGCTGCTTCCCCACCTTTGAGAGCCAATATTTAGAGCCCGGCAAGGATACAAAATGTGTATCCACATCCAACACACAGTCTGCAAAAATGGTTTGCAGATATAAAGCCAATAGGCGTGGCTATAAAGCAGATATCTGGGGGCCTCACTGAGCGTGCTCTGCAAATCCACAGCTATTTCAGACTGGCCTGGGGTGATGCAGCTCAGCCCTGCGCTCGCCATGCGAGCAGAAGGGTGACTGTATTGCTCTCTAGTGGCTGCAGCCCATCCAGGGCCAAACCCCAGACACTGCTACAACTATTGTGTGGGTTGCAGCCGCAGGCGCTGGGTTCGGGGTCCCGCTGTACCAGGTGCTGCACCGACACGGGACACGAAGGCAGGCTCGGGAGCCTCCTCCCCATTAGCCCAGGGAGCTGGACCCGCTGATCGCAGGGCAGGGCCTGGGAACGCTCCCCACGCAGCCCGGCCATGGGCCGCCCCGGTGCCTGCTGTGCTGGGTGCAGGGCAGCTGGGCTCCCCAGGCCCACCCGGGGGGGGGGGTACGGAGCAGGCACAAGGTTGCGGCGCGGGAGCAAGGGGCCCTTTGGCCGCCCCCCGCCCCCAACAGGCCGCGACTGATGGCCGGGGTCTCCCCCACCCCCCCCCAACTCACGCACGCGCAGTGCAGGCAGTAGTGCTGCGCGCTGCCGGGCAGGTCGGGGTCCAGCTCCTGGCGCAGCAGCCGGGCCGCGTTGTCCGGCCGCAAGTCCCCGTGGATCTGGTCCAGGTCCCGGCGCCGCCGCTTCGCTTTCCACTGGCGGGCCAGGGAGCGGGCCTTGTGCGATCCCGTCTGACGGGAGCTCCGCGGCGCCATTGCCAGGTCGGGCGGGGACTCGGGGAAGTAGAAAGAGAAAGACTGTCTGTCCGTCCGTCACATGCCCAGCGTCCTACTTCCGCTTCCGGGTGGCGCCGTGACCTCATCAGAGAGCGACCGCCTCCGGCCAGGGGGAGCACCCTAGTGCGCATGCGGGAAATACACCGGCCGGGCGGGGGAGCTGATGGAGCGCAGGGCAGGCGGAGGCGGGGCGAATCCGGGCCACACCTCCCTGGGCGGGGCTCTGGCACCTTCACTCCCAGGGCGGGGCTGGGGCCGGGCAGCCAGGGCAGGTCAGGGCTCGCTGGCTGCTCTGCACCCTGCCCCTCCCGGTCTCACCACGCCCAAGGGCACCAGCTCTGGGGTGGAGCGCAGCACACACACACATACACACAAACACACAACCCCCCCCCCTCATCTGGTGTCCTGCTTGGCTAGTTATTAATGGTGTAATTGTGGCTGGCACGCAGCAAACAAATCACCAATGGACGGTCCGTTCAAGCCGTCCCGCGGTGGGTCAAGCGTGTGAGCGCCGGCCTCGCCCCAGGACAGACTGTTAAGGGGCAGGGCACCAGCCGCAAACGGGCTGTGAGATCAGTCCTTAGAGTTCACCAAGCGTAGGTGTCTCGGGCACGATAACAGCCCGGCCACGGAGTCACAGCCAGGTCCCCTGGGAGCTCTGATCTATCCTGGCACCTAGGCAAACTTGCCTGTGTGACAGATGGTCCCTTACTCCAAAAATCACAACGTTCTTCAGGTTGCTCCCAGTCCCAAAGCACCAGTCACTTACCCCAGCTCAGTTACACCTTAGAGCTCACGCCAAAGACAACGCTTGTAGCCAATCCTGTCATAAACTGTTCTAAGATTTCTTAACTAAGACAAGGAAATAAGAGTTATTTACAAGGTTACAGCAGGTAATCATACACACACAAGGGAGTTACAGTCTTCAATTTAACAGAAGCTTCTATAATAAGCAAGATCTATATGTCCCTTAGGGCTAACCCAGGCTGAACACTGGGGATCTCTTGCTTATGCCTAGAAAAGCTTGCCATCAAGAGTCCAAGCAGCACAGAGATACAGTTTCTCCTTGTCAGGGATTTTTTTCCCTTTCCCCCTTCTCTGAGCTGCCAGTTCAGCTGAAGGGACAAGTCCACATGCACATCTCTTTTTCATCGAGGGCGGGGGTGGGGGGACCAATCAACAAAGTATTTTGTCCTAACTTACAAGCATTCAATAAAGCACATTGTTATAACTCTAACACCTATTTTGACAACACTGATACACAGGTGAGCCACACTCATTCCAGCTATGTATTTGTCAGGATCCAGGTGAGACATGGACACCTTGGCATAACACAGGCACCCTGCCTGTGAGAGTTGAAAATCTATGGTGCTTTATGATCAGCGACTCCGCTCTAAGGAGGTGGCAGCACTGTGACGTTAGCTTGAGTTCTCTACACTCGAGTTAGCGCCTCAGCAAGACCACATCCAAGCAGCACAGAGTGATGGGATGAGCAGCACAGCAGAGCTGTAGCCCCCAAAAGCATGACTAACTCCGACATCGGTAACACTCAGGCTTTAACCCACAACCACTGAGGGCCAGCTAGCTTGAGTTCAAAGCACTAATTAACTTTAAGCTAAAGATTTTGTGGGTGTGAATAGGAGTCAAGTTTGGGGTAACGCTTGAGCTAACGCTGCAGTGGGCTCATTGGAAAGATGCTACCCTGAGTTGCAGGGTGCCCCCGACCGCCACTCTTGAGTCTCACCAGATTCAATGCTGAGAAGTGGGACGTGAGACTGCAGGACGTGTAGACACACCTGAGTTAGCTTGAAGAACTACAGAAGCAGCCACATGGGTAGTAGCAGGGGCTGTACAAACCCACCTGGGACCCTGGGCAGGTACTTACTGGGATACCACCTACTGCCTCACAGCAATCCCTCTTCTCAGGGTATATCCACACTGCAATCAGAGGTCTGACTACAGCAAGTGTAGATATACCTGCACTAGCTTTGATCTAGCTAACTCACTTAACACTAGCAGTGAAGCCGCAGACGCAGGGGCTAGCCAGTCAAGTACCTGCCCAGGGTCCCAGGTGGGTTTGTACAGCCCTTGCTACTGCCTGTGCAGCTGCAGCTTCACTTCTGTAGTTCTTCAAGCCAACCCAGGTGGGTCTACATGTCCTGCAGTCTCACTTCCCAGTTGCAGTGTAGACAAACCCTCAGAGGGCCGGGTGTTCCTTGGCTGACTCCCTGCCAAGTTGGCACCTGCCCCTATCTCATTGACTTTGCAGGAGCTGACCAGGTGATATGGCAGCAACCCATATGTCCCTCATTTCTCTGCACTGTCTGATCTACAGCCGCCGCAAAGGGGGAACACGCACAGCTCACACTTCCTAGCTCGTGACTGGCATCCCCTGTAACCACATGAGCTGCGATGGGCTATTTGGGATTAAAGTGCGTGGAGTGTAATTCCACAGAGCAGATTACATTACAGCTCAACCCTGCTTAATGGCCAGTCCCTGCACAGGATGACACTTTGATCCAAGTGACTTTGGTGTCTCTGGGATCCAGCTAATCCTTCTGGAGATGTAAACCCAAGGCCTTGAGCACCTGTAGTTTTTAAAGCGACTGTGGCACTTCCTGCAAGAAGAGTGTCAGCTCCACTGTCCTGGCCACGTGCTGGTTCGGGTAATTAGATTTTGTTTGACCTAAATTTCTTCCACAGTGTCAGCTGGATAAAGCGTACTGCTCTTCCTGCCTGAAACCACGATGTGTTCTTGCTGTGCATAACCAGCTGCAGCTCCCACCCCAGAGGTGGCCGTGCTTGAGTGATGGATGAATGATCCCTATAAATAAACTCTTTCAGGCGGCTTGGCTGAATGAAAGTGACACAGACATGTGCAGTTATTAGTATTACACCCTTATAGTGAATGATCTTGAAAGCCTTAAGAGAAAATGGTGAGAGAACTAAACACACTCAGGGAGTATGACGCTGGAGTTCCATTACAATGAACTCAAAAACAGGCTTTTGTGGGATAGATTCAGTCTTAAAGGGCCATCACCGGGTTCTGTCTGACACGTGTTTCAGAAGTTTGACAGGAAATAAAATACCTAGAAATGTGGTTGTGGGTTTTGATTTTCTTAGATAATATTGTCTGATAGGGGGTGTGTAAATTCCCCTGCAGTGTCTGCAACCCAATTATTGCAACCTTCTACTTCCGCTGCAAAGGCAGAATCTGATACTGACTAAAAAACAACTGACGCAGCCTGTTCTGCTCTCTCTGCCCAAGCCAAGTGCGGTGCTAAAGGTAAACAACAGAAGTGGTAAGAGGGTTTTAACCTGAGGGTGACCTTTAGAACAATGAGGTGCATAGTTGTCACTTTGAGTGAGGTCACTGCTGTGCTGAACTGAGGGGTTCTCAGCATGACTAAACTCCACTGGAGACAGGTGTGTTGATTGCACGAAGTGTAACAAATAGGGAGTTGTGCATTTAGGATACACCTGTCCATCCACAACGAAGGAGCAGCCGTCAGCCAGCTAGCCACCTGCACTCACATTACCTCTCGGCTTGGGAATCAATAATACATATAGCCACGTAGCAATGGCAGACAGGCCTCTGTCGTTAACATCGTGCAGCTCAGGGAGGGCGGCAGAACAAAAGGCACCCCCCCATACCAGACATCAGGGTCTTGGCACTCCAGAACACCAATGGCCACTTGCCTCCTTGTCCCTTCATCTCGTGTGTGGCAGGCAAGGACCCCCCTCCTCATAGACAGTAGCTGCCCGACGTCCACGCTAGCTCTGAGTTCTCCTCCCTTGTTTGCAGTTTGCACAGACCCAGCTCCAGAAAGGTTTTGGTCACTGAAAGGAAACTAAATACATGAATGAGATGAGATGGGTCTGCAGGGCCGGCGACTCCTACGGAATAATTTAGCTGCCGGATGCTATTTTCAGCTGGTTGCTGAGATGCTGTGCTCCAGACGCGCAGCCTCAGGTGGGATCAGTTACAAGCCACAAACAATGGAGTGTAATGCAAGAGCTCAGCCAAGCTGGGAGGAGGCCGTCTGCAGGACCCCTACGGGGGGCAGGGGCTGTGCAGGCACCTCACCCTGTGGGGCTGGAAGATGGGGCAGCAGATAAAAGGCAAGAGCCAGACCTTCGTTCCAAAGGGATGCAGAGGCTGACTAGCCAGGCAGAGACCTCAGGGAATGGGATGGAGAAAGTACCTCAGGCCCCAGAGAGAGAGAGAGAGAGACCCCTTTTGGGAACAAGACAGAGGGGATGGATGAGGACAAGCGACAGCCTTTTCTTGGGGGGCAAGATACAGGGGCAGCTGAAGGACGGGGGCAGCCCCTCCAGGATCAGGCTGAGAGCATTCCCCTCAGGCCCCTAGGCCCTATGTCTAGGAGCCCATTGGCAGGCAGGGTCAGCCCCGGATCAAGTTCCTCTTTGTGGTCTGAGCTGCACATCGAAGGAGGCATCTGCAATTTTAATGAAGACACCAGATCCCAGCAAGCACCCGCCAGCGCCAGGTGCACGTCTGCAGGACCCTCCAGCATCCCTCCACGTCCCTGAGTCCCCGCAGAGCCTTTGAAGCGGCTGGGTGCAGCTGTGCGATGGCACCACGCCCCTGCCCTGAGCAAAGGGGGCCCAGGAGCTGAGCCAACGGCTGCCAGCCGCCACACGGACAGAACCGCCTGAGCCACGAGGGTCCCAAGAGCCTGCTTGTCCGTGCCTCTCCGGCTACTGGCTGTGGGAGCGGGGCTGCCACTGGGCTCAGGTCCCACCTCCCAGCCACCACCATGACTCAGGGATTCTGGAAAGCCTACAAGTCCAAGGTGCTGCAGAGCCTGGGCGGGGAGCAGCTGGAGGAGGAATTCCAGGAGGAGGTAGGGGCTGCCCTGGCAGGGGCCTCCTTTCTCGGTCACTGGCCACCGGGGCAAGCACCGAGGGTTCCCTTCTTTTCTCCCTTCGGGGCTCATTGTGTCTCCCCGTTACCATTTCTCTGGCTAGCCCCGTTAAGGCACAACCTGTGCGGTGGCCTCGGCGGAGAGGCCCTGGAGCCCCTTAGGAAGAGAACAGGTCCGTGGGCAAGGGCAGCATCGGCTTTTCTCCTGCCCTCCTACGTTCCCTGGCCCAGGACCCTGGACCCAGCGGGGGGAGGGGGAGAAAAGCTCCTGTGGCAGCTGCTGGTTGAGTCCCCGTCAGGATGTTCAGATGCAGACCTGTTACCCCCAGTCCCTGGGATCCCTGCCCGGCCCCAGCTCCGCCCGCTCTGTTCCTTCGGCACACACCACGCTGGGGTTTATTCATCGATTTATTCCCATCGAGTCACAGTTCATAGCACGGCCACTGCTGCTGCCAGGTCTGGGCACTGCTATGACAACTAGCACTGGGCCCCGGGCGCACAGCAGGGTCCCTGCTGCTTCTTTCCCTTCTGCAGAGCCTCCCTCTTCCGCTGCTGTTGCAGCCAGCCCCGGAAGAGGCTTTGCTACTGGTAACTCTCTGGCGCCTAGTGTTTTGTGGCTCGGCATCCATCAGACACTTCAGCAGCTCTGCCGGGCCCGCCTGCCCTGTTTGGCAGGGCTGCTGGGAGCTGCGTTCTGGGCACTGAAAAGTCATTCCGTGAAAAAGAAAAAAAAATCAGATCAGAGCAATCTGGAGCGTCTCGGGCCGGGGGAACAGCAATGGGGTTTGTGCAGATCAGCGCAGACAAATACAAACCCAGCCGGGCGCCTGTTGACTGCACTGGGAGCAGGCCCAGGCCCTGTAAGCTCAGCCCTGCATTACGGAGCATGGAGAAAGACTTGTGGGGGGGGTGAAGGATTGGAGGGGTGGGGCGGGGAGAGTGCAACTCCAGAGCTGGTCGGTGCTAGACAGCAGTGAATTGAGGGAAACGCATTTCTAGGGGTCGCTGAGCTTGGAGCAGAGAGGATTCTTTGAGCATTGCAGATGGGGCTTGGAGAGCCCTCGCCTCTGCAGTGTTGCCAAATCTTGTGATTTTTTGGTGTTTCCTTGAAGCCCCAGCTCCAGGAGTCAGGTGATAATGTGAGAGTCTCTGCTCCCCTCTAGTCACAGAGGGTGGCTTGAGGCAGGCCCAGCCCCGGATTAGTCAATGGGAACTCAGTGCACTTGCACAAGGGGCCTCCATCTCAGCGAGGCCCCCGACCACTGGAGAAAAACGGGTTATGGTAGAAAAGGGGGTGGGGAGGGTCGAGCGCCAGGTGGCAGCACCACTCACTCATGTGTAGCCCGGCCACCCCTGTCCCCTAGACAGAATCGACAGCTGCCTTGTTTGCTTACAGCTCATCTCTAAGTAACTAAACTGTCTATGTTAGGGCAGGTGGAGAACCCCCCTATCCATAGCACGCAGGGCTCCAAATTTCTTTAATCCAGTCCTGGTTTGAGGGACGTGACTCTATTGTTTGGAGAAGAGAAGCTACAGAAGGGAGCTTCTGCTCACTAGGGAGCGCATGGTTCTGAAGGGAATGGACAGGACATGCCAAAGCCCCGAGTCTGGGTCGAACGCCAGGAGAAAGGACATGGAGCTCAGCCAGAACCAGGGCCGAATGGCGGAGGAATTCTGGTGGAAGCTCCTTGCACAGGGAACAGTTGGTGCATGGAACAGACCAAATCCAGAGGCAGCAGCTAAAAGAGGAGGAGAAAAAAATGGCTGGGGGTGGGGGGAGTCTGGAGGGTGGGGTGGGGGTGAGAAATCCTGTTGCTAACTCTGCTCATCAAGGGACAGGGCAAGCTGGTCTTTCCAGGTCCTGCCCCTGCAGCTTCTCACCCTGCCCTCCTCTCCACGGGCTCCTGCCCATGGCTGATGCTGTGAGTTTGTTTCAGAGGGACAACCCTGAGCTGGTGGAAACCACAGATGCCCCGGTTCTGATGGAGGAGGGATTGAACCCCATCTCCCAGCTGGCACGAAAGGTAAGGCCTCCAGTCTTAGGCTCTCCATAAACTCCACCTGTGTCCCGGAGCTCCCAGCTCTCAGCATCCCTCATCATCCCCCACCCTAACCGTCCTGGGGATCCTCTTTGCTCGCTGGGATTATTTGCAGGAGTTGCTGGCGGTTCCAGTCTGCCCTGGAAACTGGCCTGGCATTCTGTCGCCTCGTCAGCGCCACCACCCCAGCGGCAGCCCAGCGCTGAAGGACGGTTGCCTTGCCCCAGGCAGAATGGAACAGGGGCTTTGTTTTCGCGGCCCAAAAAAAGGCGAGCGTGGCTGGTGGGGTATCGAACACGCGCTGGTGATTTCAGCACAGGGCCCTCGTGAGACCAGGCAACGGAACAAGGCCAGGCCAAGCTCTGGGGCCCGTTGGCGTTCCTAGGGGCCCACGTGAGCTTGGCCTGATCACAGTAGCTCCCCCGTGGTCCTGGGCAGCTTCACTGAGCAGTGATTTCCCTCCCTCTGCTCTACAGGTCCAGGGGGCCGGAGCCAGAGGCTGGAGGACCATGTCGTCGCTGTTTAATAGGGAGGATGAGCACCAGCTGCTGACCCCTGAGCCCTGCGCTGACCAGTAAGACTAACACGGGATCCTGTCCTTCTCTGCAGTGCCCTGAGAGCCACGTCTCAGCTTCCTGGGAGGATCTTCTGAAGGCCTGAGGCCCCGGAAGAGAGGGTGGCTTTGGGGTGAAACTGCAGGCGGCGAGGCACAAGCAGACCTGGATTTCAACCACCCCAGAGCAAGGGGTCATCTGAAATCCAGGGTCACAATGACCCTGTCGTCAATGACTGGGACTCCAGTAAGGGCTTGGGACTAAATTCAGCCCTGCTGTACGTGGACCCCGACACCAGCTTACAGCATGGCTGAATCTGAGCCCTCCCCTGTGTCCTACAAGAGATCCCTCTGCTGTCTTCCTGCTTCTTCCTCTGCTAGCCAGGGGACATGATTCCCAGGCCATTCGGCTGCAGGTGAAGGCCCCACACCCTGCTGTCTTGTGGAAATCTGTCCAGGGATTTCCAGCACTGGGTGCAAAGAGTTTAAATCTAGAGGTGTTTCCTGGCCCAGGAGCTGGGGTGGAAGGCGAGAGAAGAAAAGTGATGGAGATCCACCCGGTGCCTCAGTCGCCCTGTAGAAAAGTTACCCAGTTATGAAAAGTCTTTTGCCTGTGGGGAGACTGTTCCAGCCTTCTGCCGTGGCGGCCTGGGCTCAGACTCAAGAGCCTGCAGCTTTGCAATACGAAGTTACCTGTCCCACACGCTGCGGCATCTCCTGGAGCCGGAGAGTTCCAGGCACCCCATTCAGCGCCACCCAGTCACCTGTGCACGGTGATCCCTGAGACCAGCAGCCGGCTGTCCATCCCAGTGCCCCATGGCTTCAGCTGTCGCTCTAAAATCCAGAGCCGGGCTGGTGCCTGTGTTCTGGCCTGGCTCCTGGCAATGGGGGCTAGAGTTTGGGTTGCCCCCAGGCCTTAAGGAGAAGCCAGGCCCTTCCCGACAATCCTGGCCAGTGACATTTGCTGAAGGGAAGCCTGTGGCTTCGGGATTCTTATTAAATTCTGCTCCTGTCTGTGCAACTCAGCTTCTTTCTATTGCTCTCTAGCAGCCTGCCAGACACCCGGACTCAGCACCACGTCTCTTCCAGTCCCTCTGTCCCTTGATCAGTTTGTCTGTCTGTCTCTGCCTTTCCGACACAGGCTCAGTCTCTTCCACGTACGTTGCAATACTGCCCGTCTCCCTCTCGCTGTTCATCTCCTTCTCTTTCTCTCACTGACGCTCGCCCCCGTCCCGTCTCTCACCCGCAGCGTGTGTCGTCTGGTTTTCCTCTCCTGCGTGTGTTGGGATCTCTGTGCTAAGAAGCTCCCCACCCTCTAATCCCCCCATCTCTTGCTTCCAGCCCCCTGGCATCAAAGCCAGCAGAGTCACCCTCTGCAGAGAAGAAGACATCTGGGTTCTGGGACGTCTTTGCCACCAAGTTGCAGCAGGCCTCTGCTCTGGACAAGAAGACGGTCCAGCCGGAGGTCAGCGAGCCAGCGGCTGAGTTCAGCGGGGTGCCGGGGGAGCCCGGGGAACAGGAGACCACCTACTCTAACAATGGCAGTGACCTTCGGGAGCCAGAAGAGGGGGCCTTCAAGTGGGGTTTCCTGGTCAGCAAATTAGCTGAGATGAGGAATAAAAATGCCCCCAAGAGTAACTAGAGAGGAAGGACCTTTCCCATCAGCCTCAGCACAGGACCCCTCACTCACTCACTCACTCACTCGGGAGGAGGAGAACACCCAGCATTTTAACCCTTTCAGTCACTGCAAAGGACCCAGCAGCACCGTCACCCAAGAACGTTCACAGCATGGCTGCAGTGTCCCATTGCCCCACCCCGCCCGCCTGGGACTGTCCCCGTGAGCTACGGGGCTGGACTGTTCAGAGTCTGACACCCTCTCCCTCTGGGAGCCCAGCCTGCCCTGGGCGGGAGAGACTAGAGCATCTCACAGGCTCTCTCTGTCTCCAAGGTCTGTGGTTCACACAGGGGCATTGGTCTCCATGGGCTTTGCTCACAGCGACTCCGTCCTGGCCTGAGATTATGACTGGACCCGGGGAATCCAGCAGGGCGATGCTGAAGGGGGGACATGTCAGGGTCAGCCTGGGCTGGAGCCTGGCTCCACTAGCCGTGGGCCAACAGTGGCACTTGGAGGGGGAGAGGACAGAACCTGCTGCAGCTCCTATGACGTGGGCACTGTCGAGGAGAGATTCGGGGACCACACCGCTGTGTAATGCATCTCACACATCTCAGCATTCCCTGCCCATACTGTACAACGTGCGTGCGGCCTAGTGGTTAGAGCAGGGACTCGGGGCTGCCAGGTTCTCGTCCCTGCTTTGCTATTGACTTGAGTGACTGTGGACGAGTCCCTTAATCTCTTTGCACAACATTTGAAAGCTGAGAGGAGTCTCCCTGCTACCTCCCAGGCATGGCCTGCGGTGACGGAGCTGAGCCTGCCCCACGGACTGATCAGCTAAGGCATGTAGCGTGCGCTGCATGACCAGCACGGTGGAAACCCGGTGGAGCTGCAGTTCTGTGTATTGTTATTTCACAACCCTGGCAGGCCCAAAGCTTTCTGGAGACCAGGGACCGCGGCTGCCTATCCTGAGAGACCTTAAAGGGGCCTGGTTTGCAGAAAGAGCAGAGCATCCACCTCGGAAAATCCAGACCCCCTTTAACGGCGTCTCCTCGAGTTGGATACCCCAGAAATGAGGAACCAAAGATCACTAGGTGCTTTAAAAAGCTTGGCCGTGGTGGCTTCCTTAATTCGCAAAACCAGGGCAACTGGGCTTTCTGGCATTTTCTTTAGCTGAATCCTAGACAAGAAGGTGCCGGTTTTTTGGTCAAGGACCCTTCCAGGAGTGGACAGAGCTTGTATTTCGACTGGCCGTGAGCGAGGCGTCTTCCTGCTGCTGGGGCTGTTAATGCGGCCGGGTCATTTGCTGTGAGTTTCAGCTTCTCTTTGTCATGTTTAGACGTGTATGAAGTAAAGAACTTGATTCCTTCCCTCAGCCCCCTTATTCACAACGCGAGGACACTGCTAGGCCTGGGATTATCTCTTCGTTTAGTCTCTACCGCGATCAGAGTCAAGCTGGGGGCTACACGGCTAACGACAGTCACACCTCTGCAACCGGAACGCTGTTTGAATCTTTCCTGCTGTCCCAGCATGGCCGCAGAGTATCTGAGCCCCAGGGAGCAGAGTTTAGCAACAGGGCCAAACGGCCCCTTGTTCCACTTAACAGTCTAGTGGAAGACACGACCACCTGGGCCAAATCTTCTGCTAGTGTAGATTGGCATGGCACTAGCGATGTCAGTGGAGCAATGGTTATTTACACCCACTGAGGATCTGGCCCCCCGAGTCCCAATGAGACGAGTTTAGGATTCTTAGCTCAGGCCCTAGGGGATAAGCCATGCTGTACGTAGGGCTCTGTGAATTACCTGGCCCTTGACATGGTGAAAGTTCTCTCTGCCACGCTCTCAGGTAATTCAGTCTCAGGTCGGCTCGGTGAAGCTCCCTCTCCCGTTACCAAGCCATGAAGCCCCCTCTCCTGCTCTACTTTCCAAGGGAGAAACCCAGAAAGAGACAGAGCCGCATGGGGAGTAGATACACTGTGAGCCACTCGGCCACCAAGTTCTCTCAGTCTCTGTTCTGCCATCAGAGAGATGGCCACCATGAGAAATTTAAGATAGATTCATTGAATCGCATCCGTTCAAACGTCTCTAGATCTGAGCACAGGCCAACCAAGCCCTGCTCCTTCTGGGGTGAAGTTCACGTTCCCTGTGCCTGACCCTGAGACGTAGCTCTCTCTTTCTACTCAAAGAGCAAGGCTTACAGCGCACACGAGGAAGATCCTATGCCCAAGGAAAGCCATCTCTCCAGTCAGAGCCTCTCCAGCCTTCACTCTTCTGGCTTCTGTTTCTCCAATGTATATATAAATAAAGAGAGCGAGATGAAGAGCTGGGATATTTAGGGCCGGGGAGAAGAATGGGTTTTAACGTATGTATTACTAAGCACAATGCTTTGGTAACCTTCTTGCTAGCCCTGGGATCCTGCTATCCCAGTACTGCTTCGCCCCGTGATTTCAGGTGCAGAGGATGTGGGATCCCACCCAAACCCCAGGCATCGGATTTGCAAAACCAAAACACTGGCCAACCAGATTTTGCAAAAGCACCTCCACCCCCTCCCTATCGTCCCAGCTCCATTTACAGAGCACCCTCCCTGAGCACCCAGCTTGCTCCGCTGTCTCTAGTGACTTGTCCTGCAGCTAAAATGCCCAATGCGGGTAGATTCCACATGAATCCTGCGGCCTAGACATTTGCTCCTGGCTCAGTTTTACACATCCTCGTTAACAGAATAATAAACCCTCCCACAACCTCCCCCGCCCACAAATTCTGTGATTAAGAGAAAGAACCGACACATGGTAAACTTCTATCATCCTGACTGGGTGGTTGTTCCTAGAGAAGCCACTAGGTGTCAGTAAATCTACAGCGTGAGAAAAGAACTCCGCTAAACTCTGCAGTTCTCATTCATAGATTCTGAGGCCAGAAAGGATCTTTGTGGTCACGGAGCTGGATGGAGCTCGTGCCTCGCACAGCTTCAAGGAGGCATAGCCAAGTGCAAAGAGCCCTGGAACTACGGCGCCGGGTAAAAGCACAAGCGGTCAGAAGTTCCATCTGATTAACTTGCAGCATCACCGGAGCCTCTGCACCGCAGCAGCTAGGAAGCAGCGTCCCGGAGACTTTCTGTGGCTAGATAGAAGATCTCAGCTTCAAGCAGCTCATGCACACGAAGCAGAAAGGCGTTCGACTAGACAGCGAGTGTCCCAAGCAGTTTTAAGGGTGTATAGTGGGTTCCCCGTCCCTTCCGGGTCCTCCCGACGATAGCCAGACACTGGTTTTTAATCCGTAAATCCGGGTGTAGGTTGCTAGCAGTGCATGACATGCAAGAGGCACCCGGCTGCAAGGACAGGAAGCTCAAGCACGGCAATGATGAATTGCTCTGACTCTGGAGCACTTGCCAGGCCCAAATGCCACAGGCAGAGAAAGCCACGTGGCCCGGGGAGTTGGCAGTTCTCCCATACAGTGGTTCATGTGCCGAGCTGGTCAGGAAGCACAGTGCAAAGCCCATGCTTGGCCTTCCGGCTTAGCCTGCCAACCGGGGGACGCGCTGGGGCAACGTTTAGGATAAACACGTCCACTAAGAACTGGACTGAGGCCCAACGAACTCATAGAACCCAAGACACTGAACAGACTTTGGACCAGACCGGTTTGCAGTCAGTTCAGTTACCGTCCTAGAGACGGAGGCTCCACCGTGGTTCTCCACCTCTTTCCACTCCAAGCGCTGCTGCCGCTCTCAGGCTCCCTTCTGTGGCCCACCGGAGAGAACCACTCTCCCACTAGCCATTCCTCCCGGCAGATTACAGGCCTTCCGCTACAGCCAGCCGTGGGGCTGGCTGGGAAATTCCTAGCAGCAGCAGCCCCCCTTGAGGTCTAACTCCAGCAGAAAGTATGACCCCCCCCCAGGAGGCAGCCGGGGGGCACCTGCCAGCTCCCAGGTGGGGAGAGCAGAGGACATGAAAGGAGTCGGTCGTTCAACACTCCACTAACCCGACTCCCCTTCCCCGGCATGCAGCACGTCAAGATTAAAGGAAGCCATTCATCACGGCCGAGCTTCTGGAGCAGTCGGCGCCAAAGCCCACCCGCACCTGGAAAAAGAGGGCACCGGGCGCGGTGGTGCTGAGTGCTCCTGAAAGGATGAACCATTCATCCCTTGGCGCGCTCACAGGCAGGTTCCCGTAGGGCTCCAAGCCATCCAGGCTGGGACGGATCCTTCTGCTCCTGTTCCACCCTGCGGGGGTTGGGAGGGGGAAGCAAGATAACAGAAGATCTTGAAGGCAAGGCTGCTGTTGGGGGCTGGAAGGGGGCCTCAGGAGGGCAGGGCCTGCTGGCATCGTCCCACAGCCGCAGGAGGGAATTGGCCCACCAGCCACGGAAAAGCAGACTCTCTGGAGTGATGCCAAACTCTGCCGACAGGAGAACGGGGGACGGGAGAACCGGCGATGCTGCGTACCCCAGCCCAAGCATGTCCGTGAGCCCAGCACGCCTCACAGCCGTCAGCCAGTCGCCTCCCCTCTGTCTATCCCACTGCCCTCCTCTCAGAGCCCTGGCCAGTTCACTGTGCCGCCCCGCTCCCCTGCGGACTGCCCCGCGGCGGGAGGCCATGGAGGCCAGAGAGACGCGGCTGGGCTGCAACTCCAACACGCCCTCGCCCGCTTGGCCCCTCGGGAGATCACAGGCGGCAGGATTTCAAACACAGCCGGTTTTATTGAGTTTTCTCAGATCCAGGCAACATGACACAATTTCTTGAAATAAAGGAAGTTTTAGAGCCCGGGGGATGGGGTTCCTGGTCCTGGCACAGCCAGGTCCCACGGCGGCCAGACAGAGAGATCAGCAGCAGAGGAAGGGTTAAAAGGCCAGTCTAAGGGCAGCAGTGGGAGGCAGGGAGTGGACAACTTGCCTCCCCTTCCAGCCCCACTGCTCACAAACTCAGGTGTCCCCTTTCGCCTGCCAGCGAGGGGCGGAGACTCAACCAAGGGGGCAGGGGACAAGAAGCAGGGACACAGCCCAGGGGGAGCAGCTCCAATCCCTCCCTGCCCCCCCTCCCCCTTCCCCTCCCACCAGCCCAATTGCACCAGCACGTTTTAAAATATCACGAAAAGGAAAGTCTCTGTTGCCCATGTTGGCCCGGAGAGGTGTGACCCGCACCCCCTCCCCTGCTCAGCAGGATGAGGCCATGTAGGGCTGGAAGCAGCTGGGCCCCCCTTGTCTGCGCTGCAGTCCCCCCTCACCCACCCCCCCTCACCCACTGGCAGTACGGGGGCAGAAAGGCACTTGTGGGCCCCCCCACCGGGGGAGCTGCACACATACAGGCCAGGGGCAGAGCAAGCTCAGGCATCTTCATCCCCCTCTGCCTGGGTCCTGGGACGCCTGCCCCAGGCTTCCTCCTGCCCCCACTGAGGGCAATGGGGGTTGCCCCTGGAGCAGGACTGGCAGGCGTGACCAGCGGCGGGAAGGCCCTGGAGCTGGCACGGAGATCGCCTGCCCCCCAGCTGTTGAGGAGGGAGGGGTCGCTATGGCTGGCCCGCACTCGGCCCTGCTCAGACAGTGGACTCCCTGGTCATAGCCCAGGCTTTCTGGCAGCCGTAGAGCCACTGGATCACCCGGGCGTTGCGCTCGACGATGGAGACGGTCGAGCAGAGCCGTGCGCCCGGCTCCTCCGTGCCCGGCCCGGCTCCGCAGCCACTAGAGCGGCCCGGCCCGCTGGGCTCCGAGCCCACGCTCCCCAGGAGGCAGGAGGAGGCCGCGTCCCAGCCGGCCGGCCCGAACCGCTCCCTGCCCAGCCCCTCCACCAGGTCCCGGTCCAAGCCGCAGTAGTTGAAAAACCTCTCCTTCTCCGAGAGGGGCAGGGAGCAGCCTCGGCCCAGCTCCCTCTTGGCGCCCTTCGGGCCTGGCCCCGGCTGGGGGCTGGGCAGGTGTCCCTGGCTGCCCGGTGGAGGCGGCACCCCGGGGCTCGTCCTCGGGCTGAAAATGCCACCCCCTGGGCTCTGCCGTCTAGCAGCCTCCTTCTCCACTGGCACCCACGCCATGGGGGTCTCGCCTGGCTCCGGTTCCTGCTGCCCGTCTCCCAGGCCCCTGGAGGAGGGCGGGGAGCCGGGGTGTTTGTCTCTCAGGGGCCCCTGGAAGAGCCGCCTCACCAGGCCGTAGCCCTTGGCATTCTCCTTGTTGACGGCCGTGCAGTCCTGTTTCTGCCGGTAGATGATGAGTGAGTCGGGCCTCAGCAGGCGCTTGCCGCCGCCCCTGCGGGCCACGGGGGACTGGGGGGAAGGCAGCTTCCGGGGGCCGTTCAGCTTGGGGCTGTCTCGGCCCAGCTCTGAGCTCTGACAGATCTCGTGGCACTGGTGGAGCGTGAAGCGCCGCCTGCTGCGAGGGGAAGGTCGTGCGGGGCAGCTGCGGAGCACCGGCTCCTGGCGGCTGTCGATCACTTGCTGGGTTTTGACGTACTTGGCTTTGTCGGCTTCCAGCCGCTCCACGGCACTCGGGGTGCGACCCCCGCACCCCACCTCCATCTGCCTGCGGAGATACTCCGGGCCCCGATTCAGCAGCCCCAGGGGGGACATGTTACTTCCAGGAGACACAGGCCTCATGTTCTTGTCTGCTTCTGCTTCAGGGACGGGGCACAGCAACCTGCAACGGGGGGCCCCTGAGGGGGACCATAGCATGAAAGCCCAGAACCCCACCGCAGAAGCCAGGCCTCCGTGGCCGTGGGGAAGGTGCCCTCAGTGTGCACAGGGCCTCTTGGGCCGGCCGGGCACCACCAGCTCAGCTCTTGCCCTGGAAGGAGAGGAGGGAAGTGAGGGTTAGTGAGAGGAAAGTCGTAGCCAGAGGGCCGTGCCTGGGTAATGCACTGCAGCCGTCTGTCCCCAGGCCGGGGAAGGAATTGGTCCCACCAGCTGGGAGGTCTCCTGTTTGTGGGGAGACACGGATAATGTGGCAACCGTGTGTTCCTCCAGGAGAAGAACCTTCTAAGCAGGAGCCATCATGCCCCCCCCCCCCACACACACACTGCACCACGGGGCTATAGCCGCCCACTGCCCAGCTGCTGTGCGTGGCTGTGCGTGGAGGGTGCAGCGCTCCTCAGTCCCACAGCTGAGCTGCATCCGCCATCGGAGCAGGCCCCTCACTGGCGCAGCACAGCACTGTGGGCATCGACGGGGAGGCGTCTGTCCAGGCCCCATCTCCCCACAAAAATGGGACTTGGGGTTTTGGGTTTTGGGGTGCATCTTGGCAGAGAGGCACTGGGGGAATGGAGGATAACCTACTCGTGACAGGCTGGGGCTGAGGAGAATGCATTGTCTTCAGGGCTTCATTGTCTTTTTTATTCCACCCCTCTCAACGCGCCAGGAGAGAGAGCTGCTGCAGACAAGAGGGGAGGGGGGCCCGTGCTGCGGCTGGAGGACACAGCTGGGGCTGCAGTTTGTCAGAGCTGCTGGGCTGCATGGTGCTTTTCCAGACTGGTGTGAGTTCCCCCCCGCCAGCCCCGGCTCCTCTGAAGCGTCACAGCAGAGAGGATACTGGAAAACGAGAACTCTCGGGCTGAACTCTGCCAGGATGTCACCTGGCTTCAGGAGGGCACATGGCCCATTGGCACAACAGACCTGCTTGCCCGCTGCCTGGCTAGCTGACGCACAACAAAGGGACGAGAGGTGACGGGAGATGGGCCTTTTTTCTAGACAGCAGCAGCAGGGCCCTAGGGGGGAACAATCACTGCAGGAAGAGGAAAGCGCTGAGCAGCCTGTGAAGTCGCCTGGGTTATTGCAGAGCTTCCAAGAGCAACTTAAACCGGAAAAAATACTGGAGCCAGCAGCCTTATCTTTACAGGCCCAATGGTAGCAGAACAAAGACAATCCAGCCATCCAGCCTGCAGCTGTCAGCACGCTGCCAGTGCTACCTTCGGGAGCAGTGGAGGAGCCAGGTTGGAGCAGTCGGGGAGGGGAGGAACGAGAGGGCAGGAGGTGGAAAAGCCACAAGGGCGTTTCTGGCTCCACTCGCCTTTCCGTGTGGCTCAGAATAATCACAGCTTCTGAGCAGCCCCGGCTTGGGACGGGCTCCCTTCTGGGTTTCCCTTTTCAGAAAGGAAAACAAAAAGGGCTTTTTTTAACCCGGCCAAGGCTCAGCCAGTTGACACAGTGACTCCACAGTGGCTGTTGAGGGCGAGCAGCCCCAGGGAGGCAGCATGGCCCAGTGGCTAGCGCCCCGGACTGGGAGGCAGGGGACCTGGGTTCTTTTCCTGGATCTCACCTGCTGGGTGACCTCGGGCAGGTCACTTCCCCCCTTTTCTCTGTGCCGCACTGTCCCCTCCTTCCCTTTGCCTGCCTTGTCTATTTAGATTGTCAGCTCTGTGGGGCAAGACTGGCTCCCAGTGGGTGTGTGTGCGATGCAGAGCCTGCATGTGCTACTGTGACATAAACAAGCTCCCATCGAGAGACTTCCTAGGTACCACCCCAGCAGAACCAGAGAGCCTCACCCTGGGACAGGTGGGCCAATCCCAGAACCATGAAGCTTCGGAGGCTCAGATTCCAGCCACCTCTAATTCCCACAGAACAAGCCTGCAACCAACAAGGCTGAAAAGGGGCCAGATTCCCCCAGCTTTGCCCCAGGACTAATTCCTACTTCATGGGAGGCCCAGAAGGAGCAGCCAGAGGTCACTGCTGGCCTCGTGACCAACCGAGGGCTTTTATTAGCCCGCCGGGCACAATGACTCTCATTCATCTTCTGCGTGACCATCCATCCAGGGAAGGACTCGGACAAAGCGAGGACTGACCCCAATGGGCTGGCTAATGAGGGGCCCAGGGTGGGACTGGGGCAATAAATCAGGTGCTGAAGTTGACAGTGGATAGCGCAGGGGACCTGGAGTCAGACACGGAAGCTGTAAATGCCCAAAGCAGATGGTTTCCTTTATCAGAAGAACCTCCTCTAGCCAGCAGAGCGACTGATCAGAAGCTAATGGTTAACCAGCCTTCCTGCCCTCCGAACGGCAGCCCCAGGCATCACCATTGAAAAGCCTGTCTACACCCCAACTGCGTGCCCTCCCCCCACAATTCCCCGCCCGCCTGCCGGGGTGACAGGGAACACTCACAGCTAACTTGTTACGTGAACACTTGGTCCTTCTCAGCTGAGGATCTCCAAGCACAGGACAAACGAGAGTGAAAGAAGCTTTTCAACATCCCCCAGAGGCACGTTGGTCTCATTCACATTTTTCAGGTGGGGAAGCAGAGGCGCAGGGCAGCTAAACAAGTTGCCCGAGATCTTGCAGGAAGTCTATGGCAGAGTCAGATTTCCCAGCCCTGTGCTCCCTGGAACCAAACTAACAAACAGAGACGTCTGAGAAGAGAAGCAAGAGTCGGGGCTGAGAAAGAGGCAGCAGCTGGGGTTTGATGCTGTGATGTTAGAAAGGAAAGGATCAGCAGCCACTGAGATGCTGAATCCAGCACTCAAACCCTCCCCCAGCTGAGCCCCATTTCCCTCTGCCTGTCCTGCCCTTTAATCCCACCACACACCTCTGACCTGTACTGCCCTGGGAAAGACCCCACATGCTGCAGATCAGTAAGACTTTCACACGGAGACTTCATGCCACACAGGGAGAGGCTGGCCAAGGCATGGCAGTACCCAGTTTGGTCAGGCAAAGAGGGGTTGCATGATAGAAGGGCATGGATGCCCTGTCACCTTCCCAAAGGACATTTCCCTGACCCGTCTTGTGTGCAGAGGAAGAGCAGGAATTTCAACTCCAGCTCTCAGGGGAGAGATCAAGTCAGCCGGGGAGCTGACAGACCAACTCCTGAGCCGTTATTAGAGCCATCGGGAAAATGGAATTTCCATCCTGCAGGGAATCCCTCTATTTCCACATTTGCTTGCATCCCAAATTAGGAGGAAAAGTCAAACCATTGACAATTTTCATGCAGCAAAATGACACATTTATTCAAACCGTTTCATTTAGAGCTTCCCCAATTAAAAAAACCCCATGCAATAAAAATCAACATTTTTTGTTCCCTTGTGTTGCCCTGTCTGCCTGCATTCATCTGTCATCTCTCGTCTTATACTTAGATTGTCAGCTTTGGTGGTGGTGACTGTCTTTGTCCTATGTTTGTACAGCACCTAGCACAAAGGGCTCCTGGTGCATTGACTGAGCCTCTTACATGCTATCGCAATACAAATAAATAATATAGTTTTTTCACAGGGAAATTTTATTTCAGCGCAACCCCCTATTTTGCCAGGAAGTTTTCAGTTGAAAATTGTCACCCATCTCTCCCCAGTGTACCCTATAGAAGTTCCACAGTAGATCTGAGTCAAAATGAGATTGTTCCTACCACTACAATAATACTGTGCTGGGATCCAGCACCTTGTGGGGATCTTAAAGCATTTTACACACATTAATTAAGCCACACAACTGTCCTGTATGTAAAGACAGGTAAGGATCACTGCACCCACCTCTGGAGTGGAACACAGCTGGTCTTGAACGGCACACAGCAATACTACGCTAAGGGCTGGTGTAGGAAAGGAAGAAGAACTCTGGGCAGGTGAAACTGCAGGGGCAGAAAGACACTTCCAGGGTTAGAATTTGGCCGGGACACCAAAGGCCAGATTATCAGCAGAGCTCAGCTTGTTGATGATGGAGTGACCTTGAAAAACTGGCCATAGACAGGAGCTGAGCACTTGACAACCTGGCCCTGAGCTCTTCGGAAGATCCAGCCCCGAGACAAGAGGTTCACAGCCAGCTCACAGAACCCAGGAGGTGCCGCACGGAGACACACACGCCACATGAGCTGTGACAGCAGCAGCACGGCCTGAGATGCTTCACTGGCCATAGCTGCAGCCTCAGACACTGACTCAGCCCCGGAGCTCACAGGAGATACCCGCATTTCTGCACATGCACTGCTCATGGAGGAGAGGTTGATTGTGGTTTCCCTTTGGATTCTGGCAGCATTGAAGCTAGACCTTAGATAACTGTGTTATCCCAGGGCCACTAGGATGCAAGAAAAAAAACAACCCACCCTGCTATAAAAAGCCAAAAGAGCTGAACTTCTGCCTCCTAAACACAGCGCTATAAATAAGCCGTTCCAGGACAGACACACGCCCGCCTGCCTGGCACTGCCCTGCAGAGACAGCTTGGAAAGACAGGCCAGCCCCGACCTCAGATCCCAAAAGCGACCAGCCTCCAGCCTCCATGGATGAGAGTCCAACTCCCTACAGCAGCACCCGCCCTCCAGGTCTGCGAGGAGCAAACCGGGCTCCCAGAGTCACCCAGCAGGGCATGGTCCATCCCCAGAGACAAGCCCACAGAGTCTGGCACTGCCCTGCCGTCCCCCTTAGCGCCACCCAGGCCAGCCGCTCTTAGATTCGCTGGGGCTCAGGCCAGAAAATCGAAGCCCGAGCCCTGCCAGGCGGGTATGAGGCCGACAGCCGAGCCCCTTCGCTTCGCAGGGCCCCTTGGGGCATGGAGCCCCAGGAAATTGCCCTGCTTGCGACCCCCTAATGCGGGCCCTGGGACCACCCCGGCCCCACAGCAGAAATTCTGCGGAGCGGTGCGGCTGTAAAGCCAGGCAGGGCAGGGCAGGGCAGGGCTGGGAGCTGTGGCAGAGCAGAGGGTGCACTCACCGAGCCCAGCTAAGGCATCTCCAGTCAAGCGCCAGCTGGTCCTGCCCTGCCAAGAGCCAAGGAACTGAGCAGCCCAGCCGGAGGCTGGATATACACTGTCAGAGGAGAGCCACCCCTCCCAGTGCATTAACCCCTGCCTGCCCGCCCCAGCCTGCATTAACCCTTGCCCGCCCGCCCCTGCCTGCATTAACCCCTTTCCTCCCACCCCCCCCCAGCCTGTATTAACCCTTGCCCGCCCGCCCCCGCCTGCATTAACCCCTGCCCGCCCGCCCCCGCCTGCATTAACCCCTGCCCGCCCGCCCCCAGCCTGCATTAACCCCTTCCACTCCCCCTCCTGGGTCTATGCCCACATTCCCTTGTTCTACACAGATGCAACACACGCCGCATCCCTCCTGCCGCCTATATCTTAAACTCTGCCTCCCTCTCTTACCAGTGTGCATCGCCCCCTGCTTTTCCCCTGCACCTGCCTTATGCTCTGCTACACACAATCTGCCCCCTCCTAACCAGGGGCATCATTTGCATGGGACGAGGGGGGCAGTTGTCCCGCCCGGACATTTCATAGGCCTCTATGCACCATTGTATCCTCCATCCTCCCTGCCCCCCAGACTTTGCAGGAGACTATAATCACCTGTAACGTTCTATAGGCTGACATGACTTTGCCCCCTCCCCCCCATCCCAAATGTTTCTAACACAACCCCCTGCTTTTAACTCTGCCTCCCTTTCCCTCTGCACCTCCCCGCTAGCACCCTCCTCTCCCACGCTGTCTCTAGGGTACAGGAGGTGGATACATTTGCCCAGGGCCGGTGAGGGTCCATTGTGGCGCAGTGGATCTCACTTGCAAATTTCAGTCTGGGCCCTGGGTCTTGCCTTGTTTATGTGCTGCCCAGAGCAGCGCAGGCTGTTGGACCCTGACATTCGCAGGAACCCTCTGGCCATTTAAGTGGCTGCAGAGGAAGGCTGGGCTCACAGACTGGGACACAGAAGAGCTGCGTTCCATGCTGAACTCTGCCACAGACACCTGGGTGACCTTGGGCAAGTCACGGCATTGCTCCAGGCCTCAGTTTCCCCTACCCATAAAACGGGGCAACAATCCTTCCTGTCTTGTCCCCGTAGACTGTGCGATGTGCAGGGCACGGACTCTCGCCAGGGGTACGTTTAGCACCCAGCCCCATGGAGGACAAACAACAATGATCTTAGCGGGGGCCTCTGCTTGCTAACACAGACGGTGACATACCAATACTGCACTAGAGACAGGGCTGGTTAACCAGTGCTCTGGGCCCCATTCCCCAGGCTGTTCCCAGGAAGCCCCACAGCCATTAACCCCCAAACCATCAAAGGCTTTTAAGCACCTAATTCCCATCACAGCAAAGGAAGTGAGGCACCCAAATACTTCGGAGGAGCCGGGCCTCAGTCCTCGAGTCTACGTCCCATGCTCCTTCCTACCTGCTTTCCTCCCCTGCTGTATAGCGCACTCCACCTGCGCATCTGAACGCCTCTCTCCCCGCTGTTTGTCTGTACGTGTGCCGCTTGTCCTGCCAGTTGGGGCGATGGGAGGTGGGGGAGGGGTGCGTGCACCAATGGAGGGGGTGTCTCTGCGGCTGTGCTGGAAGATAACGCTCGGTGCCGCTCGGCAAACAGCTGCTTTTCCCTTTGCCCTCTCCCTGCCAGCGCCGGCTCTGGAATGAGACAAAGTGATACGGGCCCCAGCTGCTTCTCATTTTACACCTCATTACTCAGAGGCCTGGGGAGCAGCCGGGCAGCAGGAGCTCAGCTATAATTCACCTTCCCCAGGGAGCCCTGCAGAGCAGGTAAACACGGACTGAGCACGGCTGGGCAGACACGGATGTGTCCGGCTGGACCTTGGGAGCGGGAGGTGCCAGGCAGGCAGGGACCGCAACGAGGACGCTGGTGGCAGAACTCCTCTGCTGGCTTCATCTCCCGCATTTACTCCCAAGCCCAGCCCCAGCACACATTGCAGTGAAGCACACCAGAGGTGAATTAGGCCCATTAGCACCCATAAGCCCTGACCCTGTGCTCTAAGCCAGTGGTACGCAGACATCTTCCAAGGGGTACATCTACGCATCTAGATCTGTGCCTAGATTTACACCAGATCACACAGAAAGCACCAGCGAAGTCAGCACAAACTAACATGTCTTACACGGACTTGTTTACGTACTTACACTTCAGGGCACAGTGCAATATTTATATCCCGTTGATTGATTTGCTCATTCCATGATAAAAATGGACACTGTCCCAGTATCAGCGTGCTGTGACTTGTGGAGGTTACGTCTGATTCTGTAAGCAGGTCGTTTTTAAGTGAGGTGAAACTTGGGGGTAGGCAAGACCAATCAGCTTCCTGAAGGGGGTTCAGTTGTCTGGAAAGGATGAGGGCCTCTGCCCTAGCCCCCGTACTGCCCTGCTCACCGTCCCTTTGCAGGCATGGGTCCTGCTGTCCCTAGTCAAAGTTCACTCCAGACACATCCCAGCCCAGGGGTTTGGAGAGACCTTCAATTCTAGACACAAGCCGCTGACCCAGCAGAGGGGGAGCACAAGTCTTGCTGGTGCGTTTCCTTGGCAGCGAAAGGGTTAAAGGCCAGCCTTGCCTTCCTCACTCAATGGAGGGTTCGTGCTTTAGTCTTTCCTGGGGAGGTTTATAAATTGCCGGAAGGTGGAGGGAGCGCCAGGGGTTATTTTTACAGCTGCTCTTTGACCTGCCTGAAGGCTGCTCATTCTGCAAGGGAACTCCCCCCCCCCCCCCCCACCCCCACGGAGAATGGCCAGGTCTGTAAACAACAGGCTGCCCCCTTCTTGGGACAGGATCTGGGGCAGCCACAGGGCAGCTTGTTCTTTCTGATCTCAGCTTATTCTGATGTGAGCCCAGGCTGAATTCGGTAGCTCCTGCCCCCGTTTACAGAGGTAGGAGCATAGATTTGAGAGATGGAAAAGTGTGATCAGGCACTGAGCCCAAAGAGACATTGCCCCTCCGGCCCCCGCAACTCGCCCTTCCTCCCAGGGGATGCATTTAGCTTCTGTCCTTTGCAGGGCTGTAGCTTGGCTCTGTCAAGCTGCCTGTAGTATTCTGTTCCCCCTGTCACCAGCAGCGAGACCTAACCCTGGAACAACCCACTCACGGCCCTATTACATTAGACCCCAACCCTGCAGCCTCACTTTTCTTTCACAGGCTGATGTGCTCAATTTAATCAGGTTATAATGAAAGCTGGGGTTGGTTGATAACGAAAGTTGCAACAGTGTTTTTACACACTCACTCACACTCTCTCTCGTTAAGCAAGTGGCTTCTGCTCGTATGCTGGCCTGGACTCAGAGGGGCTCCAGAGACACATACAAAGTGAGATCTTTAAATGGAGCCCATTCCAGTGCAGGAGGCAGTGAGTGACTACAGGCCCAGCCCCCCGGCCTGCGCTGGATGGAAGCCACGCCACCAGACCGCGAGGAAGGGTGAGTAGAAGGAAAGTGGAAATGGAAATCCATGCAGGCCCCAGCCCAGAGTTGTTTGTTTATACCCCAACAATCACCTTTCCTCAGCAGCATTAGTTCCTTCCTGCATCACAGCAGCCCCACACCGCCCGCTGGAGCCAATGCCAGGAACAAGGATCGGCCCAGCTCCCCCTGGCTGGCCAGAAGAACGGCCAGGTGCCAGGATCGGCCCAGTACCCCAGCACCATCTCATTGGGAGCTTGTTCCCTGTGGCTGTTTCTGCAGTCACCTGCTGTTTTTTACTTATACTTAGGCCTGGCCTCCAGGGGAAAGTTCTGCCAGTGCAGCTACTTCGGTCACGGGGGTGAAAAAACCCACAGCTGCTGCCCCAGCGCTGCCAACACAACCCCAGTAGCGCTGCAGCTCTGGGAACAGACGAGGTCTTTCCTTCCACATGGCTAATGCCCTTCAGGAAGGTGGCGTCCTTCCCCCGGCAGAAACCCGCCTGGAAGTAGGGCTGCACCGCCACGACGGGGCGTCGCTGGCCTAGCCCATAGCTATAGCGTAGATGGAGCTTTGGAGTGTAAGGTCGTTAGGGCCGTGCCCGGCTCTTTGCTCTAGGGTTGCACGGCCTCTAGCCCAAAGGGGCTAGGGCCTCCAGGTGCCACGGCAGTGCAGATCATTAGCAGTGACAGCTACAGTTCTGGGCCCCCCCCCAGTTATTTCAGGGGTCCTGCTCTCTTCCCCTTGGACCTGTCCAGCTTCTTTCCTGGTGCCTTTACTGAGTGCACTGGGTCAAAACAGAAATGCTGGGATTCCTCTCGCTCGCTTCACAGTATCTCACTGAACTGAGGCCCTCAGCTCACACTGCTCAGAGCTGTGGGTGGGGGGCAAGGCTACCTCTGAACCCTTCTCGGGGTTGGGATTTTCCTACAGGACACTTTACTTCCATTTTGCCTCATTATTTGTGGCCCCTGCTGTACACAAGTCTCAGCTTCTTCCCAGCCTGAAGGACCTCAGTAACGGAAGAGCCGGGTGGTTGAGGCCTTGGTTAAAACCAAGAGCAGCCCCAAGGCAGCAGGGTCTTGCACTGTGGACAGGCTCAAACCGTGCTTTAATCCTGCTGCAGCGCTACCGCGAGTTCAACTGACGTAGCGGCAAATGTAGCAGCAGCCAGCACGGCGCCAGCAGGACAGCGGTAGCACTGGTGGGAGGTTTACGGCAGACCAAGCCAGGGATGCTGGCATAGTTCGAGCTGCTTTCCCTGACTAGGGAGGGCTGGGGTATCTTCGGAGAACCACACTCCGCTGACTCCATCATCACCCGCCTACAGCATGGTTTAACAACACAGCCGGCAGATAAAAATGCCAGCCCAGCCACCCCTGCTCAAGCAAAGTAAGCCAGAACTTGGCTAGTTCCAGTCCTGCTCAGATACCGCTGTAGCTAGGGTGATTTTGTTCCCAGCCTGCACCGGGCCCTAGAGGGCTAGAGATGGTTCAAGTTCTCAGCACTGAGTGATCCAAAGACAACCTCCAACCTCAGCAGGCAACTCCTGCAAGGATCCAGGGGTCCTTCTGGAGTATTGGGCCCAAATTCAGCCTCATAGTTTGAAGCCAATGCGCCCCCACACCTGCTGAATCCCACAGGCTCAGGAGTCTTGCTAAATCAGGGCCCTAGCGAACTCTTAAGGGGATAGATTTCACTTTGACTTACCCCAGCACAACATCACGGGGGTGGAAGTCTTGGCTGAGCCCATCTGAACTAATAAAGGTGCAACGGGGGAGGTCTGGGTGAGAAAAATATTTGCAGTCAGACCTTTGCTTCCAGCAGGGAAAGTGACAGAGGCAGCTGCACAGATCGTTCAGCAGCTCAGCTACCAGGAAAGGGAGGGAGGCGATCTAAGTGCCATCGGGAGGGCACACAGGGACTAGCCCTGGCTGAGCTTCAATAACTTTTGCTGCTAACGACGCCACCCATGGGGAATGGCAGGAGCCTTCCCTGACTAAGAAAATACAAGACGTCCGAATGCTCATCCTGCAGGGCTATTTTTATTGGTGCTCATGCAGCAATAGGAAAAAGCGAGGCTCTGGAGAGCAACGTTCTGCCCTTCTTAAGGGCCTTCCAGCAAAGGATCGCTTCGCACGTTACAAACCTGCAGTAACTGAATCCAGAATAGCTTCTGGGGGCTGCCACCCAGAGCAACGGCTCTGGCAAATATCAGTCAGGAAGTCAATGAGAGAAGTCAGAATCCAGTGGTCTTGATTGTCAGCACGCTGCTCTAGCCACTAGACCACACTGTCCATGTACTTAGAGGTAATACTAGCCCCTGCCTTGGGTTGTTCTTCCTCAGCCACAACAGTGGAGGAGACATAAGCTTGGGAGGCAGGAGACCTAAGTTCTTTTCCTATACGTCCGCCCCAGAGTCAATGTGCATGGCTTGGGTAAGCCACGTGTGGGCTGATTTTCAAAGGTGCTGTGTCTGCACGATCCTACTGACTGCAGTTGGAGCCGAGGGCGCTCAGCACCACTGGGGCATGTGTCGGGGGGGAAATCAGGCTGCTAACCTCTCTGTGGTTCGGAATGATACTTACCCCCTCCCAGCATGCAGCGAGTCTCAGCTGATGTGTGTAAAGTGCTTAGGTATCCACAGAGTTGGTGTAAGACATTTGGGAAGAGCAAAGTGCTACCATTACTGCAGAAAGTTGGGCAGCTCCGGCTGGAGAACAGGGCAACATCAGATATGTCTGATCCCAGCTCTTTGTGCACTGTTCATATGGGACAAGGTGTGAAAACCCCAGAGAGCTATTTCACACCTGAGTGCCAGGCTCACACGCTTGGTCCTTCTCAAGCCTTGCATCAGTCAGTCAACAGTTGTGTGGCAAGTGAAAATGGGGGAGGGAGGCGGTCACCCAGAGAGGAATCCCTCAGCAAACTCGATGGGAGATGAGGGTCCCATGCTGGAAAAGAACAATGTTAAAAACATCCTCTCTCTTATTTTTAGCTCTGCAGCCCCCCACCAGCATGAATCACTGCTTACCACAATCAGTTTGTTTCAAGTGCTGGAATCCAAATCAGCTCTTCTGGTAAAGACAGAGGTGAGTAATAGCAGCCGCCAATCCACCCCCACTGAGCGGATGAGGATTGTTCCTGCTCATGAATGGCCCTTTTACCAAACCTTTGACGACAGCCTACACCCTCCTGGCATGCGGAGACCCAAGAGCACACATGGGAACAGTCCCCAGCTGCTCCCAAGAGGCCCCCACCACCCCAGCCAGTGCGCTCACAGCATGCTGGATTGGATTATATCAGAGCCATAATCATGATCTAACATCACCTCAGTTGTTGCTGGATAAGTCAATGTTCCTCTCCAGCTACAACAATAAGGGTTTCTGAGGCCTCTCCAACTGGCAATAACCCAGCCAGCTCCAGCTTCCCTTAGAAGACTTGAAAAGAGCAGTCTCTGGAATTGGAGTCTCAGGAGCATGTCTGTTTTTGCTGCCATACTAAATTAAATCCCTAAGCGCTGCTGCTTCTATTCTGAGCTCAACTGAGCCACAAAGAACTAGATGCTGTTTTCCACCGAGTAGCAGCGTTACTACGCACAGAGCGCCTCTCTCCTCGCCCAGCCACTTTCTTTTTGTAAAGCACATGTAGCTTGGCTCAGGCGTATGGCAGGATGTATCAGGTTCTGCAGTTCACTTGTTGGAATGCAGCAGAAGTGCTGCCTTGGTCTGAGCGACTCCTGGAAAATCACCTCCACTTTCATGTGTCTCATCCTCCATTCAAGGGTTACCAACACAATGTGCTTTCCAAGCCCTGCAATTGCTCCCATCAATGCATTCGTCCAATTAGTACTGCTTTGTGGTACTTGATAATCACCCAAACAGCTTGCAAGACACCCGAGAATTCCAGAAAAAACCTGGCAAAGGACCCTATACACATACGAAACCAGATACTCAGCTGCCATAAGTTGGCAGAGCTCCATTGGAGTTAGCGGGTGTAAATCAGTGTAAGGATCCAGCTCACTGTAAGTGCATTGGAACACATTTTCAGAAGCACTTAAGTCTCCCTGACTTTCAGCTGAACTCACTTAGGTGCTTTGGAAAATTCTCCCCCCTCTGCAGATCTCAGATTCCGCCTGTGGTTTCAATTGGCTCCCAAGTTCCTCTTTACTTCCTCTCCTACACTGCTGTGTGGGTACTATGGCTTTGCACTGTAGAACAGCTACCTTACTTCATCTAGAGGTGGCTGCTTCCACAGGGGAGTGATGGGATCCCTGTATATAGTTTGTCAAGCACTTTTGGATGAAAGGCAATGCAGAAACATAGGTTACTGTGAAACCTGCACAAGAGGCCACCCCTATGAGACAGCAAGCTACCTTAACAGTCCCTCCCAAAGTATCCACTAATATACACTTGATCTCTCCACAACATCAGTGTTGCTAACTCCTGTAGTTTTATCACGTGGCTCATGCTATTTGGGGTTTCTTAAAGCCCCAGCTCCTGGAGTCAGGTGATCACGTGAGTCTCTCAGGGGTAGGGAGGGTTAAACAAAACATGCAGCCCTCACATTTGCAGGAAAAGTTTGAAAAAGGGGACTCAAAAGGCTGAAAAGCCAGTGAGTAAATCAGAAGAACCTAACATTTATTATTTTTTAAAAACTTAATGATTTTGGGTGGGGGGGCCCAACACATGAAACACTTGGGGCTGGCAATGCTGACAACTATCCATGCAAAAGACTCCTTCATTTGTATGCATGTGTACATGCAGCTACATACCTACAACCCTAAACAACGCATTTTAGAAATTGAAAAGGAAGAAGAATCGAAGAATCCAGCAAGACTACTAGGGAGGCTGTGGAGTCTCCAGTGAAGGAGATTTTTAAGAGCAGGTCAGACAAACAGCTGTCATGGATGATCTAGATAATATTTAGTCCTGCCATAAGTGCAGAGGACTGGACTAGATGGCCTCTTGAAGGTCCCTTCCAGTCCTATGATTCATGCAGTTCTAATTTACCCCAGATGATCAGGCAAGAAAAAAAACATGAAAGGCTCCACTAGGCGTTTGGGAGAACTGAAGACTGCTGCGTCCAACTGAGATTGCAGGGAAGGAGAATGAGTTTACCACAGATGGAATTTTACCTGGACAGCAAGACTACAGTCCTACTGTTGCAAAAGGTGAGATTTTTTAATGATCACAAGTAATCAGGATGCCTGTCATCTCAGCAGCTCCAGCAGCTGTTCCCACAGTTTGGACAAAGTATGGGTTGTTGAATGTAAAATTGTTAGTAGATGAATTTGTTGATTGTGCTTGGGGTGGATATCTGAATGTTGTCCATTATCTTGTAGCTATTTGAGGCAGGCAGCAATGTAGTCATTGTAAGGGAAGTTGGTGGAGAGGGAGGGGACAGCCGTGGTGGCAAGGATGGTGTTCAAAGGAAGGTTGTTAATGTTGCTGAGTTTCTGGAGGAAGTCGGTTGGGTCCCGAAGGAAGCTGGCCCTTTGTGAGGCGAATGATTTGGGGATGGTTTCTAGGAGTCCTGATATTTCTGCAGTAAGAGTGCCACTGTCCTCTGTGTCCACTGAATGTAGGACAAAAAGCAATGGTCTTAATCTGCAGCAAGGGAGATTCACCTCTAGGATTTCACTGAAGTCACTGGAAATGGTATCAGTTTGATGGGTCTCACTGGAATTCCCACTGGCCAGGGCACCACATCAATAAAACCACCACCACGATTGGAATATACTGGCCGCAATGGCAGAGAGGCCATAGACTGAAGGAGTCACCTTGACACCCCCCTCCATAAATAGTCTTTCCATGTCACATTGAGGGACATTGGAGGGGCAGCCTGGGGGAAAGCTTGCACTGCTATGTGGTGAATAAATAGACTATTTCAGTCTCCAGGGCTCTCAATGAGAACAAAAACGTAGGCATTCACTAGCTGCCCCAAGGGTTTCTATTTTTGTAAATGTAGTTCTCTTTTAAAAAGTCCTCAGTAGCTAAGAAATAAACATACTTTACCTGATGAAAAGGGTTAGGTATCACCACCACCACCAAACTCTAAACAGTGAGGCAATTCGAAATCCAGGAAGCCTCTGGCAAAAATCCTGGTTATAAGATGCCACCTCGTGGCCGTGCTCCATATTACTCAGTGGGACATTTGAACGTTCCAAGTCATAGACAAGAGACCACGTTAGTTGAGCTGGGTAAATATTAGAGCTCGCACAACAGACTAGGACTCTGAAGACCAGTGTTCTATTCCTGTCTGCCACTAGCCAGCTGGATGACCAAGGGATAAGTCACTTAATCTCTATAGCTCCGTTTCCCCATCTCTAAAATGGGGACAATGAGATTGATCTCCTTCGTAAAGCACTTTGAGATCTATGAATGGAAAGCACTGTAAGAGCTGGGTATTATTATTCTAATTTATCTTTTTCTTCATAAATATTCAGTGGACAGGTCAGACACACAGAGGCATTTTGTGGCGTTCAATATGGGGTGTAACAAATTCCTCTTTGTTAACTGATGGGACAGTACCTACAAGATCAACAAGCACTTTGCATTAACTGCTCACCTCGTGACTGAAAAGAAAAGGAGACGTAGCAAGTCATGGTTGGTAGTGTCTCCTTTGAACTGTGGGGCCCTGTTAAAAAATAGTTTGTGTTAAACATCTTTTGCTATTTACCTGGAAGCAGTGTCCTTTATATTCTAGTGGAAGTTCATTACCCTTTTCTCCTCTCTTACAGCTCTCCAGTAGAAGTTTAGAAAGACATTTAATTAGCACACACAAACACAAAAGAATCATGAACACCAATCCCTGGTAGGAAAGAAAAAACAGTACAAAAGTCAAGTCTCCCAAGTTCATTATGCAGGCTGCACAAACTCAAACGGACCTTGTACTAACAAACAGTCAATGTCAGGGGGAAAAAAAGTGCAGCTCTTTTAAAGAGAAGGCAATGTTCCAAGGGGCGGGCATAATTACTTTAAGTTTCCTCAGACAGGATTTTATCTAAACCACAAAGCAACGTCTATCATTACGCTGCAATTTAGGCAGGAGCCATGATTGGCCAATGCACAGAGAAGAGCCCTGTTTAAATGAACACAGAAAGCAAAAACAAAACCAAGTAGAGTTCACAACCCCTGCACTAGAGACCAACGCCCTGCCAATAAATACAGTATGAGCAAGCTGTAGTCTGATCTTAACACATTGCAACATGAGTGAAATACAGTAGTTGTGTTAACTGATGAAAAAATGTGGCCTTCGTTTCATCTAATTACTGGGCCAAAGAGTTCCGTCACACAAATTAATTTCAGTTTTAAAAACATTAACCTGTAATACATATTTGGAATTGATGTAGGTTTAACATTTTATTTCATTTGTGGGATGGGAATTTATGTTTAAAAATCACCACTCTGAAAAAAGCTATATAAATACATATATATCGGTATCAAGGAATTGTGACAGTTTTGCCTTGAATTAAATCAGTTTTATCCTGTAGTGAAAATGTATACTTTAAGAGGGGGCGGGAAATAAAGAGACTCATTAGCTTATTGATTTTAGCACACAAGTCCTTCATTGCTGGGAATCCGGTCTGTTTTCTCTATTAGGATAGATAGAATATTGTAGGTCAGGATTTAGGTGCATTGGTAAAGATGAAAGATTTCTTTGGTGGAGGGACAGGGGAGCTAGAAGACAAGCAAAGAGAATTTATAAAGTTTACAGCTTGTGCTATTCTATACATTACTCATCTCATTCCAGTGGTAGTTTCCCTCATTCTGGAACACTCATACTACTATTTTTTAATTCATCATTGAGAGTATTTTAGATATATATACTGGATAAAAGTAATATTTCCCCTCATTATCACCACTAAGATTTTTTTGTCATAATTATTAGCACGTCCATAGATGCCAAGGATCCAAGTGTGCTGTGGAGTCACTGTTATTTTACATGCCTCCCCAAAAAGAGGGAATTACATCTAACAGGGATCCAGGAACTGTCTACGCAACCTATGCAGTCCTCCCATTGGGGAGGCTTTTTTCCAGCTCCAACTTAAAACCAGTCTAGTTTAAACAATAAGGTCACATCTGGGCATTCTGCATGCATACTATACTTGAAGAACGAGAAGTGCCAGTTTGCACCTTTCTTTAATGCTCCCTCCAATCCACCACAGTGAGGCTACTGTTGCAAGAGGTCACTGGTGAGAGTTTACACACACATACAGAACAGTGACTGGCATCTTTCTGGATTAAGTTTGATTCTTCCAATGCACAGCACAGACATCCCCCTAGGACGAACCTCCCACTGGTGTGTATTTGAACCTAAGTTAACAGTACAAAGGTGACTCTAATGGGATGTATGTCAGTGACCTGAAAGGGTTGAGGCATCTCTGTCTACAGAGAGCCCGCTGGGACAGGTTCAAAAGCTTAATAGGATTGGTAACGAGATACAGAGCCTTTCAGAGATTCAAATACAGTCCAGGATGTCAATGACTGAAAATTGTTACCATCAGATGCCTTCAAAGATATATACAAAAACGCCTTGGTGATCTCAGGCCACTTCTTAGTGGTAAGAAAACTTGTGCACAAGATCACCTTAACTTAAACCCTCATGAACAGCCTCAGCAGAGACAGCAAGGACTGAACAGACATGGACCATTTCTACTGGTACGAAAATTAGCTCTTGATCTTCATGTTTCATCAGTCCCTGCTCTGTCAGATTTGTGGTACACTGATGTGAAACCAACAGAAAACTTGTATTCTTACTACCCCTGCCAATCTTCTTCCATGAATAAAGATAGGCTTGGAAGGATTGGATACTTAATCAGTAAATGTTGGTAGACATCAATTTCACCATACTTACACAAACCCATGAAAAAAAGATTCCATTAATAAAAATACATAGACAGACAAAGAAAGAAAAATGCTGCTTGAGAAGTTATTAGAGTTTGACCTAAGGCTATTTACTTTGTACATTTTGACACAATGCTGACAATTTGTGTTAACAGTTACAAAGCTTTACCTTTTTGACTCTCATTGTCTGTCTGACCACCCCCCCATAATTTCCCACAACTGTGAAAATTTAAAGTCAATTTTTTTTTTAAATGCTTTAAAATAAACATTGGTATTATCTGTCAAAGTTATGAAAAAAATCAAATTCTGCCAAGCCTAAATAGAGGAGAGACTTCAGGGTTCAGAAGATATCAATCTAGCACCTCTCATAAGCACTAAATGCATTTGAGGAAACAATACTAAGAATCTGATACAATTCAATAGTCCTTTCCCAGCAAACAAGTGACTGAACAGACAAACAAGCTTTTTTGTAGTTTAGGTGATGGTTAAATATATAGCCCAAGGACACTGACTAGGAAGAAAGTCACTCTATAGTCTCCAAAGGTTTCATTTAAATTCAGATTTTATTTAAAAAACAGTCATGAACTTAATAAATTACACAATAATTTCCTCCTTTTATAAATTTTTCATAAAATATATTTTACAATTTTAAAGAAAGGTTAGAAAGTCTTTTCTTTCTCAAGTGCTGATGAATATCTCGACTTCTGTGTCATGCTGGTGAATTATTTTGTAGCTGCTACAATAGTTTGATTTATCAAAGTTTTTACAACAAAGATCCAAAAAAACCCAGACAAACAAATCACACAAAAACACAGACCTCAAGAACTATCATTCAACGTTAACCAATGAAACACTCTGCTTCACTGCAACAAGGCTAAGCACCATGTGAGGGTCTTATAGGTACCCCCAGCCTTTAAAGTGGCAATCAGTGCAAAGAAACACTTTGGGAATCAACAGTTCTACTGTATAATCCATAAATCTATCACTTTAAATTAATTTCTCAACTGCAGTTAAGAAGCAGGTTCACTGTTTATCCTTTGCAACTCTTTAGAGGAGATTGATTTGCAAAGAAAGTAAATGCTAAATATTATTATTCCAAGACAGACTAACATTTTAGGGTAGATTAGTGAAAAGACTAGTATCCTTGCTTTGGTATTCTGACATTTTTAAAATCTCCAAAAGTTTGTAGTTCTAACATAGTATGACCTTTCATCTTCCACAACCCCCAAAAAAAGCATCAACTTTTTAATGTTGGAATGTTACTAATATATTGTACAAGTAACACTGGCACACAGTCACAGTTTTACCTTCCTCCTTGCACTGTGACCTTGCCTCTAAAGGCAAGTAGGGGCTTTTGGTGTACTGATTCAACTTTAAAAAAAAAAAAAAAAAACAACATTAACAGACTGAACAGATGACTTCCATTAAATTCCATTTATGAATTATAAAGTTTAAGCTCCAACCTTACCTTTATAGACAAAGTCACATGCGAGAAAGACAGTGACATCACTATAAGTCTGTCCAAGACGACCAGGGACCGATTTTCAGTTGGTATAAATAAGCAAAGCACCACTGAAATCTATGCCAATTCATAACAGCTAAGGTTCTGGCCCAATGTACTGTCATGTTGAGTTGTTGATAGAACACATTTTCCTGAAAACTACCTTGCATTTCTATAGCATCTTCAGAGATTTCCAAACACTTTAGAATCAATAAACCATATAATACATATTTGAGACATGGAAATACTGTATACACATTTGAGAGACATAGAAGTTAAATAACTTGCCTACAGTGACAAAGTGAGTCAAAGATAAAATCCAGAGTTCCTTGTTCCCTGCTAACTCACTAGACCACACTACACTGTGCAAGGATAGAATACAATTGGCTCTTACAAATTCCTCAGTTTAGTAAAGTGACCAATAACTGCTGCATGATCCCTTCCCCTTTTTGCTTTAGAAGGGACAAACTGTACTTTTCATTTGTTCTTTCTTCACTTCATTCACAGGGACAGTAAACAGGGACTGGTCAGTTTCACTTTCTGGTGTTGGCACAGCACCACTAGGGTACAATGTTCCGATTGCAAATACTCCAGGGGAATGTTTAAACCCAAACAAGAAGTGTTTTTCATTTTAAAAGTTTCATGAACTTCGTTATGTAAAAAAGTTGTTTAAAAGCCCAAATTTTGGCCTTAATGTATCTAACAGTGTCCTTTCAATACAACTTTAAGATTTTACTCACCTATTAGATATGACTTTTGAATGAATAAATTTAGACTCGGGTCTCCTCTCCCAATTATGATCAATTTAAAGGGTGAGCAAGTAAGATCATGCACCTGAGCTAGTCACCACTGCAAAGCTGTTTTAGTCTACCCTAGAATGCACTCTTTGTGAAAGTTCTCCATTAACATCTGAATCAGTTTTTGTGGAGACAGGCGTAAAAAGCCTTGTACTATTTCAAAACTTTTAAGTTTACCATCCATTTGAATTGATTTATTTTTAAAGGAATAAACTCTACTTCTTAATATGTAGCAAAACAATCAAAGGATTGGTTAAAGTTTTCCACATGAAAGATTCAATTGAAGCTGCAATATATTTCATTCACACATTGAATTTTATGAATTCTCTCCTATCTTTAAAAATGGAGATGTTCAACATTCAAGACAATCACCCCTTTATCACCACAGCACTATCAAATTAAGTGACATCGCTGTATTAATGCCAAGAAGAAAGGAAGAGTCAGTGACTAACAAGTCTGGGAAACAAACAAAAAAGGGCAAGGAAAAACTGTGTTTCAGTCTCCCCCCCCCTTCCCCCCTTTTTTTTTAATTAAGAAAAAAAAAGTCTTAGAGTACTATTTTATCTGCTGGATTCCTCTATTAAGTATCAACATTTTCATAAACCAAGTTAATAGAATAACCATCCCAAAAGTGCTGTAATTGCTATTGGATTATAGATGTACAAGTGCAGGCATGTTATGAAACTGTAGCCTAATATGTTAATAGAGTACTTGGTTATCTAAATAAAGTAAAATTGAATAATGATCTAGCCAACAAGCTAGCACATGATTGCATAAATCTGTAATTTGACTCCCTCAGCTACAACCTTACTAGATGATAAGTGCTCCTTTGAATCTGCTGGTCCCTTTGCATTGCATTTTTTGTCTACAAAGTCAAGTTTCAGGCCCTTTCTTTGTTTAAATTTATAGGATATAAAAATAAAAATGTAAAAATTCATTTGGGAGTGGGGAGAGAAGAATGCTTTTCATTTATTTTCCTCACAGATCCCAATCATCCAGATTCACACCAAATAATTTAAACAAAAGTGGCATATTCTCTGCATGGAATGCAAACACACATGTTCAGTCACTCACATATACATAAATATATACACAGATTTACTTTACAAAGTTCAAGGATTTGCATTACCAGCATGCAAACCTCCCCTTCCACGGGAGTTCCTAATTCTGTGATAGGAAACTGGAATGTCTGCAATATTCCATAACACATTTCTGGAAAGCAAGAATGTCTCGACTCATGAATTTTCTTGGCCAACTTATATGAATGGCCATCTTTACATCCACACTTGGTATAACACCTTGGTAATATACATATAAATGTATTTATAATAAAATGGCCAACTCAAGTTTAGTTTAAGTTATGCAAATCGAAAGAAATTCAGTTGGTAAAAACTAAACCCTGAAGTTCTCATTTCAGGTTTTTGTTTTTTGCTGCCACAAAAGACTGCACCATTGTTAAAAACAGAAGCAGCTCTGTTGAGAGGTTTATGAATATTCCAGAGGTCACGTATCCCAGCTGCTGTCTTTAAAAGCAATTTTGACTAATCTGAGTTCTAATTCAAAAGCATCAGGACGGTCTTGTGGGTTGGCAGCCAGCATTTCCTTAATCAGCTGCTTCATACGGGCATTCATAGATTTTTTCTTTACAGGGATGAGGAGTTCCATTTTGGGGTTTTCTAGAAGTGCCTCCCCAACTGGAACAATCTCTGTCCCTTGCTTCACATAGCTCCCCAAAAGTTCTTTCTTAGTCTCAGTGTCTATGAAGGTGATCCTTTCTAACATTGCCCAAATTATAATCCCCAGTGCAAAGATGTCTGCTTTTGCAGTGTAATGTCCTTCCCAAACTTCAGGGGCCATGTAGAAGTCAGTCCCACATGCTGTTGAAAGGAAACATTTATTTACGTTGACAGGTTCTTCAGGGTTCTGTCCTGAAGCTGAACATACCTTACTTAATCCAAAGTCTGCTACTTTCAGAGTGGGTTCCAAGTCACTAGCATCCACTATGCTTTGAGACACCAAAATGTTGTCAGGTTTGAGATCACGATGGATAATCTGATTTTTATGAAGGAAAGCCAGGGCACTGCTGAGCTGAAGCATGAAGCTGGTGTTGGTCTTGCGGCTAGGCTTTCGGGATAGCAGGTACTCATTCATATCTCCTCCATCACAGAAATCCATCACAAACCAAAGGTAATAGGCGCTTCTGGGATCAAAGGCTATTTCTCCTTTTAATGATGTCTCTACAAGCTGTAACAAGGAAGAGAGATTTCACATTACCTGTTCAGGAAGCATAATTCACAGAAACAAAAAACTATGGACTAAAAAAAATAATAAAGAGAAATGACCGGAGTGAGAGAGGTTACATTTTTATCTATTTCATGTAAAATTAAAAAATGGTTTAAAATGCCATTGTATTTGATAATCCTACTAATTCTCTGCCTGAGGAGCATAGCTCAAACTCCAATTTAGGATCTAGAGCTATGGGTAGATAACAGTATTTTGAAAGACATCTAAGTAACCACCACCTTCCCATCTGTTTCAGCTGGGCCAGTGTCCCACCCACAGCAAAACTAGACACATCCACTCTAACAAGGTTCATCAAAATACAGTGTTTCAGTAAGTAGCATTGGTGCAGTGCCAAGGAGTTACTTGTCCTCTGCTGATTTAACATTATGTAATGGAACTCTGAACTTACTTTTCACTCCATCTCCATGAATAAATTCTAACATACTATCTACTAATCTAGAAGGACAATCAGTATACATAGCTAAACAGCAATAGAAACTAAAAGGCTCCTGCTTTTGTTGAAATTATTTTAAAGTAATCACTATTAACTAGCTATTCTCCCAGATGCATGGAATTAATACCTTTGAGCAGCAATTTCCAGTACTTGCTTTACATGAAAACAAATGAAACAACCAATCAGTTTTGTTAGTCCTAGTTACACAATTGTACATTTACTTCTTCAGCTTATGTGAGATGGCTTTCAGCATATTCTGGAAGCTAAACATTTCAAACCATTTGTGTTAATAATAAACACAACATAGTACCAATACATATTGGACAAAAGACACTTGGAAAGAGTTTTCAAAAATCAAAGCAGCTGCTAATATAGCCTTCTAGGAACACTTTCTGAATCAGCAGTCATGCTCTCCATCTGAAAAGAGAGGCAGAATACATGGCAGTTTGAAAGTAACATTGTTAATATAGCTGTGCTCATAAGGTTGCAAGAAGCAGAGACTGAGCAAGGAATTCAAATAACCTTGTTCAAACTATATATTCATCTTTTACACACATCTCATAACAGTGAAATTGATGCACTGTGGCACTAGTGAGGAAACTTCCTAGAGCAAATGTATCATAGCAGTAAACGTTTTTCTTCCATGCAGCCCTACCAAATCTTCCTAGTCCACAAAGTTCAATAACCTACCTCTGACAGTGGCACAAAACTAACAGGTGGAGCCTCAACTAGTTTAAACTGTCATAGTTCCACTGACTTCAATTTATACCAGCTGAGTATCTATCCCCAAATGCTTCATAAGAAGGCACTCCCTCTTCACCAATAACATACTTCATCTGGCCAATTCTGTAATGTTATATTTTTTGGGTGGGGATAGGGCATGTATAACTATAAATGTCATTATAAAGTTACCCAAGACACTTTGAAAGTCTACCTATGAAAGATAATTCTATACTAGTAAGCGCTTTGGGGCAGGTATTATCATTTACTATGTTTGGACCTAGTACAAAGGATCTCTGATTTGGTTGAGGCCTCTAGGTGATACAATAAAAATGATAAGTAATAAATAAAACTATATTAAATTTGTACCCCATGCTCTTTGTCACTCCAGCAGCACCCTGTAGATCCGCCCTCATTCCATTAATCCAAAATGGAAAGTTTCTTTAGGTCACCTAGTTTAAATGTCAACAACACTGGTATAATACCTCAATACCTCACTTTAACAACAGTGAGCTAGGCACTTTCACAATTTTCCCCATCAGTCATGTCTGACATTGTCCAATGAATGAATCAAGGGCAACAGAAAGATTGCTAATCTTCGTATGTTTGTACAGCACACACACAATGAGGCCTAAATCCTGAATGAGTGCTACCATAACAAATATTTAATAAAAAGGACCTGCACTGGATGCAAAAATAAATAAATAAAAATAAAACCATCACAGGAACAGGGATCTGACTGTCACGTATCTTCTGATCAGCTCTACAGATTCTGATTTTTAAAAGCAATTGATCTTTAATGTGATGACATGACATATATAAACTAAACATTTGATAAGTATTCACTGAATGTGCTAGTCATACAGTGAAGAATGATAGTTATAGACAAATGCAAAATTTACTCTCTCAGATATCTATTCCTATCTTCTATTGTCCATCATGCCTTCATCGCCTTTGCTTCCCTTCCATAAGCTTTTAAAGCTAATTTGATTTAAAACAAAAAAACAAAACCACACTCACACAGACTCTCTCTTGCACTCTGGTAATGGACTTCCTGATTACTGACAGAATCCTAAATGATGGCTTCCTAAGCAAAGATGGTTACTTCCTCTTCCAAGGACAGCTGGTGTCTTAATAAATTAGCAAATGTTCATTCATGATTAGAGCTGCTACAGGGCTTTTACCCAGAACATGCAACAGTCTGTATATGGATTGTGTTTTTTTACATTCCCTTAAATAGTCAGAGCTACATAGGGTTTTAGCTGTGTGACTTCCATTAAGTCTGCTGGAGTTGCATGGCTACAAATCTAAAAATCCACGGGACTCTGTTGAGTGAACACATTGTATTCAAGCATCTAGAGCACTCTTAGCATTGTTTACACTGTATATAAAGAAAAAGCTGGCCATACCTCCCCCCCCTCCTTTCTCCCTGCCCAGCCACAGATACCCATAAATTACTCTCATCCCCCTCCCAGATTCATGTACCTGTAAATAAAGGGAAGAACTGGAACCATGTGACATCTTCTGCACCATACCATCTTTCTGTAAGATGCACTCCTCCAGGTGGATGACATTTGGATGCTGGCTCTTGATACTGCTAAGTGCCCAGAACTCACGTAGAGCTAGTTCCACATTCTCTGGAGCATGACACCGAATTTTTTTAACTGCAACCCGTGCAGAGGTCTTCCTTATGACTGCTTCATACACAACACCGTAACTACCACGACCAACCTCCCGTATTAGATCGTACTTTGGCTGGCTACTCACCATCTTCAAGGTCAAGAGTTCTGGGGGGGGAAAAAGAACACCACACAGGACTGGAAAAAACCCTGTGAATAATGACTGATCTGCATTTCCTCTCTCTGTATCACTTAGAGAAGTATCATTTGGGCTAATCACTCTGCTTAAAATCATCAATATTTCCATTCATCAAATATAAACCAGATTGAATGTAATGGCTCATTGCAGACGTTACCAATAGGAAGAAGCCTCAAACTTGTTTAGTAAAACCATAACTAATGCCAAGAAGGATTTTAAAATAATATACACTGTAGACTAGTGATTTCATCATTTCAGCGGGTATTTATCATAAAATGTTCACAGTTCAAGCATACAACATTTCTAGCTTTCACTAGTATTAGGTCAGGATAGAACTGTCACATACCTCTCGATGGCTTAGCCGCAACATCTTTTACTCTAATTCTGCGTACAATATCCCTGAAATACTCTGCTGTCTTTCCCCAGATACTATAGCATTTTTCCAATTAAGGTCCTCACTGAAGCCCATACTTGGGATATTTTATACATTGTTTCAAATTGCATTAGATAGAAACTCAGCAGACAGAATACCTGGTAAACATTCTCTGTTATAGTTTAACTATTAAATGGTTGTCGGGCACTCAGGCAAGATTAGCGCTTTCAGATGTATTTTAATTCTTTTAAAAATTAAACAATCTGAACAAACAACTTATTATGAGTGGACAGTTAAAATGGGGAAAGGTATTTAAAGAGAAATTCTACATTGCTTACACTCATTTTGGTTTTGTTAAAAACGGAAGGAGGCTGGACTAAAACTAGTATGTTGCATATTTTTAAAAAGTAATGGGAATATATCCAAGCACTTTCTTGCAAGGTTACAAACCCAAAAATACAACAGTACTGCACTAATGCAAGCAAATGAAAAAGGGACACTAATTACAGACCGAAAATAAACTGGCCAGGCTAACATCACTGGCCAAGCAGAGTGAAATGCAAAAAGAAAAGAGACTAAATGACAAAATAGTCAATTAGATAATTAGAATTAAAATATTTTAAAAAATAAATGATTAGTGACAAGTATATCTTCATGGCCTATGTAATAACCTAACCTAACCAAACATCAGACCCCAGAGGACACACTCTAAATAGGTGGCAACCCATTTAACCATCACAGGTGAGGCTATCAGAGCTGCATGGTTAAAGTTGACCTGCAAAGGAAACGACCAATTGCACATGTTCCATTGTTTTGGTTCTTTAAGATTAGGGCCTGGAAATGGATTGTTTGGCTTTTTTTGTAGGAAGCATTTTCCCCCCAACATGTTTTGTAAAATCAGATTTCACATGCTCTCTACCTGGTTTCTCCAGGAAGGCTCTGTGAATGACTAGACAACATCAGACACATACAAGAGAGGTATCCTGACTGATTAACAGGTTAGATTATTTGTATTCAGATGTTTGGAGCTCATGTGTTTCGTCAACATTTAACTGGGATACTCCAGAAGCTACTGGGTGGGAGGCTCTCTAGGCACCCAGGAGGGATCTGTCCCACGCCAGTTCTCTGGTCCTCCCTGGAGACTTCCAGCAAAACCAGAGCTGGCCTAGCATTCCCAGGGGGGGAAAGCAGCAGGACAATGAAACCCCCTCGCAGGTCTTCTCCACACCCCAGACAGCAGCAGGGACCCAGCCCCATTCATTCCCCCCACACAGCAGAGGAGGCTTCACTCCAGCCCCCCACCTCCCCTCAGCCTCAATCCCCCACCCTGCCCATCCCCCCTCACTTTGCCTCCCCTCCCTTCAGCCCCCCTCCGAACGCCCACCCCTGCCCCTCCCCCATCTTGACAGCAGGGGACTGAGCCTTGGTCCCCCGGCAGCAGGCCGCGTCGCTCGGGCCGCCTGTCACGAGCCCCTCTCCTCAGGCCCTGCTGCAGGCCGCGGGCCCGCTCGGCTCCCGTCTGCCCCTGGCTGCGCTGCACCGGAGAGCCGGCCTGCCCGGCCGACTCTACATTACCTCAGCGCCGCCGCGCTCTCGCCTCCCGGCCGCCATTATAGGGTTCGCTTCCCCCACACTTCGGGCGCCGCCGACACACCCCCCTCCGCGCGCCCCCGCCGCAGCTTGGACCGCGCGCGCGACCCTTGCCGCTTCCCTATTGGCTGAAAGAGGCAGGCGAACCCCCGCGCCTTCTGTGTGGCGCGCGCCGCGGCTTCTCATTGGCTGGGCCGGAGGCGCGCGGGGCGGGGCTTTTCTTGGCAGCTCGCTCGCGCCTCTGTTTGCACACGCCGCCTGGAACGCTTCGCCCCTCGCCTCGCTCCCCTAGTTTCATGCATCAGGGTCGGGATGCCGGGGGACGGGAATGGATGCACCATTGGTGCAGCTCCCAGAGAGGCACAGGGAAGAGGGGAGACGAGGACGCAGCACTTAAGGCAGCTGACATGGGGAGGTTGTCTGAGGGGTGGGTATGGCGTTCTTGCAGCTCACGCTAGGGATGCAAGAAAAGGGGATGAAGAGATGATGCGCCATGGATGCAGCTCATACAGGAGTCAGGGGGAGAATGTACCACTTCGTGCAGCGTACATACAGATGGGAGGGGGAGGCGGTTGAGGAAAGCCACGCAGTCTCCCTCTCCATATATATATCAACCCTCAGTTGCAAACCCAACCTGCCGCTCTCTTCCTGTTAAGTACTAATGGTTTGAATTGCATAGGTTGTACCCACTATCCCAAGCCCGCCCCACCCCGTTTTACCAAGGGGATGCTGCTGCCCCCTGCTTGCTGCAGTCTCCTTTGTAAACACCTACCGTGTCTGTCACCCATAGATGCTGATTTTCCTGCTGAATTTGTGTGCGTTTTTCATTTTGTTTTCTCTTCTGCGATTAGCTCTGTGCAATTTTAAAAAAATAAATCCTATTATTTTGCTTTTTTAAAAAGAAAAAGCAGCCCTTGTTAGACAGCGGCTTATTGTAGGCCACATAGGGAGGATGGTTGCACCTTTTGTTATCCCCTGTCACTGTGTGATGGGGACATGCTTCTTAGGTGGCTGCAGGCACATTCAATCATTTGGTAAGATCCTTCCCCCCTCTCCTCTAGAGGATGCAGGGCTAGTGGTATCTTCCCTTAAAGGGATACTGTTTGCATTGTTCCCTGCTGTGATGGGGGAGGACACATTCACTGACTATGCAGTCGCAGTGTCTTTACTATACTGAGTCACCACCGGCAAGACATACAGTTCAGAAGCAATGCTGACAGGCATCTGAGGCCCCCATCTTCTTTATCCCCGAGCAAAGGCAGAGCAAAGACACCACTGCACGCACCTCAGAATGGGTTAACCTTTAGTGCCCCTGGACTTCATAGCACAAGACAGTCAAGTATCAGTCTTTATTAGAACACTCCGGGGGCATCATACATGCACACAGCTGTCTAGCAGGGATCAGCGTTCATTACATCCTCATTAATATCCACAAGCACCTACCCATGAAAAACAGAGTGGAAATGCCTGGATCTGAGGCTTCTCTAAAGCCTACCTCTTCCCAGGAATGGGGCTGCACATATGATTCATGAAAGAAAGGTCTCATCTGGGTTGGTTCTTTTTATCTTGGTTGTTTTATCTTAGCTGGGTCATGTCTGTAATATGAGGTTAGCCCATTACTTCTATCTATGCTGTGAGTTAGGAGGAAACCAACTTTCCTGAGACACACATGCTTTCTCAATGTCATACGCAGCTCCTTTCTTTTGTGGGTTTTCTGCTGGAGGAAAGGTATGTATCTGAACTTATAAATGTCTATTTCTCCCCCAGAAAATGGACAATCTATCAGAGTGCGGGGCATCAACTTTTATTGGATGGAGGTAATAATATCTTGCTCTTTGGATTTTGCGTTTGGATGAAGCCTGACTATTTAGCTGAGCATGTGCATAGACAGTTGTAAGACTAGGACTGTAAAGTATTACTGTACCAATAATAAGCAATTAGTAAATATACTATGTAAAAATATTCAGGTAGTGATTTTTAAATGGATAATGTCTTTTTAAGTGCCTCATATTCCTTGAGTGAAATTGTATTGACATCTAGTGGCCAATTGGATTATGGACAGCCTTAAAATTACCCTGAGTCCTTACTGCTATTTGAAGGGGAAGACCAGGTCAACAACTTTTGTTTAATTTTAGCTATTTGAGGGTATTTAAAGTATTGCAGAATAACTTTTCCATCCCAACAGCTTGAACCTGATTGTCTCTATTCAGGGCAACTTCACCCCCTTGTGGTCCAGCAAGGGCACCCATGCCCAGGCTTCTAGTTCCCCAGACATTGCCTGTCAGGTGGAGTCATGCCTCTCTCTCTCTCTCCCCCCTTGGTGGCGTATTTGCAGGTTGCACAGCTCCCTACCTGTTCTGTGAATTCCCCAGCAAAATCCAGCTGCCTAAGCCGGCTTGCTTTCTTTTCCTCCTCAGAGAAGATATTTCAGAAAAAATAACAAACAGGTAACCCATAGATTTTTAAAGGGGCGAAGTTATATATAACATCCAGGGACTGTGTGCAGGTTATCGGGAGGTGAGGGGAGTGGCTGGAAGTCCGGGGAGAATAACGATGGATAATCTGCGGGGTCCTGGATGGGGGGGTGATGGTGTGGGCGTTAAAGGGTACAAGGGAGTATATGGGAATGGGGGAGCGTCACTGAGTATGCTTATGGGTTACTTTTTGGGGGTTTTAACAAATGGAGTAAATAAGTCCATACAAAGTGGGGTGTCCCCCATTAAGTCCGATGCGTCAGCAGCCGCCGCGTCCGTTGGTGTGTCCCCCGCCGCGTCCGTTGGTGTGTCCCTCGCCGCGTCTGCCGGTGCGTCCTCCGCCGCGTCCGCCGGTGCGTTCCTCGCCGCGTCTGTCGTGGTGGTCGTCGGTTGGGTCCGCCGGTCCGGAAGGAGGGTCCCGCGGTGGTGCTCCGTCCCTCTCCTCCTGGTACTGCCGGTGGCCGGTGACGTGCTCTACGTAGATGTCCCTGGACCACCGGATGGAGTCCGAGACCATGAGGCGCCGCATGAGCTTGGCGTAGCGCCGACCCACGCCGCAGGCCCAGAGCACGGGCTCGTTGCGGGGGTCCCAGGCGCCCAGGGCTCCGACGACCAGGGCGTGGACCTGTACGTCGTAGCCCTGCTCCCTCAGGGTGTCGGCCAGGGGGGCGTACTTCTCCTCCTTGCGGGCTCGGGCGGCGTGGAAGGCCGGGCTGCGGTTCTCGAAAGGGACCGTGACGTCCACCATGACGATCTTTTTGTGATCCTCGTCGGTGATGACGACGTCGGGTCTCAGCGGGCTGTCGGTCCCGGGGATGGTGCGGTTGACGGCCACCGTGCCCCGGTGGGCCGGGATGGCCTTCACCAGGCGGTCCTGGACCGCGTTGTGCCTCAGCTGCCAGGCATGGGAGTGGGGCTTGCAGCCGCAGAGGACGTGGGGCAGGGTCTCGTTGACGTACCCGCACCTCCTGCAGCGCTTGTCCCGGTTCCCGTGGCGGACGGCCCCGTTCAGCGGGAGGCAGTTGAGGCGGGCCCGGTGGATGAACCGCCAGTCCGCGAACCGGGTGAAGCCGCCCCCCGCCAGGAAGTGGTTGCTGGCGTCCCACTTGCTGGTCACCTCGAAGGCCTTACCCTGGTCGGGCTTCTTCTTGAGGCTCTCGAGGTACAGCGCGTGGACGGACGCCTTCAGGCATCTCTCCAGCATGCACCTGGCGCGGGGGGTGACGATGGTGTGGCCGTCGACTCGGATCCTGGGCACCAGGACCGACAGCTCCCGCCGCTCCTCGCACCACGTCCAGCGGCAGCCGATGCGCTTGCCCAGGCGCCGCGTGGCGTTGCGGGCGCGGGACCAGAGGGACGAGATGTCGCCTCCGTCCTGCGCGAACTCGCCGTCCAGGGAGCCGCTCAGGTAAGTGGCGATGTCGTCGCTGGTGGGCGCTCGGCGGAGCCGCTTCGCGACCGCCTTCTCCAGGGCTTTTGCCGCGATGCCGCTCACGGTGGCGTCGGGGCAGGTCAGCAGGCGGAAGGCCTGGGTGATGACCGCGACGTCGCACAGGTCACCCATGCGCGGGACGTTGGCGCCCCCTTGCTTGTGGCCGATGTAGGTCAGCTCGTTGCTGGCCCTCTGCGGGAGGGACAGCCACCCCTTCACGAGCTGCCTGATGACTCTGTCGGCTTTGTTCAGGGGCACCTTCGCCACGGCCGAGCCCCGCAGGACGAAGGAGATGCGGGGAATCAGGAAAGTGTTCAGGGCGTTGATTTTCTGCCACGGCGCCAGCAGGGAGGCGTCGATGCTGGAGGCGTCTCGCAGGATCTCCTGGATGGTGTCTTCGGGGGTCTGCCGCACGCGGAAGCCCGTGGGCGTGCCCAGGTGCTGGTAGGCCTGGCCCTCCTCGAGGGGGATCATGGGGTCGCCCTGGATCCCGAGCGAGGTCGCCTGCACCGAGGCCTTGTTGGCGCCGTCGACGTCGAGGGACGCGCACTTCTTGGCGTTGAAGCGCAGGCCCATCCAGTCGGCGGCCTGGCTGGTGGCGGCCAGCATGCCTCGGAGGCTCTCGGGGTCGTCGGCCACGAGGACCAGGTCGTCGGCGTAGGCCAGGACGTTGACCTTCTCGCCGTGGAGCTCGAACCCTCGGGGGTCGTTGGCGATGGCTCGGATGAGCGGCTCCATGGCGAGGTTGAAGATGATGGGGCTGAGGGGGCAGCCCTGCTTTACCCCGCTCCGGATCGGGATCTCCGCCGTCTCCCCTTCGGTCGAGCGGATGGTGGTGGTGCATCCGTCGTACAGCTCCCGGAGCAGCTGGAGGAAGTCTCCGGGCATCCCGAACTCCTCCAGGGTGGCGAAGACGTGCCGGTGGGGCATGGACCCGAAGGCGTTGGCCAGGTCCAGCCACGCCATGACGCACCTCCGGCGGTCCCGCCTGGCCGTTTCGAGGACGGACTGGAGGATGAAGTTGTGCTCGTAGCACCCCTCGCAGGACATGAAGCCCTTCTGGACGGGGCTGACGGCACCTCCTCCCACGGCCCAGTCCGTGATCCTGGCGGCCAGGCAGCTGGCGTAGAGTTTGTACATGGTGGAGCAGAGGGAGATGGGCCTCCAGTTGCTGGGGTCGTCCCTCTCTCCTTTCTTATAGACCAGGACCGTCATGGCTTTCTTCCAGGAGGTGGGGGTCCGGCGGAACTGCCTGCACCTCTCGAAGAGGGTGGAGAGCACCAGGCAGCCGGGATCCTTCTTCTTCAGGAAGCCGTAGCGGATGCCGTCCTTCCCCGGGGCCGTGTTCTTCGTCCTGGAGAGCCTGGATGCCACTTCCCCGGGAGCGAATAAACAGTATAATTGCCACAGTTACGCTACCACACAGCTCTTTCTAAGCAAGCACATTTATTCTTAAGGCAAAAGCATTTCAGAGAAAACACATTAAAAACAATAAAAGAACCTACACACATGCTGATAAGCAGAGATCACCGCTTGATTCCAACAAAGGCTCTGGCTGGTAAACAGTCCTTCGAACCCCCACCTAGGTGTTTTCCTTTGCTTGCATTTGTGACACCTTTCACTCAGAACAAGCACACTCATGAATCGGGGGGTCACTCCTTCATCCAGATTGGGTCTTTGCCGTGATCTTGAACAGGTAAAACAGACAAAAGGTCTCCACCTCCTTGCAAAACTTCAAAGGCTGAGTTCTTGCATAACTGGATTAGTGGATTTGCATTCGCCTCCTAGAGATTTCCTGGGAAACCTACTCATGTTGCCTTAGTCCTTTGTTTAAAAGAGACCTTTGAAGCTCATAATATTTCCTAACGTTTACATTAGTCATGTCTCCTAGAGAATTTACATACAATCCCACAATAATACAGAAACATTTACATTTTTAATACAAGCTCCTAAAATACTTAAATTAATTCAATAATTTTTAACTTAATTCAGTAAAGTTTATGCAGGATACTGTAGGAAATTGCCATCTCTGTCACGCTACTCTGTTCTTGGATTCAAGGAGAGAAGCATGATGTCATCACCACTGTTTGATGTGCCATCCATCTCTTGTACAAGGCTGATTGAATCTTTGAGAGCTACTTATGCTCTTGCATACACTGCTAAAATGAGTTCAGCTAGCCACATTCCTTTGCAACACTGTCCTAACATGGGGCATTTCTCTTTTACCCACTCATTCTGTCGGCTACAGTAAATGCCTCTTTATTCTCGATATCGTTACAGAAACCTGGTCATCAGCTCACTTTTGCTGTTGTTCTCACTGCATGGTCTTCTGGTGGTGTTGTGCCTCCTAGGGTTTTCATCTTTTTTCTTAAGGCTTCCACTGCATGTTTCTTGTCTAAGCATGTCTAATGTGAGATTGCATTCTTGGAACAGCCACTTCTACAGGTGAAAGTCCCAAATGCTATAGACTATCCTGTTCCGAACCAGGGAGTCTGTCAAGTCCCCCAAATTGCAGGTAGCAGCCCATGTGCAGAAGGCAATAACACGGGTCAATCCCCTCCCCTTCGGATTGGTCTCAAGTGAAAGCTCCACTTTTGTTCTGCTTTGGGGAGGAATAATTCCCCAGGGGCTCCTAGGAGGCTGAGGCAGAGGTGAGCTTCAGAGCGGTGCAGATCTCTCTGCTTTGTTTCTTGCTTTTCTGCCGTTATCCTCCTGCATGTCCAGGTCTATGTGCAGGTGGCACTCCTCTTTTCACGCCCGTTGCTGGGCTAAGTTTATGTCTGCAGAATCAAAGGCTCCGGGGGGCTTTAGACCATATTCCCTGGCTTACTACTCTGGCATTGCCACCCTCTTTCATTAGCAAAGAGAGAAGCTGAATGCAAGTTAAGTTGAACAACTTTATTAAACGTCATTTAGCCATGTGCACTGCTCTCTGCCCATATGGTTTCCACCATCCACTTCCCAGTCCCTCTTCTCCTGGTGTGTCCTGTCAATAACAGTCCCACTCCCTTCAGGGAATATAGGCCCTCTGACTCCAGTTTCACTGATCATGATACAGCAGGCAGAGCACACTAGAACAACAAAGCCTCAAGCCCTCCTGAGTGAGGGTGGGTGCCCCAGAATCTGGAATTTAGAGACCAACCTACCTGCAGCGTAGGAAGTGGCAGTGCATGCTAACTCCACATTGCCCTGCCGACAAACCCTGTCCTGGAGAGACCTCCGCAAGGGCCAAGAGGGGAATTACATCTTCAAGCCCAGTGTAATCCTTGGTTTTAATTCTGAGTTTGATCATTTGTGAAGCTGATAAGAAATTCTTGACAGCATTTTTTCATTAGAAAATGCTGATTCATTGAAACTATAACTTTTTGCCAGAAAGGGTCAGTCTTGATGAATTTTTCAACTTGAAAGGTATTTGGAGAAAGTTTAGAAATTGTCAGAACATTTCGTTTGAACATTTTCAAAGTGAAAAGATCCAGTTTTCTGGTTCAAAATGACTTTTTTTTTTTGCTTTGAAATCTAAGCTACCTAGAGGGAAAAATATTAAAAACCGGTTGAAATCAAAATTAAACAATTGGAATGATCAAAACAAGATATTTTGAGTGACCCAAACATTTTTTCATATTTTCAGTTTGTGAACATTTTTGGCAATATTGACTGTTTGTTGCAATTCAGGACATTACATTTTTCCTTGCCCAGCTCTACTTCTTAGAGCGGCTGGTCTTTTTGATGGGGACAGCTGCTTATTGGTGTGTCTCAGCCCAAACTCTTTCAATGTAGGCCACCAAAGAGCCATCAAATGTTACAGCTGTCAGTCACTAACAGCATGGGCTGGATTAGAACTGGCAACCAGAGGTGACAGGCTCCCTCTCTCATTACCAGACCCCTCTGACAGCCAGCCTCCCAAATCAAATTACTCTGGAGGCTTCCTGAGCACAGAAGGACACACCTTCCAGATTTGCTCTCTTCATGCCTGTTGCTGGTCCTGTTCCATTAAGCTAATGCAGAACTGTTATTACAGCCTATTATACTGTGATCAGACATTTGCTTTGTCACCATATGAGAACATTAAAGCAGGGAATGTTTCCTCTCACTGTTTTGGAAGGTGCCTGTGCCCAGTTTAATCGTGGACATGCTGTCACAGGGAGCTTTTTCCAAAGTCTGCAAATCCTTGGTTAAGGATGCGGGACTGAGAATAGCCATAACAGCTGTCACTGGGCGCATGGGAAAAAAATCTGGCTTTTATGGCACTAGGGGGCGCCTTGTGATTTCAGATAGATGGCCTTGTCTGACTGGCGTTTGCTTCTGGAGAAAGGGGACTGGGACCAATTGCCCGTACGAGGTTCTGCCAGGAAATAGGACAAATGTTCTGTTCAGTGGAGAGCTTCAGTCTACCAGGAGAGAGGCCTCTTCCAAATGACTATCTGCTGGAATAAAGTTATTCCAACCCCTGTCAGCCCATTTTTAAGCATATAATTCAAAATACAGTGTGCATTTAGGGCTGATGGAAAGGTGCAGGATCAACAGCTTTTGAGACTGAAGCCATCTGTTTATCCATAGAACAGTCACAGGATGGGCAGTAGCCGTGCATGCTTTCCCCACGCTGTAAACGTGCCTCACCTCTACAGCAGGTCTGAGAAGGGATTCTCTGCCCATTCAGTCTTTGGCCTCCCAGGGTGCTGGTTGACACTGATTGCGGTGATGTGTGTAATGGAATGCTAAATTGTGTTATACCGATCAGCAAGTAGGTGGTGCTGTGTGTAAAATACCTTATTTAAAATAATCTTAGCCATACCTGGCGGAGCCCTGAAGGATTTTATAGTGAACACAACACATCTGGCGTTCTCTGAGGAGTAGACTGTCTGCATCTGAGATCTGATACAGAAGCCTCATCTGCCATTAGCAGCCCTGCAACCTACAGTGTACAAGCAGTACATGACAAAGTGGACACCTGTCACTTCTGCAAAGAGAACTACGTTGCTACTCCATGAGTAAGAACTCTTGGTCACTTCTGAGCGAGGCGGGATTTAAACCAACAGTAGAGATGAAAGGTTCTGTATCCCATTGCCAATCTCTGGAGGCAACTGATCTTCCACACCACCTTTGAAAAATAAATCTGGGAGTTGATTTTCAGGATTGTTGCATGAAATGAGAATCCATTCACAAAGAACAACATTCTAGGGAATGATGCTTTTAGTTTCATGAGATGGAAAAACAAAGGGGAAGTGTTCACTCTGTCATGATTGGAAGGGGAGGGGTGTATAATCAAATTAGAGGATTTGTTTGACAATGGACAGTTTAAACTTTTTCTGACGCTTCAAGAGGATTTTATCTATTAATGCAAATCAGATGTAGAAATGCAGCTAGTATGGATCCAGGCTTACATAACTCATCTGAACCAGCACAAGATGTTTAGCTCAATTCAGGAATTGCTGGGTGAATGCTTTTGCTTGTGTGATACAGGAAGTCCAACTAGATGATCACAGTGACCTTTTATGGCCTTAAAATCTACGAATCCATGAACTCCAGTTGTAGATCTGCATTTCATATCTGTACAGTGGGCTGAATCAAATCCACTGTTCCAAGAATTTTAAAGCACAAGGTTGAAATCCAGAGCAGAATCTGAGCTTTTGAATTTAGCTTGTTGTTAAGAGCAGTTCTAGCAGTAAACTCCAATCCACACTCAGTTTGAGGTTTGGATCCAAGGTTTAAGTTTGGGCCCATCTCTGCATGTAATTTAAAAACTGTTACTGAGAAAATTATTGTTTCTTTGCATTGTGGTAATGCCTAGGAACTGCGTTCATGGACCAGGCCCAAATGGGCTAAGGTCTGTACAAACACAGATCAAAAAGACAGACTGTAAACGTTTTGGGTCAGGGACTACATATAAAACGAAAGAGGACAGGTGGAGACAAACAGGCAGACGGGTCTACACTTGGCGTATTCTGTGTATGATGTACGCTGTAGTTTATTGCTAACTTTGTAGTAAAAAAAATCTGAGCATGAGGGTCAGTCTGACAAATTCAGGGAGTTATTTTGAGACTTTAATAATACACTTAGGTTTTGGGATGGTCACGTCCTGCTCCCCTTTCTTCAGCTGTGTTTGCACTGTTCTTAAGGCACTGAAGTACTGAATCAGCCATCACCGAGGCGGCACTTCCGCACAGCGCCCACCAGGAGAGCTGTTCTTCACAGTTAGAGCTACATTTAAAGTGAAATGCAGAGTTATTTGCTTTTATGAAAAGTTATGAAAGATTTGGGAGCGTGAGTACATAGGACCTCTGCTCCTGCTTTTAGATATGTAGGTGCTCTGAAATTAATATAATTTCCTTGGATTCCTCTGCTACTCTAGTAAATCATTTATTGGGGCAGGCTATTTATGGAAAAAGCCCCTATGCCTCTCTTCTTAAACTAATACATTGGTCCCAAAATACTGCTTTCCAACCTTCAATCTCTCTCTCTCTTTGTCTTCCAATCTGGGTCTGTACAAAACTAAAGATCAGAATGGAAACTTGACATTTGAAAATTAGGAATGAGTTGCAGTTTGGGGAGCGGCTGTCAACAAGTGTTGATAACACGATTTTAATAGGGATTTCCCTGGAGAAAGCAGTGCTGTTTCACCTCCATGGCAATACCAAATCATCTAACTGGACTTGATTAATTTTGGACTTAGTCAAACTCATTTAGTTCTATTTAGATTTCCCTGGCTGATGGAAGGTTGATTAGTTAATTTCAGACTGGATTAATGAACTCTACCAATTAATTAGGGTGAGACTTGTGGGATTAGTGCATTTTACTTACCCACATATAGCTAATTAGAGGCAGGACAGACACTTACAAGCCTGTGGCAGATTAGTGCTTTACAACCCTGACTAGTCTATCCAACCACCTTAATCAATTTCAGACACAATTAGTTAATCAATTTCACACTAGACTAGTCTGCTCAGAATCATGTCATTTCAGAGGCAGCCTGTTTGCCTTAAATTAATCTACTCAGGCCTAAATGATCTGATCTAGAACTAATGAGTTTGGCCACCAGCATGATACGCAGATTAGGATTCAGCTCTGCCTGATTAGTCACTTCAGATGGCTGGTTGTTAAATCTGATTTGAGCCTAATTATAACTATTAATCTTAAATGTGGTTACAGTAGGTAGATGTTGTGATTAAGTGTCTGTAAGGAAATGGGGAGGAATAGAGTTTTGTTAAATTATGGAAAGTAGGAGAGGGGTGTCCCTTTCTTCTCTACTAGCATTAGCCCTTCACTGTCTGTAATCAAATTCTTACTGATAATACTATTCTTCCCATACACTGAGGTTTTTTTTCCTGAGCTCTTTCTTTGTGGATTGCCTGGCAGGAATGGGTCAGGAGACCTAGTGATTATAAGTATCAGTTAAAAGGCAAGGAAGGAAGGGCTGACTCCTGGTTTCTTCAGGCCAGGGGGTGAACATTAACTACTAGCTTTAAATGCTCTCAGTGCAGAGTTGATAGACAACAGCTGCTGACTGGAAAGTGGAAATGTTCTTGGATAAGTACCATGGCATGAGAAGAGGATGCTGAGGTCCTGCTGCTTGGCTCTGCATTTTAACTCTGGTTTGTACATTATCTGAGGCAGGCTGGGCTGCTAGTCTTCCATGAAGAAGCCAGGAGATGTACTGTGTGTGGTAAGAGAGGTACCTGAATGTAATCTCTTGTTCCAGTAGATAGTGCCTTTCATCTGTGCTGACCAGGATTAGGGCCTGGATTCCCAAAGGTATTTAAATGCCTAACTCCCATTGGGATTTCAGTGAAAGTGAGGTACCTAAATTCCTTTGAGGCTCTGGGCCTAGGTCACTCTTGAAAGACCATCATGTTTAAAGGGGGAGCAGAAGCTGGAAGGATAGTGGTGTGGGGTAGAGGAGATCCTGACTAGGGATACTGGGCAGAAGCCCCTGTTCTTCCAAGCAGGGCCATTGCAGCCTTGTACCCAGGCAGAGCAATCCGAACTTAATTTAAGAGTTCATCAGAAGGCTCAGGCACTTAAAGCACAGGGGCTCTATTTACCTGCAACAGGAGGAAGCCAGGCTAAATCAGCCTTGAAGCTGCAGGGAGTCTAGGTGCTTCAAAGCTGCTAGTCGGGTCACTCCGCCGTCCCTTCGACTGCTGGCAAAGCACCAGAGCCTGAAAACAGCTGAGCTGGAATTCAGTTACCACAATTTCATGGAATCATAGAGGATTAGGGTTGGAAGGGACCCCAGCAGGTCATCTAGTCCAACCCGCTGCTCCAAGCAGGACCAACCCCAACTAAATCATCCCAGCCAGGGCTTTGCCAAGCTGGGCCTTAAACAACTCTAAGGATGGAAATTCCACCACCTCCCTAGGTACCCCATTCCAGTGCTTCACCACCTTCCTAGGGAAAAAGTTTTCCCTAACATCCAATGTAGACCTCCGCCACTGCAACTTGTGACCATTGCTCCTTGTTCTGTCATCTACTACCACTGAGAACAGCCTAGCTCCATCCTCCCTGGAACACTCCTTCAGGTAGTTAAAGGCTGCTATCAAATCCCCCCTCGTTCTTCTCTTCTGCAGACTAAACAAGCCCAGTTCCCTCAGCCTCTCCTCATAAGTCTTGTGCTCCAGCCCCCTAGTCATTTTTGTTGCCCTCCGCTGGACTTTTTCCAATTTGTCCACATCCTTTTTGTAGTGGGTGCCCAAAACTGGACCCAATACTCCAAATGAGGCCTCGCTAGTGCCAAATAGAGGGGAATAATCACTTCCCTCGATCTGCTGGCAATGCTCCTGTTAATGCAGCCCAATATGCCGTTAGCCTTCTTGGCAGTAAGGACACACTGCTGACTCATCTCCAGCTTCTTGTCCACTGTAACTCCCAGGTCCTTTTCTCCAGAACTACTGCCAAGCCAGTTTGTCCCAGTCTGTAGCAGTGCATGGGATTCTTCTATCCTCAGGGCAGGACTCTGCCCTTGTCCTTGTTGAACCTCATCAGATTTCTTTTGGCCCAATCCTCTAATTTGTCTAGGTCAATCTGTATTCTATCAATTCAGCTAAACTGCTGCCAACTTGTTTACGCGCACCCTTACAGCGGATAATAAGTGGCTAATACCAATTTCGCTTCAATTGATTCCTTACTGACCTACGCTAAATCGATCTGAGCTAGTTGTAGACAAGCTCTAAGCCTTTGCAGGAGGCTTTGCTTCCAAGCAACTATCATCTAGGGCCAGGCCAGCCATGAACCCAAAGCCGGGACCTTGACGTCTGCCAGAAAAGTGACTGTGTTGCACGCTGTGTTTTTAAACGGGGTGGTGGCCATGACCTGCAGATCCTAACTCAATCACTGGCCTGACATGTGAGTCAGAGAGCATGGTGACAGTGCTCTAAACAACAGCTGTGCTTTTCCCTGACCACAGCACATGTTCCTGTTACTTAACTCTGCTGTTAAAAAAAAAAAAAAAAAAAGACAACAAGCAGAATGGATCGTGTCCTGGCTCTGTGACCCAGACCTGCCCGAGGAGATAAGAAGACACTGATAGTGTCATCCTATCACCCTAAAGATCACAAGGGTTCCATCAGGCTGCAGCTGCTCCACCGATTCTTGTTCCTGGAAGCTCTAAACGGTGCAATAGTGCAAACTGTTTCTGGGTTCAAACAAACAAACAAACGGCACTCGGCAATGTGATCTGGTGCTGAAAGCAAGGAGTGGGCGTCAGGATTCCTGGATTCTATTCCTGGCTCTGCCACTGACTTGCTGAATGATCTTGAGGGAATCATTTCTCCACTCTGTCCTTTGCCTGTCTGTGAAGTGGGTAGCACAATGCTTTATTCTTTGTATTACGTAACACTTAGGGGTTCCCGTCATAGATCAGGACTTCGCTGTGCTAGGGGCTGTACAAACACATAACAAAAAGATCCCACATCAATGGAACAAACAGATGGTCCCTGCCCCCAAAGAGTTCAAGGGAGTGGTGGGAGGCTTACTGCAGGAATATGGTACATCAATAGCTTTCTGTTCTTTGGTGGTGGTGTTGCCATTAGGAGATGTATTGTAGGGTGCACTGTTCCCAGGGGATCTCTTAGCTGTTCTCACCTCAGACTCTCTGATCTTGCCTGCAGCTTCCTCCAGGCCAATTTGTTTTGTTATGAATCACAATAGTTACTGGGAGGTAAATTCCTTCCACTTTGCTCAGCCCACCTGAATGAGAAGCATTTCTTAATGGACAGAAATTGAGCTAAGGGCCAGAACTAAGCCCAGGCAGGACTGAAGGTATCCAAACAGGGCTTCTCCCGGCATTTGGTGGTGGAGGATCAAACCAGGGACACATCTAATGCTGACATTTCTCACACAACTACCAGTGGTAGCCACCTTTCTGAAAGTGACATTCTCACTAATGATTTTGACAGCCCCCTAGGGCTCAATGGGGCAGATACAAGACAAGTGCTCAGATCCTCCAAGGCACTGAAATCAATGTGAGTTAGGCCCTCCACCTAACTCAAAGGTCTTTAAGCACCAATGTCCCTGCCCTGAAGAACTCATAATCAGCAGATAAAGGAGGAGGAAACATTTAACAAAGACCTTCTGTCTCTCTAGGGATTTATACTGCACCCACTGCTACTGTTCTCCCAGAGCTGAGAACAATCAAATCTGTGATGTTGAGGTTTGCCAGATGCTGGTGCTGCTGTTCCAGGGCTTCTTACTCTGTAGGCAACCGTGGGTTTGCGGCATGGACAGCACTTGTTCTGTTGCGCTTTTCTCTAGGTTTTTGCACTGGGAAACAGCCTTCCAATGAGCTTTTAGTAAGAGTTATTAAAAGGGAAATGTAACTATTTGTTCGGTCAGTCCCTGTACAAATCTTAAAGCATGCCATAGGACCAGATTTTTAAAGGTATTTAAGCACCTAGTGAAGTTGGGGACTTAAGCACGTCTGGAAATCCCACTCAGTGCCTGCCTGCATCCTGTAGGTGCTTGAGCACCTTGGAAACCTGACCTGCTAAGCCCTCATTCAAATAGGATCTAGACTCCCTAGCGGTGGCTGAGCGTGCCTCCCGTCCTGCCAACATCCAACACAATAGCACTCTTCAGCAAGAGAGTAGAGGCAGAGGGTCGAGGGACGGGAGAGCTTGGCTGATGGGTGAGAGGCCAAGGTCAAAGCTAGTCCTGGTTGGCAGTTAAAATTGCTGTGATCTGGGGGCCTGCATGCAATCAGCTTGGAAGATCTCAGTCCAGTTCTCGGTGCATCGCAAAGGAGACCGGCCCCAGGAGGCACTAATCGGCAGCACTATTGTTTGCATTCTCCCCATAAAGGCCAAGGTCTTTATGGGCTCTCCTTGCCTCTGGAGGTGGTCCCTGCCCAGGGCATAGACTCCCTGGTCTGCTTGTGTGGGGGACACTTGTGCTGCCACTCTCTAGGCGGTACATGCACACATGTCCTGTGCCTACGCAGAGCAGCGGGGTTGCCAGGGCTGGCATTCCGCCTCTACAGCCTCTCTCTCTTGCACACGCGTGTGCACACACGTGAATGTGAAAAGATGTCTCCAGAATGCTAACAGAATGCTAACTTACAAACATGCTCCCACCCAGCCCTAGCTGATTTGTGGCTAGCAGCACTTTCAATGAAATCTCTGAGCTCAGCAAAACAGGTCCCGTTTCCTCCTGAAGTCCAAGAGAACCCCTGCTCGCGACTGGAAGGCTCACGCTTCCTGCCAGAGTAGCCAGTCTGGAAAGCCCAATGGGTTCCTCTCCTGTGCCCCAAGTCCCCATCCTCTCTCACGGTTCATCAGTCCAAGCATCTACATCACAGTGAAAATCTCCCCAGCCCTAAGCAAAGGGACTAGAATCGGGTTTTAGAGGGAGCCTTTTATGGTCAAGGCTCTTTTATAGAATAAAGACTTGTCTACACAGGGAAATGTACTAGCTTAAAGCGAATTAAGCTACACCGGACAAAGACCACTGTTGTTCTGATATAGGGAGTTACACCAGTATAATTACCGTGGTACAAATGTACCGGTACATTTCCCAAGGAGACAAGTCCGGAGATGCTGGCAGTCCAGGATCTGAGCAGGCAAAGGGCAGCCACTTGGTACTCAAAGGTACCTGTAGCTTTGTACCCTAGCTATGCAACCGCTGTCATGGCAGGACGCTGTCTTGTTATAATGTAGCGTGGATTGACCGGGCAGTTATCCCCATGTGAGCGAGTTGTGCTACTGCACGGGGCCAAAACTTCCAAACTTGGGTTCCGAAGTTAGGTGCCTATTGGAGTGATCTGGCTTTGAGGTGGCGCTTCCACTGCTCCCACTCAGTGGCGAAGCCAGCCAGGCTTTGCACCTGACGAGTCGGCAGGTGGGCTGGAGAGCGAGCCTGCCCCAGGCTCATCAAACAGCAGCCTCACAGGACGGGAGCTGCCAGGGCGCAGAGATGACCCCTGATTGCTGACAGTGTGGGGGACGGAGTGAGGGCAGCCGGCTTCACCAGTGTTATTGAGCATGCTCAGTACAAGCCAAGCAGCAAATCAGGGGGTGGGGGAGGCAGGTGACCCCTCATGCCTCTCCCGCCCCCGCAGATGTTGCCTCTGGCAGGGCGGGCTCGCTGTCCCATCCTATGTGAAAATTCGGGTCGGACGCCTCCTCTTGTCAACTGCATGATACGCTTGACAAGGCACCAGACATGCACCTGAAGGCCTCTGGCGGGGGGGCAGTCACCGCCCCACGTCCCGGCATTCGCTCTGCCACTGCTCCCAGGGGCTTCAGTGGGCCCTGCCCAATCAGTGGTGTAGACTCAAGCAAACAGATGGGCCTTGCTAGCCTGCTCTGACCGGCAGCGAACCTCAGCTCTGCCGAATCACAAGAGGGAGCCTGGTTTTTGGATCTGTGTGAGCCTCTGCATCCCCTCTGCAGATCAAACTGTATCCTATGTCACCAGACTCTGGTGCCGCTACCGCAGCTCACTGCATACATTTTACCCCGCCATGGCCTGTGCTGACCTGTCCTCCCCTGCTGTGCTGTGCAGCCATTTCTGGATGGGTGCAGTCTGGGTCCTTATCCCAGCCTCTTTCAGTGGCCAGGGTTATGGGTGTGTTTTTTCCCACGTGGTTCAGTGAACAGTGGGACGTCATCTCGCGGCGTCATAGGGGAGCTGGGGGGGCCGCTTGTACAGACAGAGGATGCGTGGCCCCAGCTACACAACGGAAGAATCACGGCAGAACTTTGGGCGGCCCCAAAACACAGCAGAGCTGGTGACTGCCTTGTTGCGTGTGGACACCACCCTGCGTGGGTTAACTTCAGTCCCGACTAGTATAGATGGGCCGTTTCATTGTTGCTAGCGTAGTTTCATCCTCCGCACAGGCAGCATTAAAAGAGGTCGGTAACATATCGCCAGTTGTCCTGCGCCCCTTGAGGACACTCTTACATGAGGCTGGAATGCCTGCTCCAGGAGTTGCCTGCACGATAAACATGAGGCCAGCTGTCAGCATGATCCCATGAGTCAAGGTGCTATAATTAACCTGGCCTCCCCTTGCTCCCCACTCCCTCTCCCCTGCCAGTATTTACAGGCCTCTGTGTGGACGGGCGCCGGAATTTGGAATAATAACCTGTTTGTCACTTGAGTTCCCAGATGAATCGGGAACTGACACCCTGATCATGTGAACCTGAGTTTTGGCCATGTCAGAAATGGCCTGAACTAAACCCAGCTCTGTCCTTGTTCTCCTGAAGATGTTCCTCCTGCCAGAAGCCCTGGGTGTCCTGGCCAACTGGGCCTATGTCCCTCAAGCTCTGAAAAGACAGCTGAGCTTCCCGGTAATTCAGATGAATCCTGGAAAGTTCCGGGAGATGCTGGGAGATTTCCATGCTGTGAAGTGGTTTAATTAGGGGCATCTCCCACCTCTGCATGCTGCTGAATAATAGTCTGCGTGGGATGGTGAATAGGACACAGACCTGCAAGTCAGGAGACCTAGAGCCGATTTCTGGCTCTACCGCTGCCCTGCTGGGTAACCTTTGGCAAATCACTTCCCCTCCACAAGCCTCAGTTTCCCTATCGCTAGAACCCACCTTTTGTAAAGCACTTTGGGTGGGATTCACAAATCAATGGGAGCCTAAAATACCTTTGTGAATCCCACCTTTTGATATCTAGGGATGGGATGCACCAGACCAGTGCTAATCATGATTAAATCATCTCCAGCTGAGGTGCCTTTTATCCATGAGTCAGATTCCTCTGAAGTGCACCATAGCCTGGATCGGGGGGAATAATCCCACTAAGCCTTGCAAGAGTTCTGCAAATATTTCAGCCAAAGCACCCCAGCTGGTGGGGGGATTGTGATGGGGCAGGTGGAGATTGCATACTCAATGCCAGAGAGGTGGGGAAATAGCAGCTGTGTGGGGCTGATGGCCTTACACCAGGGAAAGGTTTCTGTAGGCTGACAGTTTCTCCTGCTTTACTCTCCTCCCTGGGGATTCGGAGTCTTCCTATCTAACCCACAAGGGCAATAAATTCAGGAAGCTGCTGAGCCTTCCCAGTGCCAGGCAGAGCTGGGCCCTACAGTTCAGTGCCCAGGGGGGGAGGCGTCCTGTTGGGAGTCGCTCCCATGTAGAGAGGAAAGGGAGTTTCCTTCTCCTAGGGGACAAGCCAGGCAGCTTGCAATCTCCCCTACTAGGACATGAACAATTGGGGTGGGCTCCTCAAGGGGGCCACCTGCTGTCTCCCCCGTCACACTTTGTTCTCCTGGCAGCTGCATCCAGAGAACAAACAGGAACCTGTCTGCTGTCCTACTCCTGCACTAGAGGCCAATGAGTTCAGAGTAGGGGCTGAGTGGCTAAGAGGAGAGGTAACAGCTCGTTATGTTATTACACTCATTAATTTGGGTCAAGAAACCCTCCCACAGCCCTTACCCCCAGGGAGCCAAGCAAGCGTGAGAATGCCTAGGCGTGGGTGCTCAGTACTAGCCTCTTCCTCCCACGGACAGAGATTCTACTGACCGTTTCACAAGCATCAACTCAGCCCTTTATCCTCCTGCAGGAGAGAAATGGAGTTCCCTGCTGGTTACCGTGTGTGACTCGAGACCCTGCAAAAACTAGGGTCCTGTCCACTCATCATGGACTTCAAAGACCATGGAGCCCTTTGTATAGGAGTTGAAGGTTTTACCCCTGTGTCTTTGCAAAATGTGGTATGTGGTGTCTAGCTGTGGCCCTCCACCCCAGAGGTGGCTGCATTTCAGTGGTAAGCAGAATGTTTCTGTATGCACAGTTTATAGAGTGATTTGGGGATTGTAAATTGGACCACTGACTCAGGCTGAGTGCAGAGATCCTTGGCACAGGTGACGGGGTATTTATTGTCAGCACACATGTATATATGCATTATTTGTTTATACATCTATTTAATGCAGACTCTGCCTCTGTCCCTAGGTAGGGAAAGCAATAGACTCTGGCCTTTTAATTCCTGCTGTTCTATTTTTGATTCCCTCCTCTCTAGCCTAGTAAAGGCTGCTCCATTCTAGTCTTTCTGCTGATGAGTTTGCAGGGAGATGAGCAGCTGGGATGAAATTAGCACTTGACTTTGATGTGAACTCTACCCCATGGAACAGTTACTGGGCGGAGCTTCTTTTATTAACACTTCTGCCCTGGAGACTGGCGGCCAGTGGAATCTGTGCTTTAAAAAATAGTCTCTGGAGTCTGATCTGAGCAAAATCCCAAAGTGTCACTGTACAACTACATTTTATTAGAGATGGTGCAGCATCCGCCATAAATACTTAGGGCTCCCTGAAGGTGGAGGGAATGTGCCAGCTTGCTTACCCCTCGTTTACGCTGTGACATCAATCAAAGCCTAATGAGGAGTTTGATACCGGCCACTCTGTTTAAAACAAAATAAAAAATTGTCTAGCGACTTCCATCTTGTGGATCTCAAAGCACATTAGCACTTTACACACCTTAATGAGTCGACCCTCACGATCCCCCTGTGAGCCCGGGAAGTACTGTTTGTATCAGAAGCGGCGCCGTTTATTGACTAGAGCATTGTACTGGGATGCAGGTGACATGATTTTTGTTAATCCTTTGACCTCCAGCGCACGTCACCTCTGGAGCACCAGTGCTTGTCCTCTCAATAGCCATGTCTGAATGAAGCAACTTCCAGTTCCCATGACAAGCCTGCTTTTCTTTTCCTGGTTCCTCACCCACCTCCTTCCAGGATTTTGTTTGCTGCTGAAGGATCTAATCTTGTTCCTGACTTCAACGTGAGCAGACGCTTGCCCAAGGCAATCTGTCCAGCCAAAGAATGGATGCGGTGATGGGTTTCCTTTAACCCAGTATTGATGCTGTAGTTTCTGAGTCAATTAACTGGTGACTTCATTCAATAGCATAAATTTAGCTCATCCCCAGCCTGCCCTGCCCAACATGGTTCTTTACAGTCTATTGATCAGGGCTGTCTCTTTCAGATTCTTTTTCCTCCAACTGTATTACAATAGCTCACGTTTCTCCTGCCCCCTCCCCTCCTGCAAATTGCCATGTTTTCAATGTCTCTAGGTCCCTTTCATTGTGTTTTTCTGTTCTCATTTGCCGCCGGCACCTCCCTGTTTAATATCTGCAGATTACACTCTGAGCCTGATCCATGCGCACGGATCCTTGAGTGCTGCCAACGCTTGTCATGTCTGCTGTTTCCTTAAAGACTTGATTCCTGGAGCTGCATGGTTACTTGTGAGTCTCAGCTTCCTTTCTTTAAGTAGGTAAGTTTCTAGCCCTTCTGGGTACAAAGAAAATGTGGAAAATGGGACCCAAGGGTCCCCTAAAGGCTCAGAAAGCAAATAAGTTCCCCAAATTGTACTATTTGTAAAACATCTTCCTGATTTGGGGGGCCTGACTCATTATTTTTGAATGCCTGGGGTTGGCCATGCTGCTTATACCTGCATGGAGTCCAACTGGGGTCTGTCAGAGCAGCTCCAATGACAGGATCAGGGCCTTACATCCCCAGTCCCTCCTCTTCTAAACTGTTGCCGCTGTCTCAGGGAAAGGTTCCCATTGACTTAGTCCACACCACCTCCTGGATTCACGAATGAAGCCTCCCACTACCCCGAAGGTCGGGAATAATCATCCCATTTTACAGATGAGGAAGCTGAGACACACAGGCCATAGCTGCATTCATGCTACCACGCATGGCATGGATTGCATAGGGTGACCAGACAGCAAGTGTGAAAAATCAGGACCGAGGGGGAGGGGCAATAGGCACCCATATAAGAAAAAGTCCCAAATACCAGGACTGTGTCTATAAACTCTGGACATCAGGTCACCCTGGCTCGTAGTGGAGGGCGGGTGAATCCAGTTTAAACGAGGTACCAGAAGCATTGCAGGCACCGTGCGATCTATTCTAGACGCTACCTGGTGGCTAACAGCTAGCACCCCACACGCGCTGGTGCTCTCACCAGTGGTGGGAAATCCTGAAGGCAAAAAGGCTAGCAGAGGCCCAGGCAAAGTGACCCAGGGACTTGGTGAATGTCCTGTGGTACAGGAAATGGACACCAGGAATCCTGACTCCCCTAGCCCCCTGCTTTAAGCACTAGTGCACACTCCTGCAAAGAAGAGCAGAACATGGTGGATTTTCCAAAGCACGTCCGTGAGGTAGGAGTGCAAGTCCCTCCCTCCTTGCCCCATTTAAAGTCAAGGGGATTCATGCTCCTAACTCTGCACTTCTGAAAATTCCCCCCGAAGGGTGATACTGTGAGCAAAGGAGTAAAGTCAGCACAGGAAGGGAATCCAAGGACACACAAGTGTGACAGGCAGAGAAAGGGGATATAAGGCCAGCAAGATAAAGCACAGGCAGAGAGAGCTGGAAAGTGTTGTAAGTAGGTGCCTTTCCCAATATGCCCCCAGCTGCCCATGTCCTGTAGAAACTAGACTCACTGACTTAATGAGGTTTGCTTTTTTTAAATGCAGAAATTAACAATAATACACAACATTCAACTCAAACCTCCTCCCCCAGCTGGACTGCACTTCAGATTCCTCCCTCAGGACTGCTCAGCCCACACCCTAGGTTCTCTTTCTGGATGGCCACTCTCACCTCCATTATATGTGAGTAGAGTAAAATGTCACATGATTTAATAAGTCAGCAGTATCCACTCAACATTCCCTGCTACCAAGGTAGGGCACCAGACTATTGCAGCATCTATTGAATTTAAGGATGACCTGCAAAAAGAAAATAATTTGTGTTTAGGCTTATCATATACTGAAAGACCTCTCTTGTTGGTTTTTGTTTTCAAGTGTGTGAACTGTTTTATTTGCTTGCTTTTCATGTTAGAAATTCAGGGCTTGTCTTCCCTAGAAGGTACTATGGAGACTACAGAACTTGTGAAACAATGACATCAAAAAGTCAAAAGAATGAGAGCTGAATGGTGGAGGGGAACGAAATTTTTAGCCAATGTGTAAACTCTGGTTTTTGTATGGTTTACACCCATGTAATGTCAATGACAAAAGAACATGTTGGAGAAAGGTAGCTTTTGTTAAAGATTCAACACCCCTGCAATTAAGGCAAGAGAGCTCTGAGGCCTCTACAAACTCCTCTGAGAAAGGACTTGGTGTTTATAAGGCTAAACATGAGCAATAATACAAATAAAAACCTTTCCGCTCTGATTTATCCATCACAAAGAGATGGGGGGAAAGGAGGGGCAACTGCCCCTTGGATTTTAGTTCCCCTTTAAGTAAAAGCACAGGGCTGGGAGTTGGGCAGAGTTCCTGACTCTACCACGGCTTTCTTCTGTGATTTTTGTGCAAATTACTGTGCCTCAGTTTCCCTCGGGGTTAAATGGGGCTACTCCTTACATCACTGAGTGTCATCAGGTCCAATTAACAGCTGATAGAGCATCTTCTGTCCCGCACAGCAGAAACGGCCTGGGCCTTTGGAGCAGCTGGATCTGAGTTCTAGCCCCGCTGCGCCCATGAAGTTTTGAATGGCTGGGCTGTGCTACACGGCGCTGGCTGTGAAGTCCCAGGTGCCCATTACAGAACTGTAGCCTGCAACGAAACAGATGGGAAGCCACACGAACCCAGCCTACGTCTCTTGTTCAGCGGCTCAGGGCTTATGGGCTAAACGTCCCTCCTGCCCTTTCTCCTATACCGCTCCCAGCACCCTGTCATCAGCATTGTCCAGCTCTGGACCCTTCCCGGATTTCAGATGGTTTGTCACTGAGTCAAGGAAATGCTACTTACTGGCTGGTAGGTTTCCTGGCCAGGCTGGAACATGACGATCTCCGAGTTCAGGCTGATGTCCAGTGGATGGAGATTGTGGTTGAGGGGGAGCACCTGCCCACTGAGTCAGCTGCTGTTTTGGTCCCAGAACCCACCTTCCCCCTACTGCCAACTTGCATCAACTGATTAGTCAGCTGAGGAGTGATCGCTCGGCTGTCACTCTGCAGACAGAACCGTGAAAGAGCTTTTGAGCAAAGAGTGCCCATAGCTGTGTGCAGTGATACCCGACTCGCCTTCCGTTTCTGAAGTGGGTGGGAAGGGAAGGTAGCCAGACCCGAAGCTAAGAATATAGTGGAACTTTTTTGTTGCCCCCTGCTTGTAGTGGTTCTGTTCTGTTCAGGTTCTTTTACTAGGCCCATCATCATGGTATCTGAGCACCTTCCAGCAGTGCATTAAGCCTGGCAGGTGTGGTTCTGGTTGGGGACTGATAAAGAGCGAGGCTTTCTGCTTTGACTGTGTTTATTATTAGAGGATCTGAAAGGACTTTATAAACACTTACCCCTCACAGCGCTTCTGTGATAAGCGGGTATTTAAGGTGGATAAACGGCGGCACAGAAAGTAACTCACAAGAGGCCACATGCTGAGTGAGTGGCAGACCCGGGAATAGAGCTCCGGTGTCCTGACTCCCAGCTACCTGGCTGTGACCACTAGACACACTAGTCCTGATCCTCCATTGCCCTGCAGCTGGTGCAGTCACTTATATCTGTTCTAAGTGGATGGCCAAGCCCCCCCATTCTGATCTGGGACCGTTGTATGCTCCCTTTGCACAGGTGTAAATGACTACACACGAGGCAGGGGGGATCCTGGCTGACTGCTTCCCCTCTAAATACAGGAGCCTGCAGTGGGTACCCAAGCCCAGCTCTTACACAGTCCTCTACCTCTGCCAGCGTTGCCTACTTGTGGAGGGTTTTATATTGCATCGAAGGCTGAATCATAGAGCCCTAGCAGTTTGGGACAGAGAAGACCCGTGATAGCTGACCACAGCCCATGCACTTCCACCATTTACGAAGGTTTTGGCTAAGATGGTTCTAAAAGTCTGAAGCAAGGGGGCTTCCATCACCTCTCCCAGGAAGACCATTGCCCAGCCCAGCTCCCTGGGAGGAAGCTTTTCCTGAAATTCAGCTGACACGTTCCCCTTGTTAATTTCAGCCCTTGGCGCCCAGCTCCGCCTCCCGGCACCACACTAAATAATTCCTCTCACCCCTTGGGGTGAGCACCCCTCAGATACATGCAGCTTGCTTTCACCGCCCCTCTCCGCTGTCGCTGAGCCACGCTAACCGTATTCGGCACTTTTAACCTTTCCTCTGGAGCCCGTTCCTCCTGCTCCATGCTCATTTTTAGTTGCTCTCCCCTCATGGTGGCCTCTGACTTCCCCCAAGTCATGTCCCATGCGGCCAAGGTGTTGGCCCCTCGCTTATATCAAGTGCAATGGTCAGATTGGTTTGTCCCCCCGCCATCCCCCTACCCCGAGGCAGGAAGGAATTTATTTTTGCCCTTCTTTCAAGGGCCCCTCAGCTGCAGATAAAGAATGTCTCCGTTTTCGGCACTGCCAGTTAGGTCTTGGGCCACACAAGCTTTCCTTGCCCTTACGATCAGCAGTTCAGCTGCACCAGTGCTTGGAGCCCTAGTGCCAACTGGGTGCTAGGGGCAGCTGGCGTTTTAACCGCAGTGATTCTAGACCCGCCGCATGGGGAGCAGTGGGGAAAGTGCCAGGGGACTGGCTGCAGCAGTGCAATTGCTGTTGCCACCACCCCACCCAATGCCTGTTCCCCGCTATCCTCACAACAAAGGATGCTTGCCCCTGGGCACCGTTACGATGTCCTGGAGCAGAGGAACAGCTGAGTTTCACCTGCTGTCACATCAGGCTGGTGGGCTGGGTCTGATTCCAGCCTGACCCAAACTTCTTGGGGAGGTGTGCTAGGAAGCAGGTAGCTGGGGCTAGAGAGCATGTCAGGGAATCGATCCTACATGGGAGAGGAGATTTTCAACCTACAGACGACGGTTCCTGGTCCACATGCCTCCAGTCCCATTTAAATATAGTTTGCTTTTCCCTTGGTTCTCCTATCCATCACTCTGCCTCTGCGAGGTTTGCTTCCTCAGGGATTGGGGGCCACCAGTCAGCTGGTCTGGCATGTTTTCACTGAAGGGTAAACAGGATGTTTTTCCCTCCAGCTCTGAGTAGAAACTCGTGGTAGGAACACTTGCGTTTCTGGATTCTCCTGATCGCCTTTCCAGTGAATCACCTGCCACTCACAAGCCCTTCTGCTGAAGAGTCGGGGATCCTCACAACAACCCTCTGTCCTTGTTAAAATTTCCTGGGAGTCACTGATAAGCACCTACAGATTTGCTACTATTGACACAGAGAAAGTGGGACATTGTAGGGTTACCCTTTTGCTGATGCCGGGACAATAGAGTGAGGGGCATGCTAAAAACCCACACAGCTGTGTCTAAAAGAAAACAAGTTCCTAGCCCTAAAGAGCTGACAGCCTGTTCTGCATAGATAGAGAGAACATGACTAAAGACAATGTGAGCGTGATATCAGGGGTGGGGGAAGATCAACGGGGTGGCAAAACCAGGGGAGAATAGGAGGGGAAGGAAGATCTTTGGAGGAGCCGTAAAATTGATATTAATAAGCATTCCCATGTGCTGAACAACTGCAACACCCCTTGGGTGGTGCTCGGTTGTGGTGTTGTGTTGCATTAACAAGAGCAAGATTGCGCCGGCGGGTTTACGGGCCTATAATGCCATGAAATGCTTAATTAGCGGTAAGAGGCTTAACATAACATGAAGATGCCCGAGGCCCAGAGAAGGAGGGAGACCCACTGGAGCTTAGCAGGGCTGGGTGGCTGTGAAGCTCTGAGATGGAGAAGAGCAATCGAAGACTTGTGGGGGAAGGATGGGTGGAACTGCGTGATGCTGAGCCGGGATCAAGACTTCCTGCTGGAGCAGGTGCAGAGTGGGTTGGAGGAAGGGGTTTTTTCGTGGCTAACCCTTTCATGATATGGATGGCTGAGGACAGGCTGGGGCTCAGAAGGGTGATGACTCTGTTTACAGCTGCATCTCCAGTTTCTCTTTGTCCTGAAAGACACTGCAAAATCCCTGGAAGTGTAGCTGTGCCCAGCCCCGGACAGGTTGTCCTCAGCCTTGTTTACAGCCCTCTCGCTCTCTGGAGGGGCGATTGCTCAGTCTCACATGTGACAGGCATTGCAGCTCGAAACTCGACCCCTTCTCCCGCACATGTGACCCTGAGATAAATTATAAATAGACAAGTGAGAGGGGACAAAGACAGGAGCCCCAGGCTGAGTTTTAGGAAAGGAGCAAGAAGCTGAATTCAGAACCTGGTCTAGTGCAAGAAGCCAGGAGAGAGCCAGGACAGTTTACCGAGACGCTGCCAACCACCCAGGAGGCGCCGGCAGCAGGATATAACTTGGAGAGGTTGGCCAGCACGATGGATTACCAGTCCAGCATTATCCGCGATGCAAACCCCATGGAGAACCTGGAGAAGCAGTTGATCTGCCCCATCTGCCTGGAAATGTTCACCAAACCCGTGGTGATCCTGCCTTGTCAGCACAACCTGTGTCGGAAATGTGCCAGCGACATCTTCCAGGTCAGTGTCGTGCAAACGGAGCCTAGAGCATCAGGCCAGGCTGCATCCGGTAGCCCGGTCACAGGTGGGAATTCTTGGACAGTTGTGTGTTAAACCAACATCGCGTTCACCGGCGATCAAACCTCTACAGCCAGAGGCTGCTTGCGGGAGAACTGAGTCCGGGGAGGGGGCTGGGAAGTGGCTGGAATGGACCGTCTTCCTTGTGTGGTCCCTGGATGGGGACGTTCTGAGAGCCGCTGATACCAGCACTGGGCGGGGATAGACATGACTCTGGGTAGACCAGAAATTCGACTCTAAGTGCTGTAGACTGTGCGCTAGGCTGTGCTTGTCCATAAGGGGGGGGGGGGGGCGCTTATCTCTATGTATTTCTAGAATGCCCATCGCTAGTGTGATGGTGCCAAAGGGCTACAGCCACCTCTCCTTGAAGTCACTGGAAAGAATCCCCTTGACCTCAATGGGAGTTGGATCGAGACCACGGCATCTGAGCCTGGCTTGGCAAATGGTTCCAGAACAGACCCTTCTCTCCTCCCTGCTCTTGCTGCTTAGAGGGGAGAGGAACCAGCTGATAAAACTGGTCCCTCCTTTGCTGAGCTGTGCGGTTAGTGTCAAACCTTCACAGCAATAAAGAGAAAGGAGAAAACCAGGCATGAAAGGGGAAATCAGCCCCCGCTTGTTGGAATGGACTCGAGGGATGGAGGCCTTATTTGGCTCGGGGACGGGGGCAGCTGTGCAGGGAGATGGGGCTGTCCCAGCTTTTTTATAATTAACGGTTGAGCCTGGAAATGGAGAGAGAGGGCACTTTCCCCCATGTAATCAGCCAGCCAGTCCAGACCTCTTTGTGCTTGTAACAACAAGAGGCAGAATGTCGAGGTCTCGTTCAGTACAAATCCCTCACTGGGAATTTTGCCTCTGCAAAAACTGAACGTCTGATTCTCCACTGCCACGCAGCTGGTGTGCTCATTCACGCCTGTGTCGCGTGCTCCTACTAGTGCAAGAGGGAAATTCTGATTCGATGGCTTTTTTCACTGGGATAAGTGACCCCAGAAGGTGCCGAGCAGTGGAGAAATGAGCACTGGGTCAGGATCTTAATGTCTCAGTTTAATCAGTCCATTAATAAACCTGTTTACACCCATGTAGCAAATTTGGTCTGAGGATCTCAAAGCGTTTGTAAAACATTAATGAATTAAGCCTCACAACATCACCCTACGCAACAGGGAAATATCATTGACATGCTAACATTGCTCTTAAGATCCTTTTCTAAAGGGTAGGGGCAGACGTGTGTTTAAAGCAGAGGTCTAGGAATCAGGATTCCTGGGTTCTATTCCTGGATCTGCTACTGGGTGACCTTTAATTTGCCTCGGGTGCCCCATCTGTACAATGGAGACAATATTTGCCTTCTTCACTCGGGTTTTGTGAGCCTCACTTCATTCATCATGAAGTGTTTAGAGATCCTCTGATGGAAAGTGCTGGGGTGGGCACTACAGGGATGCATGTTCTATCCCTGGCGGAACGCTGGGTAGCCATGGTGGTGTTTAAATGGGTCCATCTCTCTGTCTCAGACTGAGCAATGGTGGGTTTTAAGGCTGTTGCGAGTGTCTGTGTGTCTGAGGTGACATTAACCTTTCACCTTGTGCTGGTGGTACTCACAGGCTGCTAACCCGTATTGGCAGACCCGGGGAACCACCCTCTCAGGGGGGCGGTTTCGTTGCCCCTCCTGCCGTCACGAAGTGATCCTGGACCGTCACGGAGTCTACGGGCTGCAACGGAACCTCTTGGTGGAGAACATCATTGACATCTACAAGCAGGAGTACTCCAGGTTAGCAGTGCTACTCAGTAGTTGGCATGAAATGATCTTTTACCATTTCTCTCTGGCAGGAGCTAAAGGGAAAAACTTCCCAGGGATGAACGATTTTCAATTCATATTCTTCCTGGCACTCACCCAACTCTCCCAGGCAGAGCTCCCTCATGTCCATATTGAACTAATACAGATAATTCCTTTCATTGACCAGAAACAGATCTCACACATCCAGCCTGCACTAATCCAGATCATTCCCCCTAGTCCATATTAATCCAAATAGCAGCAAAGCAAATGTCGCAGGTTGATAAGACCATCGTTTGACACCAGCTATATCTGAGCCATGGATTCCCAGCTTCGCCATTGACCTCGTGCAAGAAACTCTCCTTTCTCTAGCAGCCGGTTAGTTTGCTTAAGCAAATTAGCCAGCTGGGTGAGAACTTGTGGCAATAACGACGCTTGGTCATACGGAGTGCCTGGGATCTCCCCCTGCAAAGGAGTGGATTCAGAGAGAATAGCTGTGCACACTGGGGGATTTTAAGAGAGCAAATTCTGGGGATTTCAGAAAACTGATGAATATGGTGGATTTGGAGAAGTATTACAATTCCTGGGCCTAATTCTACTCTCGCCCTAAGCGTAATCAGGAGTAACTAATTATTGCCAACCCCAAACATTCAAAAATCATGTGTCAAGCCTCAAAAAATCATGAGATGGGCTTAAAATTCATGGGTTTTTTTGCAGTGTGTGTGTAAATAAATAAATGGTCGGTCTTTGTTATTTGCCTTTCGTGTTCAGAGCTGTTGGAATGCACTCAGGTTGTCTTCTCAAGATTTTCTCCACATTCACAAGCCCCAGAACTTGGGTGGTGTTGGCAGGTGAGGTTAATAAAAGATGAGAATCTCATGCTATCTCTTGATTCCAGCTGTTGAAACTTCCAAAAAACCCCATCAAATATTAGCTGCATTGAAATCTCACAAGCCTTACACTGCAGCAGAAGACAATCAAGCTCTGTGATTGCAGAAGAAGGCGAGACTATTTTTGATTCCTTATTATTTATGTTACTTTAGCACCTAAAGGCCCCAGTCAGAGACCAGGTCCCATCGTGCTAGGCACTGTACAGACGTGAAGTACAAATACAGAGTTCACCCCAGACTGCATGCAGCCTTCTACTGAGAAGGAATAAAACAAGGACTCAGAAATTGCCAACAGGGCTTCAGAAGGGACTGCTCAGTAGTTTGAAGGGAGGAAATGATTTTGTGCTAGATGGAGAAGTGGGGATCAGACCAACCAGGAATGTAAAGTCACTGGCAGTTTGTAGGAGAAAAGATAAGGACAGCAGGTTTATAACTGGCTAAAGGGAATACGATCAGGATGTACAGCAGAGAGAAAATAGATCCATTCATAAATGAGGAAGGGTGTGAAATCAACAGTGATTCCAATGACCTGATCTTCATTTTTAAAACTGGATCTAAACGAGAAATATACAGAGAGGAGGCATGAATGACCGGGAAGTGATGACTCAGTATATAGGTGCTGATAAAATGCAGGCACGGGAATAGGAAAAAGAGAGTATTTATAAGTCAGCAGGTGCAGATACAGATTCCAAGGTCTTAAAAGAATTAACAAATGAATTTACTGAATCACTGGCAATATTATTTTGAAGTCATGGAGATGGAGACAGATGCTGGGGGGGGGGGGGAGAGGAGGATATGGTACCAGTGTTTTAAAGAAGGTGTTTAAGCACGACTGCAGTACTTGCAAATACCATCTGCTAAATCTAGTTCCAGTAGTGAAATAATGGAGCTAACTTTATTGAAAAAGAACTCATGCCCAGATCTGCTTGATCGCCCTTTTTAAAATCATGTCGCAGAGAAGAGGGGTCAAAAGCAGTTGCAGTAATACAGCCAGAGTTAGCTGAGCTTTTAATATCCTAGGCCAGATCCTCAGCTACTGCAAATTGGTGTCATTCCACTGCCGTCAATGGAGCAGGGCCGATCTGCACCAGCTGACGATCTGTGGGGCCCGTTGCCTCAAGCTCCTACTTGAGAAAGGAATTGAGATTGGCTTGAGGACTGTGACACAGATAATAACCGGCCAAATGAGCACAAATCTAGAGCCACGGTAGCAGGGTAGGTGATGGGGTGAAACAGTGTCAGTCAGTGAAGTGGAACAATACCACAGCAATTGGCTGTTATTTGTTGTCGTCACTTATAAGAAGTGCCATACTGGGTCAGACCAATGGTCCATCTAGCCCAGTATCCTGTCTCCAACAGTGGCCACAGCTTCAGGGAGAGTGCACAGAACAGGGCAATTTTGGAGTGATCCATCCGTCTTCCACTCCTGGCTTCTGGTAGTCAGAAGTTTAGGGTCACTCGAATGGGGGGGTCGCATCCCTGATCATCTTGGCTAATAGCCACTGATGGAGCTATCCTCCGTGAACTTATCCGGTCCTTTTTTAAAGCCAGTTATACTTTTGGCCATCACAACATCCCCAGGTGATGGGTTCCACAGATTAACTGTGTATGGCATGGAAAAAGTACTTGCTCTTGTATGAAACCTGCTGCCTATGAATTTCATCAGGTGACCCCTGGCTTTTGTATTGTGGAAAAGGGTAAATAACACTTCTCTACTCAGTTTTTCCACAACATTCATGATTTTAAAGACCTCTACCATATCCCACTCCATCCCCTCCAATGCTTATTATTGTTGTAGCAGTTAGAGGCCTCAACCAAGACTGAGTTCCCATTGGGCCAGGAGCCACCAACGGAGGGAGGGGAAACAGGCACAGAGAAAGAAAGTGACTTCTCCAAATTGCAACGTTGCCAGATATCATAATTTTATCACAAGTCTCGCATTATTCGGTATCTTCCTTTGAGCCCCAGCACCTGGAATCAGGAGATTATGAAACTCTCAGCTTTAATTAAACCAAAAAACAAGTTTCTAGCCTTCCTGGTTGCCGAGAAAAGTTTGAAAATGTGACCCCTAATTGCGGAAAACCCTGACAGCCAACAAAAGCACCCCATAATAGACTAATGGTTTTAAGCCGATCCCATGACTTTTGGCAGCCTGCCGGACTCGTGGTTTTTGAATGCCCTGGGTTGTCCATATTGAAGTTGGCCCAAGTGACTTTATTTAACCTCTCTTTTAAAAATCTCTCAGCTGCAGTCATTCTGCCTAAAAGGGGGGGAAAGTAGGCCAAAGTCACTGTTGGTGGTTCCTAGCCAACTGCCTGTGCTTTAAATATACTATAGGTTTCTGCAGAAGGAAATAAGGAGCCAGTAGCACCATAGGTTTTGCAATTAAGAGGGTAGCGTGAGCCTTTGCATCATGTGTCTATAATTAGGATATTCCGCATCATCCTTGTATCTTGGATCTAACCATTAGTGGCTCTGTAACCCTGATGGACCCAGTGGCTTCAGTGGTCACAACTGATGGGGAAGGAGGAGAAAGGAGGGACAATTGAACTAGGTCTCCACGCTCACGGAGGCCCCAAAATGTCTGTAATGTCTGTGTAAAGAATGTGACATGGGAGGCGGTGGGGCCCCAGCAAATGTGTTGTACCAGGGCCCCAAATTTCTCTCGACGGGTCTATCAGTGGCCCCAGTAGCCACAGTGGTGTGTGGTGGACTAGAGTTGTGCCTGCTGGGAAATGGCAGCCTGCGGGTTATCAGTTTAAACACATCTTCACAGAAAAGCAAAGGAGCTGGGGGTTGGCGCTGGACAGGAGAATCTCTCCCAGGAGGACGCCTGGCACAGAAATGCTCTCCGCGCTGTTGAGTGAAGGTCCTGGAGGGTTCACTTGCTATGATTAAACACAGAGCTCTGCACGGACAGAGCGAGCTGATCAGAGACCCTGGCACATACAGGCGCAGGCTCTAAACATGACATCACTGATGAGGGTGACATTGGAGACGGGTTGGGATTTGATCCAAAATCCACTGTACAAAGCAAAGTCCATGTTCTGGTCTCCATTACAGCACTATAAATCCAGATTAGCTCCACTGGACCCAGCGACTCCCCTGGAGTTAGTCTGGGTTTGCACTGATGTAACTTAAATCAGACTCTATAAAGCCTATAACTCAGATTAGGTGTTGGGAAAGCCAGTCCTGGTAGTACTTCAGCTGTATAGACCACAGTCTGGTCTCTGCTTCGTATCACGGTCCTGTGGGTGTTTCAATCTGTATCTGCCACAGCTCAAATGCGATTAAACGCTGCTCCAGGCTGTTTAACCCTGCCTGGTTTCTTGCTCTTTTCAGCAGGCCCCTGAAGAAAGGAAACCACCCCATGTGCAAGGAGCACGAAGACGAGAAGATCAACATCTACTGCTTGACCTGCGAGGTCCCCACATGCTCCATGTGCAAGGTCTTTGGAGCTCACAAAGACTGTGAAGTTGCACCCCTTCAGAATGTCTTCCAGGGGCAAAAGGTACTGGCTGGGTCACTGCTGCTTCCCCCTCCTCAGTATTAAACTGTGGCCTGCCCTCAATGAGACGCTCCACAGCGGGGCCAGAGCCTGCGATTCCTAGACCTCAACCGGGGACTCACATCCACTCACCCAGAATGCAGATGAGGTCTCCGGGGGGATGGGCTTCTCCTGCATCTGTGATGTGCTGAGCTAGGGCGTTTCAGGAATAGCTTCAGCGTCTGAGCACTGGGGTATTAATAGGCAGAGGTGACGGCAGTCGAGAAGCAGTCGTCCGTCTATGTTTAGAGTCACTCGAGAGCTGGGCAGCAAGGGCCAGCCCTGGTCCCAAAGGGAGCAGTTCCTACAGCTGTGAGCAGACCCATGTGAGCTGAGGTCTTTCCCTGGGGACCTTGGATGAGATCCAGGATGGCAAGATCTCCCCCAGGATGGGGGCACCCCTCTCCCTGTTTAATGGGGGAGAAGCAGGGATCCCTAAGCAGACAGATGTTCATTTTTCCCTGGCATCCAGACCCTTTGGGTGGGTTAGGATGGGCCATTGTATCACAAACTCCCATAGACAAACCTTCCTCCTTCCCCCCCATACGCACCTCCATGGACCCTCTCCTGCCAGTCAGGATTCGCTCCCAGCTCCACGATCCAAGGGCATCTAGTGCCGTTCCCCTGCCCACCGCCCACCCAGCAACCCCGGAGGGCCCAGCACAGTCAAGGCTGCCCTTCTGGCTCCCATCCCCACCGGGAGACAGTTTCGAGGCTCTTCTTGCTTTGCGCATGTCCCCAGCTTTGAGACTGCATTCCTCCTCTCTAGCCCCTACCTGCAGACAGTCAAGGCCTTTCCCCTTTGTCCTACCTCTCCTGTTCCTGAAAAAGCTCTAGCCTTCGCTGTAGGAGGTTAAAAAAGAAATCTAAACCCACTCTGGCCCACCGTCCTTTCTGCTCACTCGCCCTGCCCCCCCCCCCCTTGAGACAGCACTGCAGGCCTTCACCCATGCCTGGTGGTGTAAGGGTTAAATCTATTTCTGTTCCTCTCTCTCTCACAGATGGAGCTGAGCAACTGCATCTCCATGCTGGTGGCTGGGAATGACAGAATCCAGACTATCATCAGCCAGCTGGAGGACTCGTCCAAAACCACTGAGGTGAGGAATGAGAAAAATGACCCAGCCCTTCGAAATCTGAGTGGCAGAGACGAAATTCAACCCAGAGCAATGTCCTTGAATGGGTAATGCAGGTGTCGCCTAGGCAGGGTTGGAAGCAGCTTCCCTCTCTGCTCATGTAGCTGAGAAACCTGTTTAATTCAATGGGGGCGGGGGGGCTTTTATACAAAAATGGTGGGTTAGAAGAGGAGGGGACTGTGGGAGCTAGTGGTTAGAGCAGGCAAGTGGGAGTCAGGACTCCTGGGTTCTATTTCCAGGTCTGGGAGGGTCTAATGATTAGAGCAAAGTTCTGAAAGTTAATACGCCTGGGCTTCATTCCCAGCCCTGCCACAAACTCACTGGGCGACACAGGGCAAGTCACTTAACCCATCCGTGTCTGTTTCTCCATCTTAATGGAGCAGGATTCCAATTCTTACCCAGGTTTCGATGGAAATCCCAAATGGTGGTAAGACAAGGTGAATGTCCCATGCCCTGCTCTTAGGACGGAGAGGTCAGAGACACTTTAGGCTATTTATGCACACACATTCTCCCGAGGTGCGAACCATAACATGGCAATGAGCAGTAAACAACACACGAGAGCCATTGGCATCTGTCTTCCTCCCTGTTTTGTGGTCTTCACACAGCCTTGAGAAGCGTGCCATCCCGCATCCTGTCCCATTGTCTACATAGTCAATCCACACTCGCCATGAGCACCCCCTGCCCCTACCACCGGTCCCTAGATCATTCAGCATTTTGCAAAATTTGAGTTAACAAAACTGGAGCTAAATGTAATGATTCTCAGCACTATGGATGTGCAAAGCATTATTATAAAGGGTCCAGGTGGTAAAATAGGGGGCGGTCACACTATGGTCATTATCAGGCTAAAATAACACTACCCCAGAGAGAGGATATCTGCTGATGTTAATAATAATACTTTGCATTCTGTCTTCAATGTGATGTTCTCAAAGCCATTTGCAAACCTTTGTTAAATGATCCTCCCATCTGCCTGTGAAGGGAGCATGATTAGCCTAATTTTTCGGCCAGGGAAACTGAGTCACAGCACGGAAAAGTGACTTACTCAGGATCACCCAGTTGTTGTTTCTTGCGTTATGGTAGCGCCAAGGAGTGCTAGTCATGGATCAGGACCACATTATGCTAGAAGCTGTACAACTACAGAACAGAGAGATGATCTCTTCCCCAAAGAGCTTACAGTCTTGGGCCAGTGCCAGCGCTGAGGGTAAAATCCCCAAGTCCTGGCTTCCAGTCCCCTGCTCTGACCACTGCCTCCCCTAGTAACAGGTAAAGTGGTTTCCATTTCCCCTGTTGCTAGTGCCGCTCAGTATATTTGTAGCATCGGCAAGAGAATCTAAGGGATTGCCATGTGGCCAGGAGCCTCTAGAAACTGCTTTGCCCAGAGACAAGGGCTAGATCGAAGTTCGACTCGAGATCTGAGCTCTGCATGTTTGCAAGCTGCCTGCGGCTGAGTTCGTCCTGTGTGAGCGTGACTGTGCAGCTGTGACATCTCCAGCGGGGATCTGGGAGCGGACCTGTCCCCTTTGCTTCATGCCCTTCATTCGTTGGCAGGACAACAGCCGGCAGCTGAAGCAGGAGCTGTGCGAGAAGATTAATGCCCTTATTGCAATCCTGGAGGAGAAGAAGAGTGAGCTGCTGCAGAAGGTCACCAAAGAGCAGGAGGAGAAGACCAGCTTGGTGCAGACCTTGATCCAGCAGTACAAAGAGCAGCTGGACGAGTCCACCAAGCTGGTGGAGACAGCCTTTCAGTCCCTGGAGGAGACGGGAGGAGCCACTTTTCTCATGGTGAGTGGCTCCTCTCTGGCCAAGGCCTGGACACAGAGAAGGATGGAGTCTGGTTCTAGCAGGGTGGTTAACCGGGTCCACCCCCCCAGCCCCACAAGTTAGATTCAGCCTCCCAGTCTCCTCCCATCTCAGCCCAAATCAGCAGCAATCAGCTGTGCCCTCCACCGACCTTGACCCCCCGCTTCAGCCCTTAGTCCTCACCCAGGATCCTACCTCTGTGTGTCCCCGGGTGGACTAGGTTTCTAGGGCGAACTGCGGGCTTTCAACACGGCGAGAGGGAACAACCTAGAGTTCCCAAGAGCGGCTGGAAAAGCTGATCTAACTCTGGTGGAGCGGGCAGTGGCTTGCAATTCCAAGCCCCAAATCACAGCCCAGCCCCCACTTGGCATGACAAACCCTGCTTTGCGCTGGCGACATTGCATCTGGCGCCAGCTTCGTACTAACCTGAACTGCTGCTTTTATCCGCTTCCTGGTAACGTTTTACTCACTTTGTTCTTTCCCCTCTCTTCCTCTCCTTTGCTCTCTTCACAGAATGCCAAGCAGCTCATTAAAACGTAAGTCCCCGGGGTTGCCTTTTTAAATTGCTGCTTCAGGGCCACAGTCTGAGACGCTACAGCAACGTCAAAATCCACCCAAGGATTGTTCCCGGAAAATAACAGCCGTTCCCAGTACGAGCCCGGGTCCAGTTTAATGCTTAAATACCAGGCTCCTTTAAAAAGAATCCAGGCGAAAGCAAATTCCGAGCTGCTGTCAAGTTTCTCTGTTACGATCCCCCCACTTCCTCCCAACTAGCGAGAGACTGGAATAGAATGGCAGGTTCTCAGGTATTGAGCTCCTCCGTTGAGCCCGCCTGACTCCAGCACTTGAACTCTGCAAAAGGGAGGAATACAGAGTCCCACCAGGGGGTGGATCGTGTTAGCTCCAGCGGAGACACAAAAGAACATCTCTGGAAAGGCCTGGGGAACCTTGCACTGGTTTAATTTAAATTGCTTTTTAAAACGATCTGCTTATGCTGGTGCAAAAGGCTGTGTGGATACTAATTTCACTTTAGCTTAAACTGATTCCCCATTGGTTTAGCTAAACCAAAACACGCCAAGTTTAATCCAGAATCAGGGTGTCCACACAGGAGGCCGCACCAGTTTAGCCAGGATGGTTGAAAATCACACCTCAAGTTAAACAAGTGCAACTTTCTCCTGGAGACCAGCCCTAGGTAAGGAAGAGTCTGGATGGAGAGGTTGTGTTGAGCAATGGGAGGAACAGCTAAGCGTGGGGAGAAAGTTAAGGCTTAGGCTTGATGCTGTTAACTGAGTTACCAATAAAGCTGAAAGCCCAGAAAGAGATTAAGTCTGACCTGGAGACCAGGAGTGTATCCTGTTCAACTTCACCTGCTGCCGGCCTTCCCAGCTGCTCTGCCATCCATTTAGCTCTCCCTCAGCTCCACGATTGCTGGGAGGTGCCCTAGGGATCATCTGAAAGAGGCTTTTTAGAGCAATCAGCCGGGAATTGCTAGGGATTCAGAATGTGTTAATACAATGTCGGTGGCAGCTGTCAAGAGGACAGTGGGACCATCTCTAGAGCATCTTGCATGACATGGAGGATTTTAGAGAGGTCTTTTCCTGTGGCTTGCTCCCTGGATAATAATCTTTTCCAGCTAGAACATGCAGTCACTCTAGCTGGTAATTTTCTCCTCTGGAGGAATAGTGGCTAAGAACGCAATCCCTTTGTCTGTCTCCCCCAGAATTGTGGATGCGTCAAAGGGTGGCCATCTGGGGAAGATCGAGCAAGGCTTTGAAAATATGGATTACTTCACCTTAGACCTGGAGCACATAGCAGAAGCCCTGAGAGCCATTGACTTTGGAACAGGTATAATAATATTGTGCCCTTCTTTGGCCCCTTCCATTCAAACATCTGAAAGCACTTTACAAGCACCAGTGAGTTAAGCCTCACAATCCCCAGGGAAACTGAGGCACAGAGTGGGGAAGTGGCTTGGCCCAGGCCACACAGCAAGTCAGGGTCAGGGATAAGAAAACAGATTTCGTGTCTCCCAGCACTGTGTTTTACCCACTAGATATCACTGCCTCTCTTTAACAGAGGAGACTGCTGTCAAGTTACAGCAATAACATCTTCAACTCATTCCAGTTAGTTAGCTGGCAAGATTAGAGGTCTGTTATTCATTTGGGACTTGATCCAACAACACCTATTGAAGTAAATATATTCCCATAGTCTATGTACGCTGCACTGGGCCCATGGTTTATAGCAACTGGGAACACTTGGTCTTGGCACCATACCCATTTTACAGATAGGGAAACTGAGACACAGAGAGGCAAAGTGATTTGCCCGAGGCTAGTAAGTTATTGGTAAAGCTGAAAATAGTACCCTGTAGTTCTGACTCCCAGGCATACTTACTCAGCACTAGACTTACACCTTTCTCTCCTAGCCCCTAAGTGCATAGACAATATTTTGCTGTAATTGGATGTTGCCTTTTATAAGTGGCACCTATGCTGAAAATACAGTTCTAGGGGCGGGGCTTCAGCTTTCTAAGTCATGTTACTTTTGTTTGCAGATGAGGAAGAGGAAGAGCTAAATGAGGAAGAAGAAGAAACAGAAGAGGAGGAGTCTCAAGAAAAGAAAGTGGATGGTAAGGAAAAAATGCAGCGGGCTTGTGATGAGTACAGATCCTAGAAATCCGTTTGCCACAGAAAAATGTGGAATTTGCATTTTTACAGAGAAAATTTAGTTTTTACATTTTGTGAAAAAATAAAACCATATACAGTAGAGCCCCATTTATCCGAGCCCCCGTTACCTGGCTCTCTGGATTGACTGAACTGGGGCTGACAGCCTGAGCCACGGGCTGTCAACTCCTGTTGACTTAGATGGGCTATGGATCAGGGTTCAGCTGAGTAACCGCCTCTCTTAGGAAGGAATTTGCAGTGTATGTTTCATTGAGAGATTTAAAATGTTGCTTGCTCAAACTGATACATCCTAGCTGTGTAGGGGAGAAAGCTCCTCCGGCCCCACTCCGATTGATGACCCACTCCTGCTTTCCTTGTGTAACTAACATATGCCCCGCTTCCCCTCCCACCAAGAAGCTGCAGTCACAAGCCCCACGGTAAACAGGACATTAAGTGAAAAGCAAGCAGAATGACACTAAAGCCCATGCCATGCATGTTCTCCCTCTGATGGTCAGTACGGGAGTGGTATCACATGGTACTGTCCACAGCTGTTGGACAGGGATCCAGGAGCGAAAGGAGAACTTATTTAGGTTGGCACTAGAGGCTGTAACTAGGAGCAATGGGATGAAGCTGAAGGCATTTCCTGACAGCAAGAGCTGTTTCACAGTGGAAGACTCTCCCCAAGGGAAGTGGTAGACGCCTCAAAAGGTTTAAGTGATGCATGGGCCTTGTGCTGCCTCAGTGCGCAGGGAGGAATTCCACCTTGGTCCACATCCTCCTACCTGTCCTCCTCCAATTGCCTTCTCCCATCAGCTTCACTGAAATTCTCCTCCTCCCCCCTCTATTTCAGCACCTCAATAGCAGAGCAGAGGCAATTCCCAGGCCAGAAGACACTCCCCAACTGCAGAATGGATGAGTGATTGGGGACACGGGGGTAGGGAAAACTTTGCAACAAGCTCCGGGAGGAGTGGGCCAGGGTCCCAGCTGAAGAAAAGACAGTCGGGCACCACCTGGCCATATGACAGTCTTGCTAACTCAGGATGAAAACTTGACCGAAGCACATAGAAGCTCACTTTTATACATGGGTGCAAACTAGAATATTTCATACATTTTATATTGTTCTATTATTTTGTATATAATTGTAACGGGACTTTGAATTTTGTGTATTTTGTAAAGAAAACTCTTTTGCTGACCAGCACATACTGCGCTGGAGATGTTGACTCTGGGAATTAAAGAGTTTCTTTGCAACCTGTAGGGGATACATTGAGGGCAGTGCCAGACCTTGGCAGGCAGAAGGAGTTTTAGCAGCAAGAAAGGGTTTTTGGGGGGGTCTGGAAAGAGGCAGCTGAAAAGAATGTTCTGCATTGCAATGCATAGTCCTAACTCACAGGAGATTTATCGAATTTATGTTGCACATTGTCACAATAAAGTAGATCCGGTCTCATCTGTGGTTTGCAGTGGAAATTTCTCGTACCGCAAGGTTTGCTTGTGAAAGAGCAGCTGTGTGTCAGAGCATGTTGCGACCACTGGCTGAATAAGGATCTTTCACGCAAGCTGAGTCAATCAGCCACCGTTGGCAGAAGGGAAGTAGACGACCTTGGCTATCCTGCATGATCCTTACAAAGGGAACAGGTTCAGAAGCCACGAAGGCCCAGATCCTGAAAGATATTTAGGCGCCTAATTCCAAATGAGTTAGATGTCTGAATGTTCCTATTACCGGCTCTATAGCTTCTGAAGGCTGGAGTCGCCACTAGCCTGGAGACTGAACTGGATCTTGAGTTTAACAGTTCATTTGAAAAGTAGAGACAGTTGAATGTCATGACAGCTTATGGGTCCAATGTCGGATAGCCTAGGGCCCTCCTTAATTTGCATGTATATCAAAAAGTCAAAGTTCACACCAAGCCCATGGCACATGAGTTTCCATAGCCAACGACACCCACAGGAGGGAAGTGGTGAGCATCGTGGAGCCTGACTCTAATTCAGTGAGGCAGGTGGCTGGGTGGACCAGAGGCAGCCTCTCTGTGTGAAACTCAAACTCATGACTTCCAGGACTAGAAGCCAAGCCCCTGAACCACTCAGCCATAGCGCCTCTACACGCATGTATATGTTCACATATTAATTCATGTGTTGGTTTAAATGTACATGCATGTATGTAAGCAGGGACTGTCTTTTTGCTCTCTTTGTACTGCACCCAGGGCAATGGGATCCTGGCCTAGGATGGAGGTTCCTGGCACTACGGTAGTACAAACAATTAGCAACACGTTATAAACACAACTCTTTCTGCTTGTAAAAAGATTAATAATATTTAACAGTTTTCATCTTCAAGACGTTTCAGGAACAGTGGAAGGTGTTATCCCCTTTTTATTGATGAGGAAACTGAGGCCAGGGGAGGCTGAAGAGACTCTGTCAGCTTAAAGTTCTCCATGGTCTTGCCTGCTCATTTACACCTGCACAAAGTGGGGGCAACATATTTTGCATAGGGTCAATTCTACAGAGGGTAGCAAGTTTGGGAGCCCCACCCCAGAGAGGCCGCTGGCATTTAACACCATGTCCTGTAACCCTACTCAGAGCTCGTCTAACTGCCCCATCTATGCACCAGCTCCCAATATCGCTGCCATTAGTGGAACTGAACCAATGTTAGCTACACGTCTCTACTGCAAAGAAAGCCAAAGAGGGAGGGTACAAGCAGCACTTTGGTTCTTTGTGTATCCCCAAGTTACATTAGAGGAGATCACTTATTTATTGAGCAGCGACTGTACAGGTGGGAAAAGGGGATCTGAGCTCCAAGGAGTTTACAATCCAGGGCCCCGATCCTGCAAAGTCGCTTTATGCAGGTGAGTTAGTCCTATTGAACTCAATAGATGTTACTCACATGTGTAAGTATTTGCAGGATCATGGCCTAAAATCCACAGTATTTCAAACACAGCCTACATTGGATGGCTACCTGAATGTCCCAAAGCCCTACCCACGTTTCTATTAGGATGGTCTACATTTAAAATAGCACTAGTTTAACTAAAGGTGTGCTTTTAAACTGATTTAGGGAAACCTGTGTGGAAACTCTTGAATGGATTTAAACCAGATTTAAATTCAAGTCACCTTAATTTAAGGCAGGTTTAAACTCTAACCACCTTAATTTAAACCACCTTTAAATTAAATTCAAACCACTTTAATTTAAAATCACACATTAAAGTAACCAGGTTCAAATCGAATTTAAGAGGACCCACATAGGGATTTGCACTGGTTCAACTAAATCGATTTAAAAGCAGATATTCATTAAACTGCTCCATGGGTCTGAAATAGGCAAGGCTTCCGATTTCCTGCTGGCACTGGGGGGAAGGTATGAGAGGCAGCAGAAACTGTTGAGGGATTGCAGATATTTTACATGGGGCTGGGAGTTTATGAAGCTCCCTGAGTTAACTGAGCGCGATACAAGGTTTCAATGTTGCCCCATGAAATTCTTGCTGGGCGCCCAGATGTCAGGCCAGGTGAGGCGATCGGGGCAGGATGGAGGCGCTGGGAATGCGTTCAGCTGTGGAGGGATGAGCGCGGAGACCCGCCGGGTTTCACCTTCCCGCTTTGTATCTACTCTTCACTCCCGCGTTGAGTGACTGAGGCTCTGGAGCCGGAGGCGATAACTTGGCTCCAGGGGCAGGCGGGGAGTTGGGGCGGCGGGACCGGCCGACTCCCCACCCCTGCCCCGTCCCTCGCTCTGAGAAAGGGAGGGCGCCCAGAGGGCGAGACTGGGCGGGGAGATCCGCGCCCCCGGGGGCTGGAGCAGGTGGCGGGGCCCGGCCCGGCGGGGTTAACCCGGCCCGGGGGAGGTGGGCAGGTGCAACGTCCGGCCCGGAGCGCACGGGAGCGGGCAGCCGGGGGCTTCTCCAGCGCTCCCCGCGGGCGCCCCGGCCGGGCAGCAGGCAGCCAGGGTGCCCGGGCTGGGAGAGAGGCCGGCAGCTCTGCAAAGTTTGCAGCCGGCCTGGCTTGAGCTGGGGGCCCCCGCCGGGCCTTTTGCACACGAGCCCCCAGCGCTTCACACGGGCCGCGGCCGGGGCCGGATAAAGAAGCAGCTTGCGAGCCCGGCGGGGGGCGGCCGAGGAGCCAGGCGGAGCAGCGGGACCCCCGGAGGGCAGCCGGAGCCGGAGCCGCGGCAGGTGGAGATGGCGCACGGGGACGGGGAGGAGAAGCGGCACCTGCTGGAGCAGCCTGGAGCTCGGTGAGGGGGGAGGGTCCCCCTGCGGGGGGCAATCCGGGTTCCCCCCCCCCCGCCCCTGAGCCTCCTCCCAGTAACACACCCCAGTTCCCCCATCTCCCTCCGTGGTTCCCCCTGGCTTGCACTCTCCCCTTCCACTTCTTCTCGGTGTCTCCCCCCATCTCTCTGCTTCCCCCCAGCCCGGCTCTGCACCCCCTAGGCTAGCCTGTCTCCCCCTCCAGCTGTGGGGTCCCAGGAACGTAGCCTGGCTGCAGCCTCCTCTGCCCTGTTCTGGGCAGCCAGGCTCAGACCCTCCAAGGTATTTAGGTGCTCAGCTCCCACTGATGCTAATGGGCATTAGACACCCAAATATGGGGGGCCCAGGGCACCTGCTGCTGGCTGGGAGGTAGCCCAATAGCCTCCCTGGCTCAGGAGTCTCTCTGCCATTCTGGGGTCACAGGGTACCTCTGCCACTGGAAGGCCCCCAGTAATTTGGTCAGGGGACCAACCCAACCCTCTGTCCCTTATTGGGGGAAATTTGGACATGGTAGGGTAGGGATATGCAGTTGGAATAATTGTGGATCATTTTGACTGCCAAGGGGGGAAGAGAAGGGCTTCCAGGGCAGGGAATGAGTGTGGGTGGAAGAAGGAAAGCGTGGTGGGGCTCTCATGCTTCAGAGTTTCCATTGGTCCCTGGATGGAGGGGTGTTGTCAAGCTGAGGAGACTAGAATCTGGCCAGGGTTTTCAACAGTGACTAGTGACTTTGGGGTGCCCCATGTGAGATGCCACCAAGAGGTCTGGGTTTCAGAGGGTGAGTGCTCCAGCACTGTTTGAGAATTGGGCACCTCAAGGTGGGCACCCAAAAATCCCTTGCTTCTTTTGGGGGGAGGGTGGGGAAGGGCCTTGAGCACAAAGGGGCATCATTTTAATTTCAATTAGAAATCTTCTCCCACTTCCAGAACTTCTCCCCAAGTGTCTTAGCCAGCAGCTCCCAAGAGCGCTCAGTAAAGGTGACTCTGTCATTCAGGTCCTATTTGAGTGTCTCCGAGAAGATCTTTCACAATTCCATGCTCACATCCTCCATTGAGCTGGGCCTCCAGGGGAACCAGCATTGTCATTCCAACCGGGCTTCTGGCAACCATAATGATTCCGAAAAGCAGCGGGCTCGAAGGAAGCTCTACATCGCATCCGTGATCTGCCTGGTCTTCATGACAGGAGAAGTTGTAGGTAAGACACAGAAGTACCCCATGTTGTGAGGGCTTCCTTGCCTTGGAAGAGCCACTTGTAAAACAAGCTGCTGGAACAGCTAGATTGGACAAGGGATTATTCTCCACCTCCTCCGTAAACAGCTGCCACGTTCTGCCCTAGAAGTGGCTGCATTTCATTGTTGAGGGAGCTGATCCCAAAGATATAATTTGTAATCTCTTTAAGGGCCTGATTCTGCAAGATGGGACTTGGCACTTTTTAGGATCAAACCTTAAGGCCCTGATCTTATGCCCCTTGGAATCCACTGCAAAAACTGCCATAAGTGCAGGACTGGGCAGTGGTGTACCATGGGTCTCCGGGGCCCGGGAGCCAATGTTTACATTTGCGCCCCCCACAGGCCTTATGACCCCCTTCCTCCCCCCTGCGCAGGGCAGGAGGGGTCCCTGGCTCCCCCCAGATGCTGCTGCCCTGGGAGGGGGGGGGTCTGTATCTGCAGGGGGGAGATACCACAATCCTCCTGCACCCCGGGGACTTTGGTGCTCATGGTGGTGGCATGCCACCGCCCCCTCCCCCACCTTGCACTTACCTGCTACATGATGCCTGCTTCTCCCGCTCAGAACCTCCTGCGCCCCCTGTGTGTCATAGAGGGCCCAGCCAGTGCCCCCCCCCTATCTCCCCAGCTGGTGCCTGGGGGCCTGGCCTTCCCTCTGCGCCTCCTCTCTCCCCCCCTCCCATCGGTAAGCCACTGGGCCTTGTGTTAAAGTGGCTCCTCTGGGTGAACGGCACTGTAGCTGAGGCTGCCCTTCACTAGACTCTGTCACCTTTATCATGTGGAGGGATACGGACAGTCACATCAGTTCATCTCTCTCCCTCACTCATGCAAGCCAAGGGCAATCTCTCCACAGCTGGCACTTGGCTCCAGTTAGCAGGGGTTCTGCTGGGATAGACCCAATGAAAACAGGGCGCTGGAACAATGTGTATCCCGGGGGTGTTGAGAGCTATTGAACGAAACTGTAAACCCTGTATAGGATGGAAAGCACTTCACGCTGGAGTGTGTGGTGGTATCCCTAGTTCCAGTACCTATGAATGGAAACCCAGATGGGTGTTTTGTAGCAGGCTCTGGCTACAACTCTGAGCCCTTCTGGTCTCAGTGGCCCACCGTCACATGGCCTCTGATCGTTTTTCAGGGAGACCTAGCTTCATCCCAAGGCTTCAGGTCACCTGCCCCTTCTGTAAAGGGCACACGGGCAGAGTTGGAGCTGCTGGGAGATTCCCTTGGCTCATTCGTTCTCCTCCACTCCTTCAGGGGGATACCTGGCCCACAGCCTGGCCATCATGACGGACGCAGCCCACCTGCTGACGGACTTTGCCAGCATGATGATCAGTCTGTTTTCCCTCTGGATGGCCTCGCGGCCGGCTACCAAAACCATGAACTTTGGCTGGCACCGAGCAGGTAACTTACCCTGCAGGGGAATCCACTCAGCATGGGATGGAACCCGGGTGCTCAATGGAAGAATGGTGCAGGGGGGCTGGGATGCCATATAACAACGCTCCTGTCTGCTGCTGGGGTTGTCTGAAAGGAGGGGAGCTTCCTTGGTGTGTGATTTGCAAAGGCTCTTAAGTGGAGCTGGGTGGGAGGGACACGCGCAGAGCAGTGGGGGAGGGGAAGATGTTAGGATCCCACACAAATCACAGCCAGCCAATGCAGGCTAAGAACTGGGGTCCAATAGACCCCACCCTGTGAAGGACACACCTGAACTCACAAAGGGGCTGCAGTGCTATTGCAATAGCTCTCAATGCAAGCTGTGCGCTAACTCCCATTTCCCCGGAGTAGGTGAGCTTTGTGACTGTCATTTTTGCTGCCCCTGCAGATCCATTATGCCAGGATCATTGGCACCTCTAACCCCAAAGACCATTAGCGACCCCGCACAGGACCCTACCACAGCAAATACCCACTGGGCCCTCCTGGCAGCAGATACTTCCCCATCCATACCAGGGTGGGTTCAGTCGTAACTAGCCCCATGGCACTGCAGCTGGGATGGGATGTTCCCTTTCCCTTGGTCTGACCCAGTATTTGGATAGTCATTCCCTCCTCTTTTTAAGGGCCACACCCATTAACTTGCATCTGAGGATTATCCACCCAGGATTGAGTTAGCTCAGTCATCGCTTAGCTGCAGTCCTAGCCGGGGGAACAGCTTTCAAAGCCTCCTGCAAACGACAGCATCTGTAAAGCCGTGTGCCAGGTAGATTTATTTCAGCCCCACTATCATCTATCCAAGGACAGGGAAACCTCCAGCTGCCTTTGTTCTATAAATCCTTATCGAGGCTTTTCAGTGCTGCAGTTGTTAAAGGTCTGTTAGCATTTCCATCGCCAGTCTCCCTTTGTCTGTCTGTCCGGCATTTGTAAGGCACCTATTCCCCTTCTTCCCCCTCTGTTTGCTGTGATCTTCATGGTGTTTCTTTACTGTCCTCTTTACATCATTCGGTTCTTTTCCTAACATTGAGTGAACACTTGTGCCTGTGAAAAGTGCTGGACTGCGAGCCTGGTCTATAAACAGATGTTGTTCTGCTATAATTATTTCAGCTGTGGGGGAGGGTGTTTGTTAACAGTTAAATCTGTATCGCTCCTAGCATGTATATAGCTCTATTGGTATAAATGTCTATTCTGTCTTGTCTAAACCCAAAAGCTGTATTGCTTTAACTATCCCAGGGTACTTAAAGTGGTACCCACGTAGTGTGGCTGCAGTTTTACCAGTATAAAGGTGCTTTATCTCTAATAAATAACTCATTCCCATCCGGGAAGGTATTACTGCATCTATAGCCGGGGCTGTACCAGGGTAACTAGGTTAAAAAAATTACACTTCTGAGTGAAGTAAACTGGCACAAAATCTGTGTGGAGCAGACCTTGTCTGAGGATAGCTTATGCCCCTTCCCTTACAGGTATAAATTATATAGGTGTATGACCTTTATACCCATGTGACTGCAGCCACATTAGACGAGGCTGTGCAGCTTTAACTATGCAGGGGGAGTGAAGTGGTACAACTGGTGCCTAGAGAGCTGAACTCAGAGAGGAACCATCAGCTATATTTTAGTAGTGGTCACTAGGGGAGGCTGAGTGGTGTGATTGATGAGGAGAGGTGCGGATCAGGAGAGGCAACTAACAATGCCCGTGTGACCTAAAATTGTTCAAACAGGCTTAGGACTAGTCCAGCTGGGGAAACTGACCAGCATAGCTGAGTGGAAGAATCATTATTCTGCTATAGCTATGCCAGCATATTTTCCCCACGTAAACAAGCCCTTAGAGGTCAATTCTACACACCCCCTCCCAGCTCCCACCCCTGTATGCTGCTCCAGTGGTATATATGGACCATGAAGGAGTTGCAAGTGGCCGGGGCAGAATTTCCCCTGGTGCAGGAGCTGCGTAAGGCCAAGGGAAGCAGCTCGCCACAGACCCCACACTCAGTCCCTGGCACAGAGGCTGTGCTGGGGGGTTCTGTGCAGCCCCGGGGAGGCTGCCATAAAGCCGAGAAGCCCCTGCATGAAGCTCCGTGGGTGCCGTCCCCCAGTCTGGTGGGCCCTGGGTGTCCGGAGGAGGATTAACTGAGTTTCTTGTTCTCTAACCCTGTGTGGGCCGGGCTTTCTCTGCAGAGATCCTGGGGGCTCTGCTCTCCGTGCTGTCCATCTGGGTGGTGACCGGAGTCTTGGTCTATCTCGCAGTGGAGCGTCTGCTCTTGAACAACTATGAGATAGAAGGTGACGTCATGCTCATCACCTCCGCCTGCGCCGTGGCGGTGAACATCATGTACGTACGTACATCCGAGCTGCCGGCTCTCGGCCCCTCGGAGAACACTCCGGGGCGAGGGGGGTGCCTGCGTGTGACGGTTCTTTCCTCGCTGGTCAAATTGCAAAGGTTAATCCCTCACGCTGGAATGTTTCTTCTGGCCAATCGGAAAGGCCCACCAGTCCAAACAGGCGCTTAATCCTGGGATTAGAGGTCTCCCGAGACCCGATCCTGCTCCCATTGGCAGCCCCTGGGCGTCTGGCCGTTGATTTCCACTGGGAGCGGGGGCAGGCCCTTGATCAGATTGCCAGAAAGCATTTTGCAAGTGGCTGTGCAGGGCTCTGGACTCCTCTTCCTCGGCTTCCCGGAGCTAGCATCTCCTGCACACCGCTCACCCTGGGATCCAGGCCACAGAGGGGCTGCGGGGTTCTGAACTGTCTCCCCTGCTTCTGCTGGGAATTACTGGCCTGGGTTCTGTTGACCCAAGTGGTGGGGGACAGGAGGGAGGATCTGAGCTTCCCTCTGTCTCCGGATGCCAGGCCCCCTGTTGCCGGAGCGATGCAGGCCAGAGCAGCTGTGGTTTACATGGTAGGTTGCAGGCAGGGTCCGAAGCACTCTGTGAAACCTAGCGCTGCTCCCTGAGCAGGGAGATGGTGGGAAGGGGACTTTGTCCCTCTGCAGGCGGGGCTCGGAAGGAATGGGAAGAGACTATGGGTCAGGGCACCTTGCTGGATGACTTTGCTGCTCTGTCTTTGCCTGTAGAATGGGAATCACTCTTCACCAGTCAGGGCCTGGGCACAGCCACCACGGCCATAGCCACCACGGGCACAGCAAGCAGCAGAACACCAGCGTCCGGGCCGCCTTTATCCATGTCATTGGAGACCTGCTGCAGAGCATCGGCATCCTGGTCGCTGCATACATCATATATTTCAAGGTACGGGCTCTGTTGCTGGGAGTGTCTTGGGCGCAGGAGGTAGACTGGCCGGAAACTCACCTCCTGCAGCGGGATCTTTCAATGTTGTGCTACGGGAGTTAGAGCATGATGGGTGCTGTCCCCGTTGAAGGAAAGAAGAGGTACTCCTGTAGGAGGTAGGTGTTGTCTGAGCACAGGACTGGGAGCCAGGAACTCTTGAGTTCTAATCGCTGTTCTGTGAATTCTTTCTCTGTCCTTGAGAGTCACTTCACCTCTCTGCATTAGTCTCCCAGAGTGCCTTGCCCAAGGACGCAGAGGGAATTAGTGGCAGAGCACAGATTATATATGGATTTTTATTTTATTTTATTTTTTTTTTAAATTGCATCTCACTTATTTGACCCACCAGTGAAATGCAGCCACCTCTGGAGCGGAATGCAGCAGCTGCCTAGCAACACTGCACAACCGTTTAGGTTGGGAAGTGAGGAATTCAGTGTGAATTTGAAACTTCAGCGTAATCAGTGGCATATTGAGGGGGCCAGGTCCCCGGGTGCCGGCTTGAGGGTGGGTGCTGGGTTGGCCCTTCACGATGCGCAGGAGGCAGGGGATGCATGAGGCTCTGAGGGTCGCCCCATAGCACCTCCCATGTGTCGTGAAGGGCCGGCCTGGTGCCCCCTCCCCAGCCAAGGGTGTGTGTGGCCGCCCCATCCGAGCCGGTGCCAGGCTGTGGAGATTGCAGCGGGAGAGGCGAGTGCTGTGCATGTGTAAATGCAGGGGAGGAAGGGGTGACGGAGCTAAGCCTGCATTTGCGCCCTCCCACACACAGGTACAGACCCCTTCTCCCCGGGACCCCTTGCATGGGGGTGGCGTAAATGTAGGCTTGGCCCCCAGGTGCCGGAGACTCTCCATACGCCACTGAGAGTAATGCAGGGATACAGCTATCCAAGTGGAAACTTAGCTGAGATGCTAATGCCCCAGCTCTGTGCTCTGCGATCCTTAATATCCCCCTGTGATCACTATCTCTGCTTGCCTTCTTATCACACAGGAGGATGCTATGCTGAGGCATTAGGTCACTGCTCAGGCCAGGCTTACCCTGGGAACGTTTGCTGGCACAGCAATGTCGCTTCAGGATGTGGCTTTATTTGCTACATTTATTATACTGGGCAGACTTTCCCATGTACAGTTACACTGGCAAAAACGTTTTTATTTCACTCCGGGAATTAGCCTAAGAGATACTGACAAAGCCCTTTTTTGACACTATAAACCGCTTCTAGGCTAGGAGGGTTTGCTGGCATAGCTGTGCTGGCAGACCCTTTCTCGTGTAGACTGGCTTACTCAGAGGAAATAGTGCAACACAGTAAATGATCAGTACCTGGACGTTCCCTGGAGGCTTCCCAGCCAGTGACCTGGCTGAACCTCTGCTTAGCTTGTGATCCGCTCGTGTTTCACAACACACGGTGCAGCGGTGAGAGGGAAACTTCAAAGGAAAATTCTATTTAAGCTCAGGAAGGAAACTGTTGAGCGTTTGTGTAATGAGATTACGTGGATGCTGAGGGCAGTTGTTCGATGAGGCATCTGAGCTTTGAATTAAATATACCGAGTAACCGCTCTCCTCCATCTCCTGCCAGCCAGAGTATAAATATGTAGACCCCATCTGTACCTTCCTGTTCTCCATCCTGGTCCTTGGAACAACGCTGACCATCCTCCGTGATGTTGTGCTTGTACTGATGGAAGGTAAGAGGCTTCACAGGGCGGGGGATGAATAGTTAAGTTAATGATTGGTTACCACAGGGACAGGACCGGGTTGCGTTCTCCTGTGGGTTACTGGGTACCTCCCTTTCCTGCCATTGTGGAGCTCTGACCCTGTGTGCTCTTGCTCTCTTGAAGGTACCCCAAAAGGGGTGGACTTTAACAACGTGAAGGAGATCTTGCTGTCCATCCATGGCGTGAAAGCCCTTCACAGCCTCCACATCTGGGCCCTGACGGTGTCTCACCCCGTGCTGTCGGTCCATATAGCTGTCAGTAAGTATCTGCCCTGCCTGCCCTTTTAGGACCTTAGAAAGACAAGGTGGGTGAGGGAACATCTCTTACTGGAGCAGCTTCTGTTGACGAGAGGGACAGGTTTTCGAGCCGCACAGAGTTCTTCAGGTCTGCGTCCGTTCGAGAGCTTGTCTCTATCACCAACAGAAGCTGCTCCAGTGAAAGACGTTCCCCCACCCGCCTTGTCTCATGTCCTGGGCCCGACAGGATTACAACAACACTTCCTAGTCCCCTTGGCGTAGCGCAGCGTGCCCCACGCTTTGAAGGCTTCAAAGCTCTTGGCATGATGGAGGCCAGAAAAGCTGTTGGAAGTGGAGGATGATGGGAGATTCCTTGGCACTGCACCATCTCTTCTCCTGGTTTTGTGTCTAGCGCAGATTCACCCAGAGGCTCGTGATCCTGGAGTACAAAATGGCTTTCGGCGGCTTTGCACAAATTTCCATCCCAAGAGACCTTGGTGGGTTTTGGCTACGTTTTGCTTAGGTCTGGCTTAGCCGAGTGCGTGTGACTGCTTGCTCCCAAAATGTATACAGTTTAAGGCCCCGATCCTGCAAACTGATTGGGTAGTTCCTGTGCCCTAAAAATCCCTTAGCGGTTTAGCTCTATAGATCTGTCCAGGTCCATGGATGAAGTGCACCCTGTGGGCGCAAAGGTTAAATCTTTGCCCCGTTACGTGACCTCTCTCCAGCTCCCCTGCTTGTTCGTTCCAGATGAAAACGCCGATGCGCAGACCATCTTGAAGGAGGCTAGTTCCCAGCTGCAAGGGGCGTTCAACTTCCACACCACCACCATTCAGATCGAGAACTACTCGGAGGACATGAGAGACTGCCGGGAGTGTCAGAGCCCCTTCGACTGACCGCCTCGCCACGGGGCGGGGACGCCCCGCCCTGGAAACGCTGCTACCTCAGAGCTCCTTTGCTGCCATCCAGAACGAGGACACGCTGTGGCCAAGTGCCCGTTCAGAGGTAGCAGGGTGCCAATCCCTGGGGGACTGGGCTGGGGGGATATGACCGTGTTCTCTCCCGCACTGTGGGTTAGAGAAAAACACTATTTTCTTCTTTTTTTTATTTCACTTTCATCCCACCCCGAACGGGAAGCCTCACTTTTAATATTCTGAAAATAAAGCAAATAAATGGCTCTGTCCCGCTGGCTTTGTGCTCTTTTCCGAGAGGCACGTCTACTCTCCGGAGCACTCTCTTCTGCTTCGTTTGCCTTAGGAGCATCAGGAATGTGCAGTCTGATCTCCCCTGCCCCTACTTCAGGACTTGCACTGGGAGCAGGGAGTTTTCTCAGACCTTGGTTGAAAGACTGGGGAGTTGGGTCTTTAAAGGGACACAGGCCCAAGTTTGTCCAGTAAAACGTTTGTACCTCCGATAGTTTCAAGTGACCCCCCCAAAGTAGGGAAATGAGTTAGCGGAATGGTGGGAGGCTTTTATTCCACGGACTTTGCCTTTGACAGCATGACGCTTAGTTTGTCTGTGCTCAAAAGTTGCACCACTTTAACAATGTGAAAAGTTCCAGAGGAGTAGCCGGGTTAGTCTGTACACAGCAAAAACAAGGAGAGTCCTGTAGCACCTTAAAGACTAACAAATTTCTGCGGGCATAAGCTTTCGTGGGCTGCAGGCATCTGACGAAGCGGGTTGCAGCCCACGGAAGCTTATCCCTGCAGAAATTTGTTAGTCTTTAAGGTGCTACAGGACTCTCGTCGTTTTCACTTTAACAACAATGGTCTAGTTAAGCCCTTCCAATGTTGGCTGCTGTTCCATTAGCATAAAGATGCTTTATGTTAGTACAGCTATTCCTGGATGGGAAGGGGAATAAGCTATACGGGTTTAGATCACCTTTACATCATCACTGGATTCACACACACAGGCCTTCACTGGTACAACTATTTCCATGTAATTGTTTGATGCTGCTAAAACTGTCCCGTGTAGGGCAAGCTGAGAAGCCCTTGGTAAACCTCAGCCGCTTTTCCTCTTACCAGTAATTTTTAAGCTCCTGGACTTGCAGTTTTTTTGCGGGGGAGGGAGGGAAGGAAGGAGAACCTTTATCTGAAAGTGGAACTTCTTAAAAAAAATTAATTTATGTATTTGACTCAAGCTGCCTGAGTCACTTTCCTTCCCTCCGTAGATGTCCAGCATTTGACTAACAATTGCTTCCCATCAGGTTTCCCTTCCTTAGCATTCTGATCTCCATGCCATCACTTATCCAGTCAGAGACTCATGCAGGAAATATGTAAGACTTCCAATTCTGCCCAAGGCTCCCAATGACAAAACTCTCCTGTAATGTGTGCAAATGCTGATGGCCAAAAATGGGGAAGGGTGCAGAGGCTCATGAGGGAAGGGGTCTGTCTTGTTCAGGGGGATGACTGCTCAAAATCCTAGCAAGGTCAAAAAGCCAACAGTTGCCTGAAGCATCACATGGGCTCTGCTCATGTGGCTCAGGGGGTTGTGTGCACATCTGTCAGCTGGGGCTGGCAGGCTTTTGCTCTCAGCAATGGATTGCAAACATCTGTCCCTGTTTGCAATGCTTTCTGGGGGATTTTTATTGCCATTTATTTTAAAGTGGAGATTTGTGGTGGAAAGAAAACAGAGAGGGAGGCTTGGCTGTGAGGGAAGCAACAACGCAACCGGGGCCCGTGTTCGATCTGGCGGAGATCATTTATGCCTTATGTCTACTCTGCAACTGACGATCTGCAACATGTCTGCGGCTGGTCTTTGTCGGCTGACTTGGACTCTCAGAGCTCAGCCTGCAGGGCTAACGCCTGCGGTGGTGACGTCTGGGCTTGGGCTGGAACCGTGGGCTCTGAAATCACAGGAGGGAGGTGGGTCTGAGTCCGAGCTCAGCCTGAATATCTGCAATGCAATTTCTAGCCTCAGTCAGTTGACCTGGGCTGTGGGACTGGATGCCATGGATTTTTTATTTTTTTTTTAAATTGATTGCAGGGTCCACACACCAGGAGAGCAGTGGGTGCTGCGTGACTCCAGTGGGCCCTGCATGGGGTGCTAGACGGGCCCAAGGGCTCCTGCCTATCACAGCTTCCTTCCTCACTCTTCCCCAGAGGCAGCAGTTATAATCCTGGTGTTAATGGTCTGCTTTGTGCTCATATTTTCATGGGTACAGAATGGCACGATTTATGGGTTTTAAGGCCAGGAGGGACTATTAGGTCATCTCGCCTGGCTCCTGTATAGCACCAGCCATAGAACTCCACCCAGTTACCCCTGTACGGAGCCCAGCAATTTCACCGGGCCGGTGCCTGCTTGTCTCTCTGTAGACGTGGGGGCCGTTTCAGCACTGCCATCCCCAGGGGTGCAAACCTCACAAGGCAGGACCCATCCTGCCTTCACTGATGCTTTTGACCATCCCCACCCCCTCCCTTGCCAACCTATATTTTTAATAGGCACCAGCTCACCCCTGTTTCTAAAGAGTGCCTGTGGCCCTGCAGAGCAGAAAGGAGAAGAGGGGGACTGACTTTGAGAGGATGGGACGCTTTCAGCAGCTCAAAGAAACTGAATGTGGCTCTGCTGCGAGCTTCCTCACAGCAGTGCCCCATGAATTCCAGTGTGACCGCGAGATCCGTCAGGTCAGTTCCTTGATGCCCAAGCACCAGATTAATGTAGCGCATACAGGGCATCGACATCTTTCGAGTTATGGATGCTCAGCACCTCCCAGGGGGAGCTAAACCCCTGCGGGGAGGGGGAGCCTGTGCCCCTATGCATGTTTTATGGGAGACCAGGCCTGCTTCCTTGCACAAATAATTGTCCCAGGATTATTTACTGTGCTGCTCTGTGTCGCTCGGAAATAAAACCATGGTTATTTATGCAGTGTTGGTGGAGTGATATTTACGACGTGCAGTGTAGGAGCTGCTCTGTTTATGAAATAATCAGTCCTTACGAGCTTGGCTTCCCATTGTTTATAGACTCCTCAAAGCATTTTTATGGCTCTCTCGGGAGATTTGTAGAGCTGTTATTTTTCAAAGCAGCTAAGGAGAGGAAAGCCCTGGCTTTAATGACCCTGTTAGAGAGATCCTCCCAAAGTGCTTTCACCTTGCTGGGCCAGATCCACCAATGGAGCAATGCTGATTTATTCCAGCTAAGTCAATGGCCTCCTTGGTGTAATTCAGCTTAGCACCACTACAGTCAATGGAACTCCATCCATAGAGGATCTGGTTCTCTAGCTAGGAATCTCCAGTCATTTCTTAAAGTCAGTCTGATTTCACCAGGGGGTTTTAATAGGTTTATAAGTCGAACGGGTCCATGTCAAATGTGGACTTTGAGCAGCCTGCCCAAACTAAGAAGAGTGGGAGACCTAAAAACAAGTGCATTTATACAGCACTGTCAGTGAATTACTAGATATTAACTAATCTTCACAAGCCAGTTATGAGCTAACTATTACTATGCCCATTTTACAGATGGAGAAACTGAGGCACAGAGAGGGAACATGACTTCCTAAAGTCACCCAGCAGCTGTGCTGTAACTAGAACCTAGGTATCACTGGTCCTTGTCCCATGCTCTATCCACTAGGCAACATGGTCTTTCTAGGTAGCCAGCCACCCTCACCATTTACACTTTTTATACTGCCCTGGACCTCTTCTACCGGTGTTACAGGATGTTAACTCCTGGGCCCTGGTTAAATTCCAATTTGGACAACTGCCTCCCTAAAATCTTGCCAACAATTTCAGCTGGAAGTGGTATTCTTTGCTTCCTGCTGCAAAATCTTGTGTGGCAGTGGTGTGTGTTGCTCAGGTGCTGCTGTGGTCCACCCTAGAAGTGGCTGCATTTCAGTGGTGGGTGAGGCAATTCCTGTGTGGAACATGGCAGAGGAGAGGGATAAAGGCGAGATATTTGTATCCTAGGGAAGCAATTAAAGTCTGAATGAGCAGAACTAAGATGTGGGAGCCCTGTAGCTTTCTCAGCACGGTCAGCTGTTTCCTCCAGATCACTACAGCTTAAATCCCAGTGGGAAATCCAGTGCAGGGATTTATTTGTGATTGTATTGTCTCCTTCCAGCCTCACTTCAGCTTTATTTATAAACATCATTTTCTGAGCCCATAACCATGAGAACCTTAAACCAAATCCCTGCTTGAGACCCCGGCCACAACCTAACGGCCTACGTGGCAGATTGCTTCAAAAGCACCTGCTGGGTCTCATTTACCTTCTTGTTTGAAGCTGGTCCAAATCCATGTTTTTGGCTGTTTAATTAGCAGCTAATGACTTCCTTTTGGCCTTTTCTTCTTCCGCCCATTGATACTCGAGTTGTCTGGAATTCACCTCTTCCATTTAGGGTTTCATCTCTAAGATGCTGCTTTCGTTCAGCTCAGAAAATGAACAGTATGACTCTGCCGTGAGCTTCCCCACAGCGGTGCCATAAGAATTCTGGCAACAGCTGCTGCGGTGCTTTGAGTGTGAACTTCCTCACAACAGCGCCCTGTCTTGCTGAGACCACATTCCTGCATGGTTTCTTTGTAGATTTTGTGCTGGCTGCTTTGATCCAAGGATTTCAAAGCGTGTTACAAACATTCGGCCCCACCGCACCGTGCTGAGGTAGGGAAGGATAGCGAGGGAAGAACAGCTGTTTTACACATGAGAAACTGAGGCACGGAGTGGCCAAGGCCTGGGTTTTCAAAAGTGTCTTCCAACTTTGTGTCCATTTTCCAAGTAACATGCGGGCCTGGTTTGTAGCACTCCCTGGGGGGTGATTGCCACAGGGTAAGAATCAGGCCCTAGATGTCTCAAGCTGGGCACCCGTAACGAGTGAGCCCTTTTCAAAATGGGGGCTGAAGTGACTTAACCAAGGTCCCAAAGGCCAAATCCTCAGAAGTATCTGAGGATTTAAAAGGGAGTTAGGCACTTGGATACCTTAGGAGCTGGGCCACAGTGAGTCTGAATTAAGACGAGTTGCAGAGGGGTAGCCGTGTTAGTCTGTACACAGCAAAAACAAGGAGAGTTCAGTAGCACTTTAAAGACTAACCAATTTAATTTCAGCAGGCATAAGCTTTCGTGGGCATCTGAGGAAGTGAGCTGAAGCCCACGAAAGCTTATGCCTGCTGAAATTAAATTGGTTAGTCTTTAAAGTGCTACAGAACTCTCCTTGTTTTTGCTGAATTAAGATGGAAATTCAGCTATTCTGCCTCCCTGTTCCTTGCCCTGCCCATGCAACAGCTCTCCTTGCTGGAGCTGGAAGGAGAACCCAGGTGTCCTGTTTCCTGCTTCGTGGCATGCAGCACTTCCCTCTTCTGTTTAATACTGAATGATGTTATGAGATGCTTTAGGGGAATACATAGGAAAGACACAGGCGGCGAGGTAATTGATTTGCCCCACCTCCCCCCAGGAGCCTGAGTTTCCATCAGGAAGAATAATAAAGTCCCTCTTGAGTGCACACGATGGGTGTTAACCCTGCGAGTCTTACACGCGTGACGCTGTGCTGAGTGGAATGTGCCCGCCAGTGGTGCCAGCCCTTGCTGTGTTATCAGAAATCTTATGATCGAGGGTGTTTGTCTTAAAGCTCCAGCGCAGAGAGTTGGGTGGCTATAAGAGAACCTGGGCTTTCATTTAAACAACAACAACAAAATAAGTTTTTAGCCCTTCTGGTTGCAGAGAAAAGCTGGGAAAAAAGTGACCCTCTAAATGTTCCATCCTCCAAAAGCAAAGGAAAAGAATGCACCCTTTACTGGTTTTTAAATCAGTCTCATGCTTTTGGGGGCCTGATCCATGGTTTGTGACCTGGGGGGCTGGCAGGAAAAGGTAGCCGAGGCTAGCAGCACACCTGGGAGTTTTCTAGTTGCCTTTTGTTGGAACATCCAGAACCAGACCCAAGACAGGTTCTGAGGCACAGCAAACCTGGCCCCCCATTATTTTTACATGAGGACAATAAACTGATTTGGCTGGTGAGGGGACGATGCCTGGATTTCAGTCTCATCCTTCTGCTGTTCAATGCATGGGTATAAAACAGACCCTTGAGGCTGCTTCCCAATTCACTGAGTTTGGAATTACCTGCTAGGAAAGCCACTAACGTTACAATAGATCCCTCGCACGTGTGTGTATCACAGACAGGTGCTGACCCCTAGCGGCAGCAGAGGGAGGGATGAGCCCTGGACCGTATTCTTACTGTGCTTTCACAAGAGCCTATTTCTGCCCCTGCATTTCTGGTGGCTTTAAGGAGGGACCGGGGCTACTACAAAGACAATCAGTGGAATTTAAATTACAAACCAGCCTCTTTTTCTGAAAGCAGACAGGGCGAGACTCCAAAGCAGATAAAGAAAGGGAAGGGCGCATCATTCCTGCAAACCTTTATTTGTACTGGTAAAACCCAATAAAGACGGAAATTCCTTCCAGTATCTCACCAGCTCCTGTTAACGTGAGTCCATCCTCCTCAGAGCCCAGCAGTAGGGAGGTCTCAGCAAGGAACGCTGCACCCTGCCCTCCTGGGACTCCAGGCCGCATGGCTACAATGGAGGCTAGATCCGTGACGTTAAAGTCTGTAGCTCTGTGATGTATCCTTGGAGCATGAGTGGACTCAAGCTCTGAGCTGCTCACAGTACAACCCAGGTGCCACTGCAATTCCAGCCACAGCGGCTACCTCTTCCCCAGCTCTGCTTCCCAAAGGTGTCGCCGCGCTCTCCTGCCCGCTAGGGTTTCTCTAGGTGCCGGTACTTCTTGCGCAGCACGGACACCTGGTCCTTGAACAACACGGGGTCCAGGCGGAGCTGCGAGTGCACCAGCGGCATGTACCCAAACCAGGCTGCGAACTGGTTGATGCAGTCCTGCCGCTGGGAGAAGCGCAGGTTCCCGCTGGAGACGGCCGCGCTCTTAGATAGCTGGGGAGCAAGGAGAAGAGAGGGCTCAGGGGCATTGCACCGACTTAGGGGCTTGTCCTGCTCCCCAAGAAGAAGATAAGGGTGCTTTTGCCGTTGATTTTGGCAGGATGAGGAGCAGACCCTCAATTACAGGCTTTTGACCCAGCCGCTCGTTTGCGAGCCCACGAGGAGGGAGAGGGGAAGCCACAGCTACAGACGGAGCTAGGCTGGGACTGTGATCCAGAACACGGGAGAGGCAGCCGTGGGCAACAAGTGAGAGGAGAAGTGGGGGGTGGGGGAGCTAGGGGCCTGATTGCTCAGAGGGGGGCTGGCAGGTGGGAGTTTCCACAGCTTTCCCTTCTCCCCAGCTGTTTGAGAGAGCCCCCCCGGGGCCATGAACCCCCCGCGGGAGCAGCACGGCAACAGCGACTGTTACTCGGTGCATGGGACGGGGCGTAAGTTCCGGCCCCAGAGGAAAGTAGAAGCAGTGGGCTGCAGGGCTGCCCGCTGATAACAGCCTTTCCTGGAGCTGGCCCTTTCAATCTGGGGGAGACAAGCTGCTGCAGCTGTAGGGGGGACATTTTGCATCTGACGGCTACAGTCTGCACCTCCCGCCCAGCTGGTAAGTATTTGTCTTTTATTTTGTCATCTTGGCCGGAGGGGCTGGCCCCTCTCTGATTCCCCCCACCCCCCTCCACAGCAAAACAGCCCCTGCGCAGAGCCGGGACCGGTTCCTACAGGATACACACCACCTGTGTGCTACCGGCAGCTGCTTAGCGCAGAGCCCTATGCACTGCCAGCGGCTGCAGCCTGGGGGCCAGATGCTGCCCCAGCAGCAGGACTCTGAAGGGAGTTTGCTAGGAGGCCCGCTGGGACGCTGACCGAGCTCTCTGTGGGTGCTGGAAGGGGGTAACCCCTGAGCAGGTAACAGAAATATTTAGGGTGGCCCATGGATGTATAACTCTTTGCAGGAAGGGGTTCAAATGGAAGGACCGGATGTTTTAGGCTATTGGGAAACACTGCCTAGTGGTGAGAGCTACCGGGGTGTGGGATGGCTTCTCCTGGGGACAGGGCAGCTTCAGTGCTTAGCTCATTAAGGACTGAACAGGGCAGCGAGCCAGGGCACAGGCACCAGGACCCAGCCTGCAGTGGCCCCGGGGGCCCAAGAGGACCCTAACTTTGAGGACTCTATGTCCCCCCCCCCAGCCCTGTGCCTGGTTTCTGCACTCCGGGGGTGCCCCACAGCGCCACTCCCAGCTCCCTACCTGCTGGGGGGCAGCCTCCTTGTGCTGCTTCTTCTGGGTCACTTTGATGGGAGGGAGCCTGGTGGCCGCAGACACCAGGAAGTTCATCAGGATGTCTTCGCAGTTGGAGAGCTGATCGACCAGGCTCCGCAGGCGGGCGGGGAGGTGATCGGTGAAGAGGCTGTGATAATACCTGGGGAGGCGGGGAGCAAGGCAGAGACTGTGACAATACCTGGAGGGGCGGGGGGGGAAGGGGAGCAGAGACTGATAATACGGGGAGGGGAAGGGGGTGTCTCAGAGCGTGAGCCTGCTGGAAACGCTTGTACGTTTCTGCTGTGCTTGGCTTTGCCACCGAGGGACCATCACGTTCCCCGTGGCTGGGTGCGGCCAGAGCACGTCCCATGGGCCGTCGGCCTCCTCTGGCGACAGTGCAACCCACAGCCCTGCTTCTGCTGCTCCCAGAGGGGAGGATCTGCCACTCGGCTGAACAGGCTGCATTGCGCTGTCCTCGCTCCGTCCCTCCCCTCTCCTCTGTCCCAGAGACCTGCCGTGGCTGGGGCGAACGTACGGGCCACCCAGCTCAGCGGCTCCGTCCGCGGCACAGATGAAGGCTGCTCTTGCCGAGCCGAGGGCAGGAGACCCCCGTTCGCTTCCCGCCCGTGGCACTCGGGCCACGACTTTCCAAACCAGGTGCTACCATGGTGCTCCTGCCCGGCCCTGCCACTTATTCAGGTGCCTACGGATGGCTTTGGGGAGCTACCTATTACCTTCTGCTTCCCGAGCTTGGCCGGGGTCTCCCTGTGCTGCTATGTCTTGGTCTCCAAATGGAGCTCCGGCACGGGGCCAGAGGCTCGATTCATCCCTTATTACCCTGCAGCGCCACTGACGGCACCTGGCCAGGCTGGGCCCCATTGTCCTGGATGCTGCGCAGTGTAGAGACACGTAGCCAATGGCAGCCACTGGCCCAGGCCAGGGTAAGTGCTTTGAGATCCTCAGCTGGGAGGTGCTATCTAGCCCTGTTCAGTCTGAAGCCTAGATGTCTAGACTGTTCCTACACTTGTTTTGAAGTCCTGGCCAGGCAGCTTCAAGCTAGTTCTTCTTCCCCTGAGCTTTTCAGTGGAAGACCTGAGCCCTCTGGCGTTCCCAGGGCTGGGCCCTAGGGCCGGGAGGAGGTGCTGGACGCCAGTACCTGTGATAGAAAGCAGCTGCGGTGAGGACCATGGAGAACTGGTTGGTCCACTTGGAGGTGTAGCCCCACTGGTTCTGGCTGGAATCCCAGAAATGATTCCGCATGGGGAACCCAACAATGCGGTCGGGGAAACTCCGCCACACCACAAAGGCAAAGTCAACCTGGGGAGCCAGAAGGAGAGGATTCACCAGCGGGGCCGGGCCAAGAAGCAGCAGAGCCAGAGTCAAACGCTTCCACCGTTCGAGCCGGCCGCCTCCCGGGGACAACACCCACTGCCGGAGCAGAGCCGCCCTGGCTGAGGTGGAGCCCATCTGGATTCGACCCATTCGGGCTTTACCAGCAGCGCTGCTCTCGGCGAAGAACGGACACGTCTGCAAAGTGCCCTCGGCACCTCTCTGAGCCGCGACGCTTTGCGCCGAGCTACCTGCGCCTCCCCCTTTACGAGCATGCCTCCTGCCCAGGCCAGGCCCCAGCCAGCTAGGAGCAGAAATGCTCTGCCTCAGCCCTCCTCCTGCAGGCCCGGCTGCCATGTGACCCCGCCAGATCTCAGGCGGTAAGCGCCCGTGGGCCGGGCGTGTACTTGGGGGAGGGCCTGCCAGGCACAGCCAGGTGGCCCGGCCAGAGGGGTGGATGATGCAGGAGGTGGCATGCGGCCATCTGGGTTTTTCCTGGAGGCCTCTTATTCTAGTGCTCACCCAGCCCATCCCTGCTTAGCTTGGGCGATCGGGTGCCCTAGGGTGGTGAGTGCCAGTGACCCGGCATGGGGCGCCACGTTGCTGGATATACTGTTTTCTAGATAGGATGTAACGCAGCGCTTCTGGTTGCTCCAGGTCTTCATTAGCCCCACGGCACTTTTGGTGAGAGGCGGGCATTAACCCCAATGTCCTGGCCAAATTCTAGCTGAGGGGTGTCAAACATCCGGCCCACGGGCTGGATACGGCCCACCAACCTTTTCGGTCCGGCCCCTGGGAGATCTTACAGTGTCGCGCGAGGCCACGAGATCCGTGTACTCTGGTGGCAGCGCGTGGAGCGCTGTGTGCACAAGACCCAGCACTCCAAAAGTGCCTAGTCTTTCGATGTATGGTACATGTGGCCCACTTGAAGTACATTTAATTCAAATCTAGCCCGCCAGAGCAAATGAGTTTGACACCCCTGTTCTCGCTTGATTATTATTACAGGGTCTCTCTAAATTCCCACCATGGTTTATCTGTCGTCTTCTCAACTCGGGCCTGATCCTGTGGTGACGAACATTTATTAGAAGGCCCTGGGAGCTGAGGGCACTCAGCACATTGCAGGATCTGGGATGTAGAGTTGCTGTGCCCTGTCAAACAGCTGCCACGTTCCACCCCAGAGGTAGCTGCACTTCTGTGGTGCTCTGTGTCTACAGCTTGTGAAGCCCTTTGAGACCCTGCTGTCCCACAAGGCTGCCTGATCTAGGTCACTGCGTCCCGGCAGCCACCCCCATCTCACCTCGCTGGTTGAGAGGCTGGTGTGTTCATCCAGGCTCAGCACCGCATCCGTCCCGATGGCCGAGTAGGGGAAGAACCGGTCGCTTACCTTGAGCGAGAGAGGACAGCAGAATCAGGGAGGAGGCCAGAACCCCTTCCTCCTCTTCCCCATCCCACAGAGAGCACAGACAGGACCATCACAGGTAGGGCAGAGCAGTGGGCACCTGCTGCTGATTCCTGGCTGGGCAACAGCCGAAGCCGCTCCCTGATGTTTAGCCACTTTCCCCTGGTCAGGTTGGGCTGTCCTTGTGCTGACAGCGACAACCCCACTGGGTCTGGGGTCTGCGCAGACCGTCACAGCCCTCCCTGTCCTCCAAGAAATCCCAGGAATGGAAGCAAACAAACCAACCAACCGGGACGCCTCTTACTTTTCTCCTGCCGTGAATAACTGTCAAAGGCACTGCTGTCTGGGGCCATTTCCCACTCGGCGGGGGAGGCTTCTCGCAGCTCCACAGGATGAGAATCTAAAAGGAAACCCAAGTCAGCACGGAAGGAGCCACTGCCCCAGATCAGAGCAGGGTCCAGCCAGCCACGCTCCTGTCTGCAGCAGGGGCCAGAGCCAGCTGCCCCAGGGGGAAAGGTACAAGGAACCGTGCCATGGGCCAGCAAGTTTGGAGTAAGGACATATGGATGGCAGCTGGGCGTGCGTGGGGAGGGGGAGCAGAGGGGTGGGAGGGAGGGCAGTTGGAGGGGGGTTGTGGGCTGATCCATTGATGTACTACCTTACATGTGGGTGGCTCTGCATGTGCGCACACTGAGGAGGGCAGATGGGGCGGGAGGGTGTGTCCCAAACCCCCGGCTAACCAGCCCCAACCACCCACCTGGCTGGAACCTCAGCAGCAAGTGAGAACGTGGCACCGAGTTTTAATCAAACACACCTGGGCGGCGCCAGGGGGCCCAACCGCTCACTTCTGGCTGCTTTGAACTTTTACTTTCTATTCAACTCACTTCTAATTGGGGCCTTGAAGAGCTCGCCCAGTTCTAAATTAAAAAATTATAATGCCAAGGCTGGGAGCGCCTGCCGGGGGCTTTCGTGGGTGGGAAAAGTTCTCGTTAAAGAGAGTGTTTAATTAAGGTAAATAAAGCGCTCCCCTTTCCCAGCCCTTGGTCACAAAGAAACTCTTTGGGCCTGATTTTCAGAGGTGCTGAGCACTTGCAAATCCCACGGGGCCAGCTCCACAGCTGGTGTAAACTGGTGTCACTCCATTGGAGTGACTCCAAATCAGCGTCACTCCATTGAAGTCAGTGGATCAGATCCCCCAGCTGGGGTGAGTCAGCATTATGCCATGGCAGTCAGTGGGCTCAGATCCTCAGCGGGTGTAAATCAGCATTGCTCCACTGGAGTGCATGGAGCTGTACTGGAGGTTCGGGTGCTCAGCACCTTTGCTGATCTACCAGGGCCTCTGCTTAAGTGTGGTTTTTGTGTGTCCCGCTGGTTCCCGGGGGGCCCAACCTCTTGCAGACGTGCTGTCTGGTGTTGCGCTTGCTGGGAGCCCAGCAGCCGTGCGCAGACCCAGTTGCCGTATGTTTTAAAACAAGAATAGCCCCCGGCTGCCCTAGCATCTGCCCGTGGGCATGTTACTGCTGAGCCTGGTGTTTATTCACAGGTGACCTTCCAAGCAGCAGACTAAAGTCTACATTTTGTTTACAATCTTTTCTATACCTTGTAACTTGGCAGCACGTTATCGTTTACATTATCACTACATAGCTGGAGTGCAGAGCAGCCTCACCACCTCTGTAAGAGGAGCATTTTCAGCCCACTGGGTCTACCCCTCCAGCTGTACTACATCTCACCACAGCAGGATCACTGCTTCACATTACTGCCGGATACTGGCGGGTAGCAGTGGGCAAGCAAAGCTGTGTCCAAAGCTATAGTGGTTACCCAATGTAGTCCGTCAGTACTGAACAACTCGCTTCTCATAGGGGCTGATAGCCTCTGGCCATCGATACCCAGCGTCTTTCTTCACAGGACATCTGACCTTTTTACTAAAGCCCTGCTGTTATGTGGTGAAATCTTGCAAATAGCCCATCATGCAGAAAGTTAAATTGCACGTTTCTGTTGTACAGTATAAAAATGCAGCAATGTATAAAATTACAGTAAACTTAGTTTCACAAATAAAAAAAAATAATCTGCTCGTTGGCCTCCCAGCCTGGAGAGCTGCGTGGGAAGGGCTCGGGGGCCAGGGTCCCAGCAGCTCAGCGCGGCAGAAGGCCAGCGTGGTCCCGGCCATCGGGAGAAAGACAACACGCACCATGGTGTCATTGGAGTGAGGCTGTCTGCCATTGTTAGAGTTGGGGCTAAGGCACCCTGGTCCTAGACCAGCATCTGCTGGAGTCACTGGGCGCCTTTCCATGGGAGACGGGTACAGAACCAACCCAAACTTTCCCAAAGCCCGGGGGGGTCTGGTTCAGGCCTGTCCCTACTTCTAACAGGAAGAACAAAATAGTAGCTCGGGCCCTCGCCTCCTCTTCCCGGTGCCAGAACCCGGGAGCCGTGGCGAGGGGTGGGGTGGGTTGAACCTTCGCCCCTGACCTGGGCGCAGTGCTGGGATCTGGAGACGGCCTGGATGAGCTTGAGGATGGGCTGAGAGAGGGAGACGACGGGGGAGACGGCCCGGATGAAAGCCGTGAACTTGCTGGAGGGGCTGGACCCTGCAACGGGAGAGAGACGATCAGTGCGGGATTCCTGAGGGACGCGCCAGGGCACGGCCAGCAGGGATGGGGGGCGGATTCCTACCGTGCTGCAGGTGGTAGAAAGGGAAGTCGCTGAGGTGCGTGGAATACTCCGGCAGAGCCAGCAGCCCCCCAGGCAGGGTGTTCCACAAGAACTTGGGGCGGGATTCTCGATGAAATATCCGATCCTTTATTATCTGGGGGGAGGGAGGGGAGATAGAGACTGCTTTCATCACCTTAGCAGCAAGCAAGCTCTTCAATCTCTCAATGCTCAGCAGAGGAGACGACATCCAATTGCAAACCCAGGGCTGGGAAAATGCACCCCGCCACCCACCCAAACTGCACTGTGCTCTGCTGAGCCCTGGCAAACGGCAGGATCTGGCTGGCCATGGAGTTGTGCAAACCGACTGGGAGGAGGGGCAGGGAGAGCTGACTTGGGGAGGGAGGGATCATACCCCTGCCTTTTGCCCTGAGACTCAAATCAGCATGAAACTGATTTAAAGCCATCACATTTTTATCCCACGTCAAGTCACTGAATTTCACCGGGCAGCCATCTGAAACCATCCCTCAGCCCTGAAAGTTGGGGTTGGGGGACTCCTGCTTATGCAGTAGGGCGGTCAATGCATAAGTCCCTGATTCTCTTGCCGCACCAGCTTTACCCCAGAGTAACTCCACTGACTTCAGTGGCATTCCTCCTGATTTACACCAGTCAGTGGAAGCAGAATCCAGGCCTAAAGATAGGTAGAGGAGGGGCTGAAACCAAGACCCCCAGCTCTAGAACTGAACAGCTAACGCTGCCACCGCTACGCTGAGCTCAACCAGCCCCCAGGATTTCAGGGCACTGTGGCTCCAGCTGCTCATTATGTGCCAGATGCTGCGCCCTTCGCTCATGCTGTCACGCTGACTGCGATGGGCTCGCTGGCAACTCCACACGAGAACAGCATCTGCCCTGGCACTCTCGCCCTATTTATAGCAATGAGCAAACCTCAGAAGGTCGCGGCACTGGGTTTGGCTGAGCGGCCAAACGCTCTGCGCCGCTTTGAACTACCCCAGCCTCGCTGATCTGCAACAACAGGGCTGGAAGTTGTACAAACCAGACTTCCCGGCCCTTCCTTATTCTGACCCAACCGGAATAACTGGAAGACGCGGCCTCCCTGAGGCCCATCCAGGCAGTGAGGATGAAAGACAGATAATCAAATGCTTTTCGATTTATCTGCGGGGGACGAGCCCTGGATCCTGACATGATCACACATCTCGCCTTGATAATGGAAGGGTTTGTCTAAAAAACAACAATAAATCAGGAGCTCGCTCCCAAAGGGGAAATACCATTGGAAAGAATCACAGGCTGGTAGCTTTGGTGTGTGTGAATTTAGCACTCGGGAGAGGTGCGGCATGGATGACCCTGGGGGCCTGACGGCCTCTGTTATTTTTTGCTGCTGCTGACTAGGATTATTCTATGCATGTATTGTACTGCGGTAACACCCAGGAGTCCCAGGACTCCGGTCTGCTAGGTTGTACAAACAAAGAACAAAATCTGTCCTCCGCCCCGAAAAACTCACAGCCTAAGTATGAGATAAGAGACAACAGGTGGCGAAAGACAAATAGATGCGGGAGCACAGCCCAAGGAAACAATGCGATGATGTTGGCCAGCAGGATGGGCAGCCGTCTCGGCCCACCAACGGCCTCCCCGTAGGGCAAAGACAGGGCAGGCTTTCCCCACCCTGCCCTGCCACTGTGTCTCAGGCTTTCTGTGACAGGGAAGAGAGGAAGCAGGTGCCAAATTCATCCATGGTGCAACATCATTGATTGCAGTGAAGTTACACTGAGGATGACTTTGTCCCTCAAGCTCTTGAGTTCCTGGCCTTTCTGTGATGGTCGCTCTGGTGTGGACACCTGTCCACTGGGAGCTGTGGTGAGACACCCCCCCGCTCATTTCACGGGTGCCACAGAAGAGCCATTGGGGACAGTCATTTTTGGTCATAACTTAGCTGGGTGGGATTTGAAACTCTGGCCTCTAGGTGAGGATGATGGCGTAAAGGCAGAAGGAGAGACGTAGCTTGGTATGGAATGAGCGAGAGCCCCTACTTCTTTACTGGCTTAGCCGTAGCATCCTGCAATGCCTTTAAGGAAGAGGGCGACATATGAAGCACAAATGCTCTGCGGGCAAAATGCCCATCTTCCACTCCAGGGAGAAAATGGGTTAGACGCCAAGCATGGGGCGGAGTTGGGAAGCCCTTGTAGATATTGTGCTGCAGCCGGCTTCCTGTGGGCAAGGCATCCCGCTTATCATGTCCAGTGAAAGTCTTTTCTTTCCGTTCAGTTGCTAAGGAAAATGTGAGCTGAGCGCCCAGAATGGTGACGGTGGAGCTTGGGATTGCCTGGAAGTCTGAAAGCAACACGTCCTGATGGGTGCTGGCTGATGGGAATGCATCACACCCCATAGCACCCTGCTGGGAGAGGGTAGGCCTGGAGTAGCTGGGAACTCCCCCACAGCCAGCGCTCCTGCCCTGTTCCCTACAGCGCCCCCTAGAGGCTGGCACTGGAGTAGCTGGGAACTCCCCCACAGCCAGCGCTCCTGCCCCGTTCCTTACAGTGCCCCCTAGAGGCTGGCACTGGAGTAGCTGGGAACTCCCCCACAGCCAGCGCTCCTGCCCCATTCCTTACAGTGCCCCCTAGAGGCTGGCACTGGAGTAGCTCTACATTTCCCAGTAGTCCACGCTCGCCTGCCCTGAGAGACGGAGAGCTCCCCTGAGCTGGTGCCAGCCCCTCTCCCTTGACCAGCTTTCAGCCCCTACGGTACGGAGACAGGGCCAGGGTGGGATTTTCCACAGCCCAGTTCTTGTTGGTCCCAACTGTTGTTGCTGCTTTCAGGCAGCCTGTTCAAAACAAAGCAAAGCAAAACCAAACCACATGGGAAGGTCATTGAGGAGAGCTGCTGCAGGCGAGATACCAGAAGCTTGTGGCTTACCTCAAGGGTGGTTTGCACTATTTTCTCCACAGAGGAGAAATATGCTTCCCACAGGAACTGGGTTTGCTGCTGGAACGCCAGGATCTTGTCACTGTGGATACAGCGGACTGTGGAAGGAATCTAAGCAGGACAAAAACCACGGCAAGGGGGGGGGGAGGACAGAGAAGGGACGGGGTTAGTAAGGTTTATGCAGCCAGGCAAAGTGTCTCCCTCTGAGTGTGGTATTGGGGAGCCGGGCTGGAACCCAGGCCAGAGCATCGTAGCGTTAAAAACATTTTAAACGAAAATAGGCCTCGATCTCTTAGCACGACATGCAAACTCTTAAAGGGACACTGACCCCACAGCAAACAGCTCATTACAAGGGTTCTTTTTTGGGTGTTTTTTACCAGCTGGGCCTTGGGAATCTTCAGTTCTATTCCTGGCTCGGCTGTGACTTTCTCTGTAGCCTGGGAGATGTCATATAACCACCCTGTACCTCAGTTTCCCCATCTCTAAAAGGAGTGCAGTGTTCCCTACCTTGCAGGGAGGTATCTGCCTGTCTCTGGTACATATCTAGCCCCCATTCCTGGGGTACCTGAGTACCTCATCATCTTTATTTATCTTCCTCTGTGAGGCAGGGCAGTGCTAGTATCCCCATTTTACAGATGGAGGAATTGAGGCACAGAGAAACAAAGTGACTTTCCCAAGCCCACCCAAGACGTCTGTGGCCGAGCAGGGAATTGAACCAAGATGTCCTTAAGTTGCAGGCTAGTGCCCTAACCACTGGGCCATCCTTCCTAAACTGAGACTGAGGTATTATGGGCTAGCTCGTGACTGTCTGCCCATTGCGACACAGGCACATTCTGGGGTGTAACCCTAGAGCCTGCCTGCAATACCACCAGCGTCAATTAACCGCTGGGAAGGTGACATCACACTCGCCCCAGCCCTGAATCTTCCCAGAAAGGTGTGTTCGGAAACGGCCGGCCCAGGCCTGGAACCATCAGAGGAATGTGACGTTTTGTTGCCCCTTTAAGGAGTCAATATTCAACAGTTAACGTGACACCCCTGCAGGGCTGTAAGAGAGGGGGGGTCAGAACCCCTTCATCTTCTGGCCCTGTGATGGCTCTCTGGACCTTGGGTCTGGGTACACAGCATCGGCTCAATCCCCCACATCCCTCTGGAGCAGGTGTGGGTGGGTGGATCTTTGTCTCCACTTCCTCCACGGGTCGGTCCTGGGGCTCACTGGAACTTGCCGCAGAGAGAGGCGGGAGCACAGGATGACACAGCCGGAGCAGGATGGAAGCAGAAAGGGGCTTGTTCCTCCCAGGGCTGCTCCAGGGGAGGCGCAGCTTAAATGCTCAGGGCTGAGCCTAAAGGTGGAATCTAGCCCTTAATCTTCCCTGCCAGACACAGTGCAGACATGCACAGCAGGCGTGTTTATATAGGGCCCACACAAATCCATTGTTTTGTGCTGACCTGGGCACCGGCCAAGCACCATTTTCAATATCCTGGAGGCAATGTGTTTTGCAGCAATGGGCGGGTTTCTCTGGGATCCCATCAGGCCTTTTATTAACACCTTTCTAGCGCTCTTGGTTAAGTTCCCATGTGGTGTGTTAATGATCCTGCCCCTCCTCCCCCCAAAATCAAAGGCAAAGCGTGGGATCTCTGTGCAGCTGTCTAAGCGAACTGTGGGAGGGCGTGTCAGGCCACGTCCGCCGTGGGAGACAGCGGACAAGGGTTGAGAGAGGCGATGACGGGTGGCCAGTTTGTGATCGCTGGCTGCCCCGGCCAGCTCCGTAGCAGCAGTCCGCTAACAAATGATCCATCCGTCTCAGAGCCAGGCTGTCAGTAACAGGGTGATCTGATGTCCAGGGGCTCTACAGTGCCGTGAGCGAAGGCACTCTGCCCGATGGCACCGCATGGGGCCGTGCCAGGCTGTCCCATCCCGTGCCAGGCCAGGCTCTCATAGACAGCACGGCCCTGCATTACCTGCAGAAGGAGCCTCTCGTCCCCGACAATGGCTGATTTGCTCCAGTCGATCACTTCGGAGAAGGGCAGCTCCCAGCCGTTACTGAGCAGCACCGGGACGCAAGCGGCCTGGATCAATGAGAAACAGCAGACGATGATGCTCGAGAGACCCTGGCCACTGGACCTTCTACCCCCGAGCCTAGGATGCCTGGCCGCTGGGTTTGATGGGGGCGGGGGAAACAGAGCAGGCCCGAGGGAGGCTCACAGCAGCTGGCGAGTGGTACTAGAAGCCCAAATGATTTCTAAAGAGTCCCCTTTCAAAGCCTGCTTTCATCCAAGATCTAGGAGCTTTAAACCATCTCTAGGCTGGCCCAAAACACTCAGGATTTCCTCATGGTCCACCTTACAGCTGCCTAGGGACTAGTGGCAGGAGGAGGGGACAGGAGCAGGCAGGGACTGGAGAGTGTGAGAGCGGGGAAGGGCACCACCCAAGAAAGAGGCTGGAAGCAGGAGAGGAGAAGAGGGGTGGAAGCTCCTATCAGAACAGAAGGAGGATGGGGAAAGGGGGCAGATCTCTGAGGGAGGGACAGGAGCAGGATTGGAGAAGCTGAGGTAGGGTGGGGGGGGAGGAGGAGGCTCTTGTCCTGCTTCTCTCTCTCCGTTCTCAGAGGCTCCTGTGCATTGGGACTGGGGTGAGGGAGGAGGGAAAGGCACAGACTGACTACAGCCATTTCCCGCTGTCTCTCCCACGATGGTACCTGCAGCGCCTCCAGGAAACGGAAGGAGCCCAGCCGCCTGCCGCGGGGGATGATGCAGAAGGTGGAGTTGTGCAGCAACTCCTGATAGTCAAACCTGGGAACAAAATGCAGCTCTGGTTAGACACCTGTGGGTAGAGCTCCCTGTTCCTTCCATCGAGCACAAAGCTCCCCCACCCCCTTTGTCAACTCAAGTGTCCTCAGCTCTGCTACTGTATTTCAGTGGCAAGAGCTCATGTCCTAGAACAGAGGTGGACACAAACAGCATGCAGGCAATGGTCTCTGTCAAGAATTTGAGCCCAAATACCAATGCCCCGTTGCCAGGGCGCATCTCTGCCTTAAGTATTGACTCCAGTTGGAGAGACTAAGGCAGGGACCCCCCGCTCCCAGCTGCTTGCTACAGCGTCCCCAAAAAGCAACATCCTTACAAAACTAACAACACGGCATATTCCTCCAAGACTAAATGTTTGCCTGCCAAAAAAAAAAAAAAAACCTTGTAAGACGCTATGTAACAGCACCATGAGTTGACCACTGCCATAGCAATACTAAGGGGGCACTAACGAGATGGTTACTTTTAGATAGGATGAAAATGTTTGACCCCACGGTGGTCCTTTGGACGAGGTTAAACAGGGAGCAGTAAATAACGTGCCATCTCCCATAAGGGTGTCACGAAGCGGCGAAGCTTTGGGTTCATAAACATCTCTTCCGGAGGCGTCCCAGCCAACATCATGTGCAGCTGGTTCACTGGCCAGAGATGATTGATGACCTCAGTGTGGTGACAGCCTGTGTGTGTATGGGGGGACCCAGAGCGTCTGTGGAAGAGACATGGCTTGGAGGGAAAATGTTTCTGGAGAAGGTGGGAGGAAGGAGGTCAGAATTCAGGGTGATCTAGACCCCACTTACCCTGAATTATGTTTATTTTCACAGCACGGCCTGAAGGGAACAAAACTACCCCAGAGGCTCCTGCCTCCCGTCCTGATCTCACACCCTGGGTCAAACGCTCCCTTTCTAATGCACCTCCTCTCTGTGTGTCCCCCCCCCCCCCCCCATGGAACGTCACTCCTCTGCCCCTGTTCTTTACTGTTACCCTCCACCCCGTCAATCAGCCGAGCCGGACTCTGCCTGCTTATCCCGGTGTGAATTGTGAGGGGCTCCCTGACTGTAGCGGAGTTAGCTTTTGGGTTACTTGTACCCGGGCATAACCCCTAGCAGAAGCTGCCCCTTGTGAGAGCTAGCACGGCGGGGTAGGGATGAGTTTGGCTGAGGACACTGGGGAAAAAATCCCTTTCAAATATTGTCCCGCGCTATTTAATGTCCATGCAGGGGGGGGGGGGGGCGGGACTGGGACAATCCTGCTCCCACCAAGTCCCCTCATTGCTTTTGATGAAGGCAGACCTCTCCTTGGACTCACTGTCTCACGTAAAAGACACTCCCCCCCCGCCTCCTCGAGCAAGCTGGAGATGCAAGGGCTAAGACTGTGGGTGTTCCAGGGAGCCTAGGTATTTCCAGCCTGGTGCTTCCGTCTCCCAAGCCTTCCCTCTATCGCTGTTTAGCTTGGATCCTCATGGACAAGTCCCAGGCACTGACGCCAGCCTCTCGTCCCGCTCTCTGCGGGCTCACTGATCACTTCCTTGCGAGCCCGGGAAAATGTAAAGCACTTCCCCAGCATGATCCACCCCAGGAACCCCAGCACCTCCTCCAGGGGGCTGCCCTCTCCCTAACGTGCCTGAAGTGCCCTGGTTTGAGGGTGACTGTTTCCCCTTCTGGATTTCGTTCGCCAAAGCTCAGCCCTGCGCTCTGAAAGACGTTTCTGTGCACCTGGCCTGTGAGAGGCACATTCATGGCTGGGTCCCTGCAACCGCACAGGAAAATCCAATATTTACCTTCGTTCTGGACAGACCACCTTCTGTTTCTTCCCTCAGCTCAACCAACAAGGAGGGACGGGGCAGGAAGAACAAGGAGCCACTATTTCCCAGGCTGCGCCAGAGCTCAGCTCTCGGTCTCCTGGGAAGAGGGGAACACGCCTCTCGCATGTAACATGCCAGGGTGTGTGGGGCTGAAAGGGATCTCTGGGAGACTCAGGGACCTACTTCTACCCCACAAGCCTGGCCAGCAAAGCGCTGTGCTCCTGCTTAGGGGATCAGCAAAGACATCACGCTCCTCTGAGCATTCCACAAGGGTGACATCATATCCACGCCAGCACTGCATAGTAGTGATGTCACGCCCATCTGAGCATTCCATAGCGATGACATCACACCCACACCAGCACTGAATAGCAATGATGTCACACCCATCAGGAATTCCACTGTAAAAGCATGCCTGCTCCAGCATTGCCCCTGGGAGCCACTGTGCGCTGATGATATCGCGCCACCCTAAGAATGGCATGACAATGATGCCATTCCACTAACTGCCGCATTTCCTAGTGATATCACACCTGCCCAAATATTAAGAGATGATGTCACAGTGGCCTGTGCAATAGGTAGTCATGATAGCACGTTGGCCTTGACAGCATGTATCCCCATCTCACTCAAGCAATAATAAACAAATCAGTGCTCCCTTTCTCTCACTCACACACACAATCACACCTTTTACTGTTACACCACTATGTTGTCCCAGGTCTCACTGCATTGCAGGCTCTGAGCAAATTTACACACAACGTGGCTTGTTCCACAGCTCCTGTTACACTTGCACTGGTGACCCCTGGAAATCCCCATCCCTGACTATGAAGCCATTCTCCCCACGAAGGACCCGTCCACTCTGCAGTTGACGCCAGGTTCTCACATTGCTGGCCGGGTTCTAGCATGGGCAGGGTTATTCTGAGCCCCCTGCACTCCCCACGCTGCAGAGCTTTGCTGTAGGTCAGAAGGGTGGATTCAGGCTCCAATCGGGCTTGGCGAGCACAGGTTTCAGCAGAGCGAGCTAGCAAAAAGCCCTGCTGTCTGCATTCACTGAGCCATGCTGGGACAGCCCTGCTCAGGCATGCTTTCCAGAAACCGGCATTATCTAACATGCGCACAAGAAGCAGGGTTTGAGAGATTCCCCACCCCACCCCAAGTCCTGCTGGAGCCCTGCCTTTGCCTGAAAGCATAGGCCAGGCAGAGGTGACCCTGCACAGGGACATCGGCCTGATTTTGCAGCAGCTTGGTGATTTGCTGCAGCGGCAGAGAACTCCCCGTTGCTGGCCCTCGCTGCCTTTGCCCCAGCAGAATGCAGGATAAAGGGCTCAAGGCTGGAGGACTTCCAGCTCCCACTGCAGCTGCCAGTGCTTTGCCCCACACCCGGTGTTCTCATGCCGTTCGCATTGAACAAACCCTGCGCTGGCAAGCCCAGCAGTCTGCTTCTCTTGGCCTGGCTTGCAGGTTGGCTGGAGCCTCGCGCAGCTTTTCCAACCCTGATAAACGGTTTGCTTTATTTAAATCCATATGGCCCTGCACGTTCTGGATTGAGGGAAAGGGAAAGTCACCGGGTCCTGTCAAGGCTCCCATGATGCACCGAGCCCTGGATCCAAAACCCCCGGTCTCTGAAGGAGTTTGGAGCCGCCTCTGAACTTCAGGTGTGTCTGTGCTGCAATCGCAGGGTGCCACTGCAGTGCGAGCGGACGCACCCGCACTAGCCTTAATCCAGCTAGCACAGGGTCCGGCGCATGAAGCCGCAGCAGCCCAGGCTACCCTGTGACCAATTACCCAGGGTTCTGGGTGGGTTTGTATCCCCTGCGCTCACGCACATTCTGCCACAGCTTCACCGCTCCGGGACTCCAACCGGCTGGATTAAAGCTAGCTCCGGAAAGTGGGCCCGAGCTCCAATTATGCCCTGTTGCTAGTCCTTATGGGGGAGCGACTGGCCGCTTTAAGGGGCGATGGAGCCAGCCACTCCTGTGCAGTGCTTAATTTGTGCCAGGGCTAGCGGGGGCTGGCTTGGCAGTTCATAACCTCTGGGCTTGCTGCATCAGTTATGGAAGTAAAAGAAACTGCTGGAGCCCCGGCACCTCTTGCATTGCAAATTAAGCACTGCACCTGGGCCATAATTATTTGGCTGCTTCTCAACCTGAGGGGGTGGGAGAAGGAGGGTCAGGTGATAGCTTCATTGGCAGCTGGGCCTTATAAAAGGACTGAGGGGCAGCAGGCTGGGAGTTGGCACCACAGTGGGAAGGTCCTGAGGTAGCAGCTGCAGGTGGCTCCTGGGGGACCTAGGGCCAATCCCATCCCCAGGGGATAAGCAGGCAGCTGCAGAAGATCTTGAGCCAGTGACAAGGGGCTGAGAATGCCAGCACTCCAGGGAAACCAGTCTTGGGGGCTGAGTGCTGTATACCAGAACAGGGAAAAGACCCTCATATAGCCGAGAAAGGGGCTGCGCTCAGCGTCCAGAGAGGCTGAAGACCCAGGAAAACCTTTTCGTTAAAGGGGGACTTTTCTTAGTTGGATCTGTGCTACCCTGGAGGAGGTTAGGTTTGTTTCTGGCTTGGCTGGAGAGCTGCCACAGCTCCAGCTCAGAGCGGTGTGTGGAGAGCCAAGAAAACCCAGCCGGGGGGAAGAAAATTGAGGCAGGGAGTGCGGGCAGGGCCCTGCTTGCCCAGCCAGGGATGACACAGGGCAGCCACAACAGGGAGAAGTAACTTCAGAGCCTAAGTCCTCCTGGAAGCCAGATCACATTGGTGCATCTGAACAACCTCCCCCTCTGTATAGCAGGCCTGAGCTCTCACCCAGACACCTCATAACTTGGGGTTCAAAACCCCCTTGGGAACTTGGATGTATACTTTTTGGCTGTATACTTTTTCCTCTGGGATCCACTAGGCCTGCATGCATTCTCTGCATACCGCATTCAACTTGGAACCAGAGAGCCAGGCACCCCCCAGAGAAGCTTTTCCAGGCCCAGAACACCCCAACCCCATCACAGCAGAGCGCCGCTCCCTCCGCCAGCCCAATCTAGCGCCTTCATTTAACGCTGCATCAGCTTAAACTTCTCCTGCTGATGTCTCCTGTCAACGGGTCCCGGGCACATTCTGCGGGCAGCTGGCTGGATTTGGTAAATTAGCCCCAGCTGGGAGCTGATGTACTGACAGCATAAAGTTTATGAACAAAAACCACCTCCAGGGAATTCAGCCAGACTCCTCTGATGGAGTCTGAAAACCCCATTAGTTCAATTCATCTCATTAATATCCCCGTTCTGAGTCGAGCTACCTGTGGAGTTGGGGGGGTAATTTAAAATAGGCTCAACAAAAATCCCATTCCCATGAAATTTCATTAGCAAATGCCACAGAGTGCGATTTCTCTGCTGAGTGCCCCCCTCTGTTCTGCTGCGGCTCCCGAACCAAGGCGAGGCACAACTATAGCCTCGGGAGCGAGGGTCTCTTAAACCCCTGGATGCATCTCTGAGCTTACAGCTATTTCCCCCTCATTGAATGCTGGGGCTTATCTGGCAGACTGGCTACATTACTTCCTGGACCGGAGCCTGATTGCACCAGTGTAATTCCGGAGTTGCTCCATTGAAACCATCTTGGTGTAACTAAGAGCAGAATCCGTTCAGCTCCCCCGTTCTGATCTTTTGTGTTAGAAGAAATGTCGTAGCCGCTCTCGCACTGGCCTGCTGCGCTTCTACCCCGGCGTGGGCAGCAAATTCCTCACTGGGCTAGCAGGAGACCGGGAGGCGAGGCAAGTTGCAGTGTAAATGCTGTTGTTTCCAGTGGTGTTTCTGCCCAACTCCCTGAAAACACCAGGCATTATTTTTTAGCACCTATTTTAATTAGCTTGGGCCAAATGCTACACTGACTGAGGGCAACCCAGTCCCAAGGAATCTAGGAGCATGTCTAGATTCCTGCCCGTGAGCGGGGAGGGTCTCTGAGTCCGAGCTCCAGCCCAGCCCAGGACGTCTACACGGCAGTGTCTAGCCGTGCAGCCCAAGTCGGCTGCCCCCGGCTCTGAGACGTGGTGCTGTGGATTTTTTAACCACGGTGTAGACACGTCCTAGGGGAGCTTGTGGGGCAGCCATCTGGGAGGCGGAGGGAGCTGTGTGGTGTATCCCCTTCACGGAGGGTCTAGCGTCCTGGTGACACCTCTTTCAAGAGAGCAGCAGAGGTCGGGTGATTGCTCCAGCCCCCTCCCACCCAGCCTGCCGCAACTGCTCCTCTGCTCAGCACAGAATCTGTCCCCTTGCGTCAATGCTCCGTCACCTCCCCCTTGGCAGGATGCTGATTTCTGACCCTGCTGTAAATCACTGACCCCACGGCAGTCGCTCACTGAAGCTGAGCACCAGCGGAACTGAGACCAGGAACTGGCTATTTTAAAGCAAGGATGATAATGCCAGGATGGGGAAAGATGCTGGCGTAACAGCCCCAGAGATTTCCTGCTTCGCCACCGAGCAGCAGCGTGTGCGACCCACCCAGCCGCTGTGGCTTGGCTCAGCTGTGGGGGTGAGTGGGGAGTTCATTGTCCGTGGCACGCTCTGCCCGTTGACAACCCCCCCGTGCTTGGACTGCCAACAACACAGCCCCTCCGTGCCCCTTGTGCTGGTGGCTTTCTGAGGACACGTGTTCAGATGGAGCTGGCTTGCACCCTGCATGCTTCTTTCCTATAGGCCACTCAGCAGCTGGCAGTGACTTTTGGTTGCTGTGGAGGGGGACAGGATTTGTGCTGGGGGTGAAGACTCTGTAGGAGGAAGGATGAGCTCAGGGGTTAAGGTTTGCAGGGGAAGCTTATGAGGTCTGGGTTCAAATCCCAGTTCAGCCCCAGAATCCCCTGTATGGGACAAGTCATTTCCTCTCTCTGGGCCTCAGTTCCCAGCTGTGAAGCAGAACTAATACACCCCCAAGATAAATCAAGTGCTCACACGTTGTTATGTCCTTCCTCCTCTGACCCTGGAGGCTGCCGTACCACCTGGACCCAGTAATCCATCTAGCCCAGTAGCCTGTCTCTGAGAGTGGCTAGTGCCAGCTGCTCCGGGGGAGGGTCCCGTGTTGGTGCAGGCTATTTACATTTCAGACTGTGCCTATCCTGGAACTTGTTTACTTGGCTATTAAAGTGAAACTCTCCCCCTGAATGATTGAAGCTTAAATGCCAGCTGCAGTCTGTTCAGCCGGGGCTGCTTCTCTGTCTCTTCACTCCGCTGCTGGTGCCTCTGGAAAAATCCTGATTAGCTGGTAAATAAAACCAGTCAAAGAACTGACCCTAGGTGCTTTTCCTCTTTCAAAACCCGAAGCAAGCTGGCAATGTTCAGTTCCCTGAAAATCTGAAAAATTCTGTGGAATTAAAATTGTGAACCAAGTGAAAAAAAAATTCATTCTGTTCAAAATTGTTCATAGAAAATACATCCAGCCCTATTCATGTTACAGTAGTGCCTCAATCAAAATCACAGCCCGATTGTGCTAGATGTGGTATAAACACACAGCAAGGGACAGTCCCTCTGCTGAAGTGTTTGCAGTCTGAAGAGATACAGCAGCAGGAAGGGCATACAGCAAGCTTGTAGCAGAACCAGGAATAGAACACAGCTTTTCTGGGGTCTAGGCCGCGGCGCTACCCATTAGACCACACTACCTCCCCTTTCCTCCTGTTCATTTAAAACCACCAAAGGAGGGGAACTCAAGCTATGTACTCTCGCTATGGCAAGGTGTTTCTCAACTGAAAAGGAACAACCTCACCAAAGGTGACTTTCCAGCTCTATGAGCAAAGGGTGCTGGGCATGAAATAGCTGGTGCTATAATCGTGTGTAAGCAAGGTCTGGGTGACCTTCCCCTTGCTCAGTCAGCTGAAACGGGGGGCACTTTATTTGCCTGGGCTCTGTATCTGCATAAGCCCACCTAGGTGCTGAGCAACCTGATGGGAAATGGTCAGTTTTGGCTGGAATTGGGTTACAAATGGCTGGAGTGTGAACTGCAGGGTAATGAAACGTGTCTCCCTGTTGTATAAACAAATGGCAGCAGGCGTGTGCTGAGTCTGGTTTGATGAAAGATTCACTCTCAGCTGAACAGAACTCAGCAAAGGAGGCGTTTGGATGCCAGTGACTGTAAAAATTCAAGCACGGAGGGAGGTTACCATTCTGTGGAGGTTGTACGGGCTACTAATTTTCTTTGACTGTTGAAAGGTAAAATTCATGATTCTTTGGGGAGGCTTTTATTTGTTAACAAAAGCAGGCATGGCACTCCTGTGTCAGTAGAAGGCATTCCCATGAGTAGCAGCTGAAGCTCCCAGAGAGCTGAAATCACTAAAGGAACTGGGAAGCCATGAGAGACTGAGGGGAGCCGGCAGAGGGACTCGGTGAAGACCGGAGGTGGTGGGAGCCAGCAGAGAGGACTGGCGGGGCCCCACGAACATGAAGACCGGAGGTGGTGGGAGCCAGCAGAGAGGACTGGCGGGGCCCCACGAACAAGAGGTAGCCGCTGCAGCTATGACGGGCAGTGGAAAGGGAGAGGCAAAGGACACCCCACGTACTCTGGGGTGGGGTGGGTTCGATCATGGTGTCCATGAATTCTGTTTGCCCCGTGTTCCCAAGCCAGTGCTGTGTTACTGCCCTCCTTTTATTAAAAGGTTTACTTTCTGCACTCAGACTCTCTGCTTGCGAGAGGGGAAGTATTGCCTTTCGGGGAATACTTGTGTGTGGTTTCCCAGGTGACTGGGTGGGGGCTCGAGCCGGTTTGGTGTTGTATCATTGACAGGAACCCCTAGATATAGAACCCGGCCCTTTGTTGCTGCCGGCTCTGCCCGGCGGAAGGGTTACGCGTGCAAAAGCCAGAGCGATTTCTGTATGACTTGGTGTCCAAACCAAACGTTCTGTCATCGACGTGCTTCCAATTTGCGGTGTAACCGAAGAGCCAGTGGCTCCTTGAGTCTCCGGAGAGGCAGCAGTCAGGTCTGGCCGCCGCTACATTTTAACCAAAGATGGCCTGAAAGGAGCCTGGCTTCTTTCCCTGCACTCACAGAGCCCCAGGAGACTGCAACCGGGATGCAGCGTGTGGTTTACACCGTCCGATTAAGAAAGTGAAAACATTTCCCCTTCAGGATACACACACAACTACCTTCAGGCCCCAGCTATAGCAAAGCAGCAGGGGTGAGAGTTTTAAGTTTCACTTGGAAGCACCAGGTAGGAAAGTGGCGATGCAGGAGTTGGCTGTTCCCAGCAGGATAGGAATGAGGGTATTTATACCAAGGAAAGAAGAGAGAATGGGAGATCTCATGCTCTTCAGAGTCAGAGAAAAAGGGGGTATTTGTATCCAGAGAGAGCAGAAAAGGGGGCATTTTCCAGGGCCGTCAGAGGTCAGCCTTATCATCCAGGGAAATGAGGAAGTGGCAGCTGACGCCAGCAGGGCTGAGAAAGCCAAATGCTCCTTATGGAAACACTTTGCTATTGACGTTCTGTGGTTTCCGAGCAATAATATACTCAGTGCTTCCCTGTTTTCGTACAACCCCAGGGACACAAACTCTCTGATCTCTGTTCATCCACTCCCGTCATTCAGAAGCAAAACAGTAGGTCTGGGATGAGGAGACTGGGGGGGTGACGACAGCGGGTTTCACTAATTGGACCAAGAAGAGGTTTTCCACTAAGCATCGATTTTTACCAGCCTTCTTTCTGCAGCAGAACAAAGATGCAGAGCTGCTACAAGACGCTCTTTATCTGGGCACAGAACCTGTTTGTGCAGGCAATTCCCGGGGGGAAGAGGGGAGCCAGAGCTGCTCGCAAGCCCTTCCTCTGCTCGGCGCATAACCCGAAAGGAGGGTTAGTGTTGCATGCAGTCCCGGCGTTGGAAAGCTACAGCCAGGCAGCCTGTTGCCATGCTAGGCCCATGTTACCCCTGCTAGTGCAGCCACTTATCTACTCTCGCTTCACTCACACACAGTGAAACAGGGAAAATACTCCAGGCCTCTGGGGTAGGAGACTGTTTGAATCACTGCATCAGAACTAAGTGAGTGCGAGCCCGGTACAGCCCTCCCTGGCAGTAAGAGGACGGGGCAGGAGCTGCAAAGTTCTGAGCCAGTCTCATCACATTTTGGGTGTCAGCTGAGCTGCGTTCTGTTCCCAACTCTGCCACTAACCTACTGCATGACCAGGGGAAACTCACTTCACCTCTGCATCCTCTCCCCTCTGTTAAGATTGTAAGCTCTTCAGGTCAGGGACTGTCTCTGTACAGCACCTAGCACAATGGGCTCAGTTAGGATTTCTAAGCCCTCCTATAACAATGATGAGCTGATCTTGATCTCCGCTTCTTCAAAGATTTGGGGGTGTTTAGAGCTGGAGTTCTGTGTTGGGCCCATCCTGGGGAAAGGAATCCAAGAGAGCTGGCTGTATTTTAATGAAACCTTTTTGAGGGCGCAGGAACAAACCATCCTGATGTGCAGAAAGAATAGCAAATATGGTAGGCGCCAAGGTTGGCTTAACAAAGAGGTCTTTGGGGAGCTTAAACACAAAAAAGAAGCTTACAAGAAGTGGAAGCTTGGACAGATGACTAGGGAGGATTATAAAAATGCTGCTCGAACATACAGGAATGAAATCAGGAAGGCCAAAGCGCAATTGGAATTGCAGCTAGCAAGGACGTGAAAGGGAACAAGAAGGGTTTCTACAGGTATGTTATCAACAAGAGGGAGAGTGTGGGCCCCTTACAGAATGGGGGAGGCAACCTAGTGACAGAGGATGTGGAGGAAGCTGATGTACTCAATGCCTTTTTTGCCTCTGTCTTCACAGACAAGGTCAGCTCCTAGACTACTGCACAGGGCAGCACAGAATGGGGAGGAGGTGAACATCCCGCAGTGCTGAAGGAACAGGTCCAGGACTATGCAATGCATCCGAGGGTGCTGAGGGAGTTGGCTGATGTGATTTCAGAGCCATTGGCTATTATCTTTGAAAGCTCGTGGCAATTGGGGGAGGTCCCTGATGATTGGAAAAAGGCAAATATAGTGCCCATCTTCAAGAAAGGGAAGAAAGAGGATCCAGGGAACAACACACCGGTCAACCTCACCTCAATCCCTGGAAAAATCATGGAGCAGGACCTCAAGGAATCCATTTTAAGGCACTTGGAAGAGAGGAAGGTGATCAGGAACAGTCAACACGGATTCACCAAGGGCAAGTCATGCCTGACCAATCTGATTACCTTCCATGAAGAGGTGACTGGCTCTGTGGATGTGGGGAAAGCAGTGGACGTGATATAACTTGACTTTAGCAAAGCTTTTGATACAGACTCCCACAGTATTCTTATCAGCAAGTTAAAGTAGTATGGGGTGGATGACTGGACTATAAAATGGATAGAGAGCTGGCTAGATCATCGGGCTCAACGGGTAGCGATCAATGGCTCCATGTCTAGCTGGCAGCCAGTCACAAGCGGAGTGCCCAAGGGGTCGGTCCTGGGGCCGGTTTTGTTCATTAAAACAAATGAAAGATGAATTAATGATCTGGCGGATGGGGTGGATGCACCCTCAGCAAGTTTGCAGATGACACTAAGCTGGGGGAATGGTAGATACCCTGGAAGGTAGGGATAAGATACAGAGGGACCTAGACAAATTGGAGGATTAGGCCAAAAGAAATCAGCAAGGACAAGTGCAGAGTCCTCCACTTAGGACGGAAGAATCCCATGCACAGCTACAGACTGGGGACCGACGAGCTAGGCAGCAGTTCTGCAGAAAAGGACCTGGGGGTTACAGTGGATAAGAAGCTGGATATGAGTCAACAGTGTGCCCTGGTTGCCAAGAAGGCTAATAGCATATTGGGCTGCATTAGTAGGAGCACTGCCAGCAGATTGAGGGAAGTGATTACTCCCCTCTATTCGGCATTGGTGAGGCCGCATTTGGAGTATTGTGTCCAGTTTTGGGCCCCCCGCTACGAAAAGGATGTGGACAAGTTGGAGAGAGTCCAGCAGAGGGCAACACAAATGAAGCAATACTGCCCCCCACTCCCTGCTTTGAGGAAAGCAAATATTCTCCTCATCTTCTTATGGGGAAACTGAGTCAGGGAGCGGGTTAGTGACTTGTCCAAGATTACATCAGTGCCAGAGCTGAGCAAGGAACACAGAACTCCTTGTGCCTTTAAGACTTTTTAGGGATCATGGGTGCAATGAAATGTACTATGATAGCTAATGATAACAACTAGGGACTCAAAAAGAACCTTTCAGTCAAAGCTCTGGGAGCCCTTTACAGAGGTGGGTGGCCAGATCCCATTATTCTTGCTTCTCAGATGGGGACAATGAGGCTCAGAGAGAGTCCTCGTCACTTATTAGTACAGGAGCACCCAAAATGCACCAGGTGCTGGACAGAGCTATAGGCAGGCCTGACCTGTGCCCTGGAACACTTTCATTCTAGCCAGCCACCCACATCAGCAGAAGAGGATGGGGCTAGTAGTGGTGCTTGGGCTGCTTCCCTAGGAGTTGGAAGACCTGAGTTCAAATCCCTTCTCTGCCACAGCTTAACTGTGTGACCTTGGGCAAGTCGTTTTGCTCCCTTCACCTTCTGTACAATGGGAATCATAACACTGGCCTATCTCACAGGGGTGTTACAAGGATAAATACATTAAAGACTGTGAGGTGCCTACGCACCTTGGTAATGGGGCCAGATCAGCACATAGCTAGAGCAGCACCCAGGTCTGCAGGCTCCCTGCGCTAGCCCAGGCTGGCTGTCTCAGCGTTGTTACTTTCATTCTACTTGAACAACTTCTAGGGGTGGTTTCGTGGCCCCAAAGGCTGCCCCTAGGTGGGGGAGAGTCTCCAAAGGTTCTCAGAGCAGCTGCTGAGATCACGACGACAGAGCACGCCAAGCGTTTTCTGGGCGGTGCACGAAGGCAAGCGCTGTACGTGTTTCTGTGCTCTGGGGACGCACCGCAAGCTCTTAGCTGTTCATAGCTGTGGGGACGGGAGGGACTTTTCTCACATAAGCACATCCACGCGCAGCAAGAGGTGGTGCAGCCTCTCCCCCGCCAGGCAAGTGGGCTCTGTTAGGATTAATAACCGCTCCAGCGGGTTGACAGGCCCAGGACGCTGGCCGCAGAATGGTTCTTGCTGGGGTTTTGCATGACGGCATCTAAGTGCTGCAGGAAATGATGGCAGAGGGTTTGCACAGAGCACAGAGGCCAGGTGTCTGTAGGCGATGGATCCTTTCGCTGCTAATTCTTCCCAGTCACTCCTGGGCTCCCAGCTCACCTCCAGGAGAAACCCTCGGTTTCTTTAGGAGAGTTCCCATAAGCTTCTCCTTTCCCCTTTGCTGAGCTGCTACTCCACAGCCCGGACGGCCCCGTCTGTCTGGGGAGGAGCAGCCAGTCAGTGCTGCTCCATGCACGGGTCACAGACTTAGGTGCAGAGCAAAGGGCACGATGGAAGCCTGCTCTTCTAGGCGAGTGTCTGACTGGCACAGGGTGGGTGATTGGTCCCTTTAAGGGAAATCAGGGCCCAGTCTGCTCACACAAGCTTCTTTGAAGAGAATGAGCCCAGGTTGGCCCTCCTCTAAGCAATTAGTTGCCAGCCAGCCACTTAGGCAGTTAATTGACTAACGAGCACCTGGCCTGATAAAAAGCTACTCCCAGAGCTCCCTTGGAGGAAGAGGCTCTTCGAGAGATGATCTCTGAGATGCTAGGCCTGCAAACTGCTCCACACTGACCGGATTCCTGGGTCTGAGGCTTGCTCTACACTTAGAATTCAGATCCCCTAGATATGGGGCTCAGGGGTATGAAAAACTTGCACACCCCTGAGTGCTGTAGTTATGCTGATTTAAACCGCAGTGCAGCTGTGGCTCGGTTTGCAGAAGAATTCTTCTGTTGATGCAGCCACGGCGGCTCAGCGAGGTGGATTAACTACAGAGATGCACAAACCCTGCCGTCAGCGCGGGAAGCGTCGACGCTACGGCAGCTTTGCTGCAGCCGAGCCCCTGTCCTATCCGTAGTGCAGCTATGGCCTGAGTAAATCATTGCAAGCCTAGGAGAGGGCAGCAGGTCTGCAAGGCCACAGCTGTCACAAGGGGGCAGGCCCAGGGGTGTTACCCTGCTACCCTGACCCACCCACTGCTGCTCCATTGCCTAGGCTGCAGCACCAGCTGACCCTAGTGCAGACGGCCACGGCACAGATGCAAATCTTCCCCTGCTCCCTGCTGTGCTTGGGTGCTGCCTCTGCGCTTCCTGGTCTGTGTGAAGGGGCCTTATCAACCAGCAAGAGCCTCAGTTGCCGTAGGCAGAGGGTTAGGCAGGCAGGCAGAGTGGCTGAGGGGGGCAGGCGCAGGGCCATGAGTGGACAGGGAAACTGAAGCGGCTGTGAATTTAGGTCCTAAATGGGTCCCCCAGCTGCCTGACAGGCCTGGGCTTTCGACAGCCACCTCCCCAAGAGCTACCCAGCAGGGCGTGCGAGTTCGAGCCCCAGTTTATAGGCGCTGCTTTGACAGTAACCTGACAGACGCCTGACGCTCTCCACGGGCAGGAGCTGGGAGAGCTTTTCACCTGGGTCATTTCTTCAAGTCCAGGCGAGGCTGAGCTGCTGCCTCCTGCTGACTGTTTGATAGCCCAGGTGACCTGAGCTCCCACGGCCCCATCTTGGCGTCTCCGCACAGAAGCCAAGGCTGACCGGACTAAGACGGCAGTCCCCAGTCATCTCCAGAGACGGTGTCACTGGGGCAGGGCGGGCAGGGCAGCGTGGAAGGTTTGCACAGCTGCTGTCTACGCTGTACCGTTGTGTCTCATACAGAAGCTTTAGTTCGGTCCCCTGGGCTGTCAGTCTCGCATCTTTCCAGCACGCTAACGGTCCCAGGAACAAACACCCAGAGCTCAAAGCCTGGGAATGGGAGGGGAAATTAACGATGGGGAAATGGAGTTATCTACCACTGTGTCATGGAAACGACTGTAAACGGGGTATGTTGCTGAGTCAGGCGGGATGCTCTGACCTGATGAATTCTTTCTTTGTAAGTGATGGAGGAACTCCTGCTGGGCAAGAGTCTGTAAAGAGGACCACACCTACATTTATAAGAGGTAAAACCTGAGACACGGGCCTGCGACCTGTTCAAGGAAGATCTCCCCAACCCTGGCACCATTCGATTCCAATTCCAAGGTTCACCCTCACCCTGGGAGGTGTTTCGACTGGGGGTGGGACTTTCAAAAGTGTCTAAGTGACTGAGGAGCCTAAGACTTGGTCTACACTTAAATATTAGCTTGACCTGGCTACATTGCTCAAGGCTGGAAAAGATATCGCACCCTGAGCACCACGGTTAGGTCAGCCTAGCCACCTGTGTAGTCATGGCGAGGTCGATGGAAGCATTCTTCTGTCGATCTAGCTACTGCTTCTCAGAGAGGGGGATTACCTACAGCGACGGGAGAACCCCTTCCATCGACGCAGGAAGCCTCTCCATTCCAGTGGCACAGCTGCAGCACTGCCCCGGGCTTCTGTAGCAGCTGGAACGTAGGCCAGGCTTTCGGGCTCGTCTACACTAGCCAGAAAAGCTGCACTGATGTCTGGTGAAGACACTTGATGCCGATGGGAGAAGCTCTCCTACCCGCCCTGGCATGTAGGTTGGTGTAACTTACGTCGCACTGGAGGGGGGGTATTATTCATACCCCTGAGCGAGGTAAGTTACATCAGAGTAAGTGGTAGTGTAGACCTAGTCTCCTTTTCAGAAGTGACTTGGGCCCAGAGCTTCAAAAGCATCGATGTGTCTAACTCCCAGAGGATGAGGTGCCTAAATACCTTTGAGGATCTGGGTGTTGGGCAGTTAGGAGCCTAAATCTCATTGATTTGGGACTAGGGCCCCTCAGGGCCAGTTTTTCAAAGATTCAGAGGGGGGTTTTGAAAAGCCCCAGGTCCCCTAACGTCCATTGATTTCAATGAGGGCCATCTGCAAATGCCACAAGGCGCATCTTTAAAAATCCCTGAGTGCCCAGCTCAGTTGTGAAAATGGGACTTTGGTTTTGGGTCACACGGGCCATCCTGGATCAGGGATGGGCAGCTGGGAGCTGCATCCGGCCCCCTGGATCATTTTATTTGGCCCGCTGCCAACCAAAGAAGGCAGAGGGGAGGCGGCTGCCAGGGCAGAGAAGAGGACTGCGGGAGGGTGAGAGGGCTCGCTCCAGGATGGCCCTGGCAGACAACGCCTGCCTGGGAGTTACCGAAGGGGGGCGGCGTGTCCCTGGTGGCAGGAGGCACAGTCTCCTCCATCTTCCCAGAGATCGTGGGCGGGCAAGCGAGTGTGACGTGATCCAGCAAGGTGGGGTCAGCGCAGGATTCCCTGCTCTGGCCCATGTTCTCCCAGCAGCAGCAGCAGCCACCGCGGCAAGCTGCCCCAGGGCAGCAAAGGCGGCTGCTTCCTCGACTGCGCCAGCCCGCTAAAGGGTTCTGTGAATTTTGTGGCCCTCTCTACTACCTGAAAGTTGCCCCTCCCTGGCTGGTTCTCCGCCATCGGGCTTTTACCCCAACGTACTGTCTCGCTGTACAATAAACACACCTTTTCTGTGGGGAAGACGCAGCTTTACAGAGCGCGCTTGCCCCTACAGACCAAAACTCCATTGCCAAAGCCATTTCCTACGGTGGCAGCTGTGGGGTTGGCCCCTCCTTTCGTACGGTAAGAGCCAGGCTGAGCGTACTTTCTCTGAGGCTTGCAGAGGTGGGAATGAATTTCACACCTATCTAGGTGCCAGTCAGCTGCAGATAAAGAACCGTAGTGCTGCCTAGGGCTGGCAATCAGAGCCAATTATAACCCGATTGACCTGCCATGACATTAAAATACCTAGCGGAGCTCATCTGGTCCTCGCAAGATGGTGATTTCGCATGGCTACGTGTGTCTGATGTGGGAAGGTCACTATTTACAGATCTGGAGGTGACGGTCAGTTGGCCCTAACAATCAGAGCAGCAGTTGCCCAAATTAACCCTTATTACCCAATTCTACTCTATTTTCATGTGCAAAATACAAAAGGAACAACATCTCCTACTGAGAGTCTGTGGACAGTAAATTCTAATAGTCCCAATAACTGGAAAGTGTGGGTTTTTTTCTTCCATATCTTTCCTTTGCCTCATTTTTCTGACCACATTCCATTTTCTTCCCATTAAAGACCATGAGTCACAGGTTCTAGGTCATCTGCTGTAAGAACCAGGTTAATGAAGCTATTATACTCTGATGGTTTGGGGCGGGCAGTTGCCCTATAAACTGAAATAGGTTAAGGACCCACTGGGGAGTTAATGTGTGTTTGCAGAAATATTTGTGCTGATACATTGAGAAAATGGAACAGAAACTGCCCTGGATGGACCCATTCTTGTGGGAGGGTTTTCGCCTGGTCCTGCTGATGACCGTGGGAGTTTGGCTGCTGCTTTCAGTGGCTGAGAGTTCATTGATGGTCCCGAGGTTGGGCCAAAAGAACTGTGTGTGCCGCAGGATGTACCTGTGCACTCCATCACCCCGTTTGGGGAGCCCTGCTGAAATTGGCAGCTGTCAACCTACTGCCTAGAGACCCACAGGTCTGTGCACAGTGAGGAGGGAGGCGAGTAGACTATTTCCAAGCCGGTCTGGGGCATCCACAAGAGACATGACGGTGGCTGTGGCTGTCACATCATGTGGCCACTGTCCTGGTGGGAGGCTATGTGAGCCCACCACGCCCCGCGCTGCCTGTAGATCGCTACAGGTGTTGTGAGACACAACCTCCACTCCCCCAGGGACTGAGTGTACAGCCAGTCTCTCCTAGCTCAGACATCATGAGCCCTGGATCGGGAATCAAGCTTTAATCCTAGGAAGAGCTGTCACTGAGCCATCAGGTCAGCCTCTGTTCCTGCTTTTAATCAGCATCTTCTTCCCGTAGCCGGAGATTACCAGCTCCTCAAGCAGCACAGCCGGGCCAGTGCGTGTCCTGCGTAGATCTAACAGAAGTGATGTTTTCATTAAATGCCATCTGGCGACTCTTACTGAGCTCCTGGTTTCTGCAGGTGGCTGGGCAGAAGGTACGTAAATCTGGTATGTTTCTCTTTTCCAAGGGGCCAGCTGCCATGGACATGTTACTGAGCCTTGTGTCTGAGACAGGCTAGCAGTAATGAGACCTCTTTTATCGTCCTTGAGCAACCACTGATCCCAGACCCCCCTGATGTCACCCATTTATCCCCAGATATAACCAGCGGTGATCGTGCTCATATGCCCAGGCCATCACGTGAGCAGTAGTCTTAAGATTTATGGGCACCAAGTTGATGACGGCAGTGAGGAATAGGACTTCTGAGGACCGGCTCTTGGCTCTCCTGCTCTTCCAACCCTACAACTAGCTAGGTGACTGTACAATAACCCCTCGGAAGGATGGAGAGGAACCCTGGACAAGCTTATTGCTGACTCTGCCAGGATTCTAGGGTTACCATCTACATTTTACACCCGGGGAAACTGAGGCACGGAGCCATCCAGTGATTTGCCCAAGGTCACAGAGGAGACTGTCAGAGCCAGGATTAGGATTTGGGAGTTCTTGGCTTCCACGTCAGCACTCGGCCTTCCAGATCCTTCCTCTCTCACCGCTCTTCCTCACAAGCCAGTTTCTGGATCGACGTTTCACTTTGAGGACTAGTCTCCAAAGAATTTTTTAGGCCATGCCCCTAAGGTTCACTCAAGCCACGGCTCACAAGGTGTGCATTGATACTACGTCAGCAAAAGGGGCAGCCCAGCACTTTCCGAAACTCGAGTGCAAAGAAAAGCCTATTTTTTCTTCATGCTGATGATCTGTGGATGTTTAATGACATATGAATCTGGGCTACAGACAGTGTCTCTTTTCATATCACAGACAGCGTCATTGCATTCCCAGCTCAGACAAGACAATCGCTCATCTTCACTTCGTAATGGCTCTGGCCTTGTCTCAGCTGCTCATGCAAAGATACCCTGGTATGAAAAATGCATTGTCAGGTGCACTTATGTGTAATGTGCTGGATGCATGTCAAGAAGAGGATGTGTTAATTAAGCAATTTTGTTAGCATTCCTATCGGAGTATCGGAAAATTCCACTGGCATGGATCTACCTACGCACACCGAGCATCACACGGGCAAGGACATTTTTAACGAAGAGTAAAATACAACTGATTAGGAAGCAAGGATAGTCTGGGAATCAGGGAAGTTGAGGTTTGTTGCCTGCTCTGGGCAAGCAAACCCGGGTTCAAAGGACATGTGAGCATGTGCCTGGGAGTTTGTGTGTGGATGGTGGTTAGGGGAGGTTGGGCTAAAGCATGTGTAAGAACTGTGATAGGCATGCAGGGTAGACATACCCTGTGTTCCCTGGGATGCTGCTACTGAAGTCAATGGGAGTGCAGGATGTTTGTGACCGAGTCCTACGTTTTCAAAGCAATGGGTCAACAGAGGGGCTGCCACAATCTTTTTTTAAATGGCCACTGATTTTGAGTACTCCAACCTCAGACACCTGGGACCTGATTTTTAGAACCACTGAAGGCTCCCTGCTGCAGTCAAAGTGCGAGTTGTGGGGGCTCGGCCCCTTTGAAAATCAGGCTGTAGGGGTGTCAAGTTGGCCACGCAGAACTGAGGTGGCCAGAAGAGGCCACTTTGGCCAGCGTAGACCTCAACCTCTCTGTGCCTCAGTTAATCAGCTGTAAAATGGTTGCAAGCCTCACAATCCAGGTAGGCATCAATTCACTGATCACAGAAATGTAGCACTGGAAGAGAATTCAGGTGGTCAATCTAGATCCAGTCCCCCGCACTGAGCAAGGAGTCGGGACATCTAGATCAGCCCTGACAGGTGTTTAACCTGTTCTTAAAAACCAACACCTACCCCATCAGCTAGAGGGCATGGGCATTTTTTAAAGAGATTAGTAAAGTGTGCTGAGATCCGCAGGCAGAAGGCGCTACAGAAATACAGCCTGTTAGAGGAAACTGAGTCTCATTTCTAGTAGCTATGCCCACTTTAAGGCCCCTTTGCAGAGTGGCATAAAGGGGCTTTGGTGTAAAAGAAATCAGGCCTGGAACGTTTTCATCGTGCTCTTCATGGACAAGCAGACGTTCCGCCTGTGCTAACCAACTTCCCCAATGATTTTGCAAGGCTGTGCCCAGAGAGTTGGCGAAGTGCCATGAGATCCTTTGGGATTACAGCACTGCATACATGCAAATGATTGTCAACAGAAATAGTTAAGCCTGCAATATTGTCCTGCCGAAACATCAGCGACTTGTGAACGTGTTTGTGTCATCACTGGCTTTCAATGAGGATAATAAAGGCCGGGTTGGATTACCTAGATACGGCTGTGATTGAAATAAATCTCAATCAGTCATTCCTCCCGGGAACCTCTCTCGTGTGGCGTATTTAGCTCAGGAGGCAGCAAGATGTTTGTTTTTCTTTATGTAGGTTGTTTTTCCCAGGATTTTTTTTTTTTTTTTTAAGGATCTGGTTTTGGTTAAAGTTGGGCTTGATCCTGCAAAGCGTGAAGCTGCTCCTAAAAGGTGCTGAGCCCCCACAGCTCCTACTGAAGTTGGTGGAGGAGGCTCAGGATTGGGCCCTAAATTTTCAAATCATGACGGTCCAGAGCAGTGCTTCCACAATGAGCCCTGACCCTCTGGGCTTGCAAATATGTGGGCAATCCCCCATTTGGCACAGGCCCAGACAGAGTTTGCACCTGTTCCTCTTGTGCTTCCTCTGAATTTCTGGCCCTCAGGATAAATGCGAAGATTTCACTTGCTTTAATGGAGTTTGCATTTCAGTGACACACAATATGGTGGGCACTCACAATTCACATCGGGACTGCTGCAGCAGCTGAAATGAACAGAAGTCCAGTCCAGTAAGGAGTGCAGGATCGCGCTCAGCTCTGCAGAGTCCTAGGACGGCTGATGGATCTCCCCATTGAATAACGTAACTCTTACACATTCTTCACACACACATGCCCTCATCTCAGCCCTCCATCCTTCCAGGGTAGATGAGTTCGATCCCAGGCAGCTTACTCCGTGCAGATCTTTCAGATAAAACCTTTAAAAACCAAGGTCCTGTTTGCTCCGCATGGACTTTAAAGATCCCAGGACACGAGCCTCAGCTTCCATAGTCAAAATCTCCTTTCCCTCACTATCAGGCAGTGTATTGTGTGGCAGCTGTTTGCCACCCTCCACCCTGGGCACAGCTGCCTTCAGTGGCAATGACAGGCCAGATTCCTATCTGTTACATCCTGGGAAACCCTTGGAAGTCAGTGCATGGGGGTTAGAGGGTCCCTTCTAACCCTATGGTTCTATGATTGATTCTGGATCGACAGCAGTGTAACTGAGATCAGAATCTGGTCCATTGCTGGGAAGGACTCTAGGAGGAAGGGAGCTGTGCAAATGTAAATTCTTAACACTGCCAGTTCTTAAAAGCCTGCAGCACAGCAAGGGTTACCGTTGTTTAGGGAAATACCAAATGTATCAAAGTTTGCTACCGTCTATCCATTCTCAGAGCCCCTTTGTCACCTTGATTCCCTGCTATGGAGTAAACACTTCCACGCCACCCCATACGTCAGTCTGCCAGCTTATACCATGTGCTCCTCACGTATCAGGAGTCTAAAACCATCCTCGGTTAAATGTAAATTGCAAACCATTTTCCTGGATTACTTGAGCAGGGGGAGGAGAAGGTATTTCGCTTTCCAAAGTTCCTGCTAGTGAAGATCTGACCTTGGTTCTGTCTGAACGACGCCTTTTCTCTTTCTGTACTAACCCTCAGCACTTCTGTGATGCCTTTCATCTGAGGATCTCAAAGTGCCCTGCTCATCCTAATGAATTAGGCCTTGCCACCCCCGTCTGAACCAGAGAAGTACTACCCACGTTTGACAGCTAGGCGCTTAGCGCAGGCCTACAGATGAGTTTAGGTAGGCTAATTTGACACGCTTGCCCTAAGAGAATTGCCGAAGATCAGTGGAAGTCGTGAACAAAACCCAGGGATCCGGGGTCAAGATTTTTTTTAAAGACCAGATGTCTAAAGCCAGGTTCCTAAGTCCACGTTTAGGTGCATAAATAAGTGACCTGATTTTTTTCAAAATGGCTGAGTGCCCAGCATCTCCCACTGAAATCTGCCGAGGCTGTCGGGGCTCAATGTGTGGGGAAATCAGATGCCTTATTCAGGTGCCTAATTATGGACTAACCTTAGACACCCAGAGCCTCACAGGTATTTAGGTGCCTAAAGCCAAGTGAAACCCATGGGAGTTAGGCACCTAAATACCATTGAGAATCTGGGCCCCACATCTGTAAATGTGGGCCTATGTGACTTGCCCAGTATGGCAGGAACAGAACCCAGGAGTCCTAGCTTCTAGTTCCTTCCTGGAAACAGCAAACAACTCCCTGCCTTCACTGGGACATCCACTTCAGGGCCACGCTACTCCTTTGGCCTGCATCCCAGCAAACAGCTTCTCTACACAAACATCCAGTCTCATGCTCACAGAAGCGTCTCCCCAAACCAACACCCACAAACCACACTCACACGCTCGTTGTTGTACGAATGACCCTTCCTGACTGGCTGGCATTTAAATCCACAGGGAAATGTTCCCTTGGTGATGGACGAGAAATGAAGAGCACCTGGCATCTGACAGGAGGCGAAATCCAGCAGGTGGCCATTTAGTTAAACTAATACACCATTTATTTTAATTCTCGGGGTAGCAATTACTGAGCAGGAGGTGCATTTAGCGCTCCAGGGCCAGGGGCGTTTTAATTATGCATGAGTCAGCGCTCTCCAGTCTTACAATGCCTCTGTCGAATGCAAATGAAATAAACCCTCCCTTTGTCTCTTTAATTCATTCCTGGGAGTCCGAGGGAGCCTGAAATAGTTGCAGAGAGATGCTCGCAAGAGGTGGAGGGTGCAGACACAGGCACAGGGCTGGTGAGTACCAAAACCTGCCGTGAGTCAGGATCTTAGGGACCGGCCGCACTTCGAGTAGCAGGTCTGATTCCCAGCTCGAGGAGACACATCCACGCTAGCTCTGATCAAGCTAGTGTGCTGGAAATAGAGCGTAGCCGGGGCTGCACAAATAGCTGGAGGGGTTAGCCACCTGAGTACATACCCGTCCGAGACCACAGGTACCCTAAGCCCCTGGAAGACAGCTCAGGAAACAGACATCCAGGGGTGACCTGTCCTGATTCTCCCTCAGCTCCCCTGACACACATACTCTGGGCCTGATTCTGAGCTCACGCACACTGGTGCAATTCTTTGACCGCAGTGAGGTTCTCTTGAGCACTGGCCCTGCTAAGAGGGGGAAGAACCATTCCTTCCTTCTGATTCTCACCAGGGCACAGCCGTGAGTCCATGCTGCTCCCGTTCCCTTCTGAGGGGGAGGTTTAGCCAGTCATTTCTGGACCCTGGGCCAAATCCTAGCCAGGGCCGAGCTGCTGCGAGGCACCAGTGCACGCCCTCAGGGAATGTTATTGCTCCCATTTCACAGAGGGGGAAAATGAGGCCGAGAGATAAGGATAAGTGAATTGCCCAAGCTCCCCCAGTGAGCTTGTGGCAGAGGCAGGAATGGGGAGACCCAGCCCTCCTGATTCCCAGCCCAGTGCTCAGTCACAGCACCCCCTTTCCTCTGAACTCTCAGGGTCGTGGTCACTCTTTACTCCATTGTAGTGGGTTCTCCTTTTCTGGGGCCCTTCCCCTTCGAGTCTCTCCCATGCTTCGACACCAGATCCTGCTCAGCAAGGGCTGCTTTCCTGGGTTGGTGCTTTCCCTCTGCCATCCATCCTGGGCAACCGCGCAGCGTCCTGCCTCCCGAGGCTACAAAGCTGCAGGACCCTGTCGCCTAAGCAGGTGCACTGCTCCGGGTACCTGACGTAGGAGCTCCGGATGCCGGCTGGATGGGCAGGCTCTACCACGGCCCTGGACAGACGCAGGCCTCTGCCGTTCTGACACATCCATGATCTCGTCTCGCTGGGTTCACGAGGCCACACCAGCCCCGGGACACCGAGTTCCGCTTGCTTTCCAGGTAACTGATGGGTCCCCTCAGCCCTTTGAGCCATCCGGGGAAACGCCACTAGCAGCAAAGCCACTGGGGAGGGCTTCGGAGAGGCCTCTGCCTCTTGTCCTGGGAAACGGGCCCAGTGAGATGTCCGGGGGCCTCTGGAATTCAGATGATCTTTTCTCGTTTCACAGACTCCCCGGCAGGTCCCTGATAATCTTCTCTACCAGATGACATATGCAGCCCACATATTAGCCTCCCGCTACCTCCTAATGCTGGCTGCCGACGGTCTCTCTAATGCTGTTGTCCTGAGAGGCCTTTCCTGTTGATCTGATTTCCCTGTGAGATGGGGGATATTGCGAATCTATTATGGGGCTGCCGCAGAGCATCTGTTGCTCAGCAGAGAAGGGCAAGGACGGAAAGCCTTGGTGAGCTCCAGAGACAGCTATCCTCTCTGTCCGTGCTGGTGCCAGGCCTCGTGGGGTCCAGGAGCACTATCCCTCCACAAAACAGCTAGAGTGCTAGCAGGTGCCCACTTCCCTGCCTAGGTGCCTTGAATTTCAGCCTGGGACGGTCGCCCAGTGCCTTAAGATCTGTGCCAGTCTTGGCCTCTGCTGTGACTGCCAACAAAGAGGGCTCTCCGAGGCGGAGACTTGGCCAGAGGTTGGCAGTGATCAGGGCGTCAGTCTGGGAGCTCTGGGTATATTTCGCAGGTCCGCCACAGAATCCCCGGGTGAGTCACAGCCTCTCTCTGTGCCTCAGTTTCCCATCTGTACAATGGGGTTAACCGCACTGCTCTGCTTCACAGGTTTGCATGAAGATAACTATACGAAAGATCGTGAGCCGCTCGAATATTACAGTGCGGGGACCATGTGAGTACAGGAGACGGAAAGCTCACCAGCCGGCAGACGGCCAGGGGCTTTCAGTCACTACCAAGCAGTGATTTGGTGGCAAAGACAGGTGCCAGAATCATTATTCTGAACCCAGTCGCTACGTCAATGCCAGACCCCCCGTGTTTGTTGGAACGGGCCAGTGGCCCTTGAAAACCTTCGCTAGCGTCGACTCCGGGAGCGCATCATCTTTGGTCAATGAAACGATGTTAAAGAGACCTTTAAAAAGAGGAACGTCTGTGTCGCTTTGCAGCCTTCGTGTGGCCCCTGACAGCTGCCACTCCTAAGACCCTCCTGGTCTGACAAGCGCCAACTGTCCCATCCCCTGGGGAAAGAGAGAGGAGAACGAATGGGACACCCCAAACTCCTCCCAGTGCGGCACTCCGGGGGCAATTGCTGCTGACAGGCGGAGCCATCCCTAGGGATGTGCAAACGGAACGCTGGGCGAATGACGCTGTCATGGTCCGTGATAACACCCGCTCCCTGCTGGAGGGGATAGCTCAATAGGCTACACGTCCAGCTGGGAATGCAATACTCCCTGGATGCACATCTGCAAATCCTATCCAGGCTTCTGCTTTGGAAGGCAGCTATACCGGGCCCTATGAAGCTTACAGTGTGAGGGTCTTGGGACCTGAGTTCATCTGGGCTGTGGCTGGCTGTCAAAGGTCCCCAGGCTATTTCTGAAAGAGGATGGGGCTCTTTAGCCATTGTTTGCCCTCCCCCCAACCCCCTCTCAGCATTGCATGGTGTAGTGTGCTCTGACGGGTTGCTGCCCCTCACCCCGACGGCGGCTGCATTTCCGGTGTGCTGTATATATAGGGTTTCACGCTGCTCCCCCTGAAATCCTGCTAGCCTGGCCATTGGTTTCACTGAGAGCAGGATCAAACCAACGCAACTCAAACCTACGTGGGTTAAAGTGGCTGAGTCGGGCGTTAGATCAGATGATATGATGGGCAGGTTTTCATGGCATGGAAGGTGAGGGGGGCAGGAAATTGAATGCAGGGGATTTTGTGCAGAGCCCTGTGACCTCGACTAGCTGCTGCGCACCAAGATACTCCAGAGGAAGCCATGACATCCATCCCTTTTCAGCCATCTAGGCTGCCCCGGCAAGGGCCCGGTGCGGGTTTAGAGAAGCAGCATGGCAAAGTGAGAGGGTGTGGGGAGGCCAGGAAGAGAGCATGGCAAGAGGACCGCTGCAGTGATGCTTCCAAGAGTCGCTCTGGGTAGCATAAGGAGGGGACACGCTGACGATGCATGGAGAGCGCACAGAGACCGGGAAGAGCAAGGGGAACGTGGTCAGTGCAGAGGTTTGTTGGGACTCAGAGAGCGAGCTTGGTGCATGAGGTGAACCCTGTTGTACATTCACTTTTCAAAGCCAGGTCTAGATTAGAGTTACCCACCCCGGGACCAGCACAACCTCCCCAACCCCTGGAGCCTGACCGGGACGTACCCCCAGCTGGGGCCGGCGCACACTTTGATCTGCACTGCTGTAGTGTTCTGCCAGTGCTGGATGTCTCTTTCCTACTTCCCTGCCTGAGCGGGGGGTATAAAACTGCCACTGAATCCACGGGGCAGAATTTAGCCCCTTATATTTAAGATTAGAGGCCAAAGGGCTTCTAACAGAACAACTCCCACGGGGACCCTTGGGGGCAGAATATAAAAGAAAGGGCACAAAACAGTCATTATCCTCCTGTCATTGTGCCAGCCTGTCTAAAGGTCCCCTCTGCTGAGTCACATATTACTAACTGATAGCAATGGGCTTGAACCGAAACCCTGGATCTGAGTGCAGACGCCCTGACAATAAAACATCGGCCATCAGGAACGTGACTCACTGTTGACAACCATTATCAATAACAGCTCATAGGACAGTGCAGGAATTGCCAGACTGGAGCAGACCAGGGGCCCATCTACTTCCAAATCCCGTCTTCAACAGGGGCCAGCACCAGCTGCGTCCAGAGGGAGGGACACAAAACCGCAAAGTGAACAATTACAGAATGACCTGCCCGCAGGGGGAGTCTGCCTAACCGCCAGCAGTTAGTGGGTGGCTTCTGCCCTGAAGCCTGAGGGGTTCGAGCCCTTCTAAACAACACTTGTCATCCTTTGCAATGTAACGGAGCGGGTCCTGACAATGTTTAACTGCAAGCACAGCCGGGACAAGCCCATTTCCAGTTCCACTGCACAGAGTGTGAGTGAGCCCAGGTGTAACTGCTGTTGTCAGCAATGGGGGGGAGTCCCACCAGAGACAGGCCTTTGGGGAAAGTCCAGACCCAAACTTTTCAGCTTGGGCTAATCTTGCCTCACTGGAGTGTTCCGGCGGCTGCAATCAGTGGTAATTTGCAGCAACAAGAACGTCCACTAGCACTGAGTTGAACCCGCTGCCGCAACATAGCCCTCCTGGGAAATCCCATTGGAACAAGTGTGTCCTCATCTAGAGCGCTGCAGTCCTTCAAGGGGCTGAGCAGCTCCGGAGAGATGCTAAGTGCTCTCAACGTGAAGTCGAGGGGAGACGTAGCTGTTCGGCACCTCTCAGGAGGCACTCAGCAACTCGTAGGGTTAGGTCCTGGACTGGTATCGGATCCCATTGAAGGAGCCGTAGATGTTCAGCACCTCTCGGGATCAGACTCTTTGGGTATGTCTACACTGCAAAAAAAAACCCCAAAACGTAGCAGCGAATCTCACAGCCCAGGGCAACAGACTCGAGTTCACACTACAGCACTAACACTAGCGGTGGAGACGTTTCCATTTGGGCGAGATGGGCTCTGAGACCCACTCCCCTTGCTGGATTTCAGAGCCTGGGCTCCAGCCCGAGCGGGAACAGCTGCGCTGCTATTTTTAGTGTCATCGCATGAGCCCCATGAGCCCAAATCGGTAGACCCAAGCTCTGAGACTCACGGCTGCTAGGGTTTTGGTGTTCTGCAGTGTAGACGCACCCACAACCACATCCACACTCACGCTGAAGATGTAATTTCCAACATGGGTGGATATACGCCCACTCGCTTTGACTGAGCCAGTGCGCTGACAATAGAAGAGTAGCCGCAGTGGTTCTGGGTATCAGGACAGACTAGCCGCCCAAGTAGGTATCTAGGGTCCCAGGCAAGATTGTACTTGGGGCAGCTAGCCGTCCTGCTGCCTGCACCCGCCATGGCTACGCTTCTACTCGATCACAGCTAGGGCACATGTCTACCTGAGGTAGGTCATAACACCTCCAGCTCAACTGTAAATGTGCCCTTCGTGAGTAAAGACTCTTAAAAACCACTGTGTTGCAACAGCCCATCAGTAATCCCTGTCCTTACCAAACTAAGGAGTTCTGCCTAGAATCAATATTCTGCTAAAACTCTCTCTCCACCAACCCAGGCACTGATACGGGTCAAGGTCTGAAAGCCTGGATCCAGATTTCAAGCACCTCCAAGTTAGGGGGTGTTCAGATCTGGGGGTTTCATTTGGGCTCATCTCCACTAAAAATATTTATGCTGTGGGGGCGGGTGGGGGGGGGAGAAAGTATCATTCATCTCTGCTGGAATTCTGGAAAACAGCAAATCGTATTAGAGGGGCAGCCACACTGATCTCAGATAAGAGCAGCTCTCGCTAGATTATTTGAACTTTAATACAGAAGAGGAAAGCCGTGCATTTTCAGACTTTCTCTTCCCATCATGGAAATTAAGCAGTGGTTTATACAGGAGAATGGCAGGGGGGGAAATTATTAGAGAAATTACCCCCCATCTGTCATCTGTCTCTAAATGTTTTGGGCCAGATCTTCCACTGGTGTAAATCATCACAGCCAATGGCCATTCACAACAGCGGCGGACCTGATCCTCAGCAACTTCTCAGCCAGGAGATACATATTTTCCTCCCCTCCTCCTCTTTGTCTTTGCATTTTCATTGGCTAACTCTATTTCAGTGCACTATTTACCTGGATCCATCCCTTAGGAATTTCACCCAGAAACCACTGGACTGGAGTAAATCCCAACATCAGTAATGACTTACTTTTCATAGGCCAAGTTATCCTTGTCACAGCGCATGTCCTTGTGTTTCTCCCAGTCTTTGCCGTGTTTGCAGGTTGTGAGGGAGATGATATCCTTGCCATTATGGATATGGTGTAAAGCATTCCTGGTATCAGAGCCAATGCCAGTCAGGTACCTTTTCCCTTTAAAAGCCAACATGTACTTTTTCTTAGGAGGCACAGAGTTCTGGTACAGCCAGCCCCTCTCCCCGCCCTTCTGAGGATGCTCCTTAGAAAACAAAGGGATGGAGATATCAAAGCTGGGCCTGAAGTTCTCAACATAAAAACTTGCCTTGGCCAGGATGGCTTGTCCAATGTCAAAGCCCAGATCCTCGGTGTAATTCGGCCAGGTGCCTGAGTAAAGATTAAATATCAGATGGTTTCGACCGTCATTCCATAGAGGGAAGCCTTGGATTTTGTCGTTGATGTTGTGAACATACTGGATGGAGAGATGATCCCTGTCCAGTGTATCAATATTTAGGATAAAGAGGCAGGCTTCTTCTGGGTTGGAGGTGTAGTATCGGGACTCTTCAACAGATGTGATTATTTTGAGGTAACTTTCTGACACTGGGTCCTCTCTCTCCAAGGGATAAACAAAGACCTTGAAACCATATTTCTCACACCTGGAAAAATCAAAGCAAGTTTCCATGCGGCACCTGCTGTTCTTATAGATATTCATTCTCGACTCCCTTCTGGCTTTGAGGGACTGTTTGTGGTGGCCTCCATTGCTCTGAAGTTCTTCAGGATCTGCAAAGCTTTTGAGGAGGGACCTGTCTGTCCAGTGGGGCCAGTTCTTCAGCCCTTCGGCTTTCCTTCTGGACAGGAAGGCGAGGCGTCTTATTTGGTCTCCTCCAAAGAAGAAAAGCAGAAGCCAAGAGGCAAAGAAAGTTATGAAAATGTATTTCTTCCTGGTCTGCATATGTTCATCTGGACCCCTGACTCCTCATTTGAACCAGGAGGAGGTAAACTTTGTCAGCAGGTGGGTTCAGAAAGGAAGATCATTCCGGTGGGCTTAGAATGGAGGATCACAATCCAAAATCCATTAGCCAATGCCAGCTTCAGAACTGGAGCGGGAGCACTCAAGGAGCGTGTGTTTTGTATCGTGTCTGTTTCAGTACTTGGGAACGCTGCATTAACCCTGTAAGCTCTTCCAGCATTTCCAGCACCACACACGTTGAATGGGACTCCTCTTGCTTTTTTTAATTTAAAATCTGTTCTCCTCCCATGGAGATTTAATCGCAAAGCTTCCTCAGCATCATTTGTTTTTGTAGTCTTAGATTTCTTGATGTTGTACAATATTTCCAAATTGTCCAATCCTGTTTTCTACAACGCAATATTTATTTCAGCATGAAACTGTGTTGAGCAACAATCATTTTTCTACCACTGCTTGGCCTGGCTCTTAAACCCTTGGAGAGAAAGGTTGCACCATTCCTTTCTCTTGTGTTAATATTCTGTGTCATTTTAATCAGCTCTCTCAGTTTGCTATTTTAGTTCTGATGTAGACTTTCCCCCCCAGCCCCTTCAGACTTCTCTATGTATTAGAAGTTTATGCTTTCCTGCATGCAGAAGATAAATGTCTCTCTGAGTCGCTCACTCTAATGCTCTCATTTGGAAATCTTTTCCTTTCCACTTCTGCCAGCTTTTAATCTCAGTCTCCCTTTTACCTTCAATGGTCCAAAGATAGAGATCGCTGCTTCCTTTGCCATTGAAGAGCTTCAAGAGAGCAGCCGGGGCTCCAATCTGCTTTCTTCGATTGTTCCCTCTGTGGAGCTTTGACTTCTAGCTTCTTGCTGTCTTTGGGATGCATTTCCAATTAAAGAGATCACAGTGCTGAAAGCATGTCCCCATGCCCTTTCTACAGAAGATCAAACCAGCTCTTGGTCACTAATTGATCAGAGTTATGCTCACATCCTCAGTCTCATTAGAGAGTCTTTGGAGGTCTTTTAGGACTAAGCTCTCTGCTCTTTCTGCCTGTTATTAAGCTCTCTCTTTCTCTTTATCCCCTTTGGTTAGCCCTTTCTCTCTGAGTGGAGTTATTTCTGTATGAGAGTGTTTTTTATCTCCCACTTCCCTGGGTGTATGCAGAACTACACTCTCTAGTCTTACCTTATGTAATTAGCCCTTCTATCTTTGTGTGTACGAATGGCATGTACACATGTGTCTAGAGTAAATACTGTGAGTAGTACATCCTAGTTACTGTACACAGTCACCTTTCTCCCTGCATGCCTGTTTTCTCTCTATTTCCGTGTCCCTCCTCTCTGATCCATGATTCATTTCTTCTTACTCCCCACTCACCTCCTCTTCTATCACCCTGTCTATTAAACTACATTTATATCTTTTCTCGCCACCCCTCTGTTTTTCTCTTGCTGACTATGTTCTCTCTCTCTTGCTGGGGACCTATCTGGCTTGATCTTTGGTCTGTTTTGGTCTCTTTCTCTATGTCTACCTTGAGATCTCTCCTCCTCTATTTATTTTGATTGCCATTTCTTTCTGATCTCCCTCTGATTATTTCTATCTACCTATCTCGGTCTGTTCATCTATTTCTCTACTTCTCTCTCTGGCTGGCAAGCAGCAGCTGTTCCCCAGCGTTCTAATGCCACCTTCACAACATTCCTCTCGGCCCCGCCCGCTCGGCTCTCATTCGTTCCCCAGCCCCCCCAGAGGCGGGGCTTCTCTTTAACCCCTTCCTAACCGAGCCCCAAAAGAGGGGCGGGGCATGAGGTCCTGGGCTTGCGCTCTGATTGGCTTTCAGGCGGCTGCCCGCAAGAAAGGGGGGGAGGAGGGGGCTCTGTTGAGCCTACCTGTGTGCAGCCTGTGTAGGGGAATCCCAAGGCTGCAGCATCTTCTGCTCCTGTCTCTCATCCCAGCCCATGTGGGTTGCAGCTGGCCCCTCCAACCAGCCGAAACCTGCCAGGTTTATTGGTAGGGAGAGAGCATGTAAATCACCCACCACCGCCGCACACACACTGGATAGTCTTAACAGGGATTCAGATATAGGGGGAATCCTCGGGATTCATTCCCCATTTGCACCCCTTAGAGTGATACATTTAGCATAGTGAAGAGCCGGGGGGATCTTCTCCCCATCCCGCCTACCTGCCACCACACATGGCTTTAGGCCTGGCTTTATGTAGAGAGAAAGCTAAGTAACCCCCCCATCCCCACCTCCTAGGGTTAGCAGTCATTTACTTGTAAGGGGGAAGCGGTGGAAATTTTCCCCATGACTTGCCACTGACTGAAGAACCCTGGCAGCAATTTATTCCTAGTACAAGATGAGCAGGAAAAATTCACACACCCCACTGCATCTTCTTAGCCGTGAGTTGTGGGGAGGAAGAGGGAAAATACCCCGTGTGCCCCTCTTAAGTGTTCAGAGCACAGATCTGGTTTTAGAAGCAGGGAAGTACCCATAAGATGTCTTTATCAGGGAGGGAGGATGCCAGGAAATCCAGCCCTCTTTCTCCCCCCCCCCCCGGCTGTCCCTCTCTCTTTCCCCCACCACCACACAGACACTCATGTAGCCTTATCAGCAATTTCTTTGTGCTCCCCTCGGCCAACCACTGTGTCAGCAATTCAGTTTCCCTTTTGGAGCCTGATGCTGATTACAAAGCTCTGTGCACAGCGGGAGGGAGTAAGAATCAGAGCTCAAACTTTCTGGAAAAAGACCATTGAGAGATGTAAGAGCCCTGAAAGCACAGGGCCTCGCTAGTGCCATTGAATTCGGTGCACCTGATTCGGTGCATGTCACTGACTTCAGTGGAGTTGAACCATATTTGCACTGGTGTAAGTCAGAAATCAGTAAGTCAGTAACACCAGAGAAGCAGGCCCAGGGCTGTGTTGACCACATTAAATTCCTCATGATCAACTCATAACAACATTTCTTTGGTTTAACATTGTCATTTAGATTCTCACGAAACCCCACTAGGCCAGACAGAACTATTCTGATTTATGCCGGCTGGGGAGCTGCCTTTCTGACTGGAAAGTAATTTGATGAGATACCCCTCCACCCCCAGTGGTGTGTCTCCATGTTTTCCTAAAGTCAAGGTCGCAGCACCTCGTTTGCTATGTGGGAGAACCAGTGTTCTTCCCTGACTGTACCTGGGAAGAAGTGGAGTCCAGTAGTGAGAAACAGCAAGTGAGCGTCAGGACCTCTGGGTTATTTTCCCAGCTGTGCCACTGACACTTTAACCTTTAACCCACCTTCACCTCAGTTTTCTCATCTGTTGCATGCATATATATATAGAATACCCAGGGGAGCTGCCTACCTTGCGGGTCTGTGGTGAGAATTAATGTTTGTAAAGTGCCTTAAGATTGTAGCCCACAATGAGAGGTGTTTGCTAGGTAAGGCGTGGGTATAAGTTAAGGCAGCAATGTAATGAGCCTACAAGGCCTTAGCTAAATAAGGTATAAGGCACAAAAGCCTTAGCATAAGCAGCTAACCAGGAGTAACCCTGGATCATTAGATATCACAAGATAGATGCTGTGAGGACTAAACTGCTGACAGGTAACCCCAGGATGCTAGTTTACCCCAGCCTGGGATATTTTTTAGGAACATCAGCAGATGTCTGACCACAAGCATGCCCTGGTAACTAATTGTAGTATGTGCTAATAAGTTGGAAGATAAAAGGCCTCGTAAGCTGTGAGAGAAGGGCACCCACCGTTAGTAAGGAGAGGAACTACAAATAAGGAAAAGGGGCTGAAACCCCTCTTGAATGTGCATTAGGCACAGTGGCGTCAGTGTAAGATGATATAAAAGTTGTATCCCGGCCTGCGTGTCTTGGAAGATGTAACTCTTGGGAAATGCCAGGATGACAACCACTGAGGACGAGGGATGACTGCCACTTCGGGTCCTTTTGCAAGGGCTGGTGCGAGTATACGGATGCTCAGATGCACATTCTGTATGATTTCTATCAACCTTGCTGGCTTTGGGACTTTACTAATTCTGGTAATAAAACAATTGCAAGTTCAGAGGGTTTTCCCTCAGGGTGAGCGTGGCAACTGTGCACAGCAAGATTCCTAAAGGTCCAAGAACCAACCAAACCTCAGCGTGTTAATTGGGAATTCTTAAATAATCAGTGTAATTAACACACAGTCAATAGATCAGGCAACAAAATTTGAGATGAAAGAGAATCCCCTCCCCTCTCTTTCCTGGGCCCTGAGGATCACAGTCCTCCATGCCCTTCTCTCCTTTTTACTGCTTCTCTTCTCCCCATGCTCCTTCTTCCCAGCCCTCCAGCTCCTTACAAAGCTTCCCGAGATGTGGAACTCAATCCACGGTTCTCTTTGCAGGCTATAGGCTCTGCTGTGCTGAGCTGCTCCTTCCAGAGACATCCCATCGGTCAATCAATAGCACTTTCAGGACAGAACGAGACCCTGGGCACATTTCCTGGATGTTAGTTGCCCAGGTCCAGATTCTGCTGTCTGCTATGTCTGTGAAGTCAGTGGGGTTACGTGGCTATTGCAGGGGGCTGAATTTGGCCCCTTGCCTTTAAGGAAAGTGTGAGGGAAGGGAAGGGTGTCCTAAACCCCCATATACTGATTGCTGATGGCCTGGTTTTCAAAGGTGCTGAGCTTCAGTGAGGCTTCAAAAGCTCAATACTTCCGAAACCCTGTGGAGTGTCTCCGCAATCCCATCACCACTACATCTCCTGGTTCCCGGCTCCGGGTCCCAGCTGCCCATGCTGGCTCCCTGGCTCCATCCCCCTCCCTTTTCCTGGCCTCTGTTCCTCCTTATCCTTTGAGACGCTGATAGTCCCACATCCCTTCCCCTGGTGCCAGTTCAATCAAGTCTTTGCCATCCAACTCCTTAGCCACCCCCATTCCTCTTGCTGCAAGCGCTCTCTGATTCAGCTCCTGGCTTCCGTCCCCTGCTCCTGCCTCTCTCATCAGTCTGTTTCCATGTCACTAATCCCCACTCTTTGTTCCTATTTGCCTCTTAATCCTCCTTATTCTCATTTTCTTCCCCCTGCCTTGCAAGCCCCCTTATGAGCGGCTGCTAGGGTCACGCTGGTCACCGTGGGGATTTTCCCTTGTAAGGGAGACAGGCTGATACCAAGATGATGCAAGGATCCCGACTTCTGCCTTTACCTGACTGGGTTCAATGGCTTGTGTTATGATCAGAGGGGGAGGGGGTTACGGTGATGGTTCTTTCGTCATGGATTCAATGGCGCACAGCTCGTGGGAGCTGGATGGCTCAGGGCATTGGCCATGGGGCTTTTGCAGTCTGTGCCAGCAGAGCCCAAACACTTACCAGCTGATGGCTGTTCCATGCCATGAGGGAGATGAAGTGGAAGGTCTCAGTCCGGTTCCTAATAGAGAGGTGTTCACCTTGCAACTGGCATTAACTGCACCCCTTCCCACCTTGCCCTGGCTCCCAGTGTCAGCAGCAGCTAAGGATGGGATGAGCCATGGAGAATGAACTCCCCTCTTGCCCTCGCTGTGGGGTATCTCTAGGACCAGGTGAAGGCACATTGACCACATGGCGGGGAGGGGGGGAAGCATGTTTCATGTTGCCTAGCAAAATCAAAGCCAGGTCTGGAAGGTGCCTCGGAGTCCTTCTAGCCTCTGCCATTGACTAATCATGTGACCATCAACAAATTACTTCGCCTAACTGTTCCTCAGTTTCCCCATCTATTAAATGGGAATAATATCTCTCATAGTTGTTACCAGATTTGCCCGTCACCTTGGGGTATGCTCATTTACTAGGGTTACTTTCCTGGAAGGGGGGGCGTGTGATTCTATGAATGTACTGTTTGTGTTACTTGTGTGTTCATATGGCTACAAGTCCTTCCATCATGCAGTGCGTCCCTGCTTTGCCAGTCCCAGAGTTCAGTGCGGTTCCTGCTTTGGAGCTTGGTTCTCCATTCGATATGCTAATTCTTGTTCCATCTTCGATGGAGGTGAGGCTTCTGTTCTCCAGTCAATGTGCTAATTGAGATGCCTCCTTTTTACATCTTTGATGTAGATGAGGCTAGGGGGAGTTGTCTTAATCCCATCACCCTTGTTTGGAAGGGTTTAGGTGTGTCTCCCACTGCCTTTTCATCACAGGCGTGCACAGCACATTTCATTAGGGTGTGCACCCAGGGAATTTTCATTAGGGGTGTCAAACTCAATTCCACCGGTGGGCCACATTTGAATTACCCGCCAGCAGAGTTCTCACCATGTCCTAGTCTCCGCCGAGAAATGTCGCCAGAAACGGTATTTTGGTGGCAGATCCCGTCCACTGCAAAATCTCGCAGCTCTTTCTTTTTTGGCAGCAGCTCGCTGTGGCTTGCCGTCCGCCGAGAAATCACGCGCCCTCCACTCTTTCGGCAACAGCTCTACCCTCCAGCGTCAGCTTGGTTCGCGGGATGGATACAAAAGGTTCACGGGCTTTAATACAAAAATGCAGCACCCAGAGACTACAGATCCCATTGTTCAATGCTCTGTCTTGGCTTAGCCACTTGGATCAAGATGAGGTTTTGTGTGCTGGGATCGGTAGTCTTTGGAGCCCAACATCCAGATTAAAAATAAATGTAGATTCAATCTGCTGCCTTTTGTGCAGATTAAGGGTGGGATTTTCAGAAGCATTTAAGGGATTTAGAAGCACAAATCCCACTGAAAGTCAGTGGGACTTATGCTCCTAAATCTCTGGAAAAGCAACCCTGGAGTAATTAAGTGCCACCCTTACACTCCTGGCTAGTCACAGCCAAGTCCTGGAACACTTCTGCTCCACAGAGATCAGGGCGCCTCCTAACACCCCTGCTACATTTGAGCTGTTTTAAAGATACAAGGAAACTGACATCATCGCTTCCTTTATAACACAAGATATAAATGACACCATCAGGGTTTTAATTAACAGTGTTTTGGAAGTGCTGTGTTTGATGTCTATAAAATATTAAAAGGAATCCAGAGCCAAGTTTGTACTTGGGTAATTTTATTCTCCTGTGAGTGCATTGCAAAAAAAATGCTAGAGCTGTCTTTTAAGTAATAATATTCCTGTTACGTACAAAAGGGATTCCTTTTTAGCTCAGGGATCAGGGGCCTGCGTCTTTGGAGCAGCAGGTCACTTTTGATACCTGTTAGTGAATGAACAGGGAAAAAAGCAGACCACAGCTTCTTCTGAACTCCTGCTGGACAGATGCTCCATAGGTGAGGGCGCTCTCTGCTGCCACCTGTTGACGAGCAAGGGGGGACAAGTGAATGGGCCAGACCTCATTTGCATTTCTATATTATGACAGTTTGGGGTGTTTTTGATGAAAATTCAATCAAGTTTTAATTTGGGAGCAATTAAATGTTATGATCCCCATCAAAGAGAAAAAGGGCAAGAGGCTGGCAGCCATTGTGCATGGGGAAAGGCGTCACCCTAACATAAACCACAGTCAGGCATGGTTGGGTACCACAGCGTTGCTAAAACTAGCAGGAAAAAAAAAAAAAAAAAAAGGAGGTTTGTAGGTTTGTAAGAAAACATTCTATTCCCCTTTCCAAGACTATAAAGTAAAGGTTGCATGTCACTGAGTGTAGTAAGTAGTGTAGAGGTAAAAGATTGTTCTGGGGTGAAACTGCAGGGAATTGCAGCCTAACTGAGGTTTCTAGTGTTGATTTCCCTACTCACCATAAAAGCTGTTATCAGTTCAGCTGGGGTAGATGGTAAGATAATAGCCCCAGCACCATTTCTCTTGGGGGCTGGAGATGGAGCTGCCTGGATTTTGGACTCCACCAACCCTGGACAACAAACTGTAAGTGCAGCAGCCTAGAGGAGGTAAGTGGCTAATGCTGGAAGGAATGTGGGTTGCCTTGTGAGAGAAGGCCTGAGGTTAAGACTGTTGCCAAGACATGTGGGGAGGAGAGGAGTCTTGCTTGTAGCAATTGTTGATTTGTTAATTGAAGGCTTTCCCAAGTTTACTCTGTGTCCCCTTCCACCACACTCCCCAAACAAGTTCCCTTGGTTTGAACCCCCTGGACTCAGTGCTTGCCAGTGGGGAAGTATTGTCTGGGGAAGTATTGTCTATCAAGGGGAAAAATTGTCTATCAAGGGTGCCGAGGAGAGATAATTTAGTTTTCCCAGTTTCTAAGTGGAGGCTTGAACCACTGTTATTCCAGTTCTCAGAAGAACCCCTTGATAATGGAGCCAGTCCTCTTTTACTGCCTGCAACACCTATGGAAGGGTTACAAAACTATATGGACCAGTATTGTTAAAGTGGTCCAACTTCTGCATGTAGATGAAGGCCTAAATTGTTATGATAGATAGCTTCCCAACATGGGCTGTTATAGGTGCTCATATATAGGGTAATATATGAACTTAGAGCCTCTACTTTCAGGAAGCGCTTGGTAAGAGAGCCTTTTATATGTGAAGGAAGGAATAAACCCTGAATGTAGCACAGTCGTGCCTCTCTTCGGCTTGAATACTGAATATAAGTTACTTGCCACAGGTCTCAAAGGCAGAGCAGTACTAAAACTGAACTCAGCTCTCCTGAGTCCTAGTTTAGTGCCTTAGCCACAAGACTATCCTTCCTCTCTGCAGGCACTCTGTAACCTGTTCAAGCAAAAAAAGACAGGGAGCCCGACTAATTACTACAGTGAATTTAATTAGAGAAGATGGTGGGGGAAAATGTCATCAGAAAGAAATGGAGTCAGTCAGCATGGTCTTTCCCTGAAGGAAAAATGTTTAATTATAGCAAGAATATAAAGTCATTTCACATACGCAGACAAGGAGACATTAAAAACAGGGCCAGATCCTTAGCTGGTGTAAATCAGTGTATTGACTTCAATGGAATAATGCTGATTTACACCTGCTGAGGATATCTGGGGACTCAGCTCAAATCTTGTTCCAGTTTTCCCAAAAGCATTTTCCCACTTCTGTCTCATGAGCCTATAGATACATAGGTTGATATAGCTAATTGCGTCAAGATGCAGGTCTCTGGTGAATCAGGGGTTAACCTTGTTTTAGCACCCTTTTCCCCCTTGTCTTGGGCCTCAGGAATAGATATATATATTGGATATACATCATCAGCACTGTTCCACCCCTAACAAATTTAAGTGATGTGTGCTTAGTGTTAATGTATTGATTTCAAAACCCACGCAGATCAGATATCTATCTATCTCCAGAGACAGTTATTTGTAAGGAGGCTCATTTCTAGCATCTGCTGGAAAGAGATGGGATTTCAAACTGAAGACTGAAGTCACAATAAGCTGTGTGTGCATCAATAACCACTGTCAGTGCCCCAGAACACGAAGATAAAATAGCACAGGAGTCCCAGAGCCATTTGCTGGTGCCCTTTGCTAACAGTATTTTGAAGTGATGGAGCATTCCCGGTGAGGGAGGGAGGGGGTTGGGGTTGGTTTCATTTGAACATGAGCAGACAGGGCTATCGGAAATCTGAGGAGTTGCCCCTCACCTGGTCTCTCCCCTCCTCACCTCTTTTCTCTTTCTGGAATCACTGCCCCACTTCGTTCTGCTCATGATCTGATAATTCCGTTCTTTATGAGATCACAGCCTTCACCATGGCAACGCAATTGACCTGATTTGTAGGGAAGTTACACTGGCATCCTTGCCAGTTGGCACCATGCCGTTATCAAACCGGCGTTTGGCTTCGACAATATTTTAAGTACCATCTTAAAACAAAAAGGCTAAATTGTTTTTTAAAAACCCAATGTGTGTAGGAAAATCAAACCAATATCTAAGGTTTGATTCTCCTCCCTCTTACATCTCTGTGGCTCAGTTGAGCTATGGTAGAAGTGAGATCAGTGTGGTACTTTGGAAACTGGTTAAGAATGATAAACTTTCTCCTGTCTAGTTTTTAATGGTGGAAACTGCAGGTTTCCCACTCAGGACCATTCCACAGTCTAACAGTTCTTGTTACTTCTCAGGAAATGTTTCCTGACATTCAGCTTTAATTTCCCTTTTGCTAGGTTTCATCCTATTGCTTGTAGCTGGAGACCCGCAACTAGGAAACATGTCGGCTCATGAACTTTAGGAAAGGGCAGCTTCCTTCTTTAGCACCTCAGCTGCTTGCTGGCAGATTTAAGAACATAAGAACAGCCATACTGGGTCAGATCAATGGTCCATCTAGCTCAGTAGTCTGTCTTCCAACAGTGGCCAATGCCAGGTGCTTCAGAGGGAATGAACAGAACGGGTAGTCATCAAGTGATCCATTCTCTGTCACCCATTCCCAGCTTCTGGCAAACAAATGCTAGGGACACTACAGAGCATGGGTTTGCATCCCTGCCCATCCTGACTAATAGCCACTGATGGACCTATCTTGTGTGAACGTATCTAATTCTTTTTTTGAACATTGTTATAGTCTTGGCCTTCACAACATCCTCTGGCAAAGAGTTCCACAGGTTGACTGTGCGTTGTGTGAAGAAATACTTCCTTTTGGTTTTTTTTAAACCTGCTGCCTATTAATTGTATTTGGTGACCCCTAGTTCTTGTGTTATGAGAGAGAGAGAGTAAATAACACTACTTTATTTACTTTCACCACATCCATCATTATTTATAAACCTCTATCATAGCCCCCCTTAGTCGTCTCTTTTCCAAGATCAAAAGTCCCAGTTTTATTAATCTCTCCTCATATGGAAGCTGTTTCATACCCCTAATCATTTTTGTTGCGCTTTTTTGTATCTTTCACAATTCCAATATATTTTGAGATGGAGCAACCAGATCTGCATGCAGTATTCAAGAGGTGGGCATACCTTGGATTTATATAGAGGCAATATGATATTTTCTGTCTTATTATCTATCCCTTTCCTAATGATTCCCAACGTTCTGTTAGCTTTTCTGACTGCTGCTGCACATTGAGTGGATATTTTCCGAAAACTATCCACAATGACTCCAAGATCTCTTTCTTGAGTGGTAACAGCTAATTTACACCCCATCATTTTATATGTATAGTTGGGATTATGTTTTCCAATGTGCATTACTTTGTATTTATCAACATTGAATTTCCTCTGCCAGTTGGTTGCCCAGTCACTGAGTTTTGTAAGATCCCTTTGTAACTCTTCACAGTCTGCTTTGGACTTAACTATACTGAATAGTTTTGTATCATCTGCAAATTTTGCCACCTCATTGTTTACCCCTTTTCCCAGATCATTTATGCATATGTTGAACAGTACTGGTCCCAGTACAGACCCCTGGGGAACACCACTATTTATCTCTCTCCATTCTGAAAACTGACCATTTATTTCTACCCTTTGTTTCCCAATTATTGATCCAGGAGAGGACCTTCCCTCTTATCCCATGACAGCTTAGTTTGCTTAAGAGCCTTTGGTGAGGGACCTTGTCAAAGGCTTTCTGAAAATCTAAGTACACTATGTCCAATAGATCACTCTTGTCTACATGCTTGTTGACTCCCTCAAAGAATTCTAGTAGATTAGTGAGGCATGATTTCCCTTTTAAAAAAACCATGTTGACTCTCCCCCAACAAATTGTGTTCATCTATGTGCCTAATAATTCTGTTCTTTACTATAGTTTCAACCAATTTGTTTGGTACTGAAGTGAGGCTTACTGGCCTGTAATTGCCAGGATCACCTCTGGAGCCTTTTAAAAAAATTAGTATCACATTAGCTATCCTCCTGACATCTGGAACAGAAGCTGATTTAAATGATTATATGCCAGAGTTAGTTGTCCTGCAATTTCACATTTGAGGTCCTTCAGAACTCTTGGGTGGATACCATCTGTTCCTGGTGACTTATTACTGTTTAATGTATCAATTTGTTCCAAAACCTGCTCTAATGACATCTCAGTCTGGGACAGTTCCTCAGATTTGTCATCTAAAAAGAATGGTTCAGGTTTGGGAATCTCCCTCGCATCCTCAGCCATGAAGACCGATGCAAAGAATTCATTTAGTTTCTCCACAATGGCCTCATCTTCCTTGCCCCTCTGCAACATGACCTAACAGCTTCCAGATCTCAGTGTGCCCTGCACTGGAGTTGCCAGGCAGAACTTCCTCCAACTTCATACTCAGCATGGCCAGCTATGTAGCTGCTGAGTGGAAGGTGGGTTTCCACGGCACAGATAGAAGTCAATTAGCACTGAGTGTCACCCTGGGTCAGGCCTTCAGATGATGTTCAAAAACCTCACTGGGAAAGAAGATCGATGTCAAAAAGCCATGTCGATTTTACTATCCCTTGTCCCCAGATCAGATGAGAAGCCAGAGACAGGCAGGGCTTCTGTAATCAATGAATCCCAGTTAATGGCCCAATCTAAACTGATATCAGGCCTCCGCTGTTAAATCTCTTTATTGTGCCTGAAGATCTCAGGGACTGGAATGCATGTGTTGGCCAAGTTAATCCTTTTAAAGAAAGCTCTTGTAAAGGCTGAATGATCCCTGATGTGCATGAAATGTGATTAGCAGCATAAGCACAAGGAAAGTCCCCTCAGTGCACTCCATGCTGGGCAGGGGGACCAGGAGCTGGGTAGGGAGCATTGGCTTAGAGGGAAGACAGCTACCTCCTGAGTCCCCAATGCCACCTACTTCAGTGCCAATCCTTGCAGTTCCCCCAGCACATCCCAGGACTCAGGGTGATTAGTTTGTGCCACTTGGAATATTTTTGTCAAACCTTTTTTCCCCAATGAAAAATGGATTTTCAGTGAAACGGTGATCTCATCAAGGTTGGCGGGGAGGCGTTGATCAAATGACCACATTTTTCAGTTTTGGGGCTTGTTTGTTTTTATGAAAACCTGAAAAAAAAGTCAACAAAAAGGGAACATTTTCTTTTTCTTGTTTTTTTTTTTTTTTTGCAAGGGAAAAAGATGATGATTTCCCAGCCAGCTCGAGGATTGTGTTTGCAAGGGGAAGGGCTGCGAACACAAGGGGGGGGGAGTTGCATCTTTCTGTTCTGGGGTCCTGGTCCATGATTGGGGCTCCCAGACACTACAGTAACACAAATAATAAATAACAACAATAAAGCCTTTATAGACACCCCCCCTCCACACAACCCAACCCCGATCCCCAGGAATCCATGAAACTGATTGCTCCATGGGAGATTTTGCTGGAGACTGAACTCTCATAGATTCAATACCTGCTGCCCTGTCAAAGTGCAGAAGGATCAACCCCACCCCAACAAACGTCTTTCTCTCTCCGTACCCGTATCCAGGATCAGTTCTATTGCCCTTGCGCTTAGAAACCAACCGGGGACAACACACAATCCCCTCTCCTGACCATGGAATAAATATGTAAAAAACTGCAGAGGCCGATTTAATCAAGAGCAGTGAGAAGAGAAGCCGCCCTGGGACCGGCTGATTAGAGAGGGGAGTCGTTCTGGGCAAAAGTGAGATGAGGCCTTGAACAAATCTGCAACATTTTCAATCATTTCTCCTCTCCTGTGCACTAAACTCATTTCATCCTGCCAGCTTTATGGTGGTGAGAGTGATCTATAGCGACACCACATTACTTTGGTGTGTGCCAGCCACATAAATACTTGCAGGGACAGGGGGGAGGTTGGGGGGGATCAGGATCAGCGTCTTGGGAAAGAGAAGAAAGCAGGGAATGTTATAAAACTGCAGGGGCCAGCTCTCCCCTCCTCCAATGCACTGTTCCCTTCCCCAGCGCTAACACTCTGTTTGCACCTCATCACCCTGCCTTGCACCCCCAGTTTTCTGTTCCCCTTTGCACTCCGCTCCGCACACCAGTTCTTTGCTCCCAACTCTCAACTTTCCATTCCCCCTCGGCTCTCCACACCGAGATTTCCATCCCCCTGCTCTCTCCCCTAGCTTTCTGGTTCCCCTCTGACCCTCCCCAGAGCTTTCATACCCCCTCTGCCTCACCCTCCCTGCTCTCTATTCCCCTTCTGCCACCCCCTGTTTTCCATCCCCCTCTGCCCCACCCCGACAGCTCTCAGTGAGCTGTGCTACGCCGTGGATTCTTAGTAGTAGCTCTGTATTTGCTGCCTGTCTCCTTCACTTAACCTTCTTTTATCCCTGCATTGTAGCGGCAATCTCCTCTCTAGTTCCTACGTCCAGAGGAACCTTGTCTGCCAGGCCCACTCACCCCCAGCTCGCAATACTGGTGCGGAGGAGAGGGAGCGCTGTCTAGTGCTTACAGCCCACCACTGGGAATCCAGACACCTGGGTTCTGTTTTTAGCTGTGCTACTGATTCACTGGTTGACGTTGGGCAACTTGCTTCCCTTCTCTGTGCCTCAGTTTCCCCATCTGTGAGCTAGGGATGACAGGCTCTGTGAGGCTTTGTTAATAACTGGTTTGGGTAGTTGTTGCTCTGGGTCAGATCTCTTCTTCACTCTCCCCTACTCCCTCGCCGGGGTCACCCCGACTGTGCCTAGGATCCAGAGCAGATGCCTTGTGCTCCCTCGGAAAGTTTCAGAAACTATCAGAGACTGTGGTCGAAGCAGCCATCTTCAAAATAGTTTTGCCCTGCCCTGCAGAGCCCAGCAGCAGACAGAGCCCTGTTCTTCGCACCGGCAGGAGAGCTATAAACAGAGGTGTGATCTGAAGAGGCCTCTGGGGAGTGGTGAATTCGGAGAAGAGGGGATTCTCGAGTGCATGAATGTGGCTGCCTGGTTACAAAGTGACTCTCGGTCCCACCTGCCTGTGTACACAGCACTGAGCTTGGGTCTCCCTTCTGGGCGTGTTATCAGAGCAGGCAGGTCCTGCGAAAGATCTGTTTTTGTATTCGTAAACACAGGCTTTTCCATCCCGGCCAAGAAGCCAGGGTGCCCTGGGGTGCCCACAGCTCCTGTGTTCTAATCCCAGCCCCAGTACCAACAGGCAGCGTCACTCCTCTCACCACGCCTCAGTTTCTCCATCTGCAAAACAAGGGAAAACACAACTTCTCTCTTTCCTTGGGGGTGTTGTGAGGCTTCAGGAATTAACGACGGGAGAAGCCCTTTGAAGTCGGTGGCTGACAGGTATTCTAATTAAAGCGTCTTCCCTAGCACAGGCACGTTCTTCTGGGATGGCTGGAAAGTTTGGTTTTATTTAGGTCATTTAAACATTTGTCTCACACACACGTTCAGACACGCGCACACCATCCTGGCAATAGCTGAGCACCAATTAAAAACCAAAGGCTCTGAGCTCCTTGTCACTTATACTTGTGAGACTTAGGAGCGAACCCCCTGAAGTCAATGCAATTGCACAGACAGAAACCCAGAGGATGTGGGGCCCCCTCCACCTCCCAAACATCACCAGAGAAAGAGCTGGGCGAAACTTGACAAGGGGCAGTGAGCCTCCGAGCCCATCCCAGCAGCTGGTAAAGATCACGACGGATGCCTGTGTGGTCCACAGCAGCGTAGGCATTGCCCATCCTGCAAAGCATCCAGGCACCCCACCCTGCCCTGAACACACACCCGAACCCACACACAGACGTGGCTTGCACCTCGCCCCTGCATGGGAGCTAAAGAGGGAGAGAACTGTAGAGCTGCGGGCCGTTCCCCTAGAGAGCAAACAGATCTGGCCCAATGCTTCCTGGGTCGCTGAGCGTGAGCCACAGGGGAAGCAATCGTTCTGAAGTGGCGAGAAATGGGGCTTTCGGGGTGTCCTGTCCTCTCCCAGGAAAAAGGAGGGGTAGGGGAAGCCTTAGACATGGGCCCAGTGACTACGGGTCCCCTCTAAGGGACGAAGCGAGGGTGACACAGATACCGTTGTGGCCTTTCACCCACAGGTCATGCCCAACCACCTTCTCCAGCTGCTATGTTTCTGGCTCCCTCGCCGCGATTTCTGCCTTCGGATCTCAGCTGAGCCCCGCAATCCTTTGTGTGGTCCGGCCAAAAAGAATCCTGGGAGGCTAAAGGCACCTGCTGCCAGCGGAGTGGAAACAGGGACTGGGATGGCTTTGGGGAGGCAGAATGACACGGACCGGGGTCAGGCGGAGGTTGCTGAGCCGGAGGGGAGGAAGGAAGCTGAGAGGAAAGGGTTGGAGTGCCAGGTGCTGCAGGCACCCATGCATGGGAATGCTCCGCTCCAGCCAAAGGCCTGGGTTTGCATGTGGTTGGGGCAGTGAGCCTGCAGGGGTAAGGGAGTCCTGGAATCGCTGGCCGTGTAAGAGCCACTCACGTGGTCCAGGCAGGTTTCTCTAACCGTCGTGCTACTAGGAGCTGCGGGTGGTTTGCAGGTTTGGGCTGGCTTCTCCCCTGGCTCCCTTTCCCTCCTGCCTCCCCAGCACCTCCCCTGATTTCCAGCTGGCTGCAGACCAGCTGGGCAGAAATCTGATGGGAGAATCACCCTCCACCCCGGACACGCCTGAGCGTGAAACTCCGCTTGAGCGCGAGCAAGTTCTGTCAGAACACAGCCCTTAGGGTCTGGCTCCCTACGCTGGCAGGCACCGGCTCCTGACCTCCCAGCGGGGGCTGAGACTGCTTCGTACTCACGTAACCTGTGAGTTACTGGTCGTGGGGGCTGGAGACCGTTCACCGCTGCGGCACCCGTTTCAATCCGGCCTGGGCTGGCGCTGACTGATTGTTGTCCCCTCTGCTGGCCTTTGTGTCATAGGCTGGTGGCTGTCAGGTGTCCCCGTCCTCCCCCGTTAGGCCTTACTCACTCTCTTACTGATGCCTCAGCGGAGAAGCTGAATAACCCTTGGTACCTCGACGCCCTGTCAGCCCGAGAACTGGGCCAGGCCATAGGCACACTGGCAGAGCGCTGTCAAGGATGACCCTACGGTGAGCGCTCAGATGCTACAGTGATGGGCAGCAGCATAAAACCCTGAGAAATTATCTCGTCTTATTTGTGGTTTGGTAGCACCTTGGAGTCCCTGTCCTGACCAGGAATCTGTTGTGCTCGCAACTGTACAGACGCAGAACAAAGAGAACCCCAAAGAGCTGACGATCTAAGTACAAGATGAGCTGACAAGTGGATGCAGGCAGAGGGACGGGGGAGCATAGGGACACAATGGGACGATGCTGGTCAGGGTGGGGACTGGACTGGGACCCGCTCAGTAAGTTCAGCTAGGCCTCTACACCCGGCACCAAGGGGCAAGGATTCCGGACTTGCCCGGCTCCACAGCACATGACCAATGTTCATAGGCTACCCCATAGACCAGTGACACTCGCCCTTCGGGAGCTAGGGAAGCACCTTGTCATCTCTTGGGAGCCCCAGAGCAATCCCCTCCCAATGCTCGCTGCATCAGTAAAGCGATGGCACGGCACCCTGGGGCTCTGACGTCCACACAGTCCGCTGTGGATACACCAGCCCTGTTCTCTCTCTCGGGATTCTAGGGGCCGGGCTCTCAGCGAAAGGCCTTTTATGCCGTGCTGCACCCTGGCCCCACACAGAGGGTGTAGGGCTGCAAGGACATCAGCCCTACTCCCAGCCCCTGGCGAAGGGGGCATGATAGGGCATGTCCAGAGCACACTGCACTACAGCCAGGGACCAGTTGAAGTGGAGCATAAGGCTAAAGCAGCCCTGAAGCCACTCTAACTTACAGCAGGGGCCAGGCAGACCCCTGTTTGATCCCAGAGCACAGGGGGCCAGATCCTCACATGATGTAAATCAGCATTGCTTTAGTGAAGTCAATGGAGCTCCAGCCATTTACTCAGCTGAGGATATGGCCTGTGGGGTGCAGAGGGGCTGAAAACCACCTTAACTCCTCCAGCCTGTCCATGTTCCACATGAAGAAACAGGGTAACTGAGAATCAGGCTGCTGGGTTCTGTTCGTGGCTTCACCATCTGACTTTGGCAAATCTTCCTGTGCCTCAGTTTCCCCACCTGTAAAACAGGACCAGTGCTGCTCAGAATGTGCTTTGAGAAGATCCTCAGATGAAAGGCAACACTGGATATAACCGTAAAGCATTACTACTGATGCTGTAGGCTGCTGCCCACAACCACATTGCCAGCCTCCAAGATCAAAGACCCTTGCAGTTTTTTCCAGGAAGAGACAAAACCAAGACAAAGTGGAAGTTAAAGAGTTAATCACTTTGCGGGATTCCGTAACTATTTTTACCACTGTGGCAATTATTCTCAGCCTCCTAGTGTGAACATCCCAAAGGGAGGCTGCCTGTAATTAACAGCCTGTTTTCCAAAGCAAGGGCACTGTGATTTATTTTTCATAAACCGGTCTCCTGAGAGCCCAGCAGCTCTCATTAGTAAACATTCATTTCAGTCTGCCCTTTATATACATGGTCCCATACAATGATTCATTTTGGAACCCTGTCAGCTCCAGGAAAAACAGGAGACACATCTGAATGGAGCAGGAACCCCTCTTAACACTTTCCAAGACTGTGAGCTGGAGGAGGATGTTGGGAGTGGGGTCTAGTGGTTATAGCGGAGGCAGGCGGGACAGGAATCCTGCATGTTGTTCCTACCAGAGGGCGGGAGGTCTAGAGGTTGGTACAGGGACTGGGAGCCAGTTCTAGTCTCAGTTCTGGGAGGGAGTCTAGTAGGGCAGGGGAGAACTGGGAGAAAAAAATACCCAGCCCTGCCATTGACTTGCTGTACAGCATTGGACTCAGCCTCCTTCTGCACTTGGCTCCCTCCCATGTTTAACAATATTCACGTACATCCCAGAGGGGTGGGGAGTCTCAATGAATTAACAAGGAAAGATTAAAGCTGGCAAGCAGCATGCATCTGGTTAGGCTGAGTGCTAGCTGAGGCTGTGATCACCCCCTGACAGCAGGGGCCTCCAACCCATCCAGTGGAGAGGGATGAATCCCATGTTTAATTTAAACTCCGGATTCTCTGCCGTTCTCCAAGCACAGCAGAGCTCCTGGTTCTGCATGGCAATCCAGGGTAGAACGTGGCCTTTATGTGGTAATTACCCACAGCTATTATCTTACTTTAGTGCTTAGTCATATTGAGCCTCACTGCATGGGAAAACATGCTCCTCTTAGAACCACCGCTTTTCCTGGGTTTCCTTCCCCATCCTCCTCTCTCTTCCCTGTCTTTGTAGGCTTCCTCTTCTCTAGTCTTCCTTTCCCCGCGGCAACCCCCAGACCGTACCCCATTCCCTCCACTGAAATGATCAGCTAATGCTTAATTATGGGGTCAGCACTGGCTCTCAGGGTCTGTCCACGATGCAGAATATAGCTACGTCCCAGCTGGCATGCTAGCCAAACTTGCCACAGAGCGCCCACGCTATAGAGCTGCGCACCGCCGGTGCAGGTGCATCCACACACGCTCAGCTGTTACATGGGTTTGGTCTCTGGGGGCATAGCCCGAGGTTCCTAATGCTTCATTAACTGGAGCTGTTCTAGGAATGGGTCTGTGGTGTGTTCTGTGCCTAAAATATGCCAGGGCTTGCCAGGGCTGAGTCCTGGCACCTCTGGGCTTGGCAGTTCATAGCCCCAGCACCTCTGGGCTTGCTGTGTCAGTTATAACAACAAGAGATCTGTGGCACTTTAAAGACTGTGGCACTGTATACAGACTAACACGGCTACCCCTCTGGAACTGTGTCAGTTATGAATGTAAAAAAAAATTGCTTTTGCTCGGGCATCTCTTTCATTACAAATTAAGCCCTGGGTGTCTTGTGGGAGAACGTGTCTGCCCTGGCCAGTAAGATGATTGCCATTGTATGAAATAAAGGGAAATCACATGAAAAATAAGGGACAACGCTTTGCTTTAAGGGACATTTCAAGGAAATGCCATTTTTTTTTTGCAGTTCTGCAGAAATGCGGAAGACACAGCTCGCCACTTGCCTAACCAATCCAGGCCGGAGTGATTTATAGGTAGCAGCACAAGTAGGTTTTAAGAAGGGATTTAAAAGAGGATAAAGTGGCAGCTTTGCATGGGTATAATTCTCCAAATCAAGATTGGATGTCTTTCTAAAAAACATGATTCAGCTCAGCTACAAGACGTGGGCCGGATGCAGGAATGATGGGGTGAAGTTCAATGGCCCCTCTTATGCAGAAGAACGGACAGAATGATCATAATGGTCCTTTCTGGCCTTAAAAATCTATGAATAATAATATTGTATTATTATTGTATTAATGGTCATGTGTTGTTATTCCATTTTCTGTACTTTTTTAAAAAAGGTCAGATTCACAAACATGTAGGGTTAAAACTTTACCAATTTGAAATGTCCCCTTCAAAGTAACTGTACTCTGTGGGGTGATATTTAGCATAATAAGGCACGATCACTGACTGAGCCCATAAGTAACACAAATACTAAATAATCAGCATAATGAAGATCACTACCAAGAACTAACCTACACTCTGCACTATGCAACTCTGCCTTACTGTGTTCATACTATTTACTGTGGCACAACTTAAGCTGCAAAATGAAATGTATTAATTAGCTGGAAAGACCAGCTCTCCAGTTCAGACTAAGCTTTTTATATACCACAAGCTGCCACCAGTGTCCATGATTTTAATTAAGTCCAAAATGTAATTATCTCAACTAGTTTTGCCATCTTTCATAGGATGACTCTATTATGTGCTCTGGTTAGCAGCGAGCTAAGCATTTTCTGCACACACACACACAATGAATACATCCAACAGAGGCTGCCAAATGACAAAATAGATCCCAGATGCACAGAGAGTTTGCTGGGGTTTTGCATAAGCTCCTCACTGCTAGAAGCTGAAAACCTGGGCTGGTTTTCAAAGAGCATTTTCCTTCATTTGTGTCTTCCACACCCTCTGGCTTTGGCCACGTTCAGGCTGTTAAAATAGAGGGATGTGAGCTCAGAATATTATCTCAGATCACAAACATCAGAGATGGAAATGAAGGAATTAGGTCATCAACCCCAAAACGCCCCAGGTCATCAAACTCTGCAACTGAAGATGGATTCTGTGGTTTGAGGCCCTCTCTGCTGTTCCCTCAAATGAACAGTTTCTGAGTAAAGACAAAAATGATGAGTAGCAAAGCAAACATATATAAACCTTCCCAGTCCATCACTGGGTCTCTGGAAACAGCCAAGGGGCCAGGAAATTCCAGATGTCTACTTAATTTCAGTGACAACAATGCAATAAATCTGGGCAGACAGACATTCCACCCCCACCTCCTCTCTGTGGGCCCAGACATTGGGCACAATCTGTGATTCACCTACCTACCTGCCAAACAGAGCTACAGCATCAAGCTCAGTTTGGCCAGGACTAGAGTAACTTGGTAAAGAGTGTGGAGGAAGAGAGCAAAAGCAAAAGGCAGAGTTGAGAGGGGAGCGCAGAAAGTGGGGGCAGTGGCTCCCAAATTTTGGGACCACCAAAATATTTGTATTTAGGAACATGAAGTAGGAAGAGGAGGTTGAGGTGGGCAGTTCTCCCTTCTATATACAAACACCGTAATTGTTATTGCAATGGTGCCATAGCATGGACCAGGCAAGAGGCTGATGCTAAAGGTTCTGATCTAGGCTTTGATCCCTTTATTCATCCCTCAGCTAGAACTTATGATTATTTCTATAGCACCATAGATGTCCTGTGAACTTCACACGCAGTCAAAGTCCTGGCACTGTGGAGCTTATGGTCTGCTTAAGGCAGGTGCGGGGAGGGATCTGGTAGTTGTAGTGGTAAGTGATGGAAAGGGACTTGAAAAGAGATTTCAAGGAGGGTGGGAGAGGAAGGGCAGTTGGTGCGTGAAAAGCATGTTCCAAGCCTGGGGGAAGAGCCCCAAGGAGCTTAGAGTTTAGGGGGAAATCTCTAGACAGAGTTCTTCTAAAGGCAGAAGGTTTTTACTAGTAAACACAGCACATTGTGGGCCACATTTTTAAAGGGCCTCCTAACCTGGGCATATTTGGAAACACGTCTGCACGTGTCCGCACCTCCATGTCTCCATGCACGGGAGCATTTGGTAACAGGCCACGCAAATGGGGACTGAAGCTCAGCTAACCGATTCACCCGGCCTTTGCCTGTCCCAAAGGCGCTTGCACATATTACAGGTCTGGCTAGCAGGCCCTTGGAGAACGTGGCTCTGCTGCCTACAGCCGGCTCGCACCCTCCTCACTAGTGCCACGGCACCTGGGACCCACAGCGGGTGCAAAGCAGAGAGCGTCTTCGTCTCGCTGTTATTCAGTAGCCCAGAGGCGGGCATGCAACGATCTCTGGGAGTTGTGGTAAAATGAGGAGAGGCAGCGGGGGGGATACAGATGTAGCCGGCAATCCAGGGCATGGCAGGAGCAGGGCGCCCTGCGGCGTCTTTGTCTGACAGTTTATTAGCACTGCAGGGAAAGAGGGGCCTGCAGCAATGAATTCTAGGCATTGCAGTCCAGGGGATTTGTAGTCCTGGGAGTTGGGGGATGAATAGCTCCCTGGAGCTGAGACCTGCGTGCCTAGGGGCGGGAGGGATGCCATACCCAGCTCCTCTGGCAGAGCTGGGACTAGAACCCAGGCTACCCCGTTAACGGACAGTCCCTGCCCCCGGGGGGAGTCCATGGGGAACATCAGGAGAGGCAGTTAAAGGCCAGCGAGAGACTCTCCGGAGCAGAAACAGAGCTGGGAGACAGACAAACCATCCGGGCCGCGGGGGGTTCTGGGAGTTGTAGTGCTGGGGCAAAGTCCCGGCCGCGGGGAGTTCTGGGAGTTGTAGTTCTGGGGGGAAAGTCCCGGCCGCGGGGGGTTCTGGGAGTTGTAGTTCTGGGGGGAAAGTCCCGGCCGCGGGGGGTTCTGGGAGTTGTAGTGCTGGGCAGAGTCCCGGCCGCGGGGGGTTCTGGGAGTTGTAGTGCTGGGCAAAAAGTCCCGGCCGCGGGGAGTTCTGGGAGTTGTAGTGCTGAGCATGGGGACCCTTCACACTGGGTGTGGCCATGACACTACATGTCCCAGGATGCAGCGGGGGGCGGATCTCGCGTCTTTCCGGGCGGCTGGCGGCGGGAGGTCAGGTAGGTACTAGCGTTGCGGAGCCCGCTCGGGTGGCCCTGAAGGGGGCTTCCGCCCCCTCCCCTGAACTGTCCGTCGCAGGCCAGGCGCGCCCCCTGCTGGCTTCGCTGAGCCCCCAAAGGCGGCGGAGGGGCCAGGCCGGGAAAGGGGGGAACCCAGCGCCGGCTCCAACCCCCGCCTGTGGGGCAGGTTGCCTGGAGGGGCGACAAGGAGCCGGGCTGGAGGGTGACACAGGTGGGGGGAGGGGCAGCCAGTGGGGCAGGGCGCGCGAGTCTGGGGGGGGGGGAGTGGGGTGCAGTGAGGAAAGGGGTCGAGGGGCTGCCTGTGGCCACGCCGTGGTTCCAGTTCCAGCTCTCTGGGTGGCCTTGGGCAAGTCACTGTCCCGTTCGGTGCCTCAGTTTCCCCACTTGTAGTAGTGGGATACAGCTATTTCCCTGCCTTGCAGGCGGGTGTGGGCTCAGCACCCTGAGATCCTGGCATATAAGAGCCAAGCGTTATCCCTCCGACGTTGCCCTTCTTGGGTAAGTGGGAGTGACGCTCACTCATGTCACTCAGTTGGAAAAAAAAATAAAAGCAAGCCCGCTTTGTCACCCTTTGCATCCTGTTCTGGTCCTGGGCCAGCTCCCGCTGTCTCCCTGTGGCCCTAGCTAGCTTATCACAGATGTCTGGATTGCGTGAGCTTGGTCTTTAAAAAGCGTGCGGGAGGCAACTGCCCCATAAACAGCAGCCAGAGCAGGACGTTGGTTGGTGTAATGTTTTCTGTACGTTCAGTTTCAAGATGCATCTAAAACTCCCGCAGGAAGCACTTTCATAAGAGCTGCTGAGCTGCCAGGCTGCACAAGCTCTGCTTGGCTGAGTGACGAAAGGGATCAGCTCAGAGCGGGGCATTGCCTGGCCCTGGATGCTGGCCAAATCCTGCTGACACGTTAGCTGTTGTTACAAGCAGCTTTGAAACCAGTGCAGCAGTGTCCCAAGGAAATTGATGGAAGCCTCTTTTCTTGGTGAATGGACAAAGTGCTAGAAAACACACTATAGGGAACATTTGTGCACAGGTCCATGGAGGGCTGCATTAGATGAAGCACTTGGGAACAGATGCTGAAAGATGCAGATAGGTGCCTAGTGGGATTTTCAAAAGTACCTCCAATGTGAGTAAGGCACCCAGGCACAGATCCTCAAAGGTATTTAGGAACCTTACTCCCAGGGAAATCAGTAACTTTGATTTCCTTTGAGGACCTGAGCCCTAGTCACCTTTGTAAATCCTGCTTAGTATCTGTCTGCATCTTTAGGAGCCTAAACATTTTTCAAAATCTGGCTCTTATATACTACAGTAATGAATGGGAGTGTTTTCCATCTCTGTCGTTCTAGGATTAAATAAATGCTATTTCACACTTGCATTTCCTTTCACTGGAGGATCTCAAAGCACTTTGTAAAAGTGAAGCATGGATTTTTTTATTTCAGAAGGTGGAGAAAAATATTAGGGGAGAGGTTGTTCTAGATTTGATTTTGACAAATAGGGAGGAACTGATTGAGAATTTGAAAGTGCAAGGCAGCTTGGGTGAAAGGGATCATGAAATGGTAGAGTTCATGATTCTAAGGAATGGTAGGAGGGAAAACAGCACAGTTTCTCAAAGAGACATTATTAACGGCACAAGAGCAAACAATCCCACTGCATAGGAAAGATAGGAAGTATGGTAAGAGACCACCCTGGCTTAACCAAGAGATCTTCAATGATCTGAAACCCAAGAAAAGATTCCTACAAAAAGTGGAAACCAGGTCAAATTACAAAAGATTAATATAAAAAAATTAGAAAGGCCAAGGCACAAAATGAGATTAAACTAGCTAGAGCAGGGGTGGGCAAAATACAGCCTGCAGGCTGGATCTGGCCTGTCTAACTTTTCTGTCCAGCCTGCTGGCCCACCATTCAGGAGTGTTACGCTGGAGTGTCAGGCAGCTTTCGGCCAGTCGCTACCCAAACTTCCAGCTTCCAGTCACATGACCAGAAGCAGGCAGTTCGGGAAGTGACCGGCTGAGAATCACTAAGCTGCCCAATGCTCCAGTTCCCAAGGTAGTTGGTGCGTCGGGCAGCTTAGTTTCTTGGGCTGGTCACTTCCCGAACTTCCTGCTTCCAGTCACATGTCCAGACGCCACAGTGGCCCAGGCCCGTGAGACTTACTAGAATTCATGGAGTGGCCCCTCTGCAAAAATTATTGCCCACCCCTGAGCTAGAGACATAAAGGGTAACAAGAAAACATTCTACAAATACATTAGAAGCAAAGGAAGACCAAGGACAGGGTTGACCAGTTACTCAATGAGGAGGGGAAACAATAACAGAAAATGTAGAAGTGCTAAATGACTTCTTTGTTTCAGTTTTCACCTCAAAGGCTAGTAGCGATTGTACGTCTAACATAGTGAACACCAGTGAAAATGAGGTAAGATATGAGGCTAAAATAGGGAAGAACAAGTTAAAAATTACTTAGACAAGTTAGATGTCTTCAAGTCACCAGGACCTGATGAAATACATCCTAGAATACTCAAGGAGCTGTCTGAGGAGATATCTGAGCCATTAGCGATTATCTTAAAAAAGTCATGGAAGACAGGAGAGATGCCAGAGGTCTGGAAAAGGGCAAATATGGTGCCAATCTATAAAGAGGGAAATAAGGACAACCCAGGGAATTACAGACCAGTCAATTTAACTTCAGTATCTGGAAAGATCACTTGATGATTACCTGTTTTGTTTATTCCCTCTGAAGCACCTGGCATTGGCCACTGTCAGATGACAGGATACTGGGCTAGATGGACCATTGGTCTGACCCACCATGATCATTCTTATGTTCTAAAGATAATGGAGCAAATAATTAAGCACTCAATTTGCAAACACCTAGAAGATAATAAGGTGTTAAGTAACAGCATGGATTTGTCAAGAACAAATTGTGTCAAACCAACCTGATAGTTTTCTTTGACATGGTAACAAGCCTTGTAGATGGAGGGAAGTAGTAGATGTGATATATCAAACTTTAGTAAGACTTTGGTACTGTCTTGCATGATCTTCTCATAAACAAACTAGGGAAATACAACCTAGATGGAACTATAATAAGGGGGTGCATAACTGGTTGGAAAACTGTTCCCCGAGAGTAGTTTTCAGTGGTTCATGGTCAAGCTGGAAGGACATATTGAGTGGGTCCTTAGGGATCAGTTCTGGGTCCAGTTCAGTTCAATATCTTCATCAGTGATTTAGATAATAGCATAGCGAGTACACTTAAAATGTTTGCAGACGATACCAAGCTGGGAGGGGTTGCAAGTGCTTTGGAGGATAGGATTAAAATTCAAAATGATCTGGACAAACTGGAGAAATGGTCTGAAGTAAATAATATGAAATTCAATAAGGACAAATGCAAAGTACTCCACTTAGGAAGGAACAATCAGTTACAGACATACAAAATGGAAAATGACTGCCTAGGAAAGAGTACTGCAGAAAGGGATCTGGGCGCTATCGTGTATCACGAGCTAAATATGAGTCAACAATGTAACATTGTTGCAAAAAAAAGCAAACGTCATTCCGGGATGCTTTAGCAGGAGTGCTGTATCAAGACATGAGAAGTAATTCTTCTGCTCTACTCCGCACTGATTAGGCCTCAGCTGGAGTATTGTGTCCAGTTCTGGGTGTCACATTTCAGGAAAGACGTGGACAAATTGGAGAAAGCCCAGAGAAGAGCAACAAAAATGATTAAAGGTTGAGAAAACACGACCGATTGGGGTTGTTTAGCCTGGAGAAGAGAAGACTTAGAGGGGACATGATAACAGTTTTCAAGTACATAACAGGTTGTTACAAGGAGGATGGAGAAAAATTGTTCTCCTTAACCTCTGAGGATAGGACAAGAAGCAATGGGCTTAGATTGCAGCAAGGGCGGTTTAGGTTGGACATTAGGAAAAACTTCCTAACTGTCAGGGTCATTAAGCACTGGAATAAATTGCCCCAGGAGGTTGTAGAATCTCCATCATTGGAGATTCTTAAGAGCAGGTTAGACAAACACCTGTCAGGGATGGTCTAGATAACACTTAGTCCTGCCATAAGTGCAGGGGACTGGACTAGATGACCTCTCGAGATCCCATCCTGGCCTGTGATTCTATAGAGGAAAATGACTGAGCTGACTTCACACAGCGAGTCAGTGACTGAGTTGGAAACAAAAACCTGGAGTCCGGGTTCCCAGTGCCCTGCTGGAACAATCAGTTCATGTTGCCTCTGTTCATAACAATTCTGAGAATCAAGAGACCCGCTTCCTTTCACTGCCCTGGTCATGCTGGGTCATGGCACAGGCTTTCTTGGTAAAATCTTGCTCAGTGGCTCATTCTGCCTGAGGATTAAGATCACCGGCCAATGTTTTGCAGCTTTCAAAATCCAGTGGGGTAGCCATTGGTTGGTGGTTTTGATCAACAGGAAACAGATGAAGGAAGCGAGATGAACTGTCTCTGTTTCACCAGCTGTTGGGTTGGGTGAAACAGCTCTAACACTGCAACCTCCCTTGTCCCTTTTCAGGTGCTGGCAGCAGCTCAGGAAGGCATGGGGGGAGTGCAGTCGCTTCAGCTCCCCCATGGGAAAGGACCTCACCAAGTGGGCTGCACGGACGTGATGGTGGGCTACAACCGGAAGGTACAGTAATAAGCACCGCTAGCGACTCAGGGGTGTGCTCCTCATTAGCGCTCTGTGCCAATGTGACACAGAGGATCGGCAAGCAGGAGGGCAACGGTGTTTCAAGCTATTTGATTCTTTGATGATTTGTTCTGCTGGAACTGATCATGCGGCAGGTCCTGTAAATGCAGTCTGCAGGGCAAGTGAGGTTGCCTGCTGTGTGACTCACGGTCAGTCTGAAGACTGGCTGGGTGGAGGCATGTGAGCAAGGAGTTTATAGCTGCACGTTTCATGCTGACTCGGCTGGACTCTCTGTGTGTCTCCTTACACTGAATTCTGTTTCTGGACACTGGAACAAAGGATTAAGAGACTGGAAGGGATCTCCTGAGGCACTGAGTCTCATCCCCTGCTATAGCAACCAATCCTGTCATATCATCCCCTTCATAAACTTACCAAGCTGCACCTTAAAACTAGTTAGGTTGACATTGCAAATGTCTCCAGTTATTATCTACTAAGTGTGACTCTGTGCTTGGTGCTGTACATGATGTGGACGTGTGTCCTTGCACCACAGAGCTCTCAGTCTGAGTTCTTGTATGCATTAGGAATTTGTCCCAGTTCCAGCAGTTGCTGGCCAGCTACGGATGTAGCAGCATCTGTGCAAACCCCAACCACAGAGAAGGAAAGCTAGGATTTGCACCAGCTAACCCCGGCTGGAACATAGGGCAAGCTGAGGGCAAGCTCAGCTGCTGTAAATCAGAGCTTTCCTAGTCTCTGCTTGTGAGCTGCATCCCAGCTGGAATCTGGGCCCATTCCCAATGCAACAAGGCCTGAGAGATGCAGAGTAGAGAGGACGTGCTAGGAAACCAGTAGACAGAGCTACTTTGAGGTGTGTTTTTAAATTGCAGTAATGAACTTAATTCACTTCTGTGATGCCAACGAGAAATGTTGTTGTTAATCTGTTTTATAGTAGCACCCAGAGGCACCAGTCAAGGGTCAGGACCCCCATGTGCCCGGTGCTGTACAGCTACATTAAAACATAGTCCCTGCCCCAACAGCCCCAGCTGTCTCATCGGAAGATCAGCTATACAAGTGGGTTTAACAGACAGTGGGAGGGAGCACAAAGGTCACATTGAGAAGATTGTCTGGCTGCGCTGTCCAGCGAGTGCACAATTTGAATCAGTTTCAGCAAAACATTAGGATTTTGTATATATACTGGATATAAAAAATCCTCTGCCTTTGCTGATACTACAAGGACAGTGGAGTCGGGAAGGGCTGGGAATGTAAGCCCCCTGAATACCTGTCTTACAGTCAGCTTCTCAACCTTGACTATAGTGGTTCTACTGCCTTACTATAATAACATGGAACAGAATGGATTTGAATGCGCGGGGGGGTTGTTCCGTGCATCAGGGGCAACGTGGAAACAGTCCTGGAGAAGGACGTGAACCAAGCAAGGAAGCTGGCTGCAGTAATGCAGACAGAAGATGGTCAGGGCAGGCAGAAAGTGGTGGGTTGGCTGGTGTGTGGCGTTGTAGAACTAGAAGGGGCAGCGGGGCAGCCCTGTGTTTTTCTAGGTCCCGGTTCTGCAGGGTGGGACACTAACTCCTGAGAGGAAGAATACCCATTTCCTCCTCCCATTATTTGTTCCTTTTCTTTCTCCCTTCCTCCCCACTCTCATCCACTCTCTCCGGTTTCCGTCCACACTCCTCCGTTATGTCCCCTTTCCATTCCGTCTGTTCCTTCTCCCATCCACCTTCTATCCAACGGGGGCTGTGCGCACCCAGCTCCAGTGCTGCTGGGGCCGATCCCTCTGCCTGTAACGGGCAGAGTGAGGAGAGGAGCGGGCCCGGCCTTCTGGGAGCTGCATGCACCCACCCCAGTGTTGCCAGGATGTAGCCAAAGAGCAGGTGCTGAGACAGAGGCACATGAGGATCGCCTGGTTTGACCTCACTGTTGAGGGTGTGGAAGGGTTGCCTGCAGGAGTTGCAGGGTGGATGCCGGAGGACAGACAAGATGATCACAGTGGCCTCTTCTGGTCTTATCACCTATGACTCTGTCTGTCCAGATCTAGGTGAGACGGGGTGTATCACGTGTCTGATATTTGTGCCGCAATCCTCCCTTCTCTTCTTTAGGGGCTTTTCTTCCGGTTGTTTTACCCCTGCCTTCCCCAGGAGGGGGCAGAGCAGCCTCTCTGGATCCCGCGCTACGAGTACTGCCATGGGCTGGCCGACTACATCAACCTGAACAGGAAGTGGTGCACCCCCGTGCTCAGTGTGACCTTTGGTGAGAGGATTGCTGGCTTCAGATCGATCTCTGCATGGAAGCAGTTATAGCAGCATCCTGTTAGTGGGGTTCTAGGAAAATGGCCCCAAGCTGCCACCTTAGCTCCAGAGTCAGAGGAAGCGGGTGGTTGCATGGTCTAAGCTAACAAAGCAGCATGATTACAGCGTTGGCCGCAAGAAAGGGAGAGGACTGGGTAATATAACACCATAGGGGACGGCTTAGAGACTAAGGCCTCACGTTTGAACTAACTAGACTCCCTGGAACACCCAGGTTCAAATCCCATCAGCGGATAAAATGCAAACTGTGCAGCTTGCTGAATGCAGGAGTTTCCAAGGAAACGTTCAAAGGCAAGAGCAGTGTGGACAGTGGAGCTCCTGGCACTTTCCGTTAGCGTAGACGTTTGCCGTGGCATCCAAAATTGCCCTCCCCCACCTCTTCTAGGCTATGTACTGCTTGGCCTCTGTCCTGTTCCCCAGAAGTGGCTGCATTTCAGCAGGGTGATAAAGTGCTTTGGAATGAAGGGTGCCTTAGAAATGTTTTCTGTGTACAGAAAATTGCGAGGGCCTGGGAAGATGTTTCCTCCTCTTCCAGTTGATCTCCTGTTCCCGGGGTAGGTTACACGAGTCTAGAATGGGAGTCAGGTTCTGAAGAACCCAAGAAAAAAATGAAAGCATGGGGGCTGCCCCGCAAACCCCATTAATCACATAACAAGCAGGAGTCAGAGCTTTCACCTTATGACAACTGGGCTCGCTCCACTCACATCGGTAACTTCTTCCCGCAGGGTCCTACAGAGTTCCAGTGAGCTGGAACGGGCCTTTTAAGTCATGTGGCAGCAGGTACCCGCTGATCATATTCTCCCATGGCCTGGGAGCCTTTCGGTAAGTGTCCCGGCCTCACTTCCCACACCCCTGGCCCCGGGTGAAAGAGGAGAGGGATCTCAGGCTGCCTCTGCTGTCATGCTGCTAGAGCTGTAGTCTGTGTTGCACGGTCAGCAAGGGGCCGGTTTAATTGCGCACAAGCTGAGAGGATGAGGTCAGGACTTTGGTCATTTCTGCCCAGGGATTGGCTAAAACGTATCCAGCTCCCGGGCTGAGACTTGCCCAGATCCCGCGCCCAGTAGGTCTCTTGTCATTGGCCAGGCTTGCAGCCCTGGAGACTGGAGTTCTCTGTGCACGGAGCAGGGCAGAGCAAGCTGCCTCCACGTGGCTTGGCCAACAGGCCAGATCCTCAGCTGGTGTAAATCAGCATAGCTCCACTGATTGCAAAGAAGCTCTGCCCGTTTACATTAGCAGAGAATCTGGCCCAAGGTGGCTTATCTCTGTTTTAGAGGGACCATTTCTAGGGAAAAGAGCAGCGCTCCATCTCCATGGCCAGTTCCGTCTTCAGCCTCTGTCCTGGACAGCCAAGGGTGGGAGTCAGCTGGTGTGAGTTGCGATGATGGCTTTTGTGGCGTGAACACCTCCCACAAGGCACTGGACAGAGCCCACACCAGTTTGTTTCACGCTAGACCAGCGGAACACCCCAAACCTTTTACCTCATGCCCCCCTTACTCCTGTCCATGCCTCTCGCCCCCCCCACCTCAGCTGGGGCTGGGATCAGGGCCATAGGCGGGGCCAGGACTGGTGCGGCAGGGTGGCGTTGCTTCCGAGCTGTGGCGGCGGGGCTTCCCCGCTGGGAGCTCACAGCAGGGTGGGGGGGGCTTCCCGCTTTCAGCCCCAGGGCTTCCCCCCTGGGAGCCGTGGTGCAGTGGAGGCTCCTGTGCCCCCCCGCAACGTTCCTCCATGCCCCCCCAGGGGGGTGTGTCCCACCCTCTCAAGATCTCTGCACTAGATAGGGAGCAGATGATTGTCCTCTTTGACCCATTTCACTGGATTCCAATAGATGATCTAGAGGTTAAAGGCTCCGAGTCCCATCACAGCCTCCCTCCCCTCACAGGAAATCCTTATAAAAGCCCCGAGGACCAGGGTACGCCATGGCATTGTCAATAAAGACTCCGCTCTTGTATGATGAGACGCTATGATCTCAGCTGTCAGAGCCACTGACGTCGGCTGTTGATCCATGTTTAATACCATGCCAATAGCTTAGTGCCTTACTCGAGACGTATTGAGTCATCCCTGCTTACCGAGATGTGCTCTGCATATGTAAACGTGGATGCTAGGGACAGGAAAATCCTATTAGATGATCTCACACCGCCTGCTGGGCAGTGGAAGTTTGTTCCATACTGTGTATTTCCTAGTGCTTTGTCCAATCTAGTTTTAAATGATTCAAGCAATGAGGCTTCCACCACTTCCCTTAGAGACTATTTCACAGTCTAATAGATCTCCTGGCAAGGCAGTTTTCCAAACGTTCAGCCTCTGCACGTGCTGTGTTTCTGCATCTGGCTTTACATTTGGCAGTTTTCGTCTTTAAAGCACTTTGCAAACGTTACCCCTGTCCTCACAAAGCCTCTGTGTGGTAGTCTCCCCGTTTTACAGATGGGGAAACCAAGCTACCAGCCTCTTTGTGCCTCGACTGTCAGAAGTGCTGAGCACCTGCCACTCCCACTGACATCAATGGAAGCTGTGTGTTCTCAGCACCTTTTGAAAATGGGGCGATTGTGACTTTGCCAAGTCCCAGAGGTGAAGTTAGTGTCGGAGCTGGGATTACAACCCAGGAGTCCCTGGCTCCCACGTCTGTGTCTCATGACTCTCTCACTTCAACGGGGAGACTTGCAGCGAAACTGGTGTAGGGCCCATTCCTGTAAGGAGCAGAGCAACTCCGGGAGGTGCTGAGTGCCTTGGACTTCCATTGACATTGGTGGGGGAGGAAGGTGCCCAGCACCTCTGGGAATCAGAGGATTGAGCCCTTATTCTGCTTTCCCTTTGCACCCTTGTGTTTCCAGGACGGTGTACTCCGCTGTCTGTGCGGAAATGGCCTCCCGTGGGTTTCTGGTGATGGCGCTGGAACACAGGTGCGTGGCGACCCCCTTCGGAGCAGCATGATGCAGCCTCTTTCCTGGTAGTCACCCACCATCGCCCCTAGTATTTTTTTTTTCTGGTTGATCATTAATTCAGGAGACTCCTGATATGAATCATACTGCTGGGCCTCAGGAGCATTGTCTGATCTTCTCTTTGAAAGGGGAGCGGGGAGGAGATCGGACAGAAACTGAATCAAATGCTAAATATTCCCCTTTCCCTTGCATGCCTCCTGTTTCCGATGCGTGGCTGCTGCTCAGTGATTTAATTTCACTGTCCTTTTGTTCCTGCAGAGACCATTCTGCCTGCGCTACTTACTTTTGCAAGGTAGAGGCTGGGGAGTCCGATTCCCTGGAGGCTGCGCTGCAGGAGGAGTGGATCCCGTTTCGAAGGGCCCGAGAAGGGCAGAAGGAATTTCATTTTCGAAACCCGCAGGTATGATTGGAAGGCAGGGAAAGGCTGTTTTTAGGATGGGGTGGCCAAACTAATTTGGGGAGGGGCAAAATCCATCCCACCTGTGTTCAGGCTATTTTAAGGCATATGCACAAAGGGCATGTGCCTAGGTCCCCCGCTGCCAGAGTCGCATGATGATGCCAGCATCTCTGTTTTCATTTAAAAAAAGAAATGCAGTCATGGTTGCAAAGAAAAGCTGGACAATGCAAAGAGAGTGCAATGGAGGCAGTGAAGTCTGCAGACAGCCTCCAGCTGAGGGAGGAGCACTATGTTTTATGAGCATTTTCTATGTTCACATCACTTTGGAAGCCGTGAGAGCCAAAGAGGAAGTTTTCTGGCCTCTTACCCACCACAAGAGCAAACCAGACTCTCTGCTTCAGGATGGGGGAAGCCTGCCACAGCACAGAAGAGTATGGGGGAAAGGCAATATGCGGGTCTGCCCATGGTTTTGGATAACCTTCCTCCTCTTGACTTGCATGTACCTTTCTCCATTTCTGGAACTGAACCTAAAATTGAGCCTGTTTTATAGATGCTGAACTGTTCGGTTAACTAGCTTGCCTTTCACACTTGTACAGGCCTCTTTGTGTCTGAGTTCAGGGCTGGGCAGAAAGCAGCACGGCTGTTTTTGCTGTATTTCCTGCCTCATTGGGAACAGAAAATTACCTGAACACTCTTGAGCACCTGTTCTTGTTTCCAGCTCTGTTCTGCAGCCTAGAGAGGCTGAGCTAAGCTTCAGATGAGCCTCCAAACTTTCGAGTGCTTATCTGCACTCTGACTCTAACTTTTTATGAGATTTCTCCCATTGCTGTTTTCAACGGGGCATAAAAAATCCAATTGCCTGCTCACCACAGGCCAGTAGGAAAGTGAGGGCTAAACTATCAATTTCTGCTCAGTTTAAAAGGACAATGGCAACTTGAAATGTAGCCTATTTTTTTAAAACTGGATTACATGTATTTTCCGGTGCTGCCCCTGACTTCCCTGCCAATGTTTGTGGTTTTAAAATCATGTTTTTCTATTTGATTTAAATGTTCTTCTGTCCTTTGTCACTGCAGAAAAATCCACATAGACAGGGGCAGCATGGAACTAACTACATGGAAAACCATGAGCTGAGATATCCAATGCCCAGAATAAACAAACTGGGGGGAAAACAACACGCAATAAATCCCGTCCGCCACATCTCAGTTATACGAATCTTTGGTTTTACTTGGAACAACAAGTTTTTAACTAAGTTTAGATAGATTTTTATGTTTTATTTTGTTTTAAAGTTGATGGGGGCCCTTTAAACATGCATGCTAAATAAATTCTTTCCCCTTCTGCAAGTGGAGAACACTTTCACATGTGACCCCAATATAAAGCTTTCTTCCTCACTCCAGTGCTTCTGCTGCAGCTCGAACAGCAGCAGAGTGAAACTGACAAAGACCCTGGTCAGTTTTGTTGCTGTTATAACCCTTTGGACAGCCCTGAAAGTCTCAAAAACCAGCTCAGTTTCACTCTGCTGCAACAGCAGAGACTGGCACTGAATTTATTCAGGAGAGAGGAAGATCCAGATATGGAGCAGGGGGATACCAGGGGTCTCCGGCACCTAGGGACCAATACTTACATTTCCTTCTGCCCCCCCCCCCCCCACCGTCGGTGGCGGTGGCAGCACCCCGCTATGGGGCAGCAAGTGGAGGAGAGCGGGAAACGGGCCCGCAGACCCCCTCCCACGGGGAGCTGCAGCTGATGGGGGAGGGGTACACAAATATAAGTATGAGGGGGCCACCTGGCATGCGGGGGGCATGATGGGCTCTGTCCCGGAGCCCCGCCTTTGGCTGCCCGTCTCCTGCGTGGCCGGGATCCCCACGGCTCTTCCTTGCGCCCAGTGCGGGGGCAAAAGGGCCGGGAGGACATTTGCTCGCCCCGCAGCGGGAGCCCTCAGCTGCTGGCAGGCCTGAGCTGTGGCCGACGCAGCCGCCAGGGGTGTTCAAGCCCGGTGGCCTCTCGCCGCCTGCGACAGCAGAGGACAGCTCCTCTGAAGAGGGCCTGGCCAGTGCCCCTCCGAGATTGGTGCCCAGGGGCATGGCCCCCCTCTCAGTATGCCACTGACATGGAGGGTAGTGTAGTGTCATGGAGATACGCCCACTCACACTGTTCGAGGTAGTCAGCATGCTGAGGAAGGGAAGGAGGAGCAGATCCAGCTTCTCCAAGCTACTTCTCTCTTCCAACAGCCTGAAGGAGGTTGGGTATTCGGAGAGCTTCAAAATACCTACTTGCCAGAGGCTGATGTAAATACTGGCCAATTGGGCCAATACAATTTGCACAGTGCATGTATTTTTGGTGGCACACTGGGATCTATGGCAATGTGAGCTGTTAGATCCTCACTGTGACCCAATCTGTTAAAACCTCATCAGATTATTTAAGAATATCTTTTGCAGCTCTTACACCTTGAGCAGGGTCTGGAGACAGCACCTCGGTAGGAATCCCAGTGATCACCCTCTTCCCAGCAGCTGGGGGGTCAGGGGTGCAGGGAAATGGGTTTCTTATTAAACATTAGGACATCTTTGGGAGAAGCAACTCCATCTTTCATATTGGCCTCTGGCTGGTAGGTTTGCCCATGGTGGAACAAAATATGTTATCTGTCCTCTGAGTACCCTACTTACTTATTCGTGTAGTGGAAATGTTTTGTTTATCTTCAGCAGTTTGTGGTATGAAATTAACTGGATTTTAAGAAGCTTTTCCAATAAATGGATAGAGATTTCCCTTGGGAACCCCCTGCAGTGTCTGTGTTTTCCTCTTTGTCTCCACGTTCGCTGTGATTCAAGAAAGGCAATGTGGTTTAAAGCCTGAGACTGGGAGTTGGGACTCCTGGATTCTATTCCTGCCGCTAACTCCCCAAGCGGCCTTGGGCAAGTCTCTTAGGACCTGATTTTGCACTCACTTAAAGCAGGAAATCAGAAATAAACCTACTGAAGTCAGTGGAGTTACACAGAGGTAAAAGTGGTGTATGTGAGAGGAAAATGCTGCCCTTCATTTTTCCGTGTGTGCATGCAAGGGGTATGATACTGACTGACCTCACTTGGTGTAATGAGACTTATTAATCTTTGCAGATCACTGTGATGTGCTTAGAAAAAAGGGCATTTTGAGAGAGCAGATTATTATGATATATTATCATCATTCCTGTGTTGACGCTTGATCAGTATGGAGGAAAGAACAGATTGAATTAACCATGGACATTTTTGTTACAGGTTCATCAAAGAGCAAACGAGTGTGTGCGAGGGCTTAGGCTAATGCAGGACATCAACAGGGGCAAAGCTGTCACCAACGTCTTCCACAAAGAATTTGATCTGTCTGCACTGAAGGTATTTCCAGCCAGCTCTTCACTTGTAGCAGACACTGTTTTGTGCAGGGCAGATCATGAAGGGATTCACTGGATCCCACCCAGGGTTGCATTCAGAACTGGCCAGTTATTTTGATATGATCTCCTACCCCGTAATAGCAGCAGCTTCTCCTCTACCCAACACCTTTCTTTCATTGTCCCTTGCAGGCATTGTTACGGGCAAGAACAGGTCTGGTTCTGTGAAACTTACAGGTTGCACTCTTGGAATTGGAGGGGTGGAGGCAGAACTTGCAGAACCAGCATCTTTTAAACCCCTGATTAATTTTCCCTTTTGTTCTCCCCCACCCTTGCACCCACTCATTTTTATCTTCTCTTTTGCCTTCTCCGCTTTCTTCTTTTTTCTACCCCTTCCTCCCCTTTTCTCTTTATGTCCCCTTTTACTGCATCCTTGCCATCTCCTCCGCATCTTTCTCTTTCCTTTCTTCTCACTATCATCTTCTTTCTTTTCTCGCTCTTTATATTTTGTTTATATAGTTTAGGGGAGCCAGGCGATGTATATTTTAGGGGACACAGATACCTCCAAGGCCCACCAGTGCATCTCCTGGACTGGCAAGAGAAGGTGTTCTTTAGTGACTAAGTACTTCTCTTCCCTTCAGCCTCCCATTCCAGGGCTTTGCACGGTGCCTCTTACAAACGCTAACTGCATCTACTGCTTGGGGACTTGAACTATGGTGCCCCTTGTGGCAGAATTGTATACTAGCTTATTAATTCTAAGGGCTGGTCTGTGCTGGAAACGTACAACGGCATCACTACATCTCCAGGGGTGTGAAAAATGCACACCTATGCCAACCTAACCCCAGTGTAGATAGTGCTAGACTGACAGAAGAATTCTTCCATCAACCTAGCTACCTCCTCACGGGGAGGTGGATTCACTACAGCGATGGGAGAACCCCTCCTGTTGGTGTAGATAGTGTCTCCACTGCAGCGCAGCTGCTGTAGCATTTCAGGTGTAGACGAGACCTTAGTGTTCTTTTATCTTCCATCCACTGTCTCTGTTGTGCTGTCTGAATATGTCCACTGCTGTGATCAGAGTACCAGTTCCTGCTACACTGCACTGATCCTCTGTGCCATGCAGGACAGGCAACTGAAGTGTTACCAAACGCTGACCCAGATATTCGTGTGTTTTCAGGACACAGTGGAGCTAGTAATGCTGTGTCCCAAGGCTCCTTAGGACAAAGAATGTGGCTAAGATCAGGCGCTTGTTACAAGCGCGGCTGATCGGATCTGCCTGTTGCTGAAATAGGGAAGGTGTTGGCTCAGAACGTAATAGGAACTCGCTGCTAAATGATGACTCGAAATCAGAGAAGCAGCAAGGTCTGGAACAAGCACAGGACTGAGAGCTGAGAACTCCTGGATTCTGTTACTAGCAGTGCCATAGACTTACTGTGTAACCTTAGGGAAACCACTTACCCACTCTGTGCCTCAGTTTCCTCATCTGTAAAATGGGGATAATGCATCCATGCCTCAGACTGACGTGGGAACTTCATGGGTCACTCCTGAGTTGCCCTTACTCCCTATCACATCTACTCGCCTGGTGAATGCAGTTCGTAGTCTCTGTAGCAAGCTGGCTTTTCCTGAGGTCGCTACTTCCCCAGCAGGAGTTTTGTGCAGTGAGGTTTGGGGACTGGCTTCTTTAAAGTTTTCCTCCTCTTTGCAGGACTGTGTGGATTTGACTAAAGTGGCGGTCATGGGCCACTCTTTTGGAGGAGCGACAGCAGTGCTAGCTCTTGCTAAAGAGACCCATTTTAAGTGAGTATTGATCAGATGCTGTTTTGAAACTAACAGAGGAACCTGCAGCAAGGACTCTCCTCTCTTGGGAGCTGGGGATGCATTTATAGAAACAGGCCAGATGGGAATAGAAGGCCTTTGATGCCAGCAGAGTTACCTGTTGTCTTCTGTCCTGCTGCAGATGCGCCGTTGCTCTCGATGCCTGGATGTTCCCTTTGGAGAATGCTCTCTACCCCAAGGTGATCAAGCCGGTGCTTTTTGTCAACACTGAGAAATTCCAGACCACAGAAAGCGTGGCCAAAATGAAGAGGCTAAGCTCCAGAAACAGCCAGACCAAGATCATAACCATCCTGTAAGTCCGGACTGTGTGTCTGGGCAGTGTGGTGCAGTGGTAGGGCAAGGATCTGGGAGCCAGGAGTGCTAATCCCAGCTGTGCTATTGACAAGCTGGGTGACCTTAGACAGGTCACTTCCCCTCTCTCTGCCTCAGTTTCCCCATCTGTAAAATGGGGATTGTGATATTTATCTTCCCTTTTAAAGTGCTTTGACATATCTAGATGAAAAGTGCTGTGTACGAGCTAAGGGTTACTATTATACCAGTGTGCTAACAATCCCGTAACACTGCTCGTTCTGTGCTACGTTTAACTGTCCCACAAGTGTGCAGCAAGCTCTGTCTGCATCTGCTTTGACTCCTTGTCCTCACCTTCAGAGCCCTGCTTCTGCTGACAGCTCATCCCATCTTTTCTTCGCCTCTCTCCAATGCCTCTCTCTGACTCCCTCTTCTCCCATCTTCAGCTCTCTGCCTTTTGCTACCCACTTTGCCTCTCTTTTCTCTTGCACCAAGAAACCTCCCTTCAAATTCCTCCTCAACCCACAATGTTAGCAGCTTCCCCACACTGATCTCCCCTCCGACAGGACCTGCTCCCTTCTTTGGCTTTCCTTTAACTTGCAGGTTGTGTTTGTCTCAGCCAGATGGGCAGCTCTTCGGGCAGGGATCTTGTCTTATGTGGTTACAAAGAGCTGGGTGTGCATGTATAGGGCCTGTGAAAAATTTCACTGAATGCTGAATCAGAGCGGGCAGTGGATTGCCATACTCAGGCCTTGTCTACACTAGAGTTGAAGTCCTGTCCCCATTCAAGTCAATGGCAAGACGCCCCTGGGGCCAGGATTTCACCCTAGGTGGTTTGGCGAGGTCTCCCAGCAGTGACTGCTTTGGTGATAGTGACCATGGGATCACTAGTGAAGACAGAGCTGACGTGGCTACTGACATATTTATCACCATGCTGTCTAGCTGTATTGTGAGCTGGGTCAGATGGTTCCTGGTGCACAATCTGCAGCTGTGTCTCCACCAGTAGTGGGAGATTCCCAAACAAAGTGTAGACCCAGCCTAGGGCTGTAAGGCCAGCAGGACCCTATTGTCAACTACTGCTCTTCATCCCCATCCTTCTCCCTTCTCCAGGGGATCTGTACATCAGAGTCAGACTGACTTCACTTTTCTGGCTGGGAATCTCCTGAACAGAGTGTTCCAGACCAGAGGCACCCTGAACCCATACGCAGGCTTGGACATCACCAACAGGGCGGCGCTGGCTTTCCTGCAGAAACACCTCGGTATGGCGCTAGGTAGCACAATGTTTTCCGTTGGTGCAGTGGGTCCCTCTGCCCACCCAGAGGGCTGAGCTGAGGCTCTTGCCTTCTTGCCCAGAAGGAGCTGATCGTTTGGAGGAGGTGATGCTTGCAGAAGGATTTCTGTCCCCCTTGGACGGCGACCATGCTAGCCAATGTGTGGGCATGGTGTTCTGGAGAGAGCCACTTTCCTGCCTTATAGATGGGACCAGCCAAGATTCTGACAAGCTTAAAGAGGGTGTAGTGGCCTGTGTTATGTCTGTTTAGGCAGGTACCTTCTCCAGTGTTTAGTGCAAGATTTAAAGGCAAACACCAGGAGTTTTTGTGAAGTTGCCGTGAAAACCTTAGCAAAGCCGCCTGGTTTAATGGACTTGGTGTGGGGCCAGAAGCAAAGTACCCCTGGCTCTGCAAGCTGCTCACTTTGTGAAGGGAGGCAAATCAATTCACTCCATTTGTGCCTCAGTTTCCCCATCTGTAAATGGGGGTGATGATGATGATACTGCATTATCTTACAGAGGGGTCTGCAAAGCCCACTGCCTAGGCCACACCATACATGTAACCAACTGAGGGACTCCCCTCTGGAAGCATCCTACTGTCTGGGCAAGCCACGAGGAAGCTAGATGATGGCTGGGGGAAGTGGGTGAGGGCTCATTTAAAATCAAACACCACCCCCGCAATTGCAGACTCTCTCTGCTGTGTTATGACAGTGCCCTGTAAAATGGGCTTATCACAGGTCCCTCATCTGCCTCTGGCAAGACGAAGCCAAGTACATTGATGTGGGTTAGCCTCGTGATCTACAGGAAGATCTACACACATGTAATAATGCTCGTCAGTCTCCTGACATTGTCTAGCACAGCTAATGGGTCCAGGGGGCTCTCTATTTTAATGCATTTTACTGAACCTTGCCAGCAGTGGAGTAATCGTCTTGTCATCTCTCTTCCCCGTTTAGAGCTGAAGGAAGATTTTGATCAGTGGAATAATCTCCTGGAAGGCATTGGTGACTCAGTGATTCCAGAGGCACCTTTCTGTGTCTCCAGCCTTTAGAGACATTGCTGGTCCGTCCACATGGATGTTCGGCATCTTACATGCCAGGAAGATAGTAGTTTCACTTTAAATCAGCTTAAAACTGCCTGCGAAAGATGGGTGTAAATCATGCAACTGATGATGGAATCTAGAGACATGGAGGCCTCACTGGTCCAGAATCCATGAAGACTAGAGGCCCTGACTGATCTAGGGTTTGCCATAGAGCCCAGGGACTGGGCCCTCCTCTGGTCTAGAACTCACCATGGAACCAACTCGGGGCCTGCTGCTCTAGCACTAACTTTGGAACCTAAAAAACTGCTGCTTTATTGGACAGAAGCAGATGTGGCTTAATGGCCTCCTGTTTGATAGATGCCAAACCTCCCTCTCCCTGCCCCTTCACATCCCTCCTCTAAATACATTTCTTCCCAAAAGCCTTTCACACATGACCTCTGTCGCATGCCTAGGTCCCCTCTGTCTACAACCAATACCCCATGAACTTTGTGTGGCATCACCATGTTGTCTACACCCGAACTACATTGCACTAGTTTCAGACAATGGAGGAAAAATCTCTCTCCTTGTGTTAAACTCTGAGTCCTGCCTGTGAATTACTGGAAGTGGATCAAATGCTGCTGTAATAATTATGTCCATCGAAACTGTATCATCTGTAAAATGGTGCCTATATTTGAAACTGTATTTTCTTATCTCTTAAATGTGCATTAAATGAAGATGGAGAATTTTGTTCATAACATGTATCTAAGCTCTCCCTTTTGTTTCTTTTTATCATAGGAGAGGCAGTATTATCCAGTGGATAGGACACTGGACTGGTACTGAGACCTGGGTTCTGTTCCTGGCTCTGCTACTGGTTGGCTGACTGACCTTGGGCAAGTCACTTCACTTCTCTGTGCCTCAATTTCCCCTTCTATAAAATGGGAATAATACTAATTGATTGTAAAATGCTTTGAGATCTATGGATAAAACACGCCATGGAAGAACCAATAACCTTCCATTCAAGGAGAAAGTATCACAGAGCCCAGAGAGTGGTCTCGTTGTCGGTGGGGTTCCCAATCTTTTAGCTCAGTTGTACCCCATCAATAGGCCATTCTCCAGTTCTATCAGCCACGATCCCTTTCTCTCATTCAGGAGCAGTTCCTAAGCTGCCCTGGAGTGTAGGCAGCTATTACCATCCAAAGACTGGATCTGCGAGGTGAGTGAGAACATGTCAACAAACAGAAAGCAGGCAGTGACATTGCTCCGAGGCCCAGTATAGAAGCTCTTCACAAAGGCATAGGAAGGAGCCTATCAGTCAGACAAAGTCTGAGATGCCAGTACTGAGCCACGTGGTAAGGGTTGGGAATCTCTAGGGGAAAATTCACAAGGGAACAAAGGATAAGTACCTATTGCTCTGGATTTGAAGATAGACCCCACATCTTACCTGCATACACATGGCCTACCGTGACGGGGCCCTGCTGTCTGATTAGGACCTTGAGTGCCGTCGCAATGCAAATAACAACCACCCTGATTTGTTGGAGGCAAGAGCAAGGTGAAGCTTGGCAGCCGTCCTGGCATCCTAGAGATTCTTGCGTGGGGACAAAGAGTTCACGGACACACTTCAGTGAAGGCCACTGGAACCAGCAGAAAGGATGGAGCACAATGTGCTAGATTCTTCGTTTCTCCAAAAGCGAAGGTAAGAAAACCTCTGCTTTCCTGGAGGATCACAATCACCTCGCGTAAATCCAGAATTGAAGATTTGTCTTTAAGAAAGGGATGGGGTAGGGATGCCAGGTGGGAGGGAGTAAAAATATCCTAATAGGAAAAGAACCAATCAGTTTCCATTTTTTAATTTCACTCATAACATTTTTGTTTGTTTTACAATTGAATTATTTCCCTTCTGCCTTGGAAACCGCAGGGCAGAGGGATGGGGGGATTAAATGGCAAGTGAAACTGACTATAAACAGAAAGGGAAACTGACCAACCTAGTTTTGCTTCCCATCCTGAGGGAAATGCAAAATCAAACAAACAGCATGGGTGGTGAGAAGCTAGTGACTGAAACTGAAAGAATAAAATATATACTCTAGAGTGCGAGTGGAGAGACCACGAGCACTGGATTTTTTTTAAATACCAAGGCTCAGATTCTTGTTTCATGTGAATCAAATCAGCACAGCTGCATTAAGCCGATGGATCTATGCTGATGTGCACCCGCTGAGGATCTCACCTAAGGTTTTTACCCTGACAACGAGTCCAGAGTTAGCGTGGGTGTTCATCGGCACACTCTCCACTCATGCTGCTTTTGCCTAGGTTTTAAATAGTTAGGGCCGGATCATGCCATCCCTTTTTTAGCAGAAATCCCCACTGACACCAACATGTAGTTCTGCCTTAAGATGGATGGGGTGATGTAGAAAGTCACCCCTAGCTTCTCTTCTATATGGTTTAGTGGAGGTGAAATAGCCTGGGGATTATATGACATTAATGGTTCTTTCACTTTCCTTCCAGAGGAGCCTGCTGCAGGCAGCTGCTTAAGGCACTGAATTTGGAAGCACAGTTTCCTTTGGGGATAAAAGCAGTTTGTTTGGACAACTCTGTTCATGTTACTTTCCCTTGGAGATGGCCGCTGCTTGACAGTGAGCGGCCTGATTCCAGTATATAGCATGCCAGCAAAGCGCTCTGGGACCCTTTGGGATGAAAGACGCAATGAAAATGTACCATCTTATTTTTCCTCCTCCTCCCTCTCTTGGAAAGAACGAGGCGCTTATGTAACCACATATTGGCCTTTTCCCTGCTGGTTAATGGACACCCTCGCTGCTGCCCGCCAGCAGCATAATATTCAATCTGCTTGGGTGGGGAAAGTAGCTGTTAAGCGCTGCGCTAGGTGCTTAGCAGTGCTCCCAATTTGCCCTGGAAGGGATCATCTTGTGGTTCTGTGTGGCAGGGGAGACTAAGAGCTTCAGATTCCAATTATCTTTAATGGCCTTTAGATCAGACCCTAAGAGCCTTATCTTGTGAAACATGGAGGATCCTCTGCTTCCACCGATCTCAGTGGGACTTGAAAATCCCCAGCACCTCTGAGGATCTAGCCCTGTGGGAGACTGGCATCTAGTTTGCAGAACTGACCTAGATCATCTTAAACAGCCAGCATCCTTATTTATTTCTTGACCCCTTCCCACAATCTGCCAGAGACTCCTATCACCCTAGGACTGGGTCAGGATGCAATGCTCCAGAGAATCCCCGGGCTGTTCTGCAGAGAGCAGGGACCTCAGGGGTGGTCAGGAACGCAAGGGGTGGCTGGGGGATTCTCTCCAGTCCAGTCTGAAATGAATTGCATCGGGGAGCTAATTGGTTTCTTTTTAGCAGTTAGAGAGAGTGACTGGTGCAGAAATGAAGTTCCATTTCCGCCCTGAATTAACAGTGGCCGGGATTAGTTCTGACAGTTACATGGAGTACAGAGAGCAGTTCACGTCCAATCCATCTCCAGCAAAGCACCACCGAGAAGAGCTATTAATTGTGCAAGTCTCTTACATAAGGGCTTTTTGGGGAGGTGTCTGGCTGGGAGTGGGAATGAGCATGTTTCACTGGGAAGGTGACTTTGAAACGCATTAACCCTTCAATTCCCAGAGCACTGCTTGGGTCAGGATGGATCCAGCGCTAAGCGTGGGCTAGATGCTGCATGGATGAGTTCAGTGATATCATCTCACCATTGGCTGCATCTCCCTAGTCCCCCTCCACAAAAACCAGCTCTGGACTCCCAGGGCCCGATTCGCCATTGCCCTGCACCTCATGCTGTCATTGATGTCCGTGCAAAGTAAGTGTAAACCCCTGGCTATGGAAGTCAGACCCCAACACCCACCCCAAAGTCTTAACAAAAGGGTCCCTTTAGAGCCAGAATGATGCTGGGGGTTATAATTAACAGTAGGCCCCGTCTGATTCAAAGCCTACTGAAGTCAGTGAAAAGACCCCCATTTACTTCAACAGGCTTCGGGTCAGGCCATACAACATCGCTCTGTTGTAAAGACTACTGTACAAAGAAGCTTGTCCAGTCTAGCTACCATGCCATTTCTAGGGTGCCCATCACCATTCCTGAGAAATCTAGCGAGAAGGCTCTCACAGTTTACCAGCAGGACAATTCAAGATCAAGGGAATGAGCCAGATGTTATTTAAGTCCGTCTAAGTTCTTGACACTTGAAAAGTTCTAGATAGCCTAATCCCATCGCTGTCCTCATAGCGTCCCATAGGTGGTGGGTGTTCCCTAGGGCATGGCTGCTTTCTGAAATAAAAGCTGTGGAAGGCGCATCTCATTTTTCAGAGCTCCCCATGGGCCTGCAGCGCTCCTGCTGTAGCACAGTTGCCCGTGAGCAGACATTCATTAGCTGATGCATCTTACAAGAGGAATTATGGATGAAGGTGATTTTTGATTGTGGTTCATTGTGTGACAAGGAGACGTCTCTGAGTGCAAAAATCCTGAAGGCCAATGAACTTGAACCAGGAGAAAAGGTAAAATGGTCCAACAGCCCAGAGCCTTTTGTGCAGAGTCTTTTGCTTTGATTAATGGTTTATTCCCAAACCTTTGTTTTCTCTCCTTGAGTTTGAATTCAGCCGCCATCAGTCAGTTATTAGACAGATGCTTTGCATTCACATTTCAGCCTCTGAAAAATCAAATGATTGCAGACAATAAAACAGAACTGCGTGTGCAGCTGCTGTGCAGTATGTGCCAGTCACGTGTGTGGGGGGGAGGTGCCCTCTAGCGATGCCTAGTGGTTAGAGCTGGGGGGTTGGGCATCAAGGAGATTTGCATTCTATTCTTGACTCTGCTGCTGTCTCCCTCTGTGGCCTTGGATAAGCTACTGAACTGCTCTTTGCCTCAATTCCCACATCTGAACAATACCGATGACTACCCACCTGAGCTTGGAGATTGGCTGCTAGAAGATGCTATATAACAGCAAAATATTATTCAATTTTAGTATGAATTTCTAGTATAAGGTGTTGGACTGACAGCTCTGGAGACTGTAATCCTCTGTGTATCCACAGAACAGGTACAACACCGGTAGCAGCAATGCAGTCTTGCACCGCTCTGCCCGGTCAAAGTGCGTCTTAACCCATCCTTGGAGGACCACCTCGAGGAGGAAAAGCCTAGTTCAAATGGCCCCATTGGAAGGAGAGTGAAGTACAAGGGCTCGTTCCATCTTTGACCCATCTGCTGAGAAGCCAACAAGACAAAAAAATTTATGTCCATTGTAGTGATGGGGTTTGTGCTGAGTTCACCTACCCAATCAGAAATGAGCTTATTAACTAACTCTTTTCATGCCACTCACTTCAAGGTTATCAGCTCCTAGTTATTGCTGGGGTGGGCCTGGAGCTGTGTTTTATTCTCCCTCCAGCACAGATTTTTAAATTCCTGGGTGCGTTTGTTTATTTAGGGCCCGATCCAAAGCCCCACAAAACTTCCAGTGGCACCCATAGGCGTTGGATCAGGTCCTTAAACAACAGCAGCATGATCAATGCCGTACAGGCCACACAAATAATATCCTTACAGGGTCAGCGCTAGCAGATCCAATTGCCAGAGTAGGGCCAAAGCGAACCCTTGCCCCGAAGAGTTTGTGTGTGCGCCTGTGTAATAGATGCAGCTTTGGAACGAGCTCCCTGTTAAACTATACATTTAAAAATAATTTCCCATCTGTTTTAATATTCAAACCAATGGCTTTTAAAAAAAAAAAAGTGGCCCATTTATATTCTATTCACAGTGGCATTTAAGACATCTCTCTGCTGTGAATGGAATACATTTTTTTAAGCCCTGGCTTATCTTTGCAGAGCAACCTCAGCCCCCAACCTACGCAAACTTCAAAGGCTTCTCACAGCAGCCCCCATGACCTGGCCTGCAGCTGGAATCTGACAGTGTCAGCACAGACTAGATGCTGAAGGTCTTAATAGCCTAACCGCTGATATCTTGTACTTCTTCTCCCACCCTGGGAAACCCCTTTTAACCTTGTCAGATCACTTACATATAGAAGTCCCAAATACAATTTACTGGGTGTATCTCGCCAGTGCCCGCCCCAGAATCCTCTGTTTCTTTGAAAGCTTAATTCTTTGTAAAGAAGAAATGAGGTGAAGATTTACTCAGCTGAAGGTTCCCTGCTGATTTCAATAAAATAAATTGCAACATATGTTCAAACATTCCTTTAATTTCCTTTTTTTATTTTGGTTTTGTTTTATTTTTCATGGGGTTTTTTTAAGACGAGACTTTCTCTGAGGTCTGGATTCAGGGCAGTGTATGAAGGCCCTGACGTTGCAGGCTGTCTGAGCAGATGCCCATGCAAATCCCAGCTAGCTTCAAAGGGGCTCCAGGCAAATGTCTTTGCATGGATCAGATTGCATGAATGGGGCCTGAATATGGACAAAAATGCACATTATGGGTCCTAACTAAAAAAAAAAAAAATCAAGAATCCCTTACAGAATTTCACAGAGCAGAATTCCTTATTCTCTGGTTAATGATGATGACTATAAATGGGGGTTTATAGTGATTTTTACCAAAGAATCAGAGCCTTGGAAAGTCACACACAATGGTGAAGGTAAGAGAAAATCTAGTTTATTAATATCTGTATCAAATCCATGGTCATCTATCGTATGCATTTCACAGTTCTCAGTAGGCTACACACCCTGGACACTTGGAATATCAAGGCATCACCAGGAGATAGAACTCAGCTCCTTCTTTTCCAGAAAGCACAAGTTTCTACCACTTGAAGTAAAGGAGAATCTCTCTTAGTTCTAAGCAGTACAGGGCCTATGACACAGAAGTGGGCAGCATAGGCACATGTACTAGCCAGTTTTTTGCAATATAGTTTCACAGCAGCTACAATCAGCCACAATGCACTTACCCTCCGTCCCCAGGGCTGCTATCCCAGGAGAGGGCGCCAGAGCTGTGAAATTCACTGCATCTTCAGGTCCTCTCTGGACCAGCTCTGATGGCCTTCATAATGTAGCCAACTCGGCACCAGTCCCTTACTTTAGAATCCTAAAGGGAAGTAGATTCTCTCCCTTTCTGAGGATCAGCTGAGTCTAAAATAATCCTAAAACATTTATTATTATTGCATTATTTATTTATTAGTTTTACAGTACGGCCTAGAGGCCGCAACTGAGATTGGAGTTCCACTGCGCTAGGCATTTTGCACATATGGTAAAAAGGCAGCCCCCTTCCCCAGAGAGCTTGCAATCTGAAATAGACAAGACAGAGGGAGGCTGGGAGGGACACAGATGCAGAGAGATGAATGACTTGCCCTACCTCACACAGCAGGGCAGTGACAGAGCTGGGAACAGAACCTAGTTCTCTAGTATTCCCATCCAGTGCTCTACCCACTAAAGCACGCTGCCTCAACTAACGTATTTTAAATGTCCAGATTTCCCTCATTTTAGGAGGTGCACACGAAGACCATTTACTGGCCCCCAACCCTCCCTTCAATCTTGGATGGTGCTGGGAAAACTTTGCTTCATCTCTGCCTTACGCACGCAGCATCGGTGATCATACGCCTGCAAACGTACAAGGTTTTAAGGGCTTAAACCTACCGCTAAGACCCTGCCGGATTGCATTTTCCATCTGGCCAATTTGTCTAGCCATCCATTTTCTTAAAAAAAAAAAAAAAAAAGAAAAGAAAAGAAAAGAAAAGAAAGGGTGGTGGGGGACACTGCTACGTGACCCTGCCTTCCCTCTGCTCCGCACCTCTCTGTTCTTGCTGATGGGAGGCAGCGAGGTGGGGGCAGGAGGCCCATGCTAGCCAGCATTTTATTCCTAGAGTAAAGCAGCTTCATACAGGTCAGCGAGGTGACTCCTGAAAGTGGCTGAGTTGCCAAATCTCAGGCTGAGGAGAAGGGAAAGTTAATTAGGTCTTATTTATTTTTTTAATGGAAATGTGATTGGCCACTCACTCTGTGACCTGCTCCTGGCCATCTGCTGCTGGAGACCCACAAATCTGGCCAGGAAAAAGCCGAAGCGCCTGGTCCACCAATCTGGGATGGGGGGGTGGGGTTTGAGACGTAGGCCCAGGCCCCAGTGGATGGGGCCTTTGCCTGGGTTGCTATAGAGACAGACAGGCAGCAGCTGCAGGAGGAGGAGGAGGGATGGCAGTGACAGCCCAAGCTGCTGCCACCGCCGCCAGTGCCTAACAGGCAGCTCAGATGGCATGGGATTGCCCCAGACCGACAGCGTCAGATGCCAGGCTGCCTTCTGACGATGTGACGCTTTCAAGCCAAAAGAAAACCATGCCTCCTGGGCCCCAGTGCACTGGGCGTTGGCAGACTAGCACCTCTTAGGCTGCCCCCAAGATAAAGCACTCTAGCATTCCCTGCACTGTTGACACCCCAAGATTTCAGGGCTGTTGATTGATGCAGCAGCGGATGGAAGATGCATTGTATTGTGATATGTAAATGTCAGGGCTCTCCAGCTGTGATCACTAAGAAGGATTTTTTTTTTTTAAACAAAGTCTCCTTCAAATATGCAGAAAAACCATTAATTATGGGCCCACTTCTGCAAAACACAGAACACATTCAATTCCTACCTCTCAGGATTGGTGCCAGTCGAGTGTCTGGGGTTGCATCATAAAATACGTAGGTTGTGGGCAGAACCCTACGTGAATTTCATAGGTTGTGTCTATTTTTTATGAAAAGGGAGCATTCATGTAGAACCCTATAAATCCCTGTCTTGATGATTTATATGCAGTATGCCGATTTATTCCATATAACATTTCTATCTGCTAGGTAAAGATCTCCAAAAAAGACATTTCTCCTGCCCTAAGGTTGCGTGTTTCTATGTTTTTACAGTATTTGTAGACTACTGTGTTTATTTTTGCATTGATCTATTAAATGCTCAATTTTTTTTAAAAATCAAACATTAATAAACAAATTTAGATCTGGATATATTGTTTCCAGACTGCTAATGCTTTAAATAATTATAGCTAAGATAGTGAATGCAGACAATCCAAGGACTGAACAATTTAGCGAGAGAATTTTTGGTGGGAACAAGAGAGGAATTTACTATATTTTTAATGGACTTTAAAGCATGAAATCATAAATGTGATTTGCAGGGACTTGCACCAGCTCTCTGCACCATGGCTGAATTTCATCCTGAGCACTTCGCTTTTCCAGGAAGCCCTTGCATAACCCACTGCTAAAGGTTCAGGAATGACACGTTTTAAAAGGTGCAGATTTTAAAACACCTTAGAGGATTACAATACAAGCATTTCAAAGATCAAATGTACTTTCCAAAAATTATGCTGTTTAGTTATTTTATATTAGGACAGTGAAAATAGATTTATCCATTTCACCTTTCTTTATAGTCAGCTTCTAATCGATTTACTTAGCTGGTTAAGCTCTCTGGGGCAAGACCCACTTTTCATTCTGTGTTTTGTATAGCACAATGGAGTCCTGGTCCATGAATAGGCTGTTTGGTGCTAGTGCAATACAAGTAAAAATAATTTCACTTTCTGGTTCTCCTGCACTTCTCCAATGCAGCAGTGTATGGGGTTTGGTTATGTAAAGACTTGTATTTACAAATCTTACATTGGCCCAAATTTCTCCTTGCCTTGTCTGCTTTGATCAACTCACACATGTCAGTACTTTAAATAATTCTGCTCCTCACATCACAGATCTTTACTTTAAAAAAAAAAAAAAAAAAAGCAAATTGTATAACCAATTGGTTGTCCACCGATTTTTGCATGTAAAATAGCTTTGATAACCAGGGGCCTGGGAGTTTTGCCATTGATTTTAATTGAAGTAGACTCAGTTTGGGGTCTTTTCTGCCATTCAGATCAATAATGTGAACGATCTTACTTACACGGAATGTACCGTGAAGAGGGTTTCTATATAAGAACTCCTCCCATTATGACCATTGCAAGGTAAATGTCTGTCTTGAAAGGGAGGTGGTATTTTTAATGGTATCATGCTGAGAAGATATTAATAATGGGTTTTGCTGTGCTTCTTCTATATCTGAACCCATCTTTTGAATCCCAGAGTCTAATTAGGGACTGGGGAATAATTAGCGCTACACCAAACGGCTTTATTTCATTTCATTTTCAAAGAGCCAAAGCAAATGTCTTACTGGAACCTTCTTTCTCTGCTGAATATTTTATGGCTTCTGTATGCATTGCTATTCTGTGTGTTGTCAAATTCACATTGTCTCCTTTGTGCTGTATCCCAGGTGAAGTGGTTGACTCTGACACTCTTGAAATCTAAGTAGTGCACCTCAAGTCAGCTCACAAAAAAACTTCGTCTCATCTCTTCCTGCTGCTCCATTATTTAGAGAGCACTGGATTTATGCAACTATAAGCCCAGTGGTCATTCCTGAACCTTCGGCAGTTGGTTATGCAAGAGCTTCCTGGAAAAGCGAGGTGCTCAGGATGAAATTCAGCCATGGTGCAGAGAGCTGGTGCAAGTCCCTGCAAATCACAGAAGATCAGGACTAGGGGGGTAGCCAAGAAAGGGAAGGGGGCCCCTTCTCTGTACTCCATGGAAGGGGATCTCCATGCCAGCTTTGCACTGGCTAGCGTATATTGGCTGAGGAGGGTTGGGGCCACAAAATCTGCAACTATGTAGAACCCCATATAGATTGGTGCAGCAGCACTACAGGGGCTGCCTACAGGTTGGGGAGCAAATTCAATTGTTCTCTGGCCTTCAGTGAGATTGAGCATAGAGCAGAATTACTTAGGAGTTACGTGGAGGGTTTGAATTTCATCCAAAGAATCAGAGAGTTCAGACTTAAGGTGACAATGAGACCGTGCAAGAGCCTACCCAAACTATAAAACATACAATGATTTTCTACCTGTAGCCATTTCTGTGGGCCAGAAAGTGTTTGAAAAGGCAGTAGAGTGTTTTAATAAAACCTTAAATGTACTATTCTCTTCTGTTCTTTATAGGTTCTTATGCCACCCTTGCCACCCACTGCAGCATCTGAGCACCTTCCAAGACTGGATTAAGCAACGTCTGCCATGTGATTTTTGTTTTTAATGAAGGGTAAGAAATGGCAGGGTCATAGTCCCCATATATAATAATAATTAATAATTAATTTGCATGTATATATCTTTTCTCAGCGACACAGTCACCCTCGGTGTTAGTTAAGTGCTATCACGATCCTTGTTTTATGGAGGAATCAAGAGAACTCAAAAAGGCTGAGTGAGTTGCCAGCAGGCACAAGCAAGTCTGTGGCTGAACTGGGATCAGAGCCCTAACCCCCCAGCTGCTGCTCTTGCCACAGGGCCACATCCAAGAGTACTGACTGCCTTATTGCCAAAGGCAAAATTTAATCCTAAAGAAACTTTTTGTTACTAATACTCATGTTTGCAGCATAAAGATACCAAATAGTCTAAAAAGACTAAGAAAGAAATAATCTAATATTAATGCACACATAAGAAAATTGATCCTGATTTAGCATATACAGATTGTTTCCAAACTATTTCTGTTTCACCCACCAAAGAACTCTCACTGAGTAGGAATCACTCCTTGAAAGTCTTGTTTAGTCTCTGTCTTGGGCAAATTCTGTAGATTCTTTGATTGCTTCATCTAATGCACGATGATGGGTTAGAATGCATGTCATCCAAAGAGCTCAATGTGTTTTACAAGTATTAATTAACTCCCGCAACACCCTTGTGAGCTACCGTAGGTAAGTATTATTATAACCATTGTGCCAATGGGTAAACTGAGGCACGCGGAGATTGAGACCCAGATCCTCAAAGGTATTTAGGAGCCTGTTGATTTTTCCAGATGTAGAAAATATTTGCCATTGCCATTACATACAAAGGTGCGTTAAGGCATTCTCTGCATAACAAACCAAATATCTGTCAGTCCATCTACCATGGACATTGTAAGGATGGAAATTTAATACTCGAAAAGCACATTTTCTTGCTGGAGATTAAATATTTTGGCAAGTTAAAGGCGCTGCTGTAGGCTGAGTTGTCACCTAATTATGTCAGTCTCTTTGTAGGGTGCTTTGATGACAACATCAGAGGAGCATCTTTTATCTTCATGCTAAATCTGATCACTTCATGCCCTAAATTCCATGTACAAACAGTCCTCTGGATGAGACCTTGAAACACAGAATACAAATTGCAGTCACCAGTTATAGGAAAAATCTGAATATTTTAACAGTCTTTTATGCTTTCAGAGTTTTTGAAGAGAGGCAGCGTTGTCCAGTGGGCAAGATACAGGATTGGGAGTTGGGAGACTTGAATTCTTTTGCCAGCCACTGTCACTGACTTGATGTGTCCCTTTGGGCAGGTCACTCAATTTCTCAGTTTGTTTATCTGTGGGAGGGGAATAGTGATACTTACCTTCCTTTTCAAAAGTGCTTTGAGATCCTTGGCAATAGATGCTAAATATTATGAGTGCACCTGGAGGCAATTCGCAAGTAAATTGCCTCAAAAGACAGCCCACGTCTCATTTCTTACATCAATAATATTTTGTATTTATGTTACATTTATAATTCAAGGATCTCAAAGTGCTTTACAAGCATTAATTGATTCTGTGAAGGAAGGGAGGGTTTTGATATTCATTTTCAAGCTGAAGCCAGTCATCACACAGCACGTTGATTTCAATGGGACTTAGGAACCTAACCTGCATAGGGGCTTTTGAAAATCCCACTAGCTGCCTATGTGCATCTTTAAGTACTTAAATACCTTTGAAAATCTGGCCTCCTGGGGCTTTATACTTCACAGGTTCATTGGTGGGGAAATCAAGCGCCCAGTCTTGCCAGGAGCTGAGTGCAGGTGCAGAGAGGTCTGAGCACCATTATAATGATTAATTGCGGGCCTGATCCTGAGTGGTGCTGAGCACCCTCAACTGCCCTAGAAGTCAAAGAGCCTGCTCCTCTTCCATTGAAGTCAATGAGAGTTGGGAGTGTTCAATAAATATCTGAGGGGCCTTAGGTCTCACTTGTACTGGGGATTAGCCCCAGTCTCAGTAATTGGTGGCCACTTACAGCTATAGCTGCACTAGTACAAATGCCTAGATCAAAGAAGGAAAGCTTTGATTTGCATGAGTGGAATTTAGCCTGGTTTCAAGCAGATGCAGCTTCCAGTGGAGTGAACTTGGTTGCTAGCCACCAATTGCTGAAATCAGGTCTTATTATCCCCAGTGTAAACAAGACACCTTTCTGCATCCTGCAGTGTCCCGCTCAGGCTGTGCCGTTGTCCTTTCTTTCTGCCAGGATGCACATATTCGTTGGCTGATTTGGTTAGAGTAAGGCTCGAAATAGCACATTAACTCTTAAGTCCTGATTTTTGGTAGTTTACAGGTTCAGAAACTATGACCTTTTATACTGAAATTTCCCTTCCAAAAGGTGAACTTTTTTGGAAAGCTTGAAATAAACTGAAAAATTGTTCTTGTTTGCAAGGAATCTAGTAATCAAGGAATTCTGCAATCAAAAGCTGCTGGGCAGCGTACTGAGCTTATGGGGAATCTGCTTGGTCTCCCACTAACAATGCCTATAAACAACAGCGTAGTGCAAATTAAATGCATGATTTTCATAGATTCCATTTTCCCTGGGCAGTCCTCAGCCAAGCACTGACAGGGCCCAGCCCCACACAAACAAATGGGTTTTGTGAAACTTAAAATAGTTTCTGATGTGAGACCAAAATTGAGACATTTTATCCCAAAAGGTAAATGCTTGAGATTGCTGTAAGAAACTGGAAAAACATGTTGAGCATTACGTATGTTTTGTATTACAGTAGGGGCCAAAGAATCCAACCGAGATCAGGATTCCACTGTGTTGGTGCTGTACACACAAAGACAGCCCAAACAGCATACAGTTTAAATAAACAAGACAAAGGGTTGGCAGGGAAAGAGAGGTGAAGTCATTTGCCCACAGTGACACAGAAGGAAATTGGCAGAACTGGAAATAGAACTCAAATCTCCTGGGTCCCAGCCTACTGCCCTAGTCACGGGACAATACTGTCTCTACATTTTAGAGATCATATTGAAATGGCATCTTAGTCTTAAAAATGCTCTGCAAAAGAAAAATTATTAGATTCAGGCCTTTTTTATGTTTAGTTCTTTACAATATATAAACAAGCCAAAAAGATGTAAACTGGTCCCATGTGACTGGCAGTGGGATCCCACCCCTTCTCCCTTTTCCAGGAGGAGCAGATGACATTTCTTCATGCCTCTGTCCAAGGCCTGGCAGGAGTGCCAATCAAAAATCCCAAACCCCGGATATCACTGAGTCTGTGACACTTGAGATCACCGCATGACTAACTCCCTTTCGTTACTAAAAGGCTTTAAAATACAAGCACCTAACACACTACTGAAATCATATGGCTAATAAAAAATACATAATAATAAAAGACTTGACTTGGGAATGCCACAACCTCTCAGCAGGCTCAGCTTCCAAACAACATTTAAAGCAATGTAATCACAGTAGTTATTTCCTTTATTTAAAAATTATCAGTATGTATATATATTATATAATAATAATAATAAAATATATATTATATATAATAATATACTATAATATATATAAGTAGCCCCTTTGCTGCTGTTTCTTGCTGCACTGTAACATGTGGCCGTTAGCATTTAGAGTGATGCACACTGTAGATGGGGCGGCACCTGACCTGTTTTTTCCAGTATACCAGGTCTGTTACTAAATGGTCAAGCAGATGGACCCTATTTCAAATCTGAAACATTACACTAGCCACTAGATCCTAAAATCAGCTCTAAAAATGCTGCTTAAAAATGGCTCTTGTGTCGAGCCAGTGGCTCCAGCTCAAACCTACAGGAGTTCTAACAGCTCTGCTGCTGGATGCTGTTTCCATGGAAATAAACGTTAGATCAGCAAAAAAACAGAGCAAGTGTTTAAAATAATTCTGTGTTTTGAAAGCTTTACGGTTACCTGTCACAACATTAACCTTCCTTAACGTAGGATTTTGTGTGTAAAATCCTTGTTTTTTAAAGTATGCACAACAGGGGTGGATCCTCTTGATAAAACCTCTTATTTCAGTACTTCAGGTGCAAAGCCTTTGAAATAAAGGGCTTGGTTCATAATTAATGCTGCTCTTCCCTGGTCATTCACCCCTCATGCATATTGATTTTTTATGCGGTTTAAATGAGTGGATCATGAAAATTACAGAGAGGAATCATATTGAAGTAAATTTTAAAGAACACACTAAAACCCAGCCAGTTCATTCAAAGTTCGTCTGGGAATGAACCACTTAGCTATGCTTAGTAATTCAATACCACAGAACCAGAATTGTTCATAATATACCCCCATAACACAAATAGAGATTCTTTTAAAGCAGTCTACACATGTGTATTATAAAATGGTCATTATAGATGAAGGAATCAGATTAGCAGGTTAAGGATATGGCTGCATAAAGTGTAGTGTGTGTAACAAAAACCATCAATGAATGCTGCACACGGTTCTTTAACTGTATAATTGTACCCTACGAATATTTCCCTCCTTCAGAGGCAGGGTTGTGTGGTTCAGGGAACTTCAGCAAAGCAGGTTGAGTCCCTGGGATAAAAGATACTATGGAAGTGCAAATGATTGTATGTATTACATTGCCTCTTGGTCCTTTTAGATTGTAAATTGTTTGGGGCATGTGCTTCACTCGGATTTCTCTTTCCTATATGTCACTTGCATTAAAGTAACAGGTACATATATGGCTTCATACAAATTACAGCAGGACACACAATAATTAGCCCTTTTGTAGCATCTCCTATGAAGGTTTCTCAAAGCATTTCACATACAGTAGTGAATTAAGCCTAACTAACTACTCTCCTCTGAACTCTTGTAAATCCCAGCAGAACCTGCAAGGCGCAAGAAGGACACGTTGCTGTGCTGAGAACCTCTTCGATGTCCCACTGACTACACTGCCCCCCAGGAAGGCGTTGACTGCAGCACCCCAGGAGCGGACGTCGCTCAGCACCTTGCAGCATTGGTCTGGCCCTGCCCTGAGTAGATGGACAAAGCCTCACACGCCCAGGCTGGCACGTGGCTGGGAGTTTGATCCTTCCAGGACATGTGGGTTTCAGGCAGGCAGTGGCTGGAGGGAGGTAGGGACGGAGCCTTCGCACAAGGTTTGGGGCCTCGCCCCCAGCACAGAGGCCGGCAAGGAAGAAGGGGCAGGGAGAGGAGTGGGGGTGAGGGGAGAAGGAGACAAAGGGAGTCCCTGCAGTCCCGTTATCCCCATTTCACACGTGGGGACGGTGAGGCAGAGGCGGGGAGCGCGCGGCGCAGCCTGTGCAGGATCAGAGGGGAGACAGACTCGGGCGTGCTGCCCCCCAGCCCCTGCTGTGCCCGGCGGCGGCGGCATCGCTCCCCCCGGGTGCGGCCACGGCCACCCTCACCGGCTCCCCACCCTGTTTTGTAGACTACAGCTCCCGCGATGCACCCGGGGGGGGGGGGGGGGGAAACCAACCCTCTCTCCAGCCCCCCCGCTGGGCGGCACGTGCCGCCGCTCTCGGCCAATGGGGGCGGGGCTGGGCTGGTCACGTGCCATTGTTTGGCGCTTTTGTGAGCGGCAGGTCGGTTAAGAGCAGACTTGTGGCCAGCGCCGCGCGGACAAAGCAGGTGGGTGTGAGCGAGGCGCGTGGGGCGGAGCGGTCCTGTCCTGTCCTGTCCTACGGGGCTAGAGTAGCGGTGCCTAGGAGAGGGAAGCAGGGGGTCGGTGGTACCTGCGGGAGGGAGGGTGTCCGTGGGAGGGACCGTTCTCTCGGCTAGGCGCTGGAGGGGATGATCGGGGCCAGTGGTGGGCTGTGTCCGCTCGGGCGGGGAAGCGGCTGGGTCCCTGTGAGGAACTGGAGCGGGGAAGCGGGTCACTCCCCGTGAGGAGCCGCGGCCGCTTTGTCGCGAGCGAGAGGCGGTGGCTCAGCTCTTTCCCCGGGGCGGAGGAAGGGAGCGGTCGGTCCCCGACAGCGAAGCCTGACAAAGGGAGAGGAGCGGGGCTGACAAAGACAAGCTGGCTGGGGCTGCGGAGACAATGGGCGGGGTGGGGCGCGTCCCCTCCTTCCCTCTCTCCGGGCTCTATTGTCCCTGCCGCCGTGGGGGCGGGGGCCCGGGGCGGTTCCCTACGGAGGGAACGGGAAGCCCCCCCCTCGTCGGGAGAGGGGTGGGGTCAGGCAGCGAGCGGCGGTTGTTGAACCCGATCCCCCTCCCTTGACAGGACGCCGTCACCCCGCCATTGTTCGCGGGGAAGGGGCGGCGACCTGGGTCGCGGGCCGCCTTTTGCCCTCGCTGCTTTAGTGGGAGCAGGGGCCGCCGCGTTGCGAGGTGCGGGGGGGGGACCGAATCCGGCCCATAGCTCGCAGGGCAGGCGGTCGAGGCGGCGGGGAGGCTCCCCAGAGCAAGGACGGGGGGTTGCCGCCTCAGGTCAGGGCCTTTGGCGCGCCCCGCGCGGGGCGGGAAGGACCCTATCAGGTGAAAGTGAAACGGGCGCGGGGGGGGGGTGAGATGGGGAGGGGGTGCCCAGGTGCCCGGATGTTATCGTTAGCCCCGCCCCTTAGCCCCCGCGCGCGCTCTCCAGCGGTTTGAATTCGGTGCGGTTGGAAACGCGCGTGCTGGGGGGCGGGGCTTCCAGTGAGCCCTGCGTCACGCTCGCTTCTGACTGGCTGCAAGGCACCCGCCTGCCCCGCCCTTGGTTGCGTTTGGTCTGCTCGGCCCCATCCCACGAGCTACAGCCGCGCCAACGCACTGCTTGTGGACTGATCTGTCTGGGGACAGCTCTTGGCTTCTTCCCCCCCTCCCCCGCTTACCCACGATAACCGGATTGCTCCACCTGGGGACTTTGGCCCCCGTCCCTCTTCCAGAGCCCCGCCCACTCACTGCAGCCAGCTGACCTGCCTGCGAAGAGGATGCCCCCTCCCTGCTAGTCCTCCCTTATGGTGTTTGCCCCTCTGTTGCTATTGATCCGGTTCTGATCTTCCCTATTTAACAATCCAGCTGTTCATGGCTGTGTCACCTCTGGCATTAAAGAGAATGGCAGAGCTGTCAATCAATGTATCAATGATACTCTGCGGTTTTATGGTGCTTTTCATCCAGTGGCTTCAAAAACACCATTCCAAACAGAGCAAACCGCAGAAGTGGGATTGTACCAGGTGTTTTGTTCATTTTTTACATGGGTAAACTGCTGAGGCACTTGTTAATGTAGATGGCCTCTATCCAGTGTATCCCTTGGTCCGAATGCTGAACTGGGACTCAAATCTGAGTTCTATTCCTGGCTCTGTTACTGAGCTGCTGGGTGAGCTTGGGTAAATCACTTCCCCCTCTGAGCCTCCACTTCCCCCATTAAAATGGGGGTAATGATACTGTCCACCTTTAAAGTGCTTTGTGATCTATAGATGGAAAATGGCTCTAAGAGCTAGATGTTACAAAATGGCTATACTCCCAGAATGTTGGCATGTGGCTTTGTTTCTCTTCAGTAGATTGGTACCAGGCCATTGTGTAAAAACAAAAGGGAACATAGGTTATATTTGGTCCTATCTGCACAAGCAAAACCAAACCTAAAACATCTGTCCCTCAAGATATTTTATGACTAGTTGCCTCAATATAGTCTTAAATGTAGTGTTGACTGCGCCTAAATTATGATGGCAATTCCCTGAAACTTGGAATAGGCTGTAGCCTGAATCCACTTCCCTTGGACTACAGTGTCATCCCTGAAATTTAAAATATATTAATTCCCTCAGTTTATGAAATTATTTTTTTTTTTTTTTTTTTTTTGGTGGAAAAAGGACGATTAGTAGTCTTTTTTTTGGGCGGGAGAAATTATTGGACTAAACCCTTACATCGCACTTCTAAATTGCAAAGGCCACAAACAAGGCCTGAAAGTATTCAGTAGAACAACTGGGCCTAGAGTAGTGGTTCTCTCAACAATTTTTTTTTGTGGCCTCAGAGTGCGGCCACCAACTCTTGGTGGTGGCTGCATTGACAATTTTTTTCTAATATACTCAGTTAACATTAGGAAAATCAAATAAATATGCACACATACATGTGCAAATAATAAGTTCTGGGTTTTGATGGATCAGTTGTGTGGATCAGAATATTAGCGAAAGTTGAGGAGTGCTTTGAATGGAAAGGCTGCCTCACTTACCTTTCAGGTGAGAAAGGTGAGTGGGGTGCATGAAGAACTAGCTCCTGCCAGGTGGCTGGACGGAGTTAGTTGTTCTTCCCTGCAGAGCAGCCAGTCTGGCTACATGTGCAGCAACTGCCCTGAGCCACCTGGCAGGAGGCAGGGAGGGGACTCCTCTTGGGGGGAAGAACTGCAGCTTAGGGTGGGGGCTGCTGAGGGTCACTTGAAGGGAGGGGGGATGGATGGGTGAATGCAAGGACCCTAGAGGCAATCGAGCAGCTGGCAGGGAGGGAAGAAAGGGGGGTGGATACCAGAAAGGCAGGGAGAGAAGTAGGTGGGAGATGAGACCTCAGGCACTGGCGTGCAGCCAGTGGCTGGCAGGGAGGGGTGCAGACCCTGAGGCAGACATGCGGGGGGGTCATTTACCTCGCCACTGCGGTCTGATGGCGGAAGGTGCTCCCAACTAGTCCTGGCTTGTGGTCAGGTGAAACCTGGCTGGGCCAGGTGGATCCTTGCCCCTCCCTCCCCAGCTGCTTGTGGCTGCACAGAAACCCCTGGGTGGCCTCACATGCGGCCGGCCGCATGTGAGAACCGTTGGCCTAGAGGCACTGGAATAGTGGAAACTTCTACAACTCTCTAAATTGACCATAAACTTTAAGAATCTTGGTGGTAGAAATTAAAATCTCTTCAGCATTCTCTTATGTAACAGTGATTTTAATGGGAGTTGCATTCTGGTTTGTAAAGCAGTTTTTTAACAACTCTTACGGTGGTTTCTTCAAAAGGAATTAATGACTATTAATTACTTAGGGGTTCCACTGATTGGAGTCTTTCCTGAGCACGTTTCTGGTGTCTGCCGTAAGTCATGGCTTCTTCTGGTATGTAATATGTCAGAACACTATTGAATATTTCTGTATTGTATTTTCTCAAGAACTTGTAACTATTTTGAATGAAAGGGAAGTTTCTTTACCACCTGATATGTAAGCAGTGAGCAAAATACTATTGTCTTTTAATGCAGGGACTAGAAAACTTTACATTTAAATGCATGTGAAAACACGTGAATAGCTTTGTTAGCAGATGGCTTTCAGTTCATCTACATGTCCTCTGGTATGGTTGATGAAAGTGACTATTAAATGTGAATGTGTTGCCCTAAATCCTATAAACAGACAAGTCAGTTCTGCAGGAGTCTAGGAGCCATCTGTGCTCTGTCATGAGAAACAGTCTGAAGTTCTGGAAGAAAGGCTGGACTGCTGGCTAAAGCACTGTGCTGGGACTTGAGAGACCAGTGTTCAGTTTCTGGCTCTACCACAGTTTTCTGTGGAACCATGGGGCAAGTCATTTAATCTTTGACCCTCAGTTCTGCCTCTGTAAAGGGGGGATAGTTGCCTATCTAAGTAGGATGTTGAGTATAAATTAATGTAGGGTATACCAATACTGTGGAGGCTGTGAATTTAGAAACAAATGTATTGTTGGCTTATGCTGCTGCTTTAAACAGACTAATCTGCTCATCTTAAACTCTTGCTTCATTAGACAGCTGCATTATCTAAATCTAAGAATCCAGTGTAATGAAGTAGAGACAACACTTAAACTGGCTCAAAGTACCAATGTGTTGTGTCCTTCCCTTAGATATTCAGGTGAAAGAGCTGGAAAAGCGTGCCTCTGGGCAGGCATTCGAGCTGATACTCAGTCCTCGTTCAAAAGAAGCAGTCCCAGAATTTCCTCTCTCCCCTCCAAAGAAGAAGGATCTTTCGCTGGAGGAAATTCAGAAGAAGTTGGAAGCTGCAGAAGAGAGACGCAAGGTAAATCCAAAGTAACAGTAGCCTAAAGGGCCAGTCAGGTAAAGTAAAATAAACCAAAAAAACCTTTCTCATAAGACTTTTAATCTTATATAGGCAATCTTAGCTTGGACAACTCACGTGCTAGCACAGTGCTGTATAAGAGCAGGAGAATGTTTGCTTGTTAAATTGTTTGCAGTAGAATTTGTAAAGCTCTTACTCAGTTGTTAAATACATCTGCAAGACCTGAACTTCATTCCCAAAGTGACCTTTCAGGGTCACACCAAAATGGGAGTGGGGAGACATTTAAGAGGGGGAGAGAATGCTACTTTGTGATCTCCTAAAGTTCACGGAGAGGTGGTCTTCCCTCTAATTCTTCTCCCACCTCTTACTTCATGGAAAGTCTTGGACTCCTCCTCCCCCAAAAACCTGGCTATTGGTAAATCTCGGAAACATTCCCTAATGTGAAGTCCATGGTTGAAAGTCAGACTTGACATGGCCCCTGCTGTTGAGACACAGCTTCAGATTCCTAATTACTATCATTAGAAGGCTCTTTAACACAAACACGACCTCTGATTTTGCATAGTCTGTAGTGTCTGTGGGTTCACACCAGAAGCACTAGAACCTGTGTAGAACTGGGGGGTGGCCACAGGTGCCAGAAGTGTGCCCCAGACCCCTGCTCTGCCTCTTCTCTTGAGGTCCAGCTCCTTGGCCAAGCTGGAGCTGGGCCATGGTAAGAGCTACCTGGGGAGTCCTGGACCTAGACGGTGTGTCCTTCCTCCCCAGGGCACAGGTCAGGGGCTGCTCTCAGGCAATCCGGTCTCCCTCCACCCAGGGCAGGTGGAGGGTCTGGGACTCCCTGAGCAGCTGTTACCAAAGCCTGGCTCTGACTTCCGGTTTGGCAAAGTGGGGCTAAGGACCATTTCAGCCCCCCAGGAAAGGCTGGCACTGCTGGCAGGGGCTGCATTTTGCAGGGGGGAATTTATCAGCTCCCCTGCTGTGCCCTGCCTGCCTGAGGCTACTACGCCCATCTTAAAAAGAGAGTGGGCATGGTCCTCCCACTTTTAAACTTCCTGGTTTTGGTGCCCCTGGTTCACACCAAAACATACAGTGACTTGAGGAGGAAGAATCCTCCAGAAAACTTGGCAGCAGTGTGCCTTTTTCTTTCAGTAGCTATCTAGTTGACCAGATTCTTATACTTAACTGCAAAAACTTATTTTCTTGTGTGTTCAGCTATGATGGAATCTGGGCAAGTAGAAAAGGAAAGCTCTGGGGATTTGGGCCTGATACATGATAAAAGACTACAATAACAAATGAAATAGGCAATAGAAAATGTAATGTTGTCTCCAATGTCGACCACTACAATTGGGCACCTTGCTGTATAGTGCATCTGTCTTACGTCTAAACATGCGTGATCTATCTTGTTAGTCTCATGAAGCAGAAGTCTTGAAGCAATTAGCTGAGAAACGAGAGCATGAAAAAGAGGTGCTTCAGAAAGCAATTGAAGAAAATAATAACTTCAGCAAAATGGCAGAAGAGAAGCTGACCCACAAAATGGAAGCGAACAAAGAAAACAGAGAGGCACAAATGGCTGCTAAACTGGAGCGCTTGAGGGAGAAAGTAGGTGTAGAGTTCCAATTCCCATTTGGGAAGAACTTTTGAATGTTCTTTACTATGCTAACCAGCTAAACATAGCCAACTAATGGTTGAGTGGTGGATTAATTCTCTAAATCAACATCTGGAGGTTTGGGGGGTATCTTTTGGTCAGTCTTTGCACAAGGTTTATAGAGCTTATTAAATCCTGAAAATACCTGTAGTAATTCTCTTTTGGCAAGAGGGGCTGGAGGGAATTTCTGTGCCTTAGGAAAGGAAGCAAGAAATCACTGATCTTCAAAACCTTCAGTGGCATATGCTGCAATTCAGCCTGTCAGTTGGGGGTGAGATGTGAAGATGGAGTCAGAGGATGTGATGCCAGTGTGGCAGCTAAAGTATAGATATAAGTGCTGCTACAAACCTAGAGTTTTGATTTCATTAGTAGACTCAGTCAAACAACTAATCACTCAACCACCTTTCCTTTGTTCAGGACAAGCATATTGAAGAAGTACGAAAGAACAAAGAAGGCAAAGAACCTGGTGAGAACGAAACTGACTGACTTCATTCTGGAAAATGACTCTCTCCCCCTCCCCTAAATATCCAAAGACTGTATTGGCCAGTGGTGGTTTTTTTTTTTGTTGTTGAATTTCTAGAAAACTGATGTAGAGCTGTATAGTTAGATCCAAACTGTACGCTTGCTTTGGGGATTAAAGGGGAGATCTTACATGTTTCACTTTTTCTAAAGTGTTGTCTTTCCAGTGTAGCTATCTTCTTGTTGCATTCTTTTCTACTCCAGTGAACTTGCCACTGGGCTGATGGCTAGTACAGTATAAGCTCTGTAATACATGTTTGTGAAAGGAATATGTAGTATACTATTCCATTCTGAATATCTGTTACACTTCAAAATCTGACTGTCCCAGTCTTATAAGATACTACTGTAACTGAGTGACTTAATAAAGCTGCACAGTGCTATTATCCTAAGTGAATTATTTCTGGTGCTAGTATGACAATACATTTTAAAAACATTTAATTTTTATAGATGACTGGGGTCTAAAACAGACCTCCTTTAACATCAGAAAGAGCCTGTAACAGCAATTTTCCTTGTGCCCAGCTACTGTGCATGCTGTATGGCAGCCTCTTCCCAAGAGCTGTCTTCATTGTCTTAATTGTACAGTAAGAGCTTTGTTGTGGCATCTGGGCAGTTGTCAGCTGTTACTGTTGTTTAAACAATTCAGAACCACCTCCCTCTGGATGTTGACGTGTCAACAAATAAGTCCTTGTTACCACATGACTGTAATCTGACTTGTTTTATATTAATAACAACTTTTCTGGAAACACTGAGTGAGCTATCCACATGTCAACCTGCAGCTTTGTGGAGAGACTTCAGTAGAAGTAGTAACTTCGTACCTGACCCAGTTCTTGCTGGGGTTCATACACCTCCCTAACCCAATGACAAATAAAGGTTTCAATATAAAAATGTACATCTTCTCAAGACTTTCAATAATTGCTATGGAATTCAATTGTAGTACAGTGCAGTTTACAGCGATTACCAATTAATAGGATCCATACTTTGTTAGCAAAAAATAGTTCTAACTAAACAGTAGTTAAAGCTGAAGTGAGATGTTTTTTTTTTTTTTTTTTCAAGGCACGAATGGCACTTAGGCACCCAGGCACCCAACTGCCATTGGTGTCCTTGCACAATAGTCCCCCAAAACTCTGCTTCCTTAATTACTGTTAGCTGTCAAGTGTTGTCCCTATTTAACTCAATTCAGGCCAGTCTAATTATTGCCACCTACTATAACTCAGCTCAGAAGCATCCCTTTCACTTCTTCCAAAGTGGAAGACTCTAGGAGGAGTCTTGTAGAAACTTGTGAATGTACACTAATTATGAGGTAAGGAATAACTACAAATAGCCCATGTAAGTAGTTGTGTGACCATAAAGTCTCTGGTCTAGACACAGGTAGGATTCATTCTTAAACTGAGACCCTGTTGCTCATGCTTATACTAGAATCTATTCCAGATAATTTAGCTAGCTAAATACAGGAGTACTCATTGAATGGCTTGAAATGACAGCATATGCTCTTATCCTCAAGCTTGTAAGAGTCAAGGTGAAAGGTAATATCTGTCACTCTAATACCTTGGGACTGACCCAGCTACACCAACACAGCATACAAGGTTTAAGTACATTCAGCAGTCTGAAGACTAAAATACAGAACCATAATTCTTCCTTTCTCCCTTATGCTCTATCACTTTATAATGCATAATGTGCCTTTCTACATGTCTCAGGGCACAAAAACTCTACTTACAATTGGTGTGAGGATGTAAATTAACAGCCCCGATTCTTATAAAAAACTGTCTTGTGTAAAATGGATTTTTGTCAGATTGTTGAGGCTTGCACTTACAGCTACTATTTTATTTTTGTAGTCCACACAAATGTGTAAATTACTTAATATCTCTGCCTTAATTTCCCTGGCTGTAAAATCAGGATACAGTAGAACCTCAGAGTTACAAACATCTTGGGACAGGAGGTGGTTTATTACTAAAATGCTTGTAACTGAACAAAATATGGTTCTTTCAAAAGTTTACAACTGAACATTGACTTAATACAGCTTTGAAACTTTACTATGCAGAAGGAAAAATGCTGCTTTTAACCGTCTTAATTTAAATGAAAAGTGCAGAAACAGTTTCTTTACCTTGTTAAATCTCTTTAAACTTTCCCTTTTTTGGTAGTTTGTTTAACACAGTACTGTATTGCTTTTATTTGTTCTCTGCTGCTGATTGCATACTTCTGGTTCCAAATGAGGTGTGTGGCTGACCAGTCAAGTTGTAACCCAGGTTCTGCTGTATGTCACAATATAGTCTGATGCTTAAACGTTTTAGGATTTGAAAACACTTCACAAGTTCTAAGGTGATATGTAAATACAAAGTAGTATGATGTAAATTTCCAAGCTGACTAGAGTAATATACTTGAGCCCTGCTTCCAACAGCTGGAACAGTGCTGTGACTAACAAGACTGAGTCTACTTGAATGACTCTACCAGGTTCATTCAGGGGTTCTCAAACTTTTTTTGCTGGGATCCCTTTGCAAATATTTCAGACTGTGATGATCCCTCCAAAAAGCGATGCCCGTCCCCACCCATACCTTGCCACTCTTACGGCATGTGTGATGTCTGACAGCTTGCAACCCCCAGTTTGAGAAATCCTTGATGATGGGAGAATGTCAAACTATTGACTAATTTGTTGCCCTTATTGTTCACACCTCTCTGAAGCATCATTACAAGTTGGCTGCAGACTCGGGAAGACCTCACTGCATTGATACAGGCCCTAGGGTTTGTCTACATGGAGAAGCTATTGCAAAATAAACTAGGGTGTGACTTTAAAGCATGGTAGCTATTTTACACTAGTTCCCAATGTGTACATGCTTATTCCACTCTGACTTTCTGCAGATTCAGTTCATTGCACTCCCAAAGTGCCTTAAGCTAAACCATATAAAGGCACTCACTGTAGAATAAGTGTCCACCTGGGGACCTAGTGCAGAATAGCTACTGCAGACTATTTCGCTGTGTAGATAAGCCCTTATTCTGTTCATGCTTTCAGGGTTAGCTTTGCAATAATGAATGCTACATAGATTTTTTTTTTTAAATATATAACAGGAAAGCTCAGGTTCTGCAGCACAATTGTGTGCATTAAGGGATGACTTCCATAGCCACAGAATCATGGATTACACAGAGGCTTTAGCTGTGATTTACAGAGCCCCAAATGATCTGCAACTCAGTTGGAAAGATCTTTCTTCCTTTGTAAATGGCTTTGTCATTCCTGCTATTGTTCCTACCTCTCCAGGACAGCTGACTGAGTATTTTTAATTGACAACATTGCAGGAACCTGTTCTTTGGCTTTCCCCTAGAGTCTGCATTTAGCAAGCTTCAGGTCAGAGTAAGAATTACCTGTTTAGACTGGCCTTTGACTTTTAGATTGTTAAAGGTGACTTGTAAAGGAAAAAAGTGGAGGGCTTGTACCTTGTTTTGCCTCTTTAGTTTGTATAAAGAAGGTCTAGAGGGAGCTTTTTCCACTTTGTTTTTTACATTAGAAATTTTTAATAGAAACAGAAATCCAGATCCTGTCTGCACTGGGTGGATCTAGAACGATTGGAGATCTGGTGAAATAAGTCCAGAGCGTGAAAGCTGAGCAAATGAGAAGGGAAGGAATTTTAATCACATTTTTAAAATATTTTTTCAAGTATAACACCTATTTAATGTTTGACTAATATACAAGTTGAAGAAAGGATGTCTTTGTTAAAGAAACACTCCCAACCCTTCAAGATAAATTAAGGTGTTTCAGTGTAAAATACACATCCTCTGAAGCATCCAATAAATCTTCTGCCAGAGAAGACCAGATAACATTCCTGATATTTCCAGAGTCAAAAAACAAAACCACAGCACTTCTTTATCCATCATAAAGAACCAAATAAGATGTACAAACCAAATTTTTTTTAAAGATTCTCTGTGGGTCACTTTTAACATCCATACCTGAATCCATTTTGAAGCTCTTGTGTTTCATTAATGGTTTTAATTGGTAACCAGATGCACTTCTAATGCCCTGATCTTGCAGATAGTGACAAATGTCAATAGTCCCACTAAAGTGTTTTTCATGGCAGAACCAGGTTGGGTATCAAGGTGGAATGGTCTGCATTACACATAGCTCAGAGGCTAGTTGGAAATGAATCAAGATCAGAGATGTATCAGTCTGATATTGCACTGATCCCTGACTCTTGTTTGACAAAATGGACATCCAACCACAAAAAATCAGAAGACAAAACAATAGAAAAACCTTTGTCAAGGGCTATGTCACCTGAAGTTTCTTTACAAACATTAGCAAGTTAAACCTTGATCCGAAGTTACACCAGTGTGATTGGACGTTGATTGCCATCTAAAGACAAAGTTCATACATTTTAATTAATAATACATATTTTAAAACCCAGTGAAAAGAGTTTGCCACCACATACTGTAAGAATGTGCAGCATGCTGGATGCCAGAAAAGCTGCCACTGTAACGTGATAACTCAGCGGGGCTGGGCAATGTGGGAGTCTCCCACGGTTTTCCAAAGGATCCAAACCGAACATAACAAGAATAGCTGTACCAATGGTCCATCCAACCCAGTATCTTGTCTTCCGCCGGTGGCCAATGCCAGGTGCTTCAGAGGGAATAAACAGAACAGGTCATCAAGTGATCTTGGGTTGCCATTTGTGAGGGCGAGAGAAGTGTGTGCGTATGTGGATGGCAAGTGCCCTTTGCTAGATTTTGGAAATTGCCAGCTTGAAACCAAAGAGAGAAATAAATAGCTGAAGCTAAGCAGTAAACATGTGCAATGGTCCCAATGCTTTTATGGAGAAAATACCCCCGAATGGGGGTGCTGGGGTTGTAGCCGTGGGGGGAGGAGGGGAGATTCAAGGGCCTTCTCTCCTCCCCCCCCCTCCCCATCTTGCAAAATTTAAATACCCTGAATTCTAGAAAGCTCCAAACCCGCACCCCTGATCAGAGCAGCTTTAGTCCCTGTCCCCGTCACCCTGAGGCTGGGATTAAAGCGGCTGGTTTTTAAAACCCTGGAATACTAATTTCTCACGTTAGAGCAGGGGAAGGGAGAGGTGCAAGGGGCGGCTCTTCCCTGCCTCCCCGCCCTGCCAGCCTCAGCTCCCGGGTGTGGGGCAGCTCCCTCTCCTTGCAGCCTCACGCTGCCCCCAGCATTCCCCCCCAGGGGCACCACCCCCGCCTGGCTGCCCCATCGCGAGGTCGCTACAGCCTCCAGATGGCGCATCTGCCTCCCTGCCGCTCCCTGGGCCCGCAGAGGCACAGGCGTCTCTGCCTGCCGGATGCGTGGGGAAGGGAAGCAGATGAGGCGGGGTCTCTGTAGGGAGGCGGCCGCGCAGGGGGACGGAGGACGGCCCCGCCGGGCTGGGTCTCCCTCCCTTTCCTCCGAGTCTCTTCTGGCTGGTGCCACTGGGACCTAGGGCAGGGCGGAGCCAGGAGCATCGACCAGGAGCCGAGGGAGTTCGCGTAGGTACCTGAGCGGGACTGAGCCGTCTGGGGAGGAGGATGGTCGGGGCTGGGAGCTCGGCACGATATTGGGGACCCCCGAGCCCTAGCCTGGGTACTGCCGTGCGCTGGGCCTCTCTGAGACCCCAGCACCTTGTATGCTTGGGGAGCCAACATCCTGGGTACCCTCCAAAATCCCCATAGCCTTTGAACCTAATACCAGGGACCCAGAGAGGGGACACCCTGGGGCATCCTTCAAACTAGGAATCTGTAGGGGACCCCAATACTTGAACACTTTAGGGCACTAGAAAATGGGGTATCCTGTGTGGAAACACTAATACCTAGCGATCTCTATGGGGTACCTGCAGACTGGTGGGGAACTCTGGTACTGGGTACTTCGTGGTGGGGGGACCCTAATCTTATAGATCCTAATATTAGGAAATTCTCAGAAACCCCAATATCCTGAGCCTTTTGGAGGCTCCAATATAAAGTACCTAAAGGGACCCTAATCTCTCAGGTCTAGAGTTTGCTTTCAGTGATGTGGGTGAAGGTCCATTGACTGCAGTGGAGCCATTCTGAATTTACACAGGCCGAATTTGGCCTTTGAGCTTTGAGTCTGACATCTGTACATAGCTGGGTCATGCTGACAGTCCCAGCAGCCCAGAGCACAGATCCATTTTGGATCAATTTCTGCCGGCCTGACAAAAGTTTTTCATAACTTTGAGAAATAAGATAAAAATTCAATTGAAGTGGGGACCATCACCATTGGTGAAACTGATCGGACTCCAGCCCTTGGAATTCTAGCAAGGAATCCCCTGGAAACCCCTGTCCATTACATTTTCCAGGGCGCTGAGTTTAAGCCTGCAAACAAAGTGGGTTTTATTGATTCTGTCCCCATTTAAAATAAACCACAGAGTGACCGACATTTAAAATAAACCAGCTTTTATTTGTGCTTTTAAAAGGATGTTTACAGGTGTATACACAAGCCAATACACATCTAAACATTTAGGGCCAGGTGCTGCAATCTTTACATTAAGTAACATGCTAGGAAACTTCGGTGTAAGTGCTAGTCAACATGAGTCAGGGCTACAGCGTGGGAGTCAGTTTATGGCACTGTTGCATGCCTGGAGGTGACCTGGGTGTTTGGTGCAGCATTATTATAATCTAGTAGGTACATAGGTGTTCTTGAGTCAGAGTATAAATGAGACTAGTCTTTTTTTTAGGTATTGTACCAGGCCCTTATTGTTTCTTTGCTCCTACTGTGTTGTAAGTAGCTCGCTAGTGAAAGATGAGTGCTGCTCAAATCAGTTCTGGAGCTGTCTGATTTAAGCTGTTAGCTGGTCCCTATCTTCTGTTTTGTTTGGCCACATGGAAGGTCATTGGGTGAATGGTATATTTCCTTGCTATCGTTAGGGCTCTGAATCAGAGGTGGTGCTAGCCCACTGAAGGCCCTAAACCGGATTATTTTGGGGTCCCCTCTCACCACCCCCACTAAAAAATACTAATTGCATGATTTCCACAAACCAAAAAATACACCAACACAGCACATACTGAGGCACTTGTTAACAAATCCATGGTAAATACGATGGACGGTATTTTGGGGGTAATACTAAATCAGGGTCCCCTTGAGTTGCTTGAGGCCCTAAGCAATTGCTTAGTCCGTTTATGTCTAGCAAGTGCCACCACTGCTCCAAATACATATTTCTCTATTGCCTTGTAGACGCTGGAGCAGCGTCTCCTAAAATGTAACAAACTGGGTCCTTAGCTTTGCTGGGAATTTGCACCGATTCCAGCAATTGATACCACCCACCAACCTAGCTTGGAGGTGAAGTAAGCACCACCCGTGCAAATCATGGCTTTCCTTGTCGTCACTTGGTGTTTGCACTGGTGCAGCTACGTTAATGATTGGAATCAGGACAAGTTCTAAGTGCAGCCAAGGCCTGAGGTTTTCACCAAACGGTGGAAGCTTTTCTATCACCTAATGTATGTGACCATAATATATTTGACCCAGGGAGCATGTGTGCAGCTGCCTTTTTGCCAACTCCTTCCCCAGCAGGGATCAAGATGGTTTCAGTTCTTTATGTCAGGGATTATTAGCTGGCGTTTAGAATTTGGTGCTTGCTTTCCATTGTAATCCTCCCCATGCTGATGATTCCCATCAGGGGGAAAGGAGGGTGGTATGAGCAACTTGGAGGCTATCTGCCCTAAGAGTTTGTCTGTCTCGTACCCTGGAATTCTTTTGTATGCTGTGATCTCAGCACTAATCAGAGCTGCACAGACTAGGAAATATTATTTTGTCCCTGAGATTATTTCTCAATATCACAGTGGAGTCAAGTCATTCCGACCAAGATTTGGAGCTCATTGTGCTAATTGCTGTACAAACCTAGATTAACTGTCCCTGCATCAAGGATTTTACTATCTAAATAATGTAGACAGACAGTGGGGGAAAGGGATGCATGTGGAAGCTGAGCAGTAAGCAATCTTTTTGTCTGAATGCATGTGGTTCATCTTCAGATATAGCCAAGGGAGGGCGGGGGAGGCGCTGTATCTGGCCTGTCTATTTTGATGTAACAGTAATGATAGAGGGTCATTTAAAATAATAATAATAACACCCCTAGCCGTTAAGGTTTGTACTGTTGTCTAAGGATACATCCACACTGCAATAAAAGACCCGGGTCACGGCCGCTGCTGGCCTAGGTCAGCTGATGGTCTCACAAGGCTCCGGCTGCAGGGCTGTAAAATTGTAGTTTAGATGTTCCGGCTTAGGCTGGAGCCAGGGCTCTGAGATCCCGTGAGTGGGGGTGGGTCTTAGAGCCTGGAGTCCAGCCTGACCCCACATGCCTATGCCACAATTTTTAGCCCCGCGAGCCCTAGTCAGCTGACCTGGGCATGCGACTCAGTGCCGTGGGTTTTTTATCGCAGTGTAGCAGCGCCCTGAGCTGCTCCAGTGGCTTCGTGTCTGAAATGTCAGCGTTAATCGAAAGCCCCCCACTGCACTGGGCCTGGAATGGAGTTTGGACTTTGTGTTTGAACGTAGCGTTACAGTTAGGATAGGCAGGTTTTAACAGAAATGGTCTAGCCTAGAACAAGGTCTTCTTAATCCATCTCCAAGGCCAGTGTGAATGGGCTAAAAGGAGCCAAGAAGTCTGGTTTTGTCTCCCCAGGGACAGTCGTTTCCGAGTAGCATGCAAATACACAACCGTTTGCTCCCACAGAATGTGTTATAGAATCTAAATGGTGTGTTTAGACTATTTGTGCTTGAGTGTGTTTTTTCACTGGTGTTTTTATAAGGCCATAAGGGAAATTTAGAGCTGTAAAAAGCAGCTAAGATTTAGAATGCTTTACAAACTGTATACACTTGCCCCGCTGCTAAAATGCAGCCCCCTCTGAGGTGGAACACATCAGCTGTTTAACAGCTCACAGCAACACCATGGAAGAGTTTAGGCCAGGGAGTGAAGGGGGATGCTGCATCCCATTGGTAGGGGGAATTTGGGTAGGTGGAATGTAACTAATTGAGTTACAAGTTTGTCCAGGATGTTTGGGCCATCACAAACTGCTAATGGTTAGGCAGGTGAAGAGCTGTGATCACTAGCTAAGAATTATGCACCACATATTATATTTAGCTATAGCCCATCTTCCTTACCCCTGCCCACTCGTTTCTCTCCGCCACCTGTTATGTCTTGCCTTTTTTCTTTGTAAGCTCTTACGGACAGGGACCGTCATTCATTTTATGTTTGTACAGCACCTGGCACGAAGGGGCCAAACATGATTGTGGCCTCTAGGCTCTGCTGTAAGTCAAATAATTATGTTTAAACCCAAACCAAAAAAAACCCTCCAAGCTACTTTCCATTCTTCATTTATTGTAAATATCAGGAGAACATTATCTATGAATATCGGATCTAAGATTTTGTTTAAAAACTAACCCTACTTGTTGGTCTTCAATAATGTTCCTTTTAAAACCAAACTAAACTTTCCTTTCTTCTCTTCCTGAAAGTTTTCTTGCTTGGCAGCGATTGAGTGTTCCGGCTACTTGTCATGGCAACTATTGTACCGGAAAAGCTTAACCGCCTTTTCCTGAATGTGCAGCAGCTTTGGCAGATCCCCAGGCTGCTTGAAACAGCAATTCCCTCTCCTCCCTGCACCGTGGGCACCTCAGATGTGCCTAAAGTCTTCTGGAAACCCTACATTCACACTGGCTACAGACCCGTCAACCAGACCTGGAAGTATTACTTCTGGACGCTTTTCCAGCAGCACAACGAAGCTGTCAACGTCTGGACTCACCTCGTGGCTGGTCTGATTCTGCTGCTCAGGTTCCAGCAGCTTTCCCAGATGGTGGATTTTGTGAGCGATCCTCACGCCCATCCCCTGTTCATCATTGTCATTGCTTCCATCACCTACCTAACCTTCAGCACCCTGGCTCACCTCCTCCAGGCCAAATCAGAGTTCTGGCATTATAGCTTCTTCTTCATGGACTATGTGGGAGTAGCCATTTACCAGTACAGCAGTGCCTTGGTGCATTACTACTATGCCATCGAACCAGACTGGCATGCAAGGATCATGGGCTTTTACATGCCAGGGGCTGTTTTGCTAGCCTGGTTATCCTGTGCAGGTTCCTGTTATGCTAAATATCACCAGCTTCCTCGCCATCTGAGCAGGCTGTGTCAGGAAATGCCCTTGGGTCTAGCATATGCGCTAGACATTAGTCCAGTGATTCACCGGCTCTACACAGCTCAGCTCTCCAAGCAAGCAGATCCAGCCCTCCTATACCACCAATGCCAGGTGCTGTTTTTCCTTATCAGTGCTTTTTTCTTCTCGTACCCTTATCCAGAGAAATGGTTTCCTGGGAAATGTCACTTCTTTGGGCAGGGGCATCAGATTTTCCACGTGTTCCTGGTGCTGTGCACGCTGGCCCAGGTGCAGGCAGTGACTCTGGACTATGAGTTGAGGAGGGAGATCTACACCAGTCTGCACCGTGAGCAGGCTCATAATTTCTCCGCCTTGTGCCTCTTCACTGTAGCCTCCTGTGTTCTCACGGCCGCTTATATGACCAGCAAAGTGAAGTGCAAACTGAACTGCAAAGGAGAGTGAAAGCTATGGAGGGGAAGCTCCTGATCACGCCAATCCTGGCTGAATACTCCATCCTGAGCTCTCTGAGGGGATGCCAGCATCACAATCTGGGTTAAAATCTGGCTATGGACTGTAGTGTGAAGAGTGATGGAATGCTTGGAAATGTGCTCTTGTTCAGTGATCTGCCAAGGGAAAATGCTGGGAGTTTGTGCTCTTTTTGGTTTTTTAAGGTGTTGTATATCAGCGTTACCACAGTGTTGTTTTTTCTGCTCATTTTCTGCATTAGAAATTCAGGTCCTGTCTTTCAAATGCCTCAATAAACAGCTGGGAGCAAAGCTCGCTTTGTTAAATGTGCATCTCACTGCTCCAACATCCAAGGGCTGAGAAAGTTGACTTGCCACTTCTGAGATCCTCAGTGAGTCTTCTAGCAAAACCAAGACAGGCCAACTCTGGCATTCCTGATATTTCTCAGGCAGAAGTGAAGACAGAAAAAACAAGTCCAGCTTGTCTTTATATGTCACAAAGAAGCAAATAAGGGGACAAGCCCAACATTTGTTTTTTCTGTTCAGGTCACTTCCTATAGCACAGTAACTTTACATGGCACTTTACACACAGAGAAAGAGGTGGCCTGCCTTACTATCTAAATAAGATAAGATACACCGAAGACAAGGCCTTTCAGGAGAGGAGAGACTGTTATCAGTAATGATGAAGAGGAGAAGGGAGGAAGGATGGCTGGTAGGAATGGTTTTCTAGGTGGGTGCTGAAGGAGGAAAGGGGTCAGTAGGCAACTGAGAAGAGGGAATCCTTGTCTATACTGACCCCGAATTACCCCTAAAAGTCCCCTCTCTTGCTACCACCAATGCAGCTCCATTGCAGGTAGTAGTAATGTGTGTGCT